>NC_141087.1:35958906-36701406 GCF_041138505.1 Cibotium barometz | reverse complement strand
GGTCTCAGATGACCATATCATTTGACTATCTAATATGGGTCAATTATAGTTTCAGATGATCGACCATGGGAGCTATGCTAAGTCCCTAATATGGTGCTAGTCTGAGGATATGATTAGTTGGCCATTTTGGACCAAATCATGGTGGGTTGACTGATGTGGCTATTGCCTACTACTGACATGCTGACCTTGGGCACTATATATAGACTAGTTTAGCTGCCTTTGTTCATCATCGAGTTCATTATGTTCAAGTGATTTTGTAAGCAAGAGATCCTCCATCTATAGTGTGTCTAGATCACCATTAAAGCTCCTTACCCAAAGCACATGGGTGGATGGAGAGCCATCAATTTTTATAATCAAAGTTTGTAAGTAGTAACATTTTTTACTCTCCACTTCTTTCTTTACTTCAATGCTTTGTGTTTTGAACATTTTTCTTCCATTGTTATGTTTTCTTACAAACATATCCAAGTAATCAAACACATGAGGATTGCAAAAGTATTGGGCAGATATGCTAATAACACACATATTATGGATTATGCATAGAACATAATTGATGAAGTTAATGAAATAAATAGACAACTAAAGAATATGACAAACATTACCACACATAATTATAAAGCTACATTCCCTTCCAATGCATATGCATGTGCATCCTTGCCATCCCACTTGTGGGAGGTGTGGAGAATCTAAATTAGTATCACCACATATACTATCATGTGTTGGCAAGATATGGTGTGCCTCAATGCCAATAACAACATTCCAAAGCCCTTTTGTAACCAATACACAATGGGTAATTGGTCTCGTCAGGCTTATCCTAAATGAAAAGTATCCCAAATACATAGTTACCTCCTACAAGTAACAAATCTCTAACACAAAACATAAATATCCCAACCTATAGGTACTATCAATGCCCCCACTAAATGTAACAAAGATGGCTACCAATAGCTCACCAATGATATAGAAACCTACAAAGTATAAGAAAAACGGTAGAGTGTAGAGTGTAGAAATGTTGCTAGCAAGTATATGAAAAATGAAGAAGAAAATTCAGCTATCCATCTCTCTCTTGTGTCTTGCTCTCTCTTGTGTATGTGTGTTTGCTTGCTAGGGTTTGAAGCTCTCCCTCTCCCCCACATTCCCCCACTAGGAAAGTGTGGGTTTATTTCATGAAGGAGAAAAGTGAGGTGTTTGCTCACTTTCAGAGATTTAAAGCCTTGGTTGAGAAGGAAAAGGGCATGCAAATAAAATTCCTAAGATCAAATGGTGGGGGAGAATATTTCTCCAATGAGTTCAATGATTTCTTTTAAAAGTTGGGAATCAAGAGGCAGTTTACATGCAGGTAAGCTCCACAACAGAATGGTGTTGCAGAAAGGAAAAACATGCACATTGCAGAAGTGGCACGTGCCCATTATGAACATGACACCCACTGTAGCTATTCATGGTATGACTCTTGAGAACATAAGTTTACAGGCATAAGACTAGATGTGTCTCACTTGAAAGTGTTTGGGTGTATTGCATATGTACATATTCTTGATGAAGTGAAAACAAAGTTGGATCCAAAGGCAGAGAAATGCATCTTCATTGGTTATGCTATGGAGCAAAAAGGTCATAGAAGTTATAACCCTACCACTCATGAGATGCGAGTAAGCAGAGATGTTATCTTTGATGAGATGAGTAGCTGGTATGCACCAGTAGTAAAGGCAACAGAAGATGTAGATGTAAGAAGTGCTAATGTTGCACCACATGTAGAGTAGCAATCACAGGTGCTAAGTGGACCTGGGGAGTCCTCGAGCAATGGATCCAATGTTAGCCCATCGTCAAGTAGGTTGAGAAATGATGCAGGTACACATGTATCACGAAAAGGGAAGGAAAATGTAGATCAACCTTTTGTGCCTGATTTTTCAGAAGGTCACTCATATGTGGATATTGACTCTAGTGGCTCTGAGCAAAGCCTTGATGAGGAGCTTGGCATTTTGTCTGTGGTTACTCCTGGTGTAAGGAGAACCAGGGCTATTTTGAGGACACCTGGTAGTGATCTAGGTGTACGCAGGTCTACGAGGGTTAGATACCCTATTGACAGGTTGAGATATTATGGATATACAACCCATCATTATGCTTACATGGTAAAAGAAATATAGGAGGTCAAGCCCACTTGCTTTGAGCAGGCAATTGGAAATAAGAAATGGGAAGATGCCATGGATGAGGAGATGGCAGCATAGGATGCAAATGCAACATGGGAGTTAGTGCCTTTGCCTATGGAAAAGAAGGAAATTGGATGTAAAAGGGTGTATAAAGTCAAGAACAATGCTGATGGTTCAGTGAGTAGGTATAAGGCAAGATTGGTTGCCAAGGGCTATGCGTAGACTTATGGCATAGACTATGAGGAGACATTTAGCCTGGTTGTTGCAAGAATGGCAACCGTGAGAGCTGTCATTGCATCAAATGGATGTAAGGAATGCTTTCTTGCATGGTGATTTGCAAGAATAAGTGTACATGATGCAGCCACCAAGTTATGAGAGTGATGCACATCCAATTTTTTTGTGCAGGTTATGCAAAGCCTTATATGGCTTGAAGCAAGCACCCAGATCATGGTCAAACAAGATCGGGGAGTATCTTGTTACCATTGGATTTCAGATATACAATGTAGATTTTTCACTATATGTGAAAAAGACAAATAGAGGGATCATGCTATTAGTCATCTATGTGGACGACTTAGTTATCATTGGTAACAGTGATGCAGACATACATGATGTCAGGATGCTTTTGAAGCAGAAGTTTGAGATGTCATTGAACGTTTTGGGTGAGTTGAGGTATTTCTTGGGCATAGAGGTGGTGAGATCACCTCATGGCATTTTGCTATTACAGAGGAAGTATGGCTTGGACATGTTGTCCAAGTATGGTATGACAGGTTATAAGTCTATTTCAGTGCCATTGGAGCAGAACACAAAGCTTTCTGCATAGATACAGGTGAGCTTTTGGAGGACCCCACTACATACAGGCACATAGTGGGTAGTTTAATCTACATGACCATTACAAGGCCATACTTGAGCTATGCTATTGGACTTGTGAGTCAGTTTATGCAAGCCCCTAGGAAGCCACACTTGGATGCGGCTAGATAGATCCTCAGGTACATAAAGTCCACAGTTGATTATGGAATTTTCTATGAGGCTGGTACAGAGATACAGTTGCATGGGTACACAGACGCTGATTGGGCTGGTAGTATTGTAGTAGACATGAGATCTACCAGTGGTTTTATGTTCTCATTTGGGAGTTTTGATATGAGTTGGAGCAATAAGAAGCAGCCAACAGTTGCCTTGTCGAGTACAGAGGCAGAGTACAAGAGTGCTGCTCTATGGCAGCTTGTGAGGTAGCTTGGTTTCAGAAGCTACTTGTGACATGGGAGAGCCCATGGATAGGGCAATTGTCATATATTGTGACAACATGAGTAGCATACAGTTATCCAGTAACCCAGTATATCATGCTAAAATGAAGCAAATTGAGGTGCATTATCACTTTGTGAGGGAGAAGTTTCTAGTAGGAGATGTGGATCTAGTATATGTCAGCACCACAGAGGATCACGTATAGCTGATATCTTCATGAAGGCATTGGGCACAGAGAATCTCCATAGGTTTAGTGGTTGCTGAGATTATGGGTGATATGCGACCAATGGGATGACAGGCTGTGTGACAACCATTTTGGATTACTAGAGACTGGCATAGTTATAATGCTAGCTCATCTAGTTGGGTTCACATTATGGACTGACCCTTGTATGTTGTAGTAGTTGAGTACTAACCCATATAGTGTGTAATCTTATCTTTATGTTATGTTGGTTGAGTAGATAAGAAGAAGAAGAAAATTCAGCTATCCGTCTCTCTCTTGTGTCTTTCTCTCTCTTGTGTCTGTGTGTTTGCTTGCTAGGGTTTGAAGCTCTCCCTCTCCCCCACATTCTCTTTACACTCTAGCTGGTTCCTCTAAGAATGCACCAGTACAATAGTACTACTCGGTGACCCTACTCATAAGCTTCTAAATTCTTAAAGGGACTCAGAAAGAGGCAAGCTATCTATGTCATTAAAATGAATCCAGTAGAGGCAGAAAATGCAAGGCTACGGAACCGAAATAGCTAAGTGAGTACATTGAAGTATTCCCAAAAGAGCTGATTGAGATGCCTCCGACTCGTGAAGTAGATCATGAGATAGAGCTAACCCCCGGAGCTCAGCCAGTAGTAGCCGAGTGTGCATACAAAATGCCAGTTCCAAAAGGCATAGAACTTAAGGAGCAGTTAAGGCAACTGCTAGAGCAAGGATTCGTAAGACCCAGTGTTTCACCTTGGGGTGCGCTGGTTCTCTTTTAGAAAAAGCAAGATGAAACGTTAAGACTCTGTATTGATTACATAGGATTAAATCAGTTAACAATTAAAAATAAGTATCCTATCCCTAGGATCGATGAACTTCTGGATCGGTTAAGTGGAACCCAAATGTTCACAAAGATAGATCTCAAATCTGGGTATTACTAGATCAGAATCAAGGAACAAGATATCCCAAAGACAGCTTTCAATACTCGCTATGGGCATTATGAATTCATAGTCATGCCATTCGAATTAACTAATGCCCCAACGACATTTAATCGCCTCATGTAGGACATTCTCAGAGAATACTTGGATGAATTTATTCTTGTCTTCTTTGATGACATCCTGGTATACTCTAAGAATGCAGTAGATCATGTGCGCAAGGTCCTCGAGATCCTAAGGAAGCACCAACTCTTTGCAAAGAAGAACAAGTGCACTTTCCCTGCAGACCATGTAGAATACTTGGTATTCATAGTATCTAAAAAGATGGGATTTCTCTTAACCTCGCTAAAATCCAAGCAGTTGTGGATTGGTCAGAGCCCAAAACAGTGAAAGAAGTCAGAGGATTCTTGGGATTAAGCGGATGGTATAGAATCTTTATACCGAGGTATGCTCACTAAAATCCAAGCAGTTGTGTTTTGGTCAGAGCCCAAAACAGTGAAAGAAGTCAAAGGATTCTTGGGATTAACCTGATGGTATAGAATCTTTATACCCAGGTATGCTCAAATAGCATCCCCTTTGACTAACCTTCTCAAGAAGAGCACCCTATTTCAGTGGACTGTTATGTGTCAGAGTGCTTTTGATAAGCTGAAGACAGCTTTAGTAACCAACCCTGTCCTTAAATTGTCAGATTTTTCCTTACCCTTTGAGGTAGTGACAGATGCCAGTGGTTTTGCCCTAGGTGGTGCACTTATGCAAGAAGGTCATGCAGTAGTCTATGAATCCAGAAAGCTCAAAATGCATGAGAGAAATTATGTCGTCCATGACTTGGAGTTACTCTCAGTAGTTTATGCTTTGAAGTTGTGGACATTATCTCTTGGGACAGAGATTCACCTTGATGACAAATCATCAAAGTCTGAATTGCATCTTCACCCAAAGGGATCTCAACATGCGTCAAAGAAGGTGGATGCAGACCCTGCAGGATTCGACTTTGAGATAAAGTACCGGCCGATGTGCTTCAGTAGGAAAGCCTCCTGAATAGCCTCTCTCTAGAATATTTTCTCTCTCGAAGCCAAAATAGGTAGAAACAAGA
Source organism: Cibotium barometz (assembly GCF_041138505.1). NCBI lineage: Eukaryota > Viridiplantae > Streptophyta > Polypodiopsida > Cyatheales > Cibotiaceae > Cibotium > Cibotium barometz. Next base: position 36,695,815 of record NC_141087.1, on the reverse strand, counting down.
TCTTTTATCTTGCTTCTAATTACATTGGTGTTAAATCCATTGATCATTGAAGCAAGAGAGAAAATCATGTAGGATAAATTCTTTGCCCCCATTGCTACCCTACTGATGCAAGAAAGCAAGACTCCTCAGGAAATGAGTCGAGTTCTTGGGTACAAAATAGACAAAGGATGCATGTATTATGACAATCAGCTATGCATTCCTAATAATGATGAGGAAACAAAGGGAAAAATTCTGAGGGAAGCCCATGATAGCCCGATAGTTGGACATCCAGGGTTCAGAAAGACCTACATGTCTGTAAAGAAGAGCTTCTTCTGGCCACCAGGACTCAAAAGGGATGTACTCAACCATGTACGTCAGTGCTTATCATGTCAAAGAGTCAATGCAAAAAGGCTTAAAATGCTAGGTAAGCTGCATCCCTTGGACATTCCACATATGAAGTAGGAATGTATCAATATGGATTTTGTTACTGGATCACCGTCAGTGCAATCAGGTTATAACTCCATTTTTGTGGTAGTTAACAGATTAACCAAGGTTGCCCATTCGATTCCAGTAAAAGAAACCTACTTTGTAGTGGATGTTGCGAGAGTCTTCCTCAAGGAGATTTTCAGGCTGCATAGCTTACCCACCAGAAGAATAGTGAGCGACAGAGATTCTAAGTTCACCTCAAGGTTTTGGACTGCATTCTTCAAAGTAGTAGGAACTTCCTTAGATCTCAGTACAGCTTACCATCATCCAGAGACAGATGGTCAGACTGAAAGAGTAAACCAAGTAATTGAAGATATTATTTGGTTATGCTGTGGTGGCAGATAGCCCAAAAAGTGGCTAAGCTACTTAAATCTAGTGGAGTTTTCTTCCAATGCCTTTTATCACCAAAGTATCGGGATGAGTCCATTCAAAGCTCTGTATGGACAAGATTTCCTCATGCCATTAACATGGTCCGACCCATTGATCAAGGTTGAGATGTCCAGACAGATGCTTAATGATATGGGAGCAGAAAATACAGGCAATCCGCAAGGATATCAAGGCTTCCCAGGATAGACAAAAGTAGTATACTGACAAGAAGAGATCGGAGAGAGTGTTTGAAGAAGCAGATATGGTTTTCATTTGTGTACGATCCAAAAGAAGTTCTTTATTTCTAGGGAAGTACAAAAAGTTATCTCCAAGATACTGTGAATCGTACACAATCACTAAGAAAATAGGAGATCTAGCTTATGAACTTCTTCTGTCTGCCCATCTCAAAGTACATAATGTATTCCATGTCAGTTTACTTAAAAAGTATATACCCAGCCCGAGTCACATGCTTGATGATGAACAGTTAATTTCTTCGATGACTCAAGGCCAGATGGTACTCCAACTTGAAGAAATCCTTGACGTTTAGGAGAAGGTTCTCAGGAGCAAAATCCTCAGAGAATTTTTGGTCAAATGGAAGTCCTACACTTTAGAGGACGCCACTTGGGAGAAAGAAGAAGAGCTGGTAAAGGACTACCCCCACTTTGCGAGATAAGGACATCTCGCATTTTTAAAGGGGGAGAGGATGTAAGATTCCTCCTCACCCCTAAAAGATATATAAGCTCTCACCTCAATCCCCTGTAATCATCCCCTATTTCAGAATGTAAGAAAATATTATTTTCCCTTGTTTTGGCCTAGAGAGAGGAAATGTTCTAGAGAGTGATAATTCAAAATTGAGATATTTCTGGATACAAATCTCTCCTAATATCAAATATGAATTCCCTTGAAACAAAAGTTCAAAAAGAATTTTCCAATGTGCATTATTAATTAATTGAATATGTGTATTAAAGACCTTAGCCGCCCTAAGTGTTTACATTTTCAAAAAAATTTGACTAAGGTCCAAATAAGGTTCTAAAGGGCCAATAGGGTTAATCCAAGTTTTGGGATGACAAAAATGCAAAGAATAAAAGAAAATACCCCAAAAATGAGTAAATGCTCACATAAGATGAAGAGTTGAGTGAGTACTGGGCTTATTAGTTTAAAAATAAGGTTTATTACTAAAAAAATCAATTTTTGACACCTCAGTAAGGAGGGAGAGACCCCATGAAGTAGGCACCTTTTTCTCATCATTACTTAGCATTTTTAATTCAAAAAATGAGATATTCTTATCTCTCCTCTCTCCTCATGCAAACTGGATCATAAAGTGAGGTGAACTGGTCCAAAACTTGTCCAAAATGGATCAAATTGAAGCTAGAAGCCTCTAGATCCCAGTTTGACTTGGCTAGTGGCCTCCCTTACCTATAAATAGACCCTCATTCCTTTGTATTTTTATTTTGAGTAATTACATACCAGTATTATCTTTATTTTAGCATAATTCTATTATCCCTCTATTTTTTCTCTACTTTTGGGAGCTTTGGAGCTTCTCAATTCTTCATCCTTTCTTGGAGATTACCCTCCCCAAATTGGTGGCTAAACCTTGCTTTGTGGGCTTCACTTCTCTCTCCAAAAGAATCAAGCCAAAATCAAAGGTAAGCCTTAATTCAATGGTTTTTCTATTCTTCTCAATGACTTCCTTCTTCTCAACCTCTCTAATGCTTGAGAAGCTTTCAATTGAATGGTTTTTTCTTGAAATTAAGCTTTGTAAAGATTCATAATGTTTAATTAGATTAATACTAATCTTTATGCTTAATTAAAGTATTTTTATTAAATAAATCTCTCTTTTTGGAAAGATTAATCATCTTATGGTTAGATCCTTGTTAGAAGGATGGTTCTTAATGATAAACTCATTATCTTAATCAAAACTCTAAGCTTGACAAGCTAGAGAAGAAGATTAGGTATTTTTATGATTTTCATCTAGTAAAAATGATGATTAATTCTTTAAGCTTATTTATGATTTAGAAAAATCCTATAAACTCATTTTAAAGTTGAAAGAGTGTTATGCTAACATTTTATAAGAATTCTCCTATAGAAAAGATGAATGGATGTTTAAATCAAGAGGATTAATCATAATTATGCTTATAATTATGTTATGAATGCATAAATAAAATTTTAGCTTAAAAGAGGAGTTCCTATCACATTTCAATTATGTGTATTCATTTAAGTTAGAAAATTGAACATTCTCACTAATTGCAGTGAAGCTATGGCAAAACTTTAAGTTAGAAACTTGAACATTCTCAGTAATTGCAAGCGAAGCTATGGCAAAACTTTCTAGAAAAAAGATAAATCTTATTTTTATGCATAAAATTAATAATACAAAAAGATGAATTCCCATCATATTCTAGGCATAGATATTATTATGCAAAAAGAATGATTTTTGTCATATTTATGAAAAATATTTTTATGATATTTATGCATAATTATTTAAATAGAGAAAAGAGAAATTTTTGTTATATTTATTTTTACATACATAAAAATTTTGATGCAAAAAGAGGAATTCCCACGATATTCTAGATACAATTATTTTAAAGATTAAAAGAAGAATTTTGGGCATATTTCAAAATATAGATATTTTTATTTATTTAAAAGAGGAATTTTCATCGTACTTAAAGTAGAAAATTGCATAAATTAATTTCGATATTAAAAGAGAAGTTTTCACCATAATTTCATGTAGAAAATTATGGTATATTAATATTGAGGATCAAAATAAAGAAAAGAATATTTTAAGATATTTTTATGCGAATAAATCAATAAAATTGATGTATGCATATTCGCAATTGGATTATTGGAAGGAGAGTTATCTTGATAAAAATCCATTATTCTCAAATAGAGCTATTTATAATTCTATTATGACCGAGAAAGAATAAAATTTTATAATTTTAGATTTTAACAGTTTTTTTAATTGAAAATCATTGTTAATTTATCAGATAAATAGAAGAAAAATCCTTAGGAATCAAATCTAGGAATGAATCCGAGAAATTGAGGATTAGACAACGACCACGTGAGAATGGTGGGCTAGTAAGATGCTTTCCCATCTCTTGAACCAGAAGTTAAGTAAAACCTTGTGACCATTCTCATTTCTTCAATAAGAAGAATGGACTACCGGGGCCGATTTAGAAAAGTTGTCCTTAGAACCGAAATCATTGTCGAAAATTCATTGAAAGTGATGGGTGGATTACCGTGTTAAGAGATTCGTGATTTTTACTAAGAAAGTCTGGACTTGAGAAAAAGGGTCTTGTGGAATCAAATTCAACTGGAAATTCTCACTTGCATAGAAACTCTGTTTTTTGAAAAGGATTGTCTTATGCCAGAATGCTGGAGGAAGCATTTGGCCTATGGTTTAAACTAAGGAGAGTTTCATTGCAGCAGCTGTATGGAGTCATCAAAGGATGTTGCTTGGTGGCAAAGCCTGCCAAGGTCTTGACCAGCCTCGATATGGTTAAAATGGTGCGCTTCCAGTACGATGGGCGAGGACCGACGAAGCGGTCCCTGAGTGAAGTACTAGGACACCTAAGGAGGATCCTAGAGGGTTCTAACCAAGCGATGCACGGGCTCGCGAGTCGCTATAGGACACCCATGCCTATGTCGAGGAAGATATGGATGGACTGACAACAAGGAATTATTTATGTCAATTAGAACTTGAAATTGGATCTCGTTGGTTGACTAGCTGGTCTTCAACGGAGAGTTCGAATGATATTTTGATTGTAAAACAATGGACTAGATATTTTGGAGGATTATGATTTGAAATACTATGGTTTCGTTTTAAGTATGCTTTAAAGATAGCTGAATCTTTAAAAGGCAATTTCATATTCGTCGGTGCGTAAGTGGTGTGTCTAAATTCTATTTTGCATGAGTGCCGGCTAGGGGGCCTGGTAACTCTTGTCCCTGGTACTTGGGAGAGACAAAACTTAACCAAATTTTTATATAAAGGAATCCCACCAATACAGTGGTAGGGCGGTTGGCTAACCCATGTGCTGGTTGGGGTTAGGCTGGATCGGTGGATTCTTGTGATACAGTTAGATACGTTCAAGTTGCATTGGTTAGAATAAGTCCCAGGAAGATTCTTATTCTATGGAAAAGAATCAGCGGCAGTGGTGGCTGTGCCTCGCTTAAGGGGGGGAAAAGCAATGATTTCTATGAACCAAGTGCAAGTCTCTTCCTTGATCTGGCCATGTGACCTACAGGTTTGGTTGGATTAGAAAGGATAGCTAAGGCCTTGACCCGTTAGATAAATCTTCCCTTAGATGATTTTCCTGGTGGAATCGCACGTGCCTTACGGGCGAGGGAAGTTTTCCAATCTCGGTTTCGGAGGAACCGCCAGATTAGTCTCTTGTCCGGACATTCGTGTGGGCAAGGCCCCGAGTGGCATTCCCTGCCCTGCGCAATAGGTTGTTGCTTCTACTGCTGAGACAGCACCCCGGAGGAGGCCGCACGGAGGGGGCAGGGGTCTCACAAAGAGGAGAAATGAGAGGCTGACAAAAAAAAATCGACGACATGCCTTGAGGTCCCCGGACACCCCATTATGAGAGAAGAAGATCCAAAGAGATGGTAGTGCCCTAGTGCAGAGATCTTTGTACATGCAACCATGATGTGACCAAAATAGTGAGGACAACCATGGAACCCGAGCTAGAGTTTTCCCAAGAAGACCATCTAGCATGTGGCCAGCTTTGGTGGACATCAAGGCTAGCCACAATGTTTTATCATGGGAGATGTGGACCTTGTTAGGCCACCTTCCCCTCACACCTTTCTTTGATGTGATTATTACCACCATGATAAACAATTCCCAATCAATGACTGTAGGTTGTCTTGAAGTGGAGTTTCTTATTGTTAAATTTGTAGCAATGTGATGAGCTATGGTGGATCAAATGCTAGAATCAACATCATAAGAAAAGAGATTAGAAGATAATTAAGATGTGATTAGTGAGCAATTAACTGATAGCTTAATGTAGGCATGGATAATAAAAAACTAGCAAATTCTCATTAGGCCCAATGCCTTAATTTATAGAGTTTACATCCAAGCATCTAATCCCACTGATTTCTCCTTGATTCACTCCACCTCTTTTGCTTGATTCTCTCCACCTCTTCCCAGAATATCTCCACACCTCCTAAATCTCCTCATGCTACCCTTTATTCTCTCCCAGTAGATACTTCTCACCTTTTCACAGCTTCTCTCACATTTATAGATTCTCTTTTATAGCCTCTTGTTAAGGGCTTGTTCCCGCGCACACCCTATTCACTTGTATATTTCAACACCTCCCCTCAAGTAAATACTCCTAGCACACCTGGACCCCATACCAAGTTTCCCTCTTACTTGATAGTCCACGACCACTGCCTCAAGTCCCTAAATTCATAGTCCTTGACACACTCTCTCTCTATGTGTCCAAGGCTACTACAAGTGCCCGTGACATTGACTAAAGTGCTCACACATACATCTACCACATGGCCTACATCATCGCTGGCTCAGAGGTTGTTTTACTCTGTTGGGGCAGGTTGCATTGGGTTGTGGGGTTTCTCTCTCTCTCTCTCTCTCTCTCTCTCTCTCTCTCTCTCTCTCTCTCTCTCTCTCTCTGAAAAGATCTGACTCCACTTCCTTAGGAGCCTCCATGAAGTTTGCCGATGTCGTTCCTTCTCCCCTGGGTCTGCTATAGCAGTCTCTTGCCATGTGTCTTGGCTTCCCACAGTTGTGGCAAGTGAAGGTCCTTCCTCCTACTTTGCCTCGTCCTCGTCCTCAAGAGAGTCGTCCTCGGGTGAAGAATGCTTTTTCCTCTCCAGTTGTTGAGTCCTGCCATTTCTTCTCTTTGACTCTGGTCTCTTGCTCTAGTAGAGCTCCTTCTATCTCGTGCAGCTTCAATTCAGGTACGTTCTTTAATGTTGCTACAATGTTTTCATATTCACCTTTCTCCACACTCTTCAGAAGCACTACTAGTGCCTCATCATCTTCTACCTTCTTGCCAATGGCTGATAATTGTTGCTTAATGCTTTTATATTTGTTTAAGTGTGTGATTAAAGGTTCACTTTCCTTCATATCCAGTTTGTAGAATTGCATTAACAGATTTATCTTTGAATTTTTTGCTTGAGTGCCAAATAATTTATTTTCATCGCATGCATCTTTTGCCCATTGTATCCCTGTGATGTGATGAATGATTTCATCATTTAAATTGAGTGCGATAAGTCCTAATGCTTTCTCATTCCTGCTCTTCCACTCATTTTTCCCTCTCACCTTTGGGCATTTATCTCTTCCCTCAACTAGCCCCCACAGATTTTTCCTCATGAGCTGATACATGGTTTTTGTCTGCCATCATGTGTAAAACTGCTCCCCATTAAATTTGGCTGTCTCTTGTGCCGTACTCATGATGATGTGAAGGGGGTCTTACCTCTTGATCCACTTTCAAGATTCAAGGGTAATGTCTACCCTTTTACAACTCAATTTGGTGTTTAGGTGATGATTACAACAGATTTATCAGCATAAATTCACCAGAAATTACATTAAACCAAGGGTAATAAATCTGTACGAAATGGTTGGAGTATCAAACCATCTCCGAATTGCAATCTGAAGTTATAAGGATCTGTATCAGATACCCAATGGTTAATTTGAACCCTCATGTGCACCAAAAAATAGTGATTAGTATTGATTAATTACTGATTAGCAAATTAATCCTCTATTTTGTGTGCAAAAAAGAGAGTACACGAGGAGTCCAGATCTGGGACTTTAGAGTTCAAATGATCTCAAATCCTTTCGAGGAGATCAATAGCAATTAGTCTAGTAGAGGATTAAGCCAAGAAACATAATATTTGACCAAACATTGAATGCTTAATCTCTGTTTTACCAAAGTCACCTGTAGATTTGATTAAGAGCTTGGATGTGCAGACAAGATCTCATATTTTCTTCAGAAAACAGGCGCTGGAAAAAACACAAATTTTTGCAACTTGCGTCGGCAATTTGCAGATGTGATTGAATAGGCTGAAGCACAAGGGGTATGGCTATGCTTGGCTAAAAGGTTTGGGCCAATTTGATGTGTGAAGGGAGAGAGAGCTCCTCCACCAGTTGGGGGTACAGAGGCTAATTGAAAAAGAGGTAAAAAAAAAAACTTAATTATCTACTAATCTTGATTAGCTAGGTGATTAGCAAGATAATGGGCTCATAAATTTGATGAATTCTAGGCTAGGCTCTAATACCATGTTAAATTTGTAGCAATGTGATGAGATATGGTGGATCAAATGCTAGAATCAACATCATTAGAAAAGAGATTAGATGATAATTAAGACGTGATTAGTGAGCAATTAACTGATAGCTTAATGTAGGCATGGATAATCAAAAACTAGCATTTAATTCTCATTAGGCCAATGCCTCAATTTATAGAGTTTACATCCAAGCATCTAATCCCACTGATTTCTCCTTGATTCACTCCACCTCTTTTGCTTGATTCTCTCCACCTCTTCCCAGAATATGTCCACACCTCCTGAATCTCCTCATGCTACCCTTTATTCTCTCCCAGTAGATACTTCTCACCTTTTCACAGCTTCTCTCACATTTACAGATTCTCTTTTAGAGCCTCTTGCTAAGGGCTTGTTCCCGCACACACCCTATTCACTTGTATATTTCAACACTTATTAGATCTAAACATTTATCATGCAAGTTTTATGTGACCCTTCAGGTAGATTGATAGAGGCCATATCATCGAGAGGGGATGGATCATGGGCATTGTCAGCTCTTTTGGGGGATCATGATGCGCGAGCTCCCATTTAAAATGGTTCCATCCTTTGGTGAGAACAAGGTCACCCCAAAGCTATCAACATCCCAAGCCTCGTCCTCCACTTATATGCCATCATCATGGCACACCCCTCATTCTCATCTCATTATGTTTTCGGCCACCCCCCAACCCTATGGGAGAACCAAAACCTCGTCGGGCGATAGAGATGAACACCACCCCCCAAACCTCAACCTCACCAACCATTTAGGGAATTCACGAAGAAGAAATGGATACCCAAGATTACCCTAGCTAGCCAAGGAACGTATGCCACCCCTGTAAAAACCTGGTAATAGCAGGCACCATTTGGCCCAAAGCCCATGACACAAAGTTCTATCAAAACCATATGCCTAGATCCCTGTCAAGATGCGAAGCCCAAGGCTTCTACAAAGGGAACCCATCTGTTTGGGTCCTAAAACCTTGTCGTTTACATAATTCCATAAGCTAAAAAGATCCGAACAACAATCTCAGTACCTAGCACAACCCTGGAAGTTTATGCCTTGTTGGATCTTGACATCACTACTAGAAGCACAAGGATAATCCCACATCTATGTGTTGATATCAAAGAAAACTGTGCCTAGGATGCCCTGAAATATATCCTGGAAAGTCAAATCCAAATGTGTGTGGTGAGAAGACCCAAGGTCTTGCCTCTGACACAACCCCTGAAGTCGCAATAGGAATGAAGAGCACTGGTAGCATGCCAAACGTGCATGCCAAAACCACAATCAAGCTAGCAGAAGTACCCTTGGTCATGCCACCAAGCCCATGTGTAGTGGTTGCATCTATGATAATTCTAAATGTTGATGAGCCACCTAAGGTGTCATGTGTTTCACTATACCCCATATAGTTTCTCCCTAGTCCTAAAGGGATCCCCATGGCCCCAGGACACTCCCGGATGCCTCGCCACACAACGTCAACTTGCAAACTATATTATTGAACTAAAACAACAAAATCATCAAATATAAGTTATACAAACCGATCAATGTGTACATACGTTATGATGATATATATTTAATTTGTACCATCATCAAATCCATCTTGCAATAAATCCATGCATGCCAATTGGTCTATTGCTAAATCCATCATTTCAATGGCTCCTATATCAATACAAAGAAGATGGCTCCTATATCAATACAAAGAAGATGGCTCCTACTTGAAGAAGATGTAGACATATTATCATCATGGTCCTCATGGTTGTCATATTGATTGTTAGTTGCATTCTCCATTGATTGTCCACCATGCATTTATTCTTCAACATCTTGATCTTGAAATATACATTTAGATCAAGGAGCAACTTGTATTACATACTAGCAATTAGGATCTATTTGGTCTGGATGGAACACAACCTAAAAGAAAGAAACATAAAATATTTACAAGAAAACATATACAATTCCTTCCTTCTATTTATAGATTTATCAAAATTGAAAATCAAGTGTAAACCTATTTAGAATGTTGTGGTAGAACGCATGTGTCTCTTGAATCTTGCCATAGTTTAGTTGAGTCAATAAATCAGCTTGGATGCTTCTTGACGGTTGCTTGAGTACCTCTATATACCACTTTCAACCACTTAACATCAAAGATGAACACTTTGAAAGCTCTAAATCCAATCTCCAAAATGTTTTGATTGTTCCACAATATTCAAGTTTCTCTGCTATATAATATTATTCTCTCTTCTACTAGCTTCGACTTTCTTGGTCAAAACTTGCCATTACACCAAAATCATATGTGATTCTCTTGGAGTCCATACATTGAGTGGGAAAATGTTGACCTTGTGACCACGTTGCATTATGCACTATATACTGTAACCTAATCAAAAATATTTAATATAGCTTATATGTAAGAAATTTAGTATTCGACATTATATATCTTAGAAAAACATCTTTATTTACATGGTAGTCGTATCCCCTTGCATACTCCCATTTTTCTCTTGTAATCTCCTCTCCTATCCTTTCTGCTTGCTCTAGGGTATCTCTACGCCATTCAATATTGCAATCCTTTGGAAGAGCCTTTAGGTTGGGTGGATATGCCATGTGCCTTTATGTTGATCTCTTAAATGCTCTTCTCTCCTTTGTCCTTATCTTTCTTGCATCTTCATATTTATCAATCCACTTTTCCATCACAGAAGTGTTAAGAAGACAAAATGTAATGACCTTTTTGCACATGGACTCATCCATCTTTTGAATGCATCCTTTTCCATGTGGCACATGTGACACCATTCATTCATCCTCATGGTTATGCATGAATCTAGGTGTAGATAGATCAATTTGTTTCAAATATTCAGAGATGTATATGAGGGATTCTTGCACCAACCATCCCTCTTTCATGCTTCCTTTTTGTCCTTACCTTTTGTCTCACAAATCCCTTCAAGATTTTCATGAAGCGTTCAAAAAAGAACATCCACTGGCTATAAACAACACCACATATAGCCACCTCATCCACCAAATTTACTAGAAGGTGCAATTGAGTTGTGAGTATGCTTCATGGAAAGCTTTCTTCAACCATACACACCGCCTCAATTGACTCAAGCCTTCTCAATGGAATCTGGATGAATCTCCTTTGACACTATCCACCTATTCAACAAAGGAATAAATGATAAATTAAATAATAATAGATAATTTCAAAGCTATATGTTATACCAAATGCACAAATCTATAGTTTTGATTGGAACTCACCTCGCCAATCCACCTAATTTATAGATGGCATTCCAAGCTTTCTCTTCTCCACACCACCAATTGATATTGGAAGTATAAACTAATGCAATCAATTTTTGAAAACAATAAAAGATCAATATAGAGTCCACACAATATAAACTGAGGAGTGCCCAAAAAATAGATATAGTTATGTACGTGCGTGCATCATCTTGTGCCAATCATGTGATTTGAGACCATACAATTGATGCTTGCCCTTCTTTTCTGTTATTATAAATGCACCCTTTAATAAGTACATTACATCGGTTGGTGTGCAAAAAGATGAAATTTGATTCTTGACATTGTTTTTCTCTTACCTTGTCAACCTCCATGGCGCCTTTGGTAAAATCACCTTGTCATTGACTACCCTTGGTCATGCATTTTCCATGCATCCGCCGATGTCCTTTAGGTTATTCCTTATTGCATGTGTGTCTTTTTTACCAATCAGATGGCCCCAAATCATTGATGCCACATTCTTAAAAATGTGCATTGGATCCAAAACAAGATTTATTCTTAACTCTATCCAATATGGTAGATGATAGAAGATTGAGTACCTTTTTAAGCCCACGGGTGCTGTGGTGGGAGTCACCCTCCATCTCTCATCCCACTCTCCATCTCTCCACCTTCCCTCCAATGGTATTATAAAGGGCGAATGCCACATGGCCTCCCACTCTACACCTCACATCACAATCGGAGAAACCTCTGATGGAGCATAATTTGGGTGGTTTGGAGGAAGAAATCGATGATGTTCATCATGCACCACCACTTTCTTTAGTACATGTGCTTGTTTGGAAACAAGTGATGAACCACAAATTGGACATGCATTATATCCTACAGTTGTGAGACCTACGAAATTAGCATGTAAGAATAGAAAGTTAATAGACATTACAATACATTAGAGTTATAAATAAATCATTTGTTTACGCTTAGATAAGAATCAATTTATGAGTACAACATATTTGAGCATTCCGTATAGCCTGGAAAATCATGCATAGTCCACATCAAGATACCCTTGACCATTGCATTGTGGCATGAAATACTAGAAACATCATTCAACCTTATGCCTCTCCATAATTACTCGAGCTCATCAATCAAGGGCTCAAGGTATACATCCATTTTCTTTGCCTTGTGCTTCCCAGGCACTAGAAGCCCAAGCATCACATGACCCTTCTTGATGGACATCCATGGAAGAATATTATAATTCATAACAACAATGACCATGATGTAGACCTTAATCAAAATGGGTTTACCCCATTCATACCCAATCCAAGCCATAAATTACAGGGCTCATCTTTGAACTCTGGCCATTCATTCTCAATGTGAGCCCAAGCTGGTGAGTTGATGGGGATCCTCATCATGCCATCGGTTGAATGATGGTTCACATGCCATGTCATTAACTCAGCGACGATGGATTGACACCGGAACATATATTGAATGCGACGTATAATAGGAGAGTGCCTCAATATCTTTTTGTAAAATTTTTGCACTCTATAAATCCTTCATGTAATGATCCTCTCCACAAATTGGACATTGCATGACATTGGCAAAGGCACCCCTGAATAGTACACAATCATTTTATGACATGCATGAATTTGAGTGTAATCCATACCAAGCTTGGAAAGTATTCTTCAAGCATCGCGTCTTCTTGCCGGCATAAAATTGTTTGTGCGAGCATCATCTTTAATAACTGGAGTAGGGTATTCACACTATTATCGCTCCATCCATATGTTGTTTGCAAGTTGAGGATTTCCAAGCATTCTCGCAAAGTTGAGTACTTTGCATCCTCGTACAATGGGGTGTTAGCATCTTTGTGTAACACATCCTCTCTTTCATGTGTTTCAAAGTTAGGTGTTCTCTTCCTCACTCTCGCTTTCAAAAAAGTGAGTGATCATCTCCTCCATGACATCCTCTTCCTCTATCTCATGTGGAGGAAATCCTAGGTCTTCTAAATGTACTGAACATGCTCCACTTTCCAAGTGCTCCTCTTCCTCCATGACATCCTCTTCCTCTATCTCATGTGGAGGAAATCCTAGGTCTTCTAAATGTACTGAACATGCTCCACTTTCCAAGTGCTCCTTATTTACCGACACTTGTATTCCTTCCTCAAAGTTTCCCCCAATGACAAAATAATGAGGTAGATTGTGTAGTACTTGTGCACGAATCTCCATGCCCTCCTCATCCTAATGAACCATATTTAAAATGACACTGAACATTACATATGGTAAACCATGAGTTTACATTTCAAGGCATAAGTTTATATACTAACCAATAAATTGGCTTGCAACATCAAGTTGGCTAGCATTAGTTCAAATGATCCCCATTTTCTGATATGCTCCAATGTCACTCGATGTTCACATACACAAACATTCTTGCATCTTGCACATGAAAAAGGGACTCTTCTTTGCAACCACTCTAGACCTCCAATTAACGGTGACCCATCACTATCCAAAGTAATAGAAGACATCTGTACCGCGCACAAAAAGTGTGCAATTAAAAAATTGAATATGAATACATACACTAAATTTAGCAGTGTCAATAGTATATGCATAGGTTTTCTCTCTAAAATTTGCCTAGCGTCTCTATAAAAGTCATTTGAACCATCACTATAACTATTGCTATAAGCATTGTTAAAGCATCGCTAAGCATCATTTTTAGTGGAGCTTATAGCAATGCTGCGAAAATTAACTTTTCGAGCCTGCGGCGCCACCGACGCCTATCTTTCTCTCCCCCAAAAAATTCCCTCCACTACTTTCCTTGAGTTCCTACACTGACTCCTCCCTTCCATCAAGCTATCTCCCCTCACATGCATTTGTACTCTTTATATCGCCCTTCTTCTTTCCCTTCCCCTTCCTCTTTATGAGACTCTTTCTCTTCTCACCAAATGGCTATGGTGTAAGCTCTTGAAGGTATTTTTCTCTTATGTTTTATTCTAATGCATTTGTTTATGGTTCTTCTTCTTCTTCCCCTCCCCCCTTCCCTTTCCCCTTGCTATTCCTCTTTCTTTTCCTATCCATCACTCTACAAGTGATGGTGTGACCTAATTATTAGGGTTTGCTTCTATTATGCTTAACCTAATGATTAATAAGCAACATAAAGAGATTAAGATTAATGCATAAAGTACTAACCTTTGCCTTTTGCTTCTTCTCTTTCTCCTTTTTATGTATATGCTTAATGTGTATTGGTCTTTTGTATGTTTCTTGTGTTTCCTAGGTAGAGTTCATTAAATGTGTTTCTAATGATCACTCTTTTACCTTTTTATGTTGTGTGTAGGTCTTACACTAATCATCTCTTTTAGCTGGACAATATAGAGGTAAGCTTTCTTTTACTTGTATTCTTTAGGGTTTTGTATCTATGCATTAAGCTTTTAGGGTTTTGTATCTATGCATAGATTAAGCTCTACACATAGAGATTAATCTATGCATTAAGCTCTATGCATAATCATCTCTTTTAGCTAGACAATATAGAGGTAAGCTTTCTTTTGGTTGTATTCTTTAGGGTTTTGTATCTATGCATTAAGCTTTTGGGATTTTGTATTACTAATTACTTTGTTTAATCTTTGTTTTGTAGGTCCTCTAATCCTCTCCTTCAATTTCACCAAAAACAGGTAAGCCCTCTAATCATTTATGATTGTCATCTACCTATTATTGCACCCTTGCATATCGGGGTTTAGGATTAGCTTAGCTTAAGCTTAATGCATAGATTAAGCGCTCAATGCATAGATTAAGCTTTATGCATAGAGATTAATCTATGCATAGAGCTTAATGCATGCATTAAGCTCTATGCATAGATTAAGCTTAATCTTAATGCATTAAGTGTTGAGATGTCGAGCTCATCTAGTGAGATGGTGGATACTGATGACCCGCCGCCTCTGGGAGATAGGCCCCACACTTACACCACTGGCATGGTTGGTGAGATCATGGGTGATATGCGGCCAGTGGGATGACAGGCTCTGAGACAGCCATTCTAGAGACTGGCATAGTTATAGCGCCAACTCATTTAGTTGGATTCACACTATAGAGAACCCTGGTATCTATTTGGTTGAGTACCTTTTCATATCGTGTGTACTCTTACCTTTGTATATGGTGTGTTGAGTGTTGTGTGAAGAAGAAGAAGATTTTCAACCTCTCACCTCGTGTGTTCTCTTTTAGGGTTTTGTGAGTGTGTGTGTGCTTGCAAGAGCTCAAGCTCTCTTCTCTCCTGCATCTTTTCATAGTATCAGAGCCTGATTCATGCTAAGGGCTGAGCTGTAAGCAAGAAAAGCACAGGAAGCGGTAGGAGGGTAAGAGCTTCATCTACTCTTCCCTATTTTGTGTTGGCGATTACACCCTTGTCGTCGAGAGCTGTACGGGAGGCACCGGCAAACGATCTCTGATTGAGGAGCTTTCTTCGCGGGAGTAAAGCTATAGGGCAACTTTACTGTCCTATTCGACTAAAATTTTAGGGCCAAAAACGTGTTTCGGGCGCATTAGGACCTCCGTTTTTCGGAAAGCAGGCGATTTTGAGCATTGCGGGTAAGTCATCGATTCTGTGCAGAACTCTGTTTTAAGAACTGCAGGAAGATAGATTGGTTGTGCAGACATTGTGTGTGCTGCAAAGAGGTCAAACAGTTCCCATTGGGTGTATGTATGCATATTGAGGTCACTGGTTGTTTGTGACATTTTAGTGTAGTACAGTACCGCTGCAAAAAATACAGCAATT
This sequence comes from Cibotium barometz, assembly GCF_041138505.1. Classification (NCBI taxonomy): domain Eukaryota; kingdom Viridiplantae; phylum Streptophyta; class Polypodiopsida; order Cyatheales; family Cibotiaceae; genus Cibotium; species Cibotium barometz. The sequence goes on along the minus strand of NC_141087.1, from coordinate 36,679,797 downwards.
TGTACAGGACAAACCAGAGTGCTGTTTCTAGTAAATTTGTATGTTTGGCAAGATGTCAAATGATGGCATAAACCAGATTGTTGCTGAGAAGCTTGACAAGAACAACTTCCATGCTTGGAGGTCCAAGTTGACAAATTTCTTGATGGGAAAGGGTTACTGGGACTATATAGAAGGTGAGCATGAAGAGGCATTGGAGATACCGGAGATCAATCCGACTACTACAGATGTGAAAGAGTTCAAGGATTGGAACCAAGGAGCCAGAAAATTTATGTATTGGCTCTCTATCAGTATTCGAGACACCATGATTGGGCACATACAGGATGTCAAGTCCCCCAAGGAGGCGTGGGACACCTTGGTAAAACTCTATGAAACAAATACCAAGGCACGAAAGATACAGTTGAAGAATGAGCTTCATACTGTGGAGAAAAAGAGTATGTGTGTGAATGAATATGCATTGAAGATCAAGGGTATTGTGGAATCCCTTGCATCTATTGGTGTTTCAGTAGATGATGATGATAAGGTGGAAGTCTATCTACGTGGTCTCGGGCCACAATACAAGGCATTCAAGACGTCTATTCAGACTCGGAAAAACATTCCCAATTTCACAGATTTGGTGTCTATGTTGATTATAGAAGAGAAGAGTTTGGGTGAAGACGAACAGTCTCCACAAAACAAAAACAATTCAGAGCAACAGGCCTTCTACACAAGTTCAGAAAGAGGATGAGGTAGAGGAGACTGTGGACGCGGTCAAGGAGGTGGCCGAACAGGTAATCAGAATTGTGCCCAACAGCAGCAATAATAACAGTCCCAGAATTCACAACAACAACAACACGCAGGTGGAAGAGGCCAATTCAAAGGCAAGGGGAGTCAAAGAGGTCGTGGAAATTGGCAACAAAGGCAGTATAGTGATACACGTGGATGCTTTTATTGTGGTAAGCCTAGACATGTGTAGGAGGCAGATTGTTATAAGAAGCAGGCTGACATGCCAAATGGGAAATTGCAGCAAAATAACTATGCATCCTTGAGCAGAAACAATGACGATAATGAAAGGTTGTTTGTTATGCAACATGTCATCAATGCCATGTCTGAAAATGTTGAAGTAGCACATAAAGATGATGTATGTGGTACGTTGATTCAGGTGCTTCAAACCACATGACAAGTCATGGGGAGTGGTTCAACGAGATGAAAAACCTTGAAAGACCAGGTTTTGTGGAATTAAGGGATGACACTGCTCATCCAATTGCCCATGTTAGAGATATGCCATTGTCTATGCAGGATCGCAAAGTGAAGTACCTTGCAGATGTACTTCATGTTCCGAACATAACAAAGGATCTGGTTTTAGTTGGCCAGATGATTGAGCAGGGTTTGTAGGTTCGGTTTAACCCTGATGGTGGTTTTTATGTTGAAGACTTTAAGGACAAGTGTAGGTTGGTTGCAAAAGGCAACAGAGTGGGCAGAATGTTTACATTGAATGTAAACATGCCTGAAGTGAGTGCTGCGATGTTTGCAAATGTTTCAAGAATTGTTGCAGACACAGACATTTAGCATAAAAGAATTGGACATGTGAATGTGCAGAGAATGAAGTATATGCAGACTAAAGGAATTGTGACAGGGCTGCCAAAGTTTAAAGTTGAAGGTATGCAAAAAATATGTGAAGTATGCCAATGTGGAAAGCAAACAAAGCATGTATCTCCACGTGACAGAAATGTGAGCAGAAATGCACTAGATGTTGTGCATTCAGATGTATGGGGTCCTACGAAGACCATGTCTATGACCATGTCTATGGGAGGCTGCAGGTATTATGTGACATTTATTGATGACCACACAAGGAAAGTGTGGGTATACTTCATGAAGGAGAAGTGTGAGGTATTCACTCATTTTCAGAATTTTAGAGTTATGGTTGAAAAGCAAACAAGGAAATATGTAAAGTGCCTAAGATCAGATGGAGGGGGAGAGTACTTCTCCAATGAGCTCTGAATTTTTGAAGAAGAATGGTATTCGGAGACAGTTTACATGCAGATACACTCCGCAGCAAAATGGAGTTGCTGAGCAGAAAAACAGGCACATTGTTGAGATTGCGCGAGCATTGATGGGAGAGAAGAATATGCCGCATAGCTATTGGGTTGAGGTTATTTCTACAATAGTTTACATCATGAACAGGACTTCAACTGCAGCCATACATGATGTAACTCCAGAGGAGAGGTTTACTGGGGCAGAAAACCTGATTTGTCTCATCTAAAAGTCTTTGGATGTATTGCATATGTGCATGTGCCAGATGAGTTGAGAATTAAGCTGGATCCAAAAGCTGAAAAATGTGTATTTATTGGGTATTCCCTTGAGCAAAAGGGATACAGGTGTTATAACCCTGCTACACGTGAGTTGAGGGTAAGCAAGGATGTTGTTTTTGATGAGATGAGCAGCTGGTATGCTGCTGAAAAAGAAGCTGTTGGGGTTGATGTGAGTGGAAATGTGGTTGCACAGAATGCAAGTCAGAAATCACAGTCTTTGAGTGGACCAGGAGAGTCCTCATCTAGTGGTTCAGTTGATAGACCATGGAGTGGTAGGCTGTGTCATAATACCAGTCCTGCAAATGTGATTAGTACATCACATAAAGGCAAAGAGAAAGTGGTTGAACCCCTTAGTATGCCTGACATTTTTGCAGGGCATTCTCATGTTGATGGAGAGTCTAGTGGCTCAGAGATAAGCCTTGATGAGGATCTTGGGATACCAGCTATGAGAACGCCTGGTGTAAAGAAGGCTATGGAAGCCATGAATGCAAAGCTACGAAGATCTGGGAGAGTGAAGAATCCTGTGCAGAGGTTTACCTATGATGGTTATGTGGCACATCACTATGCATATATAGCAAAAGTTATACAGGTTGTAGAGCCCACATGCATTGATGAGGCTGTTTGGGAAATGTGTGTTAGGAGAAAGCTATGGATGAGGAGATGGATGCACTATATGGAAATGAGACTTGGGACTTAGTGCAATTGCCTGAAGGCAAGAAAGCCATTGGATGCAAGTGGGTGTACAAAGTGAAACATAACAGTGATGGAAGCATAAGCAGGTAGAGTACCTATATTTTCTTTAGGACTAGATGACCCACGGTGCGAAGAGGATGCTCTCTATGGAATTCTCTTCGCATGATAGGGCTTTATGCATAAATCTTAATGCATTAATCTTAATACATATATCTTAATGCATTAATCTTGATGCATTAATCTTAATACATATATCTTAATGCATTAATCTTGATGCATAAAGCTTAATGCATAAGCTTTATCTATTAAGATTAATGTATTAAGATTTATGCATCAAGCTTAATGCATCAAGATTAATGCATCAAGCTTAATGTATAAAGCTTAATGCATTAATCTTATGGATTAAGCTTAATGCATAAAGCTTTAAGCATTAATCTTCATGCATTAAAGTTTTATGCATTAAGATTAATGCATAAAGCTTTATGCATTAAGATTAATGCATTAATCTCAATACATTAATCTTAATGCATAACTAGATTAATGCATTAATCTTAATGCATTAAGCTTTATGCATTAAGCTTATGCATTAAGATTAATGCATAAGCTTAATGTATAAAGATTAATGCATAAAGCTTTACGCATTAAGATTAATGCATTAAGCTTAATCTATGCATAGAGCTCAATGCATAGATTAAGCTCAATGCATAGAGCTTAATCTATGCATAGAGCTCAATGCATAAAGCTTAATGAAAAGATGCAGGGGAGAAGAGAGCTTGAGCTCTTGCAAGCACACACACACTCACAAAACCCTAAAAGAGAACACACGAGGTGAGAGGCTGAAAATCTTCTTCTTCACACAACACTCAACACACCATATACAAAGATAAGAGTACACACGATATGAAACACAATATGAAAAGGTACTCAACCGAATACATACTAGGGTTCTCTATAGTGTGAACCCAACTAAATGAGCTGGTGCTATAACTATGCCAGTCTCTAGAATGGCTGTCACACAGCCTGTCATCCCATTGGCCGTATATCACCCATGCTCTCACCAACCATGCCAGTGGTGTAAGTGTGGGGCCTATCCCCCAGGCGGGTCATTAGTGTCCACCGCCTCACTAGATGAGCTCAATATCTCAACACTCCCCCTCGAGCTCAACTCCATCTCATGGACACCAAGCGAAGCCCTGAATCTACAAAGCTTCTGTGTACCCAATGCTTTGGTGAAGATGTCAGCAACATGATCCTGTGTGCTGACATAAATAAGGTCAACGTCTCTTGCCAAAACCTTCTCTCTGACAAAATGGCAGTGGACCTCTATATGCTTCGTGTGAGCATGAAAAACTGGGTTCTTGGCCAACTGTATACTGCTAATGTTGTCACAGAAAATGACAACTTGTCTATCCACTGATAGACCCGAATCTGCAGTAGCTTTCTCAACCAAGCTACCTCGCATGCTGCCATAGCAACACCTCTGTACTCGGCCTCTGTACTAGATCAAGCAATCGTAGGCTGCTTCATGCTGCTCCAAGTCACAGCAGCACTCCCCAAAGAAAACATGAAGCCACTAGTAGATCTTCTATCTGAGATACTGCCAGCCCAATCAGCATCTGTGTACCCATGTACACATATCTCTGTCCCAGTTTCATAGAATAGTCCATAATGCAATGTAGACCTCACATACCTTAGTATGCATCTCAATGCATCCAAATGCGACTTCCGAGGAACTTGCATAAACTGACTCACCAACCCAATAGCATAGCTCAAATCTGGCTTGGTGATCGTCATGAGATCAAGCTTCCTACTATGTGCCTATACATAGTAGGGTCCTCCAAAATCTCTCTTAAATTTGTACTCAACTTGCCATTCTGATCCAATGGCACTGAGATAGGCTTATAGCCTGTCATACCATACTTGGACAACATGTCCAAGCCATATTGTCTCTGCAGTAATCCACCAATACCATGTGGTGACCTAATCACCTCAACGCCCAAGAAATATCTGAGCTCCCCCAGATCATTCATCTCAAACTTCTGTCTAAGCAAGATCTTAACATCAAAGATCTCTGCATCATCCTTTCAATTCTTCTTTTTAGATGATGAGATAAATCCTTCAAATAAAAAGATGCTAATAATATAACATTGATTTAAACACATATTTATGGTGTTGCTTTACATGATGCAGTCAGAGGATGTTGAAGTGCTAATTAAAGAAGAGACTATTTGTTTAAACACAGGTTTATTGTGTTTCTTCACACGATGGAGTTAAAGGATGTTGAAGTGTTGATTGACAAAGGGACTATTTGCTTAAATTCAAGTTAATGTGTTGCTTTCACACGATGCAGTCAGGATTTAATAGTACACATGGAGGTAGAAGGTGCATGCTTCTATTAGATGTTGTTGCACTAATATGCTACACTAATGTGCTATATATACTTGAAAGTTGAGAGAGGTGACTAACAGTGATAGTATACAAGACTCCACCGTGTCACTACAAACTAATGTATGTATTAGATATGCAATAGAAGATGAGGAGATAGAGAACCCTTTGGAGCTTGAAGTTAAGAGCTTATTAAAGGACTTGAAACTTGTAATGCTCCTTGAATTATAAGCTTGAGGACTTGTATAGGCCTAACCATATAGGCCTAAGTGGTGCATGACCTTCCAACTTCAGCCCCTTGACTATTCATTGGCATTGTCTTTTCATTAACCAATGCCTCTTCAACTACCCCTAGAAGGGAGCGCCCTCTTTTTGTGTCCCTTGGGCGGCATAAATAATCTTTCCTACTATTACCTTTTTGTGTTTCTTGTCAGCCTCGTAACATTTCTTGCCCCTTGAAAGAAAAGTTTTCGTCCTTGAAAACAAACTCAGGAAACCTTTTCTTCATTGTAGCCACTTTTTCCCAAGTTGATCCTTCTTCTGGTCTATCTTTCCACTTTATTAAACATTCTTTAAATATAGAATGTCTTTTTTTTTCTCGATATTTGAGAATCTTTTCAAGCTCATGTGGAAGAATAGGCATTCTATAAAATTTCCTATTTCTTCTTTTCCAATGACGTTGTCATTGTTTCCCATCTTGCGTTTCAGTCTACTAACATGAAAGACAGAATGTACTCTGGAACCTTCAAGTAAAGATACCTTGTAAGCTACACTTCCAAAAATTTTAAGTATTGTATAAGGACCACAATACCTTGGACTTAACTTTTTCACTTTTTCACTTTTTAAAGTTTTTGACTTATCAAAAACTTTTACACAAGCTAAATTATCTTCGTCAAAATTAATTTGTTTTCTTTTACCTTTCTCATAACAAAAAGAATGATCCTGTGCTCTCTTAACGTTGCTTCTTGTTGTAATGTTTAGCCATAGAGTTTCTCGTTCTAAAGCTGGAAGGCTCATTTACTAGAGTAATTGAGTGTAGGTCTAAAAGATAATTTCCCTTAATTGTGGCAGGTGAGTCTCGTGAGAACTCTAAGGGAGGTGGAGAGATTCATGGGCTCTAGGTGTCCCAATCTACTAAGCCTATATAAACAAGGTATCGTACTCACTCTTGAGAGCTAAGTGGAGAATCTTTTCAGGCTCATGTGGAAGAATAGGTGGTTCTGTAAAATCCACTATTTCTTCTTTTCCAATGACGTTGTCATTGTTTCCCATCTTGCGTTTCAATCTACTAAAATGAAAGATGGAATATACTCTAGAACCTTCACGTAAAGCTACCTTGTAAACTACACTTCCAAAAATTTTAAGTATTGTATAAGGACTACAATACCTTGGACTTAACTTTGGAACTTTTTCACTTTTTAAAGTTTTTGAATTTTCAAAAACTTCTACATAAACTAAATCACCTTCCTCAAAATTAATTGGTTTTCTTTTACCTTTCTCATAACAAAAGAAACGATCTGTCTTTGAGAAAGTCTTTTATGTTAGAAAATATGTGATCTATCATCCATTCTTAGTGTGGGATCCTTGGTCACTACAACAAAAAGAGGGGTTAGCGATAGTTATAGTGTGGCTTTTATAAAAGGATTTGGAAAAGTGTCGGGGTGTAAGCATCGCTATTTTTTCGACGCTATATATCCCACGTTATAACCACCGTTATTTCCCACTCTATTTTTTTCGCTTAGCAGCACTGTAAAAAAATTAGCGTCGCTATTTTCTTCGCTCACCAGCGTTGTTAAAAACATCAGTGTTGCTATTTCCACCACTCAGCGGCGCTGATAAAAAAATCAGCGTTGCTATTTTTTCCGCTCAACGACATTGATAACAAACATTAACGTCGCTATTTCTGCCATGCTCAGTGTAGTGTTGTAAAAGATATTTTTTGGGACAGATTGGGGCATTATTGAAAATAGTTCTAATTTGTACAAACAAACATATCGACATATTAAAATATAAATGAAACATAGTAACTCACGAAATCTTAATTGTATCAAATCCCAAATGCCATAAAAGGTGAGTTACATCCAAAATGCCATAAGAGGCGAGTTACATTGAGTATGAAGTTACAGAACATTAAACACAATAGGCCGGTCTCTACTCATCCTCCTCCTCCTCCTCATCATACTCCTCATCTTCCTCGCCTATTACCTCTTCATCATCTTCCTCTATCACACAAGATCAAGTTATGTTAAAACACAAACTAGTTAAATTTCTAAAATTTGATAAAACCAAAATAATATAAACTTATAGCAGCAGGCATAGCTTCATAGTTCAATGCGACACCCTTTTGTCACATTGACGCAACCATTCAAATGTGGTGGAGATCTCATTGCAAAGCAAAGTCGTACTCCTCAGGAGAAGGAGAATGGCCCACCACATTTTTCTACGTTAAACATAAATTTAAAAAAGAACAATTTATATAAGATTTAATTCTTTGGAAACCATAGTTTTGTTCAAATACTTATAAATTGAGCGAGGAAAGATAGCCTTCCACCCTAATCAAGATGAGAAGCCCCTCTTTTATGCATGCGTACGCGGGCTGCTTCTCTTTGCTACCTTTTGGCCTTCTTCCAATCTTGTTCTGATTCTCCTAATGGCTTGATGCCACCAGGCTTGATAGCTAACTTACATGACCTCGCATAACAATCCAGCATCTTAAGGTTATTAAATTGTTAGTCAGAGTGGGACACAAGAAACTCTGTCGTCAATACGTGCAGAATGTATTGCTTCTTTACATTGTCTTGAGTTCTCTAGTCATTGCCCCAAATGTTTTTAAACTCAAGATTTACAAGGTGATGCATGCGTGCTATAACATGATTCCCCTTGCTATCCTCAATGATCGACCCATTTGTCCTTCTCACACAATAAGGAAGCGTCGCTAGGTCGTAGGCATTTGGATCCACCACTTGCTGTGCCGACATATCCTTTGCTGATGGGGAATTGGAAGCAGATCTATTACTGTCCCCAAAATAACCCCCACTAGAACAACGTGAAGAGGCATACCTCCTATCTAACGAGGTCATGGACTAGGTGCCACAAAAGAGAGTGGAGTGGCTTGGTCGCAACTTCCACGTGAAGTCATAGCACCTAGATGTGGACTAGATCCTCCAATTGGAGTGGACATGGGTATATCAGTACGTAACCTAGGAGTAGAACCACCCACCATCGGAGTACCTCCCATTCGTGTAGGGTTAACTATGGAAGGAAGAGAGGGTGGAGAAAAAATGTTCCACACACTCTCTCTCCCATACTACCGATGGGACAGACTAGATCATCAACGATGGACAAAGACTTGAAGAAAATCCTTGATGAAATCTCCTTGCCCAATATTTTAGCCATTTGAACGTACCATGAGAAGCTGAAAAACGTGATGATGCCGACTGTTGGCTAACAACTATGCAAAAGCAGCAAGCTAATGTCGGACACTGAACTTCGACATGTGCTGGATGTCAACGGCTAGAGGACCTGCCTCAAAGGATGGTGCTGATCATTGATGTCGGACATTGAACTTCGACATGTGCTGGATGTCGACGGCTGGAGGACCTGCCTCAAAGGATGGTGCTGATGATTGATGGCATGGGCTACTGAAGAGAAGCAAAGCTGAAGAAGAATGTTGAACAGAAAATCGAAATGACAATGACGTTGTGAAGCGGCAGTGGCACAAACGGGAAGGCTACAGTAATTGCAATAGTAGTTGAAGGCAACAATTTTGCTATTGTTTATTGGTCAACAAGTGACGGCAGCAGAGAGAAACGTAGTAGAAGTGGAATCTAGCTTTGAAACCATGTTAAACTATGGTGGATCAAAAGCTAAATACTTCATGGTGATAATGGAAGCATGATTAGGGATACGAGATTAGTATAATAAATAATGAGACCGAATGACGGTAGACAAAAACACACATATATTTCTTCATATTAGATGCACCTTTATATAGGCAAAAGGTTCAAGTGGGTTGCAAATTCTCCTCCACAATCTTCTCACCAAATTAGCTCCTTGATTCTCTCAATTAGAGTAGATGCTCACGAGCTTCACCTTTTATGCTTGGTGAAAGTGTTTTACTAGATGACTCCTATAATTGCTAAAACAACCGTAAGAAATGTAGCACATGTTTGGGCACTATTTCTAACATAATAGATCCAAGACTATCATAAGAACAATCCATGAATGTAGAGTCAACTGGGCTTAAAAGTGACAAGTCTTATGTGTTTTGGATTGGTAAAAGTCTTACCCTCACTCATCAACCAATCGTGATTCTCATGGCATAGTTATTGCCACCTACATCTTCAATGGTTAATAACGAGGTAGTATGGTCTAGAATGCTAAGTGGCTCTTTACTTCTTCTTCATCTTGTATTAGGTATAATATATTATGCATAAAGCATAAGATACCACAACCCTAAGAAACCTTTTCTTCAACTCACCCCAATGTGACATGGTGACATGCCTAATACGTGCATCATCTAGTGCCATGCCTAAAATGTGACATGGTGTCATGTCTAATATGTGCATCACGAAAATTGGCAATCTAAAGGTTGGTTGCAACATATTTTGTTGTAAATCCAACATGAAACGGCCCAATCTCACACTCCAAGTAGGCCTCTCAAGTAGCAGTATACCCATTGCCATTGTCGCTTCATCATAGATCCTCGCCACTGGACAATCAATCTATTTGATGGATCCCTTGCTTGTTCAAGCTCCACAACCATGACCAGTCACAATAGCAACTATGAAAGAATAATTCCACATGTAAATACCACTTGTACATCAAAAATCCCTTGTGTCCCTTGACATAGGTTTTTTGTTTTATAAGTTATTCTCTCTCTCTCTCTCTCTCTCTCTCTCTCTCTCTCTCTCTCATATGCCCTCGTGTTGCATTCTACCGACGATAATACCAAGACATGCTCCATCGCCATCGAGCTACAATTCCACATGATGTAGTTGAGGGAGATCTCTCGGCCATACTCGTCAACCCCATGACATTTTGGAGAGTGGTATACCATCTACTTGGAGCTGATGTTGCTCCCATGTTTTTATGTTCTTAGTATTCCATGACGAGTTTCCATGGACAGTTTTGTATCACCCCAGTGAGCGAGCTATATTTATGTTTTCATTTTGTTTTATTTTCCATTCCATGATGAGATATGACATGGACATTATTGTACCACTTTGGTCTCATAGGCCCATTGGGTCTTTAGTAGACGCTTAATATATCTTTCATTATCTCTCTCTCTCATATTCATGAACCCTTCACTTGTTCTTTTCATATTAGCTTTGTTGCATTAAGAACAAAATGTGTTTCCTCTTAGTTCGGGGAAGCACAACCACAACCGTTTACAAATTTGAAATCATGAGGGTAACTACCTCTCTTTTCCATCAGCCTCGTCATTACCTTTGTATGTACACTATCTAGTAGGGATAGCATGAAATGGAAAGTATCACAACATCTCCTTTGACAAGTGTCAGGCGTTTTTCTGAGTGGTCTTTCGGGCTCGTGTACATATAAATGCGTGGCGTGTGTAAGAATTTGGCCGTGAAATGCCTGGCCAGGTGTTCAGTGTGGACAGCATTTGATTTGGGTTTGTTGCAGGATTGTCCGGTGAGCGGTATGCAGGTGGTTCCAGCTCTTCGATGGTCGTCTTGAAGTGTGTGCGCGTCCAAAGGATGCATGGGCACTAGCCGGTTTGTGTTGAAGGTATGGCATGATGGGCAAATAAATATGAAGGGGCCGATGTTGCCTTGAGAGAGAGAGGTGTGTGGAGATTGGGGGAGCAATTGATGATGGGGCCAAGGCCATGGGCATATGAGTGTGAAAAGGTGAGGGTGGCCATCTTAGGTGAAATAAAATATATATAATAATTAATGGCCAAAAAAACAAAGTTGGCGTGGAGCGCTGAAGCGCTGCCAACGTATACTCTAGAAGCAGCCGTGGGAGGCGCGAAGGCGAGCTGGCGAGAGAAAAAGAGAAGTGGCCGCGTTGTTTTGAATGGGGGGCTTCTGGGGGTAGCTTTGCTGGAGGGGCTCAGAGGCGCAGCTCTGCAAGCCAAGCCAAGGGAAGAAGTAGAGCGCAGCAGTGTTGGCCATCGTCTGGTGAGCTGCAGCAGAGGTAGTATGGGAGTCTCCCCGTGTGCGGGTGAGTATGAAATGCTGTGAGGTTGGTGGTGGGCTGGCGTGGTTGGAACGCAGCCGTATGAAGAGGAACTAGCAAAGAAAGCAAAGCTGGTTGACAGCGCAGAGAGCTGAAAGCTTGTGGGCCGCCTTGCAGAGGCGTGGTTGATATAGGAAGAAGAGAAGTGTGAACAAAGAGACAGTGCGTAGCTGCAGACGTGGAAGAGAGCGTGGAGAGCATGATATGTGGGTTGACGGGCTGTGGTTGGCGCAAGGCACAGTCAGGCTGAAGGGGTGCAGAGAAAACAGCGCAGGAGAAAGCCTAGTGGGCGTGTGAAGTGTGGAGCCGCCTCGAAGGTGATGCTGCTGTCATGGATAAAGGGGAGCAGATAAGCTGCAAGTGACAGGCAGGCTGGTGTGGGCCGCCTAGGAGACAGGACAGTGGACAGAGAGGGTGCCAAGTGAAGCAGAGAAAGACAGGTGTTGCTGCTTGGTGGTGGGCCGGTAGCAAGGCAGATAAGCTGCCTGGGTTTGTTGTGAAGCTGGCAGAGGATCAGCACAGAGAGTGAGAGAGAGATGATGGTGTAGCTGCTGCTGACGACACATGCAGAAGTGATGGGTCGCAGAGGACTCGAGGGTTAGCTGGTGTGGGCGCCTTCTGGAGTGAGAGTGACCGGGTTCATTCTGGTGTGGTTGGTACAGCAGGCAGGCGAGAGTGTTCGTGGTGATCAGGGATGTGGTGTATCCTCGGCTGACAGGCCTGAGTGAGTTTTTTTATGGTTGTGTGAGTAAGGCTTCTGTGTCGAGAGAAGCTTGTATGATGTTTTGATCTGGAATATATTGCTGGGTGTTTGCTTTGGTCTATGGTGCCCTTGTTTTTGCTGTCTGTCTGGCGTGGGTTGGGTGGTGAGTGAGAGAATTGTTCCAGCCGGTGGCTGGTGGTGCCCCTGTTCGTGTGTGTTATTCCAAGTTTGCGAGGTGGAAGGGCTATAGAGGCAAGCTTTTCTTTCCTTTTTTCACCTCACATCCTTCTGGTGCCCCCACTGAGGAGTGGCTCTTTCTGGTATAGTTTGACTGAGGATTTCTCAAGGATTGTTTGACTGAGGAGTGGCTCTGGTATTGTTCGTTGCCTAGAAGGGCGTGTGTTCCACTGAGGAGAGCTCAGGGATTGGTACAGGTTGTCATGATGTGGTCCTATCCTGAGTTTCATGGCAGGAAGGGAGAAGATGTGTGTGACTTCTTGGATCAGATGGAGCTGGCATGCATTAGTAACCATGTGACAGATGAAGAGCAGGTTTTGAAGCTGATAAGGATTTTTTTGAAGGGAGATGCCCGAAGCTGGCTTAAGAATTTTGAAGCACAGGATGCTGGTGTTTTGACCTTGGACAGGTTGAAAGAAGGGCTTTTGGAGCGATTTCAGCAAGTGGAGGATTCGAGTGTGATTTGGCAGGAGCTGAGCATCTTGAAGCAGGTACATGGGCAATCACTGGACGATTTTGTGAAGGTATTTACATGTTTGTGGAGTAAGTGGTGTATGACATTGAAGCAGGGAGTTCCTCCTATGTTTCTGAAGAAGAGCTTGTTTGTTGATGGTTTGCTACCCCATTTGAAGGTAAGGGTTGAGTTGAAGAATTCCAGGTCATTTGATGATGCTGTTAGGGTTGCTAGGGAAAAGGAAGGCAAGGTTTTGAAGCAGATGGAGATGGGTATTTATCCGTATGAAGGTGTTATGTCTGCGAGGGATAAGCAGGTGAATCTGGTTGAGGTGGATAAGAGTCCTATGAAAAGTGTGATGAGACAGGAGCCTCAAAGGCCGATACAGGTGCAAAGGGGTATGTTTTATATGCCTTCTGATTTTTTTCCAAAGTTTGAAAAGCATGTGCAGGTGAATGAAGAGCAGGTGAAGGAGCAAAGTGAAGATGAGGAGTTACCAGTGGATTCTTCTCTGGATGGGAACGTCGTGGCTATTCATGACAGTGATCTGGATAACATGCATGCACAGGGAAGCAACGAGGATGATGCCTTGGGATTGGCTGACAAGAAGGAAGAGGAGCTGGATACAGGATGCTCTGAGGATGATTCTCTGATAGATTCTACAAGGGAGGAGGATGGGGTAGAGACTTCTGATGAAGTGAAGATGGCTTGTGATGCAGATGTGGAGAGCGTGGAGGAAGATCCTATCATCTTGGATTTTCTTGAACAGCTGGATGGTGATATGGTACCTGTGATGGATGATGTGGATGTTTTTCCATTGGATGCATTATGTGCTGAGGAGTCTTTGGACGATGATGCCAGGGGGGTTGGCAACACTGAAGAAGGTATGCATGTGGATTTGGCTGATGAAGAGCGTTGTGATGAGAGCATTGTGCCTGAGAAGACAAATTTAGGAATTTTGGGAATTATTCAAGTCCCATTTCTTATAGGATTGGTTGGAAACTCGGTATTTTTGTGTAGTTTGAGCTAACATCTATTTGTTGGTGCACTCTTTGTGCCAATAGATTATATCTTGACACAACTATTTGGCGTATTTGTTTGTAGTTGTATAGATACATACGTGACACTAAACTTAATTGAGATTATACAACACCTTTCATATGAAGAAGATAATGTTAAATACTATCTCCACTTTGAGACATTGAAGTAAAAACATGGGGTTTATTTAATTTGCCAAAAGAATTCTAAATATTATTATAAAAAGGAACCTTAAAAATGAGAGATCTCTAAAGGGTGTGGTGTTAGAAACAACAAAACAAAAAGTAAATCTCAATGACAGTAACAATATGCTAAGTTTACGATTGATCCACAGATAAAAACCCATCTTAGACACTATATCAAGATTATAAATCATGATATATATGCTCAAATTTGAGGGACATTGAAGTAAAAACATGGGATGATAATGCCAAAGAACACTTGTTACATTCAATGAGATTGTTACATTCAAGTTTACAATTTATCCGAAGACAAAAATCCTTCGTCAAGATAATAATTGAGTACAAATTGTATCTCAAACATAGCGTTTTCTCATGTATTGCTCCAATACATACAAAGTTTCTCTATCATAAGCTGCTTCATTTACTAAAGTGTTGCAAGTATACTCCCGTTTGTTCTTTGCATAAATCCAACCAAGTAACCATGCGCTGATTGTTGTCTCCAAAAAACTTTGAAGCTCCTCTATATTTTGATTCCACATCTTTGGAAAAATCAAGTAGGTTCCGGGCATATTCCACATTACATTGTAGAGGGTATCATCAAAAATTAGTGTGTTATTTCCATCCAGGTCATGAAAAATTCTCCATGCTACATCTAAGTTTTTGTGGTATACAAATCGATATCCAATAAGAAGATCCGTCTTTTGACATGCTGCATGCCCTGCTACGACCTTAAACTTTTGATGGTGCCGAGGAAAGCACAACTCAAGAATGCGTCGAGTCCTTTGTAGTCTATTAGTACTCCAGATCCATACCTCAAACCATTGCATACAAAAATCAAGGAAAGTGAATGCATCTTTGCGAATCAAATGCCAAACACTTGTATTCTCTTCCACAAGATGCATATGTTTGGCCCAGTCTGGACATACATCACCATGTTGCATCTCAATGGTCTTAAGTAAAACACCATTGAGTTCAAGTATCAATACTCTTCTTTGTTTCCTTATTGTATCTGGGGGTGGTGGAACTCTTTTGCCTCTAGGTACATAAGTCACCAATGATTGGTGCCACCTCAATAGTAAGTTTTCTGTACACTTGAAATCAAAGCTATATGCTTCAACATATCCTGTTGAAAACAAAATGTTTGGTTAATGTACATTCAAAATTTTGAATAAATATATTATGTGCCAACAACATAAATTCATCCATGATATGGATGGTCTTAAACCTTCATAGACAAATGCTCCAATACCTCATTAGTTCAACCAAAAAAATAAAAGAGCGAGTATATTGTCAATGCTAAATTTCATCAAATTTATTGAATATGATGTATAAAAAATTTTCACTATTGAGATAATTGAGTCTATCCAAATTAAATTATTATGATATTCATAGCCTTACACCTTGACAAGGCAATATATTCAATAAAAAACAAACACATCTTTATTGCAATCGAATTGCAAATATTGACAAAAGAGATAATCAAATGACAGTAAGTTTGAAGGCATTTGATTTCTTGATACAATAGTGTAAAGATTTGGCTCGTACAATCCAAAAACTAAACCCACCTAAGTACATTGTTTTGGCCAAAGCTTAAGTCTATCTTATGGGCTTTTAGGTACAAAATGGCTCCAAACATTCTGCACCCAACAAGTCTTGATATTTGTACAGATCTCATACTTCAAACTGCACGTTTAGACCTCAGAAATGGTTTCCTTCGACCTGCACAGCAATAACTAGTTTGGGTTAGGTTGGAATCTGATTATACTGTCACTCAATGTTTAATGAAACCAGACATTATCCTACCCATAAGCTCAAGTAAGCCTTTTGTAGCCTTGATATGTATGCTTTTGCTGCAACTCCACTTATGAGATGACCACGATCATATCCCAAGCGAGTAGCATAAGCAATAGCGTGTTGATCACTCAAAATCCTTCTTTTGTAACACACTTTTAACAAGCTTAGCTGGTCTTTGGATAGTAATGGTACTCCAGCTTTGGATGCCAACATTGCTAGATCCTTGCTTATAGATTCTACTTCTCTTTTTTCCCCTCTTGATTGGACATACTTTAGCTTATCACCATATAATGGTAAGTGTGAAGATGCAGAAGATGAGTTTTCCACTTCTTCTCGCAAAAATAGGGAGGTGAATTGAAGCCATTCTTCCAGTACATCTTGAAAATCGATAAATAAATTATGGCCATGTGTGATAGGAGATTGACCTAGCCGATTAAGCAAAATAATAGACCTAATGTCATTTGTATTATTTAGATTTAAAAGGTAGGGTAGAAGGTCATTGCACAGTACGTAGTCGTGCCCTCCTTGAAAACTTTCAGGGAAGAGACAGTTGTCTTTTGGATTAACACATCCCTTGAAAGGGCTATCATCAATAAGCAATGTATTCTTCTTATTGCAAATATCTTGGAACTGATTCCAAACCTTGAGTAAAGGTTTAAACATAGCCTCAACAGTAGGCTTATCTGGCCTATACACTTTTCGAAGATTATGGATATAACATTCTTCTTGTCCCCACACCATAAAGAAATGATATTTCTTATGTGCATACTGTTCAAGAGTGTTTACATAGGCACAAACATTCTTGTGTAGCATGGTGGACCAAATACCAACATGAAAGTACTGGCAAATCTCATCCAAAAATTCAAAACACCCGGGGCGAATAACAACTGTGGTGCGACCAATATCAATTCGAATACAATTTGTTTGTGGATGCCTCTTCTCTTCCTTGTTGAGTAAAACTCCATTAAGATCAAGTATAAGTGCATGTTTCTTTATGGTGATTGCACGAGGAATATTTTCTGCATACAATACAGAAGAATGATAACACTTTAATGTGTTTACATACTTAACAATATTAAAACAAGTGATCCTATATTATCAATGAGAGCTAATTACAACAAAACATCCACAAGTTTACTTTCGTTTCATGCTCCCATATTCATCTATGACGATGGCTCCTAGACGTGATTGCATTTCCCTATTGATTGGTGAAGATTGAAATACTAATCTATCTCCATCTCTCTCAAAAGAATATAAACTTCCTAGAGGCCTACTCTTTTGTGTATCGGAACGTAGCTCCTCAACACGTTGCTCTATTTCTTGCGTACTTAACTTGTGATTGTTAGAAGCAGCTATACCTGCAAAAACAACTCTCGCTGAGAAACATACTTTTTAACACACAAAATTGCTGAATAAATCATCTTAAATAACATCCTATTGAAAAAGATATACCTTTAGTTTTCTTGGCACCCTCTGCCACCACAGAGTCCTTGATTTCAACTATTCTCTCTTTATTCGTAGCATATGTAGCCTCATCAATTTCTTCAACACCCTCTGCCACCACAGAGTCCTTGATTTCAACTATTTTCCCTTTATTTGTAGCATATGTAGCCTCATCCATTTGTTCAACAATCTCTTCTTGTCTCTCCTTGGTTGCAGAAGTGTCTTGAAGCTCTTCATTGACTTTATCTTTATTCTGACTAACCTCAACATTAACTTTCAAATTAGGAATGTCCTTAGTCTCTTTAGTCCTATCACTTGAAGGCCTTGAAGATGTTTGCAAAGCTGAATCATTGATGTGATCTACCTCCACCATGTTGTCTTCATTATTTCTAGCATTTAAATCATGAGAGTTGATCTCTCTAGTAGGGCTTTCATGATGATGTTCTAGTTGAGCAATGTTATCTTCGTCTTTCCCTTCTTTGTATATATCTGTAAGATTAAAATAAAATGCTATTACTTTTAGGATTTAAATAATACAACAAGGCTAATACAATACTAGTCATTTTTATATCTACACATATACTTTGTATCCAAACTTAGATTACTAAACTTCGACTGATGTACCATAATGAATTAGGAACCATAACATAAGAGTCAAACTTGACTTTGAGCCTCACTTACAAGGGCAACGTAAAGATTGCTCAACTTGAGATTGTGCCTTGTGTTGGAAGACATCCCCAAGGTTGGACATAAGTGGAGGTACGGTTGAAACTTAAGTTTGAGACTCACCGCTACACTAGGATATGGAGTAAGTGTAATTTCTTAATAGTAAGTGTGCGTCATCATTTGTATTAGGCTCAAACTTAATTTTGAGCCTCACTGCTACACTAGGATATGGAGAAATTTCTTAATAGTAAGTGTGCATCATCATTTGTACTAGACGTTGGCATGAAATAAAGGATAAATAGAATAGAAATATTCACTTTAATAGAAAAATGTTAAAAGTGAATCCAAAAAAGCCAATGTATTAATCAAAAGACAAATTATTATTTCAACAAATCCACACTTTGAACAAAACCTTTGCTAATATTAGTTGTTGATAAGCTCCTTTCAATGATTCGTTGTACATTCATAATAAGCACTATCAATGCACTTTTCTACCTTTCTTTGGTTGAGAGCTTGATGGGCTATGAGCATGGAAAGCCTTGTTGACATCTGTATCCCCAATCTTCTCAACGGCCATAGCAACCCCAACATTTGTAGCTTCCATGGCTTTTGCAGAATCCAATATATCATCACCATTCCCACCTTCATCATCATTTTCATGCCTTCCAATATCTTCAAAATTGTCTTCGGCATCCTCATTGAATAGAGCATCATTCCCTTGGTCCTCTTCATTCCTTTGCCTTGCATCTTCAAAGTCTATAGCATCCCCAACTTCTTTATCATCATCTGTGTCATTTTTGTTGTCAATATCATCACCTTCCTCTTCGTCCTCTGTACTTGGTGGGTCATCAATGTGAAGATTTTGAAGGTTCTCTTTTTCTGCATCATCTAGTGTTTGCTTTTTTGTGCCGCCACTTGCACCACACCACTCTTGCAAGGACGGGTGACCATCTAAAAGAGCAGAGCACTTTGATTCTAATGCCATCGCTTCCAAATCATCTTTGCATAAAGCAATACATCGTCTCTTCTTTAGCAAGCTCTCCTCTAGCACAACTCCACCACAATATATCTCTACAACATAGCTCTGTTCAGGACAAAACCCTGTGATGAGACCATCAATAAAGCCTTTGTCGATGAATTCTCTATTTTGGCCACTAGATCCTGAGATGAATACCTTTTTTGTGAGAACCTTATCAATGGCCTCAAACTTGTCAACCTTGCTGATGAAAAGAATAACAGTTGCAATCTCAACTGTTCCAGATGTCCAGGCATCATCTTTTTGTGTGTGGATCACACCAAATTCATAGTGCACCTTTGTTGACTGGCTAGAAATCCCTTCGATAAGCATTCCAATGGTGATGAAATCAACAAAACACACAAGAATATATTCATATTGTGAGTTTAGTGTGTTCAAAGCAAGTGCCAACTTGGAGAAAAATTCTGACGAGAGCTGCTCCTTTGTACCATGTAGGTCCATGATTGCCAGCTGAAATGGTACATGCTCTTCACTACAGAAGGCTATAATCTTTGTCATATCAAAACCCACCCCCCTAATTTTCCAAGGAATAGACTCTTGTTGAGATACAATACCCATAGATGCTCTATATAGGTGATTCAGTAAAGTTACTACACTTTTTGAAAGTGAAGGATTTTTTTTTGAAGGATTGAGAGCATCCCTAACAAAGGACTGGCTGTAGCTCCTCAATTGATTATACTCATACTCCCCTAGCTTATATGTCTCACACACCTGTTCCCAAGTCATCTTTTCCCTTGTCAGATCAAAATAGAAGGCGGTTATTGCATCTTTGAGAACTCGATCTGTTTTTAGCTTCCAAGCCATCTCCTCCATATCCATTCTTTGATGGGTTTGCTTTCCCTTTTTAAGCAGTATTCTCTTGTCAAGAAGTGATGTTTGAATGTCCAAAACTTCACTCTTCTGAAGGCCTAAAATGCACCTAAACAGCGTTGGGCCTAGTTGGACTGTTCCTGGTGCCTGCTGAATTTGCCCACTCTTCAAAGTTGGAAGTCTGGGATTTTGATCAAGACCTTTAGTTGGAGTTTCGCCCTTTGTATTTGGTAGCAAGCCTTTTGCATAAAGCCTCATGATCTTAACCCAGTTCTGCCATACATCATCATCACATAGAAGCAAGTGTAAATCATTTTTGACAAAGTTCTTATGTAATGTGTGCTCCGTGGTCTCCACAAAGGCCTGCAAAGTTGCAAAGTAAGAAGTTAGCCCCCTCACTATAGATATCACAAAATATTAGGAGAAATTATGCATCTATGGGTTTTCAATCATTTGGAGCTTATGCTCAAACTTGAGTTTGAGCCTCACTTGCAGTGCTAAACTAGTATATAATCGTGATGCTCGATCTTAGATTTGAGCATCACCTCCGTATGCAAATCTAGCACTTGCAAGTGAGGCTCCAACTTAAGTTCGAGCCATAATTAGATATGCAAGTGCTACACCATCACAGAGAGGTGAGGCTTGAAGTTCAATTTCAAACCAAACTATTAAGTTTATGTAGTTTGAGAAGAAGCCTTACATGCATCTTTCTTATGCTACTGCTATACTTAAAACTATAGATCTATGAAGAAGTAAAGAAGAAGTAATGTAGGTCTATGATTTACCAAGATATAGCAAAGAATCAAAAGAGTACCTTCCAAGACTCGTCCATCTTGGGTTGATTGACACCAGGCAAAGGTTTACTAGGACGACCGTTTGCATGCCATTGTGCTCGAGCTTGTAGAAGTTGATCGAGGAATGGCTCCTTTTGCATTGACTTTGCAACAGATAAATTCGCATCCTTGGAAATGTCACGAGAAATCTTGGGCGGGCAATTTACAATTATCTTACATCTCCTGAACCTGAATTGCTGACGCAGTGGAGGGGTCACTTTAGCCATATTTAGAGCTTGCAAGCTTTTTGCAGCACTAATGGAGTGTTGACCAGAGATAATCCAATATTCAACTTTATGAATATCTTCTTTTGCGAGTTTATCAAGGGGTTGTTTTGTAGCACGATTACAGGGCATCAAAATTGCAAGTATCTCCTCTTGCTTTGGGTCCTCAATAAAGTCTTGGGTCAAAATACGAACCCAATCCTTATTTAACCTTCTATACACATAGTTTGAAGGAGCAGGATAACATTTCATCACATCAATGCTGAAGACCTCATTTAGACCAAAGGGATAATATCCCTTCTTTATTTCTAATGAGATAATTGCATTGCTGCCCTTGTTTAGAGTCTCAACCTCCATTAGCTCGTCCTCGGACGCATCTATCTCCTTTGAACCACTTGCTGGTTTTGTCCTTTGCCTCTTTAAAGAGATTTCCTGAACCTTTGTGGAGTGCTTTGCCTTTCTCTTCTTTGCAAGGGCTTGCTCCTCTTCTTGCACCTGAGAGCATGCCATGTCTTCAGCTGCTATTGTGCTTACATCAAGGACTTTTATTTTGTCACCCTCCTTTTTATGTTTTGAAGAAGTTGCACCAGCATTTGTAGATGCTTCAAGTGCACTCTTCACTATGGCCCTGCCTTTTTTCTCCACAATTTTCCTGACTTGAGTGGTTGTTGTCTCCTTTTCAGGTATGGACTTTTTTCGTGAATCCAAAGCCTTCTTTGCATGCCTCACTGCTTTCACCAGGTCCTCCACATTATCCACCCCTGAGTCTTCTTGATTGGAAAAGTCAATGATCTTCAATCCTAACTTTACAATACAATTGTCCTTTCCTAGTTTACTGCCAGTCATGTCTGCTGGGTGAAAAGTTTCCAATGATAAGCAAAACTTATTTGCTTTTGTAGTTTCTCCTTCTGGCAATACAGTGCATGTGAAGCATGGATTTGCTCTTGCATCCACATCATCCTTAGCGCCTACCACAATCCCCATATCTCCATATGATGTATCACCTTGAGACAAAAACAAATGGAGGACTCCTTTGAAGTTTGCACTAGCATCGTAGCTATCCACAAACCATTTTACTCCTTCTTTGTTACTCAATTCGAAGGTTTTATCCACCTTAATTCTAGGAGTGACACTTTTAGCTTGAGTTGTTGTTTCGAGAGCATCCAGAGTAAAGATTGGTGCACCATGTGGTTGCGAGGTAGCGGGCGCTCTGCTAGCTTCCATTCCTGTGAAGCAAAAAAAAAAGTTTCAAAACCTTAGAAAAAAATGGATTTAAATGCTACATATCAAATCAAAACCTATCAAACTTAAAAAACTTAATGCATGCTACAAAAAGTTATCTTGAATAGCAAGAGCTTCACTTGCATTTACTTAATCTATACAGAAGCTCGACTTGGAGCCTAGATCCAAGTTGTGTACTCATATGCTAGGGGTACGCTAGCATAGAGAGACAAGGCTCAAACTCAAGTTTGAGCCTTAAGGCGAAGTTCCATGTATGGGAGACTTGAACTTAAGTTGGAGTCTTAAGAGGCCAGAGTACAGTAGCATGGAGAACAAAGGCTCAATCTGAAGTTCGAGCCTTAAGGCCAGTGTACACTAGCATCGAGAGCCAAGGCTCCAACTCTAGTTCGAGCCTTAAAGCCGGTGTACACTAGCATGGAGAACAAAGGCTCCAACTCAAGTTCGAGCCTTAAGGCCGAGGTGCACTAGCATGAAGAGCAAAGGCTCAAACTTAAGTTCAAGCCTTAAGGGGCCGGGGTGCATTAGCATGGAGAGCAAAGGCTCAATCTGAAGTTCGAGCCTTAAGGAGCCGCGGTGCACTAGCATGGAGATCAAAGGCTCAATCTGAAGTTCGAGCCTTAAGGGACCGGGATGCACTAGCATGGAGAGCAAAGGCTCAAACTGGAGTTCGAGCCTTAAGGGACCGGGATGCACTAGCATGGAGAGCAAAGGCTCAATCTGAAGTTCGAGCCTTAAGGAGCCGGGGTGCACTAGCATGGAGAGCAAAGACTCAAACTCAAGTTCGAGCCTTAAAGCCAGAGTACACTAGCATGGAGAACAAAGGCTCAATCTGAAGTTCGAGCCTTAAGGGACCGGGGTGCACTAGCATGGAGAGCAAAGGCTCAAACTCAAGTTCGAGCCTTAAAGCCAGAGTACACTAGCATGGAGAACAAAGGCTCAATCTGAAGTTCGAGGCTTAAGGCCAAGTGTACACTAGCATCGAGAGCCAAGGCTCCAACTCAAGTTCGAGCCTTAAGGCCGGTGTACACTAGCATCGAGAGCCAAGGCTCCAACTCAAGTTCGAGCCTTAAGGCTGGGGAGAGCCAAGGCTCCAACTCAAGTTCGAGCCTTAAGGCTGGGGAGAGCCAAGGCTCCAACTCAAGTTCGAGCCTTAAGGCTGGCGAGAGCCAAGGCTCCAACTCAAGTTCGAGCCTTAAGGCCGGTGTACACTAGCATCGAGAGCCAAGGCTCCAACTCAAGTTCGAGCCTTAAGGCTGGGGAGAGCCAAGGCTCCAACTCAAGTTCGAGCCTTAAGCACACTAGCATCGAGAGCCAAGGCTCCAACTCAAGTTCGAGCCTTAAGGCTGGGGAGAGCCAAGGCTCCAACTCAAGTTCGAGCCTTAAGGCTGGCGAGAGCCAAGGCTCCAACTCAAGTTCGAGCCTTAAGCACACTAGCATCAAGAGCCAAGGCTCCAACTCAAGTTCGAGCCTTAAGGCCGGTGTACACTAGCATCGAGAGCCAAGGCTCCAACTCAAGTTCGAGCCTTAAGGCTGGGGAGAGCCAAGGCTCCAACTCAAGTTCGAGCCTTAAGCACACTAGCATCGAGAGCCAAGGCTCCAACTCAAGTTCGAGCCTTAAGGCTGGGGAGAGCCAAGGCTCCAACTCAAGTTCGAGCCTTAAGCACACTAGCATCGAGAGCCAAGGCTCCAACTCAAGTTCGAGCCTTAAGGCCGGTGTACACTAGCATCGAGAGCCAAGGCTCCAACTCAAGTTCGAGCCTTAAGGCTGGGGGAGCCAAGGCTCCAACTCAAGTTCGAGCCTTAAGGCTGGGGAGAGCCAAGGCTCCAACTCAAGTTCGAGCCTTAAGCACACTAGCATCGAGAGCCAAGGCTCCAACTCAAGTTCGAGCCTTAAGGCCGGTGTACACTAGCATCGAGAGCCAAGGCTCCAACTCAAGTTCGAGCCTTAAGGCTGGGGGAGCCAAGGCTCCAACTCAAGTTCGAGCCTTAAGGCTGGGGAGAGCCAAGGCTCCAACTCAAGTTCGAGCCTTAAGCACACTAGCATCGAGAGCCAAGGCTCCAACTCAAGTTCGAGCCTTAAGGCCGGTGTACACTAGCATCGAGAGCCAAGGCTCCAACTCAAGTTCGAGCCTTAAGGCTGGGGGAGCCAAGGCTCCAACTCAAGTTCGAGCCTTAAGGCTGGCGAGAGCCAAGGCTCCAACTCAAGTTCGAGCCTTAAGGCCGGTGTACACTAGCATCGAGAGCCAAGGCTCCAACTCAAGTTCGAGCCTTAAGGCTGGGGAGAGCCAAGGCTCCAACTCAAGTTCGAGCCTTAAGGCTGGCGAGAGCCAAGGCTCCAACTCAAGTTCGAGCCTTAAGGCCGGTGTACACTAGCATCGAGAGCCAAGGCTCCAACTCAAGTTTGAGCCTTAAGGCTGGGGAGAGCCAAGGCTCCAACTCAAGTTCGAGCCTTAAGGCTGGCGAGAGCCAAGGCTCCAACTCAAGTTCGAGCCTTAAGGCCGGTGTACACTAGCATCGAGAGCCAAGGCTCCAACTCAAGTTCGAGCCTTAAGGCTGGGGAGAGCCAAGGCTCCAACTCAAGTTCGAGCCTTAAGCACACTAGCATCGAGAGCCAAGGCTCCAACTCAAGTTCGAGCCTTAAGGCTGGGGAGAGCCAAGGCTCCAACTCAAGTTCGAGCCTTAAGGCTGGCGAGAGCCAAGGCTCCAACTCAAGTTCGAGCCTTAAGCACACTAGCATCAAGAGCCAAGGCTCCAACTCAAGTTCGAGCCTTAAGGCCGGTGTACACTAGCATCGAGAGCCAAGGCTCCAACTCAAGTTCGAGCCTTAAGGCTGGGGAGAGCCAAGGCTCCAACTCAAGTTCGAGCCTTAAGCACACTAGCATCGAGAGCCAAGGCTCCAACTCAAGTTCGAGCCTTAAGGCTGGGGAGAGCCAAGGCTCCAACTCAAGTTCGAGCCTTAAGCACACTAGCATCGAGAGCCAAGGCTCCAACTCAAGTTCGAGCCTTAAGGCCGGTGTACACTAGCATCGAGAGCCAAGGCTCCAACTCAAGTTCGAGCCTTAAGGCTGGGGGAGCCAAGGCTCCAACTCAAGTTCGAGCCTTAAGGCTGGCGAGAGCCAAGGCTCCAACTCAAGTTCGAGCCTTAAGCACACTAGCATCGAGAGCCAAGGCTCCAACTCAAGTTCGAGCCTTAAGGCCGGTGTACACTAGCATCGAGAGCCAAGGCTCCAACTCAAGTTCGAGCCTTAAGGCTGGGGGAGCCAAGGCTCCAACTCAAGTTCGAGCCTTAAGGCTGGCGAGAGCCAAGGCTCCAACTCAAGTTCGAGCCTTAAGGCCGGTGTACACTAGCATCGAGAGCCAAGGCTCCAACTCAAGTTCGAGCCTTAAGGCTGGGGAGAGCCAAGGCTCCAACTCAAGTTCGAGCCTTAAGGCTGGCGAGAGCCAAGGCTCCAACTCAAGTTCGAGCCTTAAGGCCGGTGTACACTAGCATCGAGAGCCAAGGCTCCAACTCAAGTTCGAGCCTTAAGGCTGGGGAGAGCCAAGGCTCCAACTCAAGTTCGAGCCTTAAGGCCGGTGTACACTAGATTGGAGAACAAAGGCTCCAACTCAAGTTCGAGCCTTAAGGCTGGGGCGGGGTACACTAGCATGGAGAGCAAAGGCTCAAACTCAAGTTCGAGCCTTAAGGCCGGTGCACTAGTATGGAGAACAAAGTCTCAATCTAGGTCGAGCATTAACACATAAGTTCTATGTAGAGGAGGCTCGAGCTTAAGGTGGAGTCTATATCCAAGTTGTGGAGTCTATCTTGGATCAGTTTTATAGGTTCTTGACATATGTGAAGATACAAAAGAGAGCAGCAAGAGGTGGAAACCATCTACGACGAGCAACGATCGACAAATGACACACTTAGCGTGCAATCAAGTAAGCGTTTATATTAGTGTAGACAATCAATTAAAGAAGGACTTACTTGCTCGTCTCCTATGTTGCACAGTCTTGATCTTGACGGATGCTTGAGGTATCCGTGGAAAAGAAACCGCTAGAAACGTAGGGCTGCAGAGATTATTGCTGCGAGAGGTCTGCTTCGGGGTGCGCTTGAAACGCAGGGCTGGATCTGCTCCAAGGTGCGCAGGGCTGCAGAGGGCGCGCTTGAAACGCAGCGCTGCAGAGACAGAAGGAGCGGAGAGTATTGCTGCGAGAGATTTGGTCGAGGGTGCGCAGGGTTTTTGTATGGGCGGAACGCCGCGTCGGCCGTTTTTCCTTTCTGCGAGCGAAGGCGGGTGCGCAGGTTTAGTCCGCGAGGTCGGTCGAAATCTGTGAGAAGGCGAAAAAAGTTTGCGAGGTCGGTCGAATCTGTGAGAAGGCGAAAAAAGTTTAGGGGTCGGCAGGGAATTTCGGGGTGCGGGCGAAAATCCGTTGGGGGGAATTTCGAATTTGAATCTGGGGGAATTTTGAATTCGAATTCGAATTCGGCGGTTTTGATTTTGGGGGGGATTTTTGAATTTGAATTCGGCGGTCGGGGGGAGACTTTTTGAATTTTGAATTTGGGCGACGCGGGGGCCGACGCCGGGAGAGGAGGAGGGGGCGGGCCTGTGCGCCGGAGGAAGGGGGGGGGGCGGGGCGACGCCGGGAGAGGAGGGGGCGGGGCCTGTGCGCCGGAGGAAGGGGGGGGGCGCCGGGAGAGGAGGAGGCCTGTGCGCCGGAGGAAGGGGGGGGCGGGGCGACGCCGGGAGAGGAGGGGGCGGGGCCTGTGCGCCGGGAGAGGAGGGGGCGGGGCGACGCCGGGAGAGGAGGGGGCGGGGCCTGTGCGCCGGAGGAAGGGGGGGGGCGCCGGGAGAGGAAGAGGCCTGTGCGCCGGAGGAAGGGGGGGGGGCGGGGCGACGCCGGGAGAGGAGGGGGCGGGGCCTGTGCGCCGGGAGAGGAGGGGGCGGGGCCTGTGCTGCGCCGAGAGAGGAGGAGGAGGAGGAGGGCCGACGCGGAAGGGGGGCGGGTCTGTGCGCCGACGCCGGGAGAGGAGGAGGACGTCGACGGAGGAGCGCCGGGACGGCCCGGCAGAAAGGTATTTCGGTTTCGGTTTCATTCCCCAAGCCCAAGCCCAAGCCCAAGCCCAGGCCCAGGCCCAGGCCCAGGCCCAGGCCCCAGGTCCCAGGTCTTTTGATAATAGTCACTATCACTTTTGGTTATATACTCATCTTCATCCACACCCCACTTGCTCTATGGGATTAGGCTAGTTTCCCTCTCTATTCCTACTTGCTTGTGTAATAGACAAGGCTCCAACTCAAGTTCGAGCCTTGAGCTTGAGATTTCTTGTTTTCTTTCCTATTTTTCCCATACACCCCACTTATTCTATTGGATTATTCTAGCTTCCCTCTCTATTCTTACTTACTTGTGTAATAGACAAGGCTCCAACTCAAGTTCGAGCCTTGAACTTGACCTTGAACTTGAGATTTTTTGTTTTCTTTCCTATTTTTCTCATACACACAAATATACTTATAAACTATGCGATTAAAAATTCAACTAAAATCTATATAATGCACAATGGCTCATTCCCCAAGCCCAAGCCCAGGCCCAGGTCCCAGGTCTTTTGATTATAGTTACTTTCACTTTTGGTTATATACCCATCTTCACCCACACCCCACTTGTTCTATTGGATTATCTTAGCTTCCCTCTCTATTCTTACTTACATGTGTAATAGACAAGGCTCCAACTCAAGTTCGAGCCTTGAACTTGACCTTGACCTTGAGATTTTTTGTTTTCTTTCCTATTTTTCTCATACACCCAAATATACTTATAAACTATGCGATTAAAAATTCAACTAAAATCTATATAATGCACAATGGCTCATTCCCCAAGCCCAAGCCCAAGCCCAGGTCCCAGGTCTTTTGATTATAGTTACTTTCACTTTTGGTTAGTTACCCATCTTCACCCACACCCCACTTGTTCTATTGGATTATCCTAGCTTCCCTCTCTATTCTTACTTACTTGTGTAATAGACAAGGCTCCAACTCAAGTTCGAGCCTTGAACTTGACCTTGACCTTGAGATTTTTTGTTTTCTTTCCTATTTTTCTCATACACCCAAATATACTTATAAACTATGCGATTAAAAATTCAACTAAAATCTATATAATGCACAATGGCTCATTCCCCAAGCCCAGGTCCCAGGTCCCATGAGTATAGTTACTTTCACTTTTGGTTATATACCCATCTTCACCCACACCCCACTTGTTCTATTGGATTATCCTAGCTTCCCTCTCTATTCTTACTTACTTGTGTAATAGACAAGGCTCCAACTCAAGTTCGAGCCTTGAACTTGACCTTGAACTTGAGATTTTTTATTTTCTTTCCTATTTTTCTCATACACCCAAATATACTTATAAACTATGCGATTAAAAATTCAACTAAAATCTATATAATGCACAATGGCTCATTCCCCAAGCCCAAGCCCACAGGCCCAGGTCCCAGGTCTTTTGATTATAGTTACTTTCACTTTTGGTTATATACCCATCTTCACCCACACCCCACTTGTTCTATTGGATTATCCTAGCTTCCCTCTTAGCAAATTAGCATTGATAGGTGAGATTCAAACTTTGGTTGGAGCCTGAACTCATGTTGAGATTGAATTACATTTATAGTTTTGTGTACTACCGCAAAAACATCGCTTCAGTCTTTCTTATTGAGATTTTGATTTTTTCAGGGATTGGAGGGTCTAAAACAAGGTGCTTCAGTGTTTCTCATTGATGGTTCTGCAAGGAAGGCACGCGGGGTTATTCATTCTATTGATGCATCTCAAACATGTGGTTTTCAATTCATTGGTGAGACATGTGCAGCAATACATGTTCAACAAAGCTTTGATGACACATTTCTCATTCCATTTGCCACAATGGATGCAAGAACAATGTCTCAAGCAGTTGGAAGCATCATCAAATGGCCATTGGTCAACCTTGTTATGGACAGAGACATTACTAATACCAAAGAGGATAATTTTGCAAAACTTCTTGTTGATCAAGAAGATCACTTTATAGATAGGGAGAGCTGGAAAGAGAAAAGTGTCATCCTCTGGGATGACAACAGATCTACAAAACTTGGCAATGGAGTAGTATTGCTGGTCCACCCATACGAGGCTATAAATTGTAGAGAACTAGGGGAGAGTAGCTTGGGTGTCATTGTAGAAGGATCTTTGCATCCAAGTTCAACTTGTGTTTCAGGTTTGAATTTGGTTAGTTGGCCGATCAGGCAACTCACATTTGAGAATGGTGAACCATTAGTGAAGGACACAGAATCTTCTTCTATTGATGAGGGTATTCAAGATCACTTCATGCAAAAAAATATTGACAGCCTAAACAATTCGAGTGATGAAAAAGAGGATGATGATGTAGAGGGCAATGATGGCGATAGTTCTGATGACAAACACCATGATGCCATGATCACTGACTATGATATCATTGAAGGGACAAATAAGAAAAGGAGCTATGTCCATAGGGTAAGGGTAATGAAAAATTACGATAAAACCCATGGAGCTGGCAAAAAATGTGATGTTGCAAACATTCACAACGTCGCAACCATTGATTGTTGCGAGAACCGATGTTGTCAAATTGGAGATAGATCCAAAATCATGCAAGCTAGGGTACACTTTTGGGGACAGAGCTATAGTACACGATACACATTTGTACTAGATTGCATGGGCATGGCCTATAGACAAGGTCAAGATGACGAGTGCTTTGAGTTCACATTTGATGGGAAGAAGGTTTGTAGTAAAGCATGGTATGTAATGCATGGCATCGGTAAGTCAACGTTCTATAGGCTCAGAAAGAAGTTCTTGAATGGTGCATGTAATGTCAGTCATGGCAACAGTGGGATAATACGGAAGGGCATGACACATGTTGAGATGGCAAAATCAATCATACAGGGCTTCATAGATAATAATGCCGATCAAATGCCACATAGGTCAAGGACAACTATGCATGGAGCCCGCGAGACCCAACGTGTTCTACCAACAATGTACAAACAGGTGGACATATTGCGTGAAGTGAATGACACACTTGTCTCGTTCGAATACCGGCCACTGTCACAACCATCATTCTCAAGATTGTGGAACACAGAGTTCAAGACAGTTAGTTTATCAAAAACCAGCACCTTCTCAAAATGCGACATTTGTACGGCAATCAAGGTCAAGCTGGAATCAACAAAAAATCAAGAGGAGCGTGCCAGATACATGGCACAAAGAAGGGCACACATGTTGAAACAAATGAGTTGTAGAAATCTATACTATGCTTGGAGGAGCTCTTCCGAAATGAACCCAAACAGGTATTTGTGTATTATACATGATAAGATGGACCAGAGCAAGACTGCCATACCACAAATTAAACCAGTTCCTAAATCTCTCAATGGGGTTGAGAGGCTTCCAGTATCCTTAACAGGAATGCTCACTCATGGACATGGACAAACAGCTTATGGTCACTTTGCCTTGGGGTTATGGCCAAGTGATCCCAACTTCACAATTTCATCTCTCTCAAAATGTTTAAGAAACTTAGAAAGAGGAGAGCAACACATGTATGGTGACTTGAGCTCACAAAACTCAGATGCTGAACCACGAACAGATCTTTTTGATTGTGTTTTGTCTACTATGGCCCTGTATCAGCATATGGAAGTACTGAAGGAGAGAAATGCATATTGCAAGCAGAGCATTGAGGATGCAGATGCAGAGACAGAAACAAATGTGGATATAGAGGAAAATTGTTCTTCACATATGCAGTCAGTCTTTCATACTAACACACATGTGCAAGATAGGGGCAATGGAAATGCGTCAAGTTTAATGCCATCAAATTCAAGGACATTTTTTAAGAGATTGCCAAGGACGTTGTTGTTGCAACTTGACAATTGTGGTTCTGAAAATAAGAACCGTTATGTATTTGCCTATCTATCCCTATTGGTTGCACGAGGAGTGTTTGACATGGTGCAGCTTGGTTTTCTTATGGTTGGTCATACTCATGAAGATATTGATGCATTGTTCAGTCGCTTCTCTGAGAAGTTAAGGAAACAAACCATTTTCACATTTCCACATTTGATGAAGATCTTTAATGAGTGTGTTAGCATGCATCCAGCACCCTTTCTCCTACAAAAGGTGGCAGACTTCAAAGGCTTTGTCAAGGGATGCTTACATGATGGAGCCGATAGCTTGATTGGACATTCAAAGCCATTGCAATTCAGGTTTTATATGAGTGATGGAATACCTTTGATGCAATACAAAGTACATCCCAAAAATGTTGATTGGTTACCAGAAAGCGGTATAGAGTTATGGAAGAGAAATGACGAGGGAGGACCCAAGCTTCCTGAAGGTTTTCCAAAAGTATTGCCACCCTTTGAGTATGTTAAGGAAAATGAGAAGGTTGTGGAGGGCTTAAAAAAACATGTCAATTGGTGGAAAGAGCACTTGCAAGAGAAAGGAGACCAAAGTGATTATGCTAAGTGGATCAATCCGGTCCTTGCCTATTGGGAGAATCTTATGCTAAACATGCAAACCCCTAGTGCAAGGGAAGACATTGGATTTTATGACTTTTGGCCAAGGAGTGTATGCAAAAAAGCTGAGCCTCTTAACCTTCAAGTGGAGGATAATGTAGATGAAGGGTTTGATGTAAATGAGGACCATTATTGTGGTCCAATGCGCAACAAACCTGCTGAAGAGTTCAACCCGACTCTTGATGTGTCTAAAGGAGATTTTGCACTTGTACAACCTTGTGATGCAAATTACCCAATATGGTTGGGAGTGACAACAAGTGATGTTGATCAAAACAACAACTCGATAAACTACCTACAAGTTCAGATACAATATTGGGCACCAATTTCAAAGAAGAAGAATGCAAGTGATGTGGAGGTTTATAAGGATTGCTGGAACAAGTATTGGCGAGAGAACAGAAATGATCCTCAGCGCTGGGAAGATACTAGCTGCATCATTTGGGCATGGAAGCCCAAGGGTGGACGACTTCCAGAGAAAATCAAGATTCCAAAGGCTATAATACTGAAGGCCAAACAGAATCAATTGAATCAACATGTCAGTGCAGTTGAGCAAGAATGATTTGTTAGCATATGGGCAACTAGCTTCGTAATCTTTTAGCAATGTTGTATGAAGCTACCAAACTCATAGTTCGATCATTATTCAGATTGTAAGGCTTTCTTAAGCTTTTAGATTTATGGTTCACCCATTGTTCAAGATTTTTGATTCAATACAGATGGTGATCTTTTTAATTCTATCACCTAGACTTTCTTACAACTTAAAGTTACATTGAATATCCTTTCTTTGTTAAAGTTTCTGTGTTTGATGGTCAACTGCTGGAGGCTATGTGATATAACAAGCTTAATTCCTGGTGTGCATGTGTGTGTGTGTGTGCAGGCAAATTTACATCCCACCACCAACATCATATACACTTGTTACAAATGTACAATAGTATATAAATCATATCGCATTATTCAAATGCTTGTTGAGAACATCCAATAATAAATCTTGCATATCGTACAGTAAACATTGTATTGGATCTAACAACAAAGAATGCTTGTTGAGAACATCCAATAATAAATCTTGCATATCACACAGTAAACATTGTATTGGATCTAACAAAGAATTGTCCCAAAATTGTGCATATTTCCCAAAATTCCTAAATTTGATTATCTTTTCATTAACCAATGCCTCTTCAACTACCCCTAGAAGGGAGCGCCCTCTTTTTGTGTCCCTTGGGCGGCATAAATAATCTTTCCTACTATTACCTTTTTGTGTTTCTTGTCAGCCTCGTAACATTTCTTGCCCCTTGAAAGAAAAGTTTTCGTCCTTGAAAACAAACTCAGGAAACCTTTTCTTCATTGTAGCCACTTTTTCCCAAGTTGATCCTTCTTCTGGTCTATCTTTCCACTTTATTAAACATTCTTTAAATATAGAATGTCTTTTTTTTTTCTCGATATTTGAGAATCTTTTCAGGCTCATGTGGAAGAATAGGCATTCTATAAAATTTCCTATTTCTTCTTTTCCAATGACGTTGTCATTGTTTCCCATCTTGCGTTTCAGTCTACTAACATGAAAGACAGAATGTACTCTGGAACCTTCAAGTAAAGATACCTTGTAAGCTACACTTCCAAAAATTTTAAGTATTGTATAAGGACCACAATACCTTGGACTTAACTTTTTCACTTTTTCACTTTTTAAAGTTTTTGACTTATCAAAAACTTTTACACAAGCTAAATTATCTTCCTCAAAATTAATTTGTTTTCTTTTACCTTTCTCATAACAAAAAGAATGATCCTGTGCTCTCTTAACGTTGCTTCTTGTTGTAATGTTTAGCCATAGAGTTTCTCGTTCTAAAGCTGGAAGGCTCATTTACTAGAGTAATTGAGTGTAGGTCTAAAAGATAATTTCCCTTAATTGTGGCAGGTGAGTCTCGTGAGAACTCTAAGGGAGGTGGAGAGATTCATGGGCTCTAGGTGTCCCAATCTACTAAGCCTATATAAACAAGGTATCGTACTCACTCTTGAGAGCTAAGTGGAGAATCTTTTCAGGCTCATGTGGAAGAATAGGTGGTTCTGTAAAATCCACTATTTCTTCTTTTCCAATGACGTTGTCATTGTTTCCCATCTTGCGTTTCAATCTACTAAAATGAAAGATGGAATATACTCTAGAACCTTCACGTAAAGCTACCTTGTAAACTACACTTCCAAAAATTTTAAGTATTGTATAAGGACTACAATACCTTGGACTTAACTTTGGAACTTTTTCACTTTTTAAAGTTTTTGAATTTTCAAAAACTTCTACATAAACTAAATCACCTTCCTCAAAATTAATTGGTTTTCTTTTACCTTTCTCATAACAAAAGAAACGATCTGTCTTTGAGAAAGTCTTTTATGTTAGAAAATATGTGATCTATCATCCATTCTTAGTGTGGGATCCTTGGTCACTACAACAAAAAGAGGGGTTAGCGATAGTTATAGTGTGGCTTTTATAAAAGGATTTGGAAAAGTGTCGGGGTGTAAGCATCGCTATTTTTTCGACGCTATATATCCCACGTTATAACCACCGTTATTTCCCACTCTATTTTTTTCGCTTAGCAGCACTGTAAAAAAATTAGCGTCGCTATTTTCTTCGCTCACCAGCGTTGTTAAAAACATCAGTGTTGCTATTTCCACCACTCAGCGGCGCTGATAAAAAAATCAGCGTTGCTATTTTTTCCGCTCAACGACATTGATAACAAACATTAACGTCGCTATTTCTGCCATGCTCAGTGTAGTGTTGTAAAAGATATTTTTTGGGACAGATTGGGGCATTATTGAAAATAGTTCTAATTTGTACAAACAAACATATCGACATATTAAAATATAAATGAAACATAGTAACTCACGAAATCTTAATTGTATCAAATCCCAAATGCCATAAAAGGTGAGTTACATCCAAAATGCCATAAGAGGCGAGTTACATTGAGTATGAAGTTACAGAACATTAAACACAATAGGCCGGTCTCTACTCATCCTCCTCCTCCTCCTCATCATACTCCTCATCTTCCTCGCCTATTGCCTCTTCATCATCTTCCTCTATCACACAAGATCAAGTTATGTTAAAACACAAACTAGTTAAATTTCTAAAATTTGATAAAACCAAAATAATATAAACTTATAGCAGCAGGCATAGCTTCATAGTTCAATGCGACACCCTTTTGTCACATTGACGCAACCATTCAAATGTGGTGGAGATCTCATTGCAAAGCAAAGTTGTACTCCTCAGGAGAAGGAGAATGGCCCACCACATTTTTCTACGTTAAACATAAATTTAAAAAAGAACAATTTATATAAGATTTAATTCTTTGGAAACCATAGTTTTGTTCAAATACTTATAAATTGAGCGAGGAAAGATAGCCTTCCACCCTAATCAAGATGAGAAGCCCCTCTTTTATGCATGCGTACGCGGGCTGCTTCTCTTTGCTACCTTTTGGCCTTCTTCCAATCTTGTTCTGATTCTCCTAATGGCTTGATGCCACCAGGCTTGATAGCTAACTTACATGACCTCGCATAACAATCCAGCATCTTAAGGTTATTAAATTGTTAGTCAGAGTGGGACACAAGAAACTCTGTCGTCAATACGTGCAGAATGTATTGCTTCTTTACATTGTCTTGAGTTCTCTAGTCATTGCCCCAAATGTTTTTAAACTCAAGATTTACAAGGTGATGCATGCGTGCTATAACATGATTCCCCTTGCTATCCTCAATGATCGACCCATTTGTCCTTCTCACACAATAAGGAAGCGTCGCTAGGTCGTAGGCATTTGGATCCACCACTTGCTGTGCCGACATATCCTTTGCTGATGGGGAATTGGAAGCAGATCTATTACTGTCCCCAAAATAACCCCCACTAGAACGACGTGAAGAGGCATACCTCCTATCTAACGAGGTCATGGACTAGGTGCCACAAAAGAGAGTGGAGTGGCTTGGTCGCAACTTCCACGTGAAGTCATAGCACCTAGATGTGGACTAGATCCTCCAATTGGAGTGGACATGGGTATATCAGTACGTAACCTAGGAGTAGAACCACCCACCATCGGAGTACCTCCCATTCGTGTAGGGTTAACTATGGAAGGAAGAGAGGGTGGAGAAAAAATGTTCCACACACTCTCTCTCCCATACTACCGATGGGACAGACTAGATCATCAACGATGGACAAAGACTTGAAGAAAATCCTTGATGAAATCTCCTTGCCCAATATTTTAGCCATTTGAACGTACCATGAGAAGCTGAAAAACGTGATGATGCCGACTGTTGGCTAACAACTATGCAAAAGCAGCAAGCTAATGTCGGACACTGAACTTCGACATGTGCTGGATGTCAACGGCTAGAGGACCTGCCTCAAAGGATGGTGCTGATCATTGATGTCGGACATTGAACTTCGACATGTGCTGGATGTCGACGGCTGGAGGACCTGCCTCAAAGGATGGTGCTGATGATTGATGGCATGGGCTACTGAAGAGAAGCAAAGCTGAAGAAGAATGTTGAACAGAAAATCGAAATGACAATGACGTTGTGAAGCGGCAGTGGCACAAACGGGAAGGCTACAGTAATTGCAATAGTAGTTGAAGGCAACAATTTTGCTATTGTTTATTGGTCAACAAGTGACGGCAGCAGAGAGAAACGTAGTAGAAGTGGAATCTAGCTTTGAAACCATGTTAAACTATGGTGGATCAAAAGCTAAATACTTCATGGTGATAATGGAAGCATGATTAGGGATACGAGATTAGTATAATAAATAATGAGACCGAATGACGGTAGACAAAAACACACATATATTTCTTCATATTAGATGCACCTTTATATAGGCAAAAGGTTCAAGTGGGTTGCAAATTCTCCTCCACAATCTTCTCACCAAATTAGCTCCTTGATTCTCTCAATTAGAGTAGATGCTCACGAGCTTCACCTTTTATGCTTGGTGAAAGTGTTTTACTAGATGACTCCTATAATTGCTAAAACAACCGTAAGAAATGTAGCACATGTTTGGGCACTATTTCTAACATAATAGATCCAAGACTATCATAAGAACAATCCATGAATGTAGAGTCAACTGGGCTTAAAAGTGACAAGTCTTATGTGTTTTGGATTGGTAAAAGTCTTACCCTCACTCATCAACCAATCGTGATTCTCATGGCATAGTTATTGCCACCTACATCTTCAATGGTTAATAACGAGGTAGTATGGTCTAGAATGCTAAGTGGCTCTTTACTTCTTCTTCATCTTGTATTAGGTATAATATATTATGCATAAAGCATAAGATACCACAACCCTAAGAAACCTTTTCTTCAACTCACCCCAATGTGACATGGTGACATGCCTAATACGTGCATCATCTAGTGCCATGCCTAAAATGTGACATGGTGTCATGTCTAATATGTGCATCACGAAAATTGGCAATCTAAAGGTTGGTTGCAACATATTTTGTTGTAAATCCAACATGAAACGGCCCAATCTCACACTCCAAGTAGGCCTCTCAAGTAGCAGTATACCCATTGCCATTGTCGCTTCATCATAGATCCTCGCCACTGGACAATCAATCTATTTGATGGATCCCTTGCTTGTTCAAGCTCCACAACCATGACCAGTCACAATAGCAACTATGAAAGAATAATTCCACATGTAAATACCACTTGTACATCAAAAATCCCTTGTGTCCCTTGACATAGGTTTTTTGTTTTATAAGTTATTCTCTCTCTCTCTCTCTCTCTCTCTCTCTCTCTCTCTCTCTCTCTCATATGCCCTCGTGTTGCATTCTACCGACGATAATACCAAGACATGCTCCATCGCCATCGAGCTACAATTCCACATGATGTAGTTGAGGGAGATCTCTCGGCCATACTCGTCAACCCCATGACATTTTGGAGAGTGGTATACCATCTACTTGGAGCTGATGTTGCTCCCATGTTTTTATGTTCTTAGTATTCCATGACGAGTTTCCATGGACAGTTTTGTATCACCCCAGTGAGCGAGCTATATTTATGTTTTCATTTTGTTTTATTTTCCATTCCATGATGAGATATGACATGGACATTATTGTACCACTTTGGTCTCATAGGCCCATTGGGTCTTTAGTAGACGCTTAATATATCTTTCATTATCTCTCTCTCTCATATTCATGAACCCTTCACTTGTTCTTTTCATATTAGCTTTGTTGCATTAAGAACAAAATGTGTTTCCTCTTAGTTCGGGGAAGCACAACCACAACCGTTTACAAATTTGAAATCATGAGGGTAACTACCTCTCTTTTCCATCAGCCTCGTCATTACCTTTGTATGTACACTATCTAGTAGGGATAGCATGAAATGGAAAGTATCACAACATCTCCTTTGACAAGTGTCAGGCGTTTTTCTGAGTGGTCTTTCGGGCTCGTGTACATATAAATGCGTGGCGTGTGTAAGAATTTGGCCGTGAAATGCCTGGCCAGGTGTTCAGTGTGGACAGCATTTGATTTGGGTTTGTTGCAGGATTGTCCGGTGAGCGGTATGCAGGTGGTTCCAGCTCTTCGATGGTCGTCTTGAAGTGTGTGCGCGTCCAAAGGATGCATGGGCACTAGCCGGTTTGTGTTGAAGGTATGGCATGATGGGCAAATAAATATGAAGGGGCCGATGTTGCCTTGAGAGAGAGAGGTGTGTGGAGATTGGGGGAGCAATTGATGATGGGGCCAAGGCCATGGGCATATGAGTGTGAAAAGGTGAGGGTGGCCATCTTAGGTGAAATAAAATATATATAATAATTAATGGCCAAAAAAACAAAGTTGGCGTGGAGCGCTGAAGCGCTGCCAACGTATACTCTAGAAGCAGCCGTGGGAGGCGCGAAGGCGAGCTGGCGAGAGAAAAAGAGAAGTGGCCGCGTTGTTTTGAATGGGGGGCTTCTGGGGGTAGCTTTGCTGGAGGGGCTCAGAGGCGCAGCTCTGCAAGCCAAGCCAAGGGAAGAAGTAGAGCGCAGCAGTGTTGGCCATCGTCTGGTGAGCTGCAGCAGAGGTAGTATGGGAGTCTCCCCGTGTGCGGGTGAGTATGAAATGCTGTGAGGTTGGTGGTGGGCTGGCGTGGTTGGAACGCAGCCGTATGAAGAGGAACTAGCAAAGAAAGCAAAGCTGGTTGACAGCGCAGAGAGCTGAAAGCTTGTGGGCCGCCTTGCAGAGGCGTGGTTGATATAGGAAGAAGAGAAGTGTGAACAAAGAGACAGTGCGTAGCTGCAGACGTGGAAGAGAGCGTGGAGAGCATGATATGTGGGTTGACGGGCTGTGGTTGGCGCAAGGCACAGTCAGGCTGAAGGGGTGCAGAGAAAACAGCGCAGGAGAAAGCCTAGTGGGCGTGTGAAGTGTGGAGCCGCCTCGAAGGTGATGCTGCTGTCATGGATAAAGGGGAGCAGATAAGCTGCAAGTGACAGGCAGGCTGGTGTGGGCCGCCTAGGAGACAGGACAGTGGACAGAGAGGGTGCCAAGTGAAGCAGAGAAAGACAGGTGTTGCTGCTTGGTGGTGGGCCGGTAGCAAGGCAGATAAGCTGCCTGGGTTTGTTGTGAAGCTGGCAGAGGATCAGCACAGAGAGTGAGAGAGAGATGATGGTGTAGCTGCTGCTGACGACACATGCAGAAGTGATGGGTCGCAGAGGACTCGAGGGTTAGCTGGTGTGGGCGCCTTCTGGAGTGAGAGTGACCGGGTTCATTCTGGTGTGGTTGGTACAGCAGGCAGGCGAGAGTGTTCGTGGTGATCAGGGATGTGGTGTATCCTCGGCTGACAGGCCTGAGTGAGTTTTTTTATGGTTGTGTGAGTAAGGCTTCTGTGTCGAGAGAAGCTTGTATGATGTTTTGATCTGGAATATATTGCTGGGTGTTTGCTTTGGTCTATGGTGCCCTTGTTTTTGCTGTCTGTCTGGCGTGGGTTGGGTGGTGAGTGAGAGAATTGTTCCAGCCGGTGGCTGGTGGTGCCCCCGTTCGTGTGTGTTATTCCAAGTTTGCGAGGTGGAAGGGCTATAGAGGCAAGCTTTTCTTTCCTTTTTTCACCTCACATCCTTCTGGTGCCCCCACTGAGGAGTGGCTCTTTCTGGTATAGTTTGACTGAGGATTTCTCAAGGATTGTTTGACTGAGGAGTGGCTCTGGTATTGTTCGTTGCCTAGAAGGGCGTGTGTTCCACTGAGGAGAGCTCAGGGATTGGTACAGGTTGTCATGATGTGGTCCTATCCTGAGTTTCATGGCAGGAAGGGAGAAGATGTGTGTGACTTCTTGGATCAGATGGAGCTGGCATGCATTAGTAACCATGTGACAGATGAAGAGCAGGTTTTGAAGCTGATAAGGATTTTTTTGAAGGGAGATGCCCGAAGCTGGCTTAAGAATTTTGAAGCACAGGATGCTGGTGTTTTGACCTTGGACAGGTTGAAAGAAGGGCTTTTGGAGCGATTTCAGCAAGTGGAGGATTCGAGTGTGATTTGGCAGGAGCTGAGCATCTTGAAGCAGGTACATGGGCAATCACTGGACGATTTTGTGAAGGTATTTACATGTTTGTGGAGTAAGTGGTGTATGACATTGAAGCAGGGAGTTCCTCCTATGTTTCTGAAGAAGAGCTTGTTTGTTGATGGTTTGCTACCCCATTTGAAGGTAAGGGTTGAGTTGAAGAATTCCAGGTCATTTGATGATGCTGTTAGGGTTGCTAGGGAAAAGGAAGGCAAGGTTTTGAAGCAGATGGAGATGGGTATTTATCCGTATGAAGGTGTTATGTCTGCGAGGGATAAGCAGGTGAATCTGGTTGAGGTGGATAAGAGTCCTATGAAAAGTGTGATGAGACAGGAGCCTCAAAGGCCGATACAGGTGCAAAGGGGTATGTTTTATATGCCTTCTGATTTTTTTCCAAAGTTTGAAAAGCATGTGCAGGTGAATGAAGAGCAGGTGAAGGAGCAAAGTGAAGATGAGGAGTTACCAGTGGATTCTTCTCTGGATGGGAACGTCGTGGCTATTCATGACAGTGATCTGGATAACATGCATGCACAGGGAAGCAACGAGGATGATGCCTTGGGATTGGCTGACAAGAAGGAAGAGGAGCTGGATACAGGATGCTCTGAGGATGATTCTCTGATAGATTCTACAAGGGAGGAGGATGGGGTAGAGACTTCTGATGAAGTGAAGATGGCTTGTGATGCAGATGTGGAGAGCGTGGAGGAAGATCCTATCATCTTGGATTTTCTTGAACAGCTGGATGGTGATATGGTACCTGTGATGGATGATGTGGATGTTTTTCCATTGGATGCATTATGTGCTGAGGAGTCTTTGGACGATGATGCCAGGGGGGTTGGCAACACTGAAGAAGGTATGCATGTGGATTTGGCTGATGAAGAGCGTTGTGATGAGAGCATTGTGCCTGAGGATGATATATGGGAAGTTGCTAGCCTGGATGAACAGGAGCCAGAAGTGGAGATGGATGCTGATATGGTTGAGAACGTAGCAAAGGCTTCCTTACGTGTTGCTGAGATGCTGAAAGCAAGGTCCAAGGATGACAAGGGTTCTGAGCTAGTTGAGCTGGATGGTTGTGAAGAGGTGCCTGAACCAGTTAAGCTGGAAGTGCTGGTGGACACTGCTGATGGAGAGGATCTGGATTTTAATGTGGATAAAGGTCAAGATGCTGGAACCTGGCCTTCACAGGTGTTGATGGATGGGATGCTAAATGCTGGAATGCCACAGGTTTTGAAGACGGGGAGGTTTGCTGCTGTGGGTGAAGTGCATGGAAATGATGTCGTGGCTATGGTTGATATTTGGTATGCGGTGGTGCAGCCATTGTGTTTGAGGGATGCTGGGGAATGGGATGGTGAGGAGATGTTCCCTTTTGATCCTGGTGGATAGCTATCGGACTATGCTAATGCTGCTGAGCATGAATGCTCTAGCAGATGGGGGGGGTGGCAAAGTATGTCAGGCGTTTTTCTGAGACGTCTTTTTGGCTTGTGTACATACGTGTGCATGGCAGTTGTGCAAAGGTTGGTTTTGAGGACGTTGCCAGGTGTATAGGGTGGACGGCATTTGTTTTGAGGCTCGTGCAGGCCTGTCCGGAATGTGGTCAGTTGCAGCTGTTCAGCCGTTCGATGGCTTGAAGTGTGTGGGCGTCCCAAAGAAAAAGTGGGCACAAGTGGCATTTGAAAGTGTGGAAAGCATGGGAGTAATAATGGATGATGGCCAATATAGCTTGGACATGATATGGAAAGTATATGGAGGCC
The DNA here is from genome assembly GCF_041138505.1 of Cibotium barometz. Taxonomy (NCBI): domain Eukaryota; kingdom Viridiplantae; phylum Streptophyta; class Polypodiopsida; order Cyatheales; family Cibotiaceae; genus Cibotium; species Cibotium barometz. The sequence goes on along the minus strand of NC_141087.1, from coordinate 36,637,841 downwards.
ATCTTATAGGCCTTAAAAAAATAATAATAAATGAGGATATAAAAAACGTGGCCATAAAATTGAAGGCCACATGGAGCTTGGAATTGCCGCCAGCGCATATTCGAGAAGGTGGTGATTCGGCGCAGCGTGCAGTAAAGGTGAAGGTCGCCGTATTGTAGATGGGGGATGGGTGGAGTGCAACGGCGGGTGTGCCAAGGGAAGGCATAGCTGCAGTAGGCAGCGCCTGAAAGATTTGGTCGGGCGGCCCAGAGAGCAGAAGTGAGAGTCGCCAAGGAGAGGTGCGCAGCTAGTGTGGCCGTCGTGTAGCAACTGCCACCTCCCGTATGAAACAAGTGGACGTGTGGGCTAGAGGAGCCGGTGAGACTATGGAGCGCAGTGACTGGGCGCAGCTCTGCAAGCCAAGCTTTGAGGAAAGGAAGTCGCCGTTTTGAGCGTGGGGGCTCTCCGGCGTGTGCTGCCAGCGCAAGTGGAACGCGGTGGAGGAGACAGTGTGTAGCTGCTGCAGGTATATGAAGTGGAGCCTCCCGTGTGCAGGTGAGCATGGAGCGCTGTGAGGCTGGTGGTGAGCCGGCGTGGTAAGAGAATAGTCGTTGGCTGAAGAGAAGGCCGCCTGTGGGGCTGGTGTACTGAAGATACAGCAGCTGGTGTTATTAGGCGACAAGGGCTGAGTTACGGGCTATGCAGAGTGTGGCCGGTGGGCAACTGGAGACTGTAAAGATGGCCGCCCTGGGGTACGAGAACTGGTGAGTGTGGAGGACACACACAGAGAGACAGGTGGGCAGTGACTTTGAAGGCAGAGGGAGCCTGTGAAGTGGGATGCAGATAAGCTGCAAGTGATAGGCAGGCTTTTCGGGCCGCCTAGAAGTCAGGACAGTGGACAGAGTGGGTGCCCAGTGAAATAGAGAGAGGTTGGTGTTGCTGCTTGGTGGTGGGCCGGTAGCAGGGCAGATAAGCTGCCTGGGTTTGTTGGGAAGCTGACAGAGGATCAGCACAGAGAGTGAGAGAGAGAGATGATGGTCGAGCTGCTGCTGACGACACATGCAGAAGTGATGGGTCAGAGAGGACTCGAGGGTTAGCTGGTGTGGGCGCCTTCTGGAGTGAGAGTGGCCGGGTTCATTCTGGTGTGACTGGTACAGCAGGCAGACGAGTTATCGTGGTGATCAGGGATGTGGTGTATCCTCGGCTGACAGGCCTGAGTGAGTTTTTTTATGGTTGTGTGAGTAAGGCTTCTGTGTCGGGAGAAGCTTGTATGAAATGTTTTGATCTGGGAATATATTGCTGGGTGTTTGTGTTGTGTATGGTGCCCCTGTTTTGGGCTGTCTGTCTGGCGTGGGTTGGGTGGTGAAGTGCGAGAATTGTTCCAGCCGGTGGCTGGTGGTGCCCCCGTTCGTGTGTGTTATTCCAAGTTTGCGAGCTGGAAGGGCTATAGAGGCAGGTTCTTTCTTCTTTTTTTCACCTCACATCCTTCTGGTAAAGTATGTCAGGCTAAAATCTGAAAGGTGTTTTTGGTCAATGTACATATGGTGCGTGTGGTGTGTGAATAAAATTTGCCCTGAATGCCCTGGCAAGTGTACAGGCCGAGTGGTTTTGTTGTGAGCTGGTATTTGCACGTGTTTGTTCCGGAGAAAATGCTGGAGATCTGAAGTTTTTATGGCAATTGTGTGGTGTGCGGGTGGTTACTAAGCAGAGCACCGGCTGGAAGTGGTCATGATTAGTAAGTGGATGCTAATGAAGACAACGGGCAAGTACTCTCGCATTTATTTGGAAGCTGTGCGGGCACCGTATTTTCTGGAGAAGAAAGGAGAAGGAGGGTCTCTTTTATTATTTGACGGTGGCCATCATTTTGTGTTTGGGGGCTCTTAAAAAAATAATAAAAAAATATTGTATATGGCCAAATTAGAAGGCCACATGGAAGGGAAAGGTGGCGGCCAGCAGCAGCACTTCGAGAAGGTGGTGGAAAAAGTCGCCGAGGAGGAGTAGAAAAGAGTTGAGGCGCCTGGAAACACACGGGAGCTAGAAAGGAAGTCGTCGCCTTTGGAACGCTGCTGCAGCTAGTAGCCAGGCGCAGGACAGAGCCAGTTGAGGTCGACTAGAGGGTTCACGGGTGTGTGCTGCTGACGGCTGGGAGGCTACGATGGTGATCAGGAGCACAGTTGTGTGAGCGTGGAGAGTAGAAGAGGAGCGCAGCTGGTCGAGGCTCTGATGCGTACTGGTGATGCGTACTGGGCAACGCTGCTGCAGCTGTTAAGAGAAGGCCAGAAAGGTGACCACTTCGAAGGAGAACCGAGTGTCTGTGGGGGGCGCTTGCTGCAGAGTGAGCTAGAGGGGCCACCGTGTGCCAGACAAGCTGGAGCCAGCTGTAGCGCAGTGAGGAGATCGCTTGCTGTAGGCGCTTGAAGGGAGTTGGGTGCTGTAAAGGGGCTGACCCTTACTAAGAGGAGAGCTGCTGGGTCGCCTTCACTCAGAGCGTAGCTGCAGCGAGCTGGGTGCAGTAGAGAGGATAGAGGCTGGCGCAGACGAGGGGACCCTCTGGAGGATCGTCGCCTTGCTGAAACGGGACGCCAGTGGTGTTGATTGAGGGCTGCCTTTTGTGTGTGGGGGCCTCAGGCGGCTGGGCGTGAGGCGCTGCAGGTGGGAGACCAGAGGCGAGCTGGGGCCGCTGGGTGTATAGAGGTCGTGTAGCAGAGAGGGGCTGGACCACCTCAGTAGGCAAACGCTGGAGTGATAAAGAGGCGTGTGAGCCAGCAGACCTCCGTGTTCTGAAGCAGCTGGGACAAGTAGCAACGAAGAGAGAGCGTCCGTGTGGGTGAAGGTGACAGGGTGTTCTGCAGATGCGAGAAAGAAGAGCCGCCTAGCTTGAAAGGTGTGGTTTGTTGTGTGTATTGGCTGAAGGCATTGAGCTGGCCGTGTGAGAGCCACTGAAAGCATTGGCGGGTCTGAAAGGTGACGGCGCCAAGTGTACGAGGGGACAGGCAAAGTGGAGGCCTTGTGAGAAAGTGATCGTCTTGTCATTTGATTGGAGCAGCAGAGAGGGCTGCTGTCAGGAAGGGTACATGAGATGTGGCTTGGGCTAGGTATCTGGGATGCTGCGGTGAGCAGTGGGTTGTGGTGTTGAGGATTGTGCAAGGCTTTGGGGTTGGTGAGACTGCTGGTCACGACATACAGAGAGTGGGAGCTGCTGAGTGAAGGTTAGCTGGTGTGGGCGCCTTCTGGAGAGAGTAGCTGGTCTTGTGTGGGCGGTGATTGCAGGCAGTGTGTGGATGCTGACCAAAGAGGGAGCCTTGGGTTTTTGTGTGTGTTGGAAGTGGTGCTGATGTGTGGGCTGGAGACAGTGGGGCTCGCCTACGACAATTGGCAGGTAGCAGCAGACAGAGAGTAGCCGGGCTACAGAGGAAGTGTAGAAGGGTTGCTGGTGTGGGCGCCCTCTGGAGATTACAGGGACCGGGAGACAGAGGCTCGGTTGTCAGACGCAAGGGTGTGATTCCCTTGGCAGTAAATCCTGGCCAGAGTCCTGGTCTTTGGTGTATTTGCTGAGTTTGTACATGGTTGATGCTGTATATGTTTTTTGCTGAATGTTCATCTGTCCTTCATGGTTCTGAGCTGTCTTATGGTGTGGGTGGGTGGCGAATGGTGAGAGAGTGTTCCAGCCGCCGGTGGCTGGTGGTGCCCCGTTCGTGGTAGTTTTTCCAAGTTTGGGAGGTGGAAGAGCTATAGAGGCAGGTATTTCTTTCTTTTTTTCACCTACCATCCTTCTGGTGCCCCCACTGAGGAGTGGCTCTGGTGTTGTTCTTTGCCTAGAAGGGCGTGTGTTCCGCTGAGTTGAGCTCAGGGATTGGTACAAGTTGTCAAGATGTGGTCCTATCCGGAGTTTCATGGCAGGAAGGGTGAAGATGTGGTTGATTTCTTGGAGCAGATGGAGTTGGCATGCATTAGCAATCATGTCACGGATGAAGAGCAGGTTCTGAGGATGATAAGGATTTTCTTGAAGGGAGATGCCCGAAGCTGGTTTAAGGGTTTTGAAGCACAGGATGCTGGTGTCTTGACCTTGGATAGGTTGAAAGAAGGACTTTTGGAGCGATTTCAGCAAGTGGAGGATTCTAGTGTGCTTTGGCAGGAGCTGAGCATCTTGAAGCAGCAGGTACATGGGCAATCACTGGATGATTTTGTGAAGGTATTTACATGTTTGTGGAATAAGTGGTGTATGGCATTAAAGCAGGAAGTTCCTCCAATGTTTTTGAAGAAAAGCTTGTTTGTTGATGGTTTGCTACCTCATTTGAGGGTCAGGGTTGAGTTAAAGAATCCCAGGTCATTTGATGATGCTGTTAGCATTGCTAGGGAAAAGGAAGGCAAGGTTTTGAAGGAGATGGAGATGGGTATTTATCCGTATGAAGGTGTTGTGTCTGTGAGGGATAAGCAGGTGAATTTGGTTGAGGTGGGTAAGAGTCCTATGAAAGGTTTGATGAGACAGGAACCTCAAAGGCCGAGACAGGTGCAAAGGGGTATGTTTTATATGCCTTCTGACTTTTTTCCAAAGTCTTTTAAGCAGGTGCAGGTGGATGAAGAGCAGGTGAAGGAGAAAAGTGAAGATGAGAAATTGCCAGTGGATTCTTCTTTGGATGAGGACGTCGTGGCTGCACAGGACAGTGAGTTGAAAGGTTCTATTGGAGATCGTTTGGAGGATTTGGATGATATGCATGCACATGGAAGTAAGGAGGATGATGCCTTGGGATTGGCTGATGATAAGAAGGAAGAGGAGCTGGATACAGGATGCTTTGAGGATGATTCTTTGCTGGATACAGAAAGGGTGGAGGATGGGGTAGAGACTTGTGATGAAGTGAAGATGGCTCTGGATACAGATGTGGAGAGCGTGGAGGAAGACTCCATCATTATGGATTTTCTGGGACAGCTGGATGATGGTCTGGTACCTGCGATGGATGAAGTGGATGTTGTTCCATCTGATGGATTAGGTGCTGGGGAGTCTTTGGACGATGATACCAGGGGGGTTGGCAACATTCAAGAAGGTATGCAGGTAGATTTGGCTGATGAAGAGCGTTGTGAGGAGAGTATAGTGTTTGAGGATGATATCTGGGAAATTGCTAGCCTGGATGAACAGGAGCCAGAGGTGGAGATGGATGCAGATATGGCTGAGAGTGTGGCAAAGGCTTCTTTGCGGATTGCTGAAATGCTGAAGGCAAAGTGCAAGGATGACAAGGATTCTGAACCAGTTGAGCTGTATGGTTGTGAAGAGATGCCTGAATCACAGGAGCTGGAAGTGCTGGTGGATACTGCTGATGGAGAGGATGTGGATTTTGGTGCGCAGAAAGGTCAAGATGCTGAAACCTGGCCTTCACAGGTGTTGATGGATGGGATGCTTAATGCTGGAATGCCATAGGTTTTGAAGACGGGGAGGTTGGTTGTGGGTGAAGTGCATGGAAATGATTTTCTGATGCATTTGGTGGATGTTTGGTGTGCAATGATGCAGCCATGGTGTTTGAGGAATGTTGGGGAATGGGATGGTGAGTTGCTGTTTCCTTTTGATCCTGGTGGATGACTACTGGAATTGCTGAATGCTGCTGAGCATGAATGCTCTAGCAGATGGGGGGGTGGCAAAGTATGTCAGGCGTTTTTCTGAGTGGTCTTTCGGGCTCGTGTACATATAAATGCGTGGCGTGTGTAAGAATTTGGCCGTGAAATGCCTGGCCAGGTGTTCAGTGTGGACAGCATTTGATTTGGGTTTGTTGCAGGCTTGTCCGGTGAGCGGTATGCAGGTGGTTCCAGCTCTTCGATGGTCGTCTTGAAGTGTGTGCGCGTCCAAAGGATGCATGGGCACTAGCCGGTTTGTGTTGAAGGTATGGCATGATGGGCAAATAAATATGAAGGGGCCGATGTTGCCTTGAGAGAGAGAGGTGTGTGGAGATTGGGGGAGCAATTGATGATGGGGCCAAGGCCATGGGCATATGAGTGTGAAAAGGTGAGGGTGGCCATCTTAGGTGAAATAAAATATATATAATAATTAATGGCCAAAAAAACAAAGTTGGCGTGGAGCGCTGAAGCGCTGCCAACGTATACTCTAGAAGCAGCCGTGGGAGGCGCGAAGGCGAGCTGGCGAGAGAAAAAGAGAAGTGGCCGCGTTGTTTTGAATGGGGGGCTTCTGGGGGTCGCTTTGCTGGAGGGGCTCAGAGGCGCAGCTCTGCAAGCCAAGCCAAGGGAAGAAGTAGAGCGCAGCAGTGTTGGCCGTCGTCTGGTGATCTGCAGCAGAGGTAGTATGGGAGTCTCCCCGTGTGCGGGTGAGTATGAAATGCTGTGAGGTTGGTGGTGGGCTGGCGTGGTTGGAACGCAGCCGTATGAAGAGGAACTAGCAAAGAAAGCAAAGCTGGTTGACAGCGCAGAGAGCTGAAAGCTTGTGGGCCGCCTTGCAGAGGCGTGGTTGATATAGGAAGAAGAGAAGTGTGAACAAAGAGACAGTGCGTAGCTGCAGACGTGGAAGAGAGCGTGGAGAGCATGATGTGTGGGTTGACGGGCTGTGGTTGGCGCAAGGCACAGTCAGGCTGAAGGGGTGCAGAGAAAACAGCGCAGGAGAAAGCCTAGTAGGCGTGTGAAGTGTGGAGCCGCCTCGAAGGTGATGCTGCTGTCATGGATAAAGGGGAGCAGATAAGCTGCAAGTGACAGGCAGGCTAGTGTGGGCCGCCTAGGAGACAGGACAGTGGACAGAGAGGGTGCCGAGTGAAGCAGAGAAAGACAGGTGTTGCTGCTTGGTGGTGGGCCGGTAGCAAGGCAGATAAGCTGCCTGGGTTTGTTGTGAAGCTGGCAGAGGATCAGCACAGAGAGTGAGAGAGAGATGATGGTGTAGCTGCTGCTGACGACACATGCAGAAGTGATGGGTCGCAGAGGACTCGAGGGTTAGCTAGTGTGGGCGCCTTCTGGAGTGAGAGTGACCGGGTTCATTCTGGTGTGGTTGGTACAGCAGGCAGGCGAGAGTGTTCGTGGTGATCAGGGATGTGGTGTATCCTCGGCTGACAGGCCTGAGTGAGTTTTTTTATGGTTGTGTGAGTAAGGCTTTTGTGTCGAGAGAAGCTTGTATGATGTTTTGATCTGGAATATATTGCTGGGTGTTTGCTTTGGTCTATGGTGCCCTTGTTTTTGCTGTCTGTCTGGCGTGGGTTGGGTGGTGAGTGAGAGAATTGTTCCAGCCGGTGGCTGGTGGTGCCCCCGTTCGTGTGTGTTATTCCAAGTTTGCGAGGTGGAAGGGCTATAGAGGCAGGCTTTTCTTTCCTTTTTTCACCTCACAACAAGCATCACATCTCCTTTGTATGTACACTATATAGTAGGGATAGCATGAAATGGAAAACATCACAATATCTCCTTTGACAAGCATCACATCTCCTTTGTATGTACACTATATGGTAGGGATAGCATGAAATGGAAAGCATCACATCTCCTTTGCCATGTTCAGGACCTATGTTTTGTTTTATGTAAATTTACCACTTCCGGATCTACATACCACTTTCTATCAGTCCACTTCAGAACCGTTCTGCCATCTTCCAGATGTGTAGATTCTCATCTTCTGCAACACTTGCAATCACCCGTTCTTCATTGGGATTCCAAGAAAAGTCTGATATTGCTCCTGTGTGCTTGCTGTGTACAAACATCAGCTCTGGAGGTCCCACTTCTGCTTCTTGAGGAGTTTGTGGGTTTCCAATCCTGCAGTAAAACAAAGAGGATCCTTATTGGCATCAAACACCAAGGGTTAAACATCCTGTAAGCTGCATGAACTAGTCACGATGGTTTATATGTTGACCTGGTCGGGTCCCAAATCAACACTTCTTTATCGACTCCAGCAGATGCAAGGATTTTATCATTGTGTGGACTCCAACCGATCTGGACCACTTCGGCCCCCCTGTGTAGAGAAAGCTCACTTCAAGAGAAAGTAGGCCAAAACTAGACTCCATCTCAATCTTAAATGCGAGGTAAGTTTGGAAATCATTAGTGTAAACATACCCATGATTGAGCGTGTGTACGCTTTTCGAAAAACTGCGCACATCAAAGACTTTAACATTCCCATTCACTGATCCAGTAGATACAAGCCATTCGTTAGATTGATGAAATGCCAAACAGTTGACCTGAAACATGAAGCCTTCAAGTCTTAGCATGATCAATCACAACCATCTCCATCTCTCTCTCTCTCTCCCTCCCCCTCTGTCTGTGTGTGTGTGTCTCTCCAGGTGGAGAGAGGATGGTTTGCCGAAGCAAGCTGCCTTTTAAGCATTGATAAATGATGGCAAAACTGAGTCCTAAAGCCAGTTTTCATCGTGTATCCATATCTCGTGAGAACATGTAATTATTTTCTTAAGTAGATGTCAGGGTTTGATTTTTGAGTTTATCATGTTGTGGCTTCAAACACGACTTGCATACTTCGCCTACACGAGATGAGGAGGACACCTAAGGCTGGCTATAAACAGGAGTGCACATTGCCAGGGCTTGCAAGAACAGGTCACAGCAGTGAGATAAGCATAAGAACATCTGGTACCCCTTTTTACACAGTTCTACTTCCCAGAGCAGCCCTTGCTTATAAAGTGCAAGTGTTGGAACTCCGCAAATGAATGGCTCATCTTTGCTCGGCCAAAGTTCGCTGCCCATGTCAACAACTATGGGCAGTGCATGGAGTCCCAGTCAGCATATTAGTGACAAGCTCAATGTAAGGGCGGAGCGCTTACGCTGTCTAAGGCTAGCCTACTCAAGGCAGTGTGTCATATGCGATGCATATGGAATTACTGTGAGTCTTGTCAAAGGAATCAAGATGGCCGCCAGGTTAGGATTCAGGAACTTCCAAAAAAACACAAGCTGGGTTAGTTTTTCTGGATCAGTTAAGACATTTCTTGTCGAACCTTAGACATTAAAACAAACATTTACAATGTAGATAAACCCGTAGTAACAAATTAAGTCCTTAGTAACGACTCTCCCATGACAGCACAGTTTTGTATATAACTACCAGTTGGGTCCTCCATCAATTCAGCTCAGTTTTCATATCAATTCTGTCCCTATCCAGATTCGAGAACTAGGTTCTCTATAGTTCTTAGTCTAGCGTCTGTCAGTAGTCCTCTTCCTGTGTATGTGATCCGGACTCCTCCTCATAAAAGGCTTCTGTTGGCGCCAACCCCAACCCAAACCCCAATCCCTGTGGTTTCTTCAAATCGTTCCTATAACTTAGATAAGCTTACTGGGCCCAATTATCTCCTATGGCGTGTACGTATGGAGCTTTTGCTCCAATGTGCCACGTTATGGCCCCTGGTTGACGGCTCTGAAGCCAGCCCTGGACCTGCTGATCCAGATGCTTGGAAGCAACGAGATGTTGCAATGCGAATTGAGATAATCATTAACCTTGGCGACCACCAAGTTCAGATGTTGTGTTCCTCAACCAGGTCTGTGTGGGGTCTGCTTCGCTCCACATACGAGCATATTGATCTTGTTTCCCAGGTCACCCTGGTTAAAAGACTTATCAACTCCAGCATGACTGAAGGTCAATCCGATGTCCAATTGTTGGACGATTGGCAGACATTGCTCGGTTTCCGGTCTTGCCATCCCGGAAAATCTCCAAGCGGTGCTACTCTTGGCCGCCTTGCCCCCATCTTGAAGTGCCTTTCATAACTACCCAGTCCTCTGTAGCTAATCTGCAACTGTAATCGCTAGTTGCCAAGATCTTTCAAGAGGAGGTTCTCCGCACAGGACATAGCAATCCCAATAAATCTATTTGCAATGGTTTCATCCCTCAAGCCCATACCAAGGCGTTTTGAGCCACAAGGTCATTATCGGCCTTCTAACACAACTCCCTGGTTCAATCCAGGACGTCCACAATTTGCAGACCCACCTCGTTTTCGATCTTCTGGTGGTTCTGTCACATGCCGTTATTGCAAGCGCAGTGGGCATTTGGAGGATTGCCGCACCAAGCAGAGGGAGCTATCCTCTACCTCTCGGCCACAATGACGACGAGAAAACTTCTCTGCGGTCGACTCTTACCCCACCGAAGAGCCCACTCTGCACCGCTTTATCATTGGTTCCTACTCTTCCCACGGACATATGGTATTTTGATACTGGGGCAACCCACCACATAACCTATTCCTTCGATTTCCTTACCAACTATACACCCTTAGCTCGACCACTTGCTGCAAATGGAGCAAGCATTGAATTTTTCCATCAGTTCTGTTTAATCAAAGCTCAGCTAGCTACCCGTAAGGAGAACAAGAAGCAAAGGCTTCTCCTCAACTACCTCCGTCTCTCTCTGTGTCTTCGCAGACAGTTGGCCGCACCAGCTCGCTGCTTCACCTGATAAGGTATGCCGTCTCCACAAAGCAATGAAGCAGTCAACCTTGGTCTTTATGTGGATGACATCTTGCTTCTCAGTACCCGTATCCAGGCCTTGGATGCTGCCAAGAATCAGATTTCACGGGCCTTTCCTCTTCATGATGGCAGTCCCCTGTCCTACTGTCTTGGAGTTCAAGTCACGTTCATGGTGGCATACAGTTATCTCAGTCTAAATTTATCGATGAGATTCTTCATCGTTATGATATGGCTAACCTGAAAGGCAAACCTATACCACTCGCTCCCAGCATGAAGTTGTCTGTTGATATGGGGCCCTCTACTGCTGATGAAGCTCGCTACATGGAGACTATTCCATACAAATCTGTTTTGGGCAGTCTCCGCTACTTGGTTCATGCACTCGGCCCGATCTTGTTGTGCGGCTGGATTATTGTCCCGCTTCATGCAGGACCCTGGCGTGGCTCATTGGCAGGCCTCAAGTGCATATCCCCAGTCCACTGGTTCTATGCTATTCTTAGCAATCCCTTTCCTGTTCAGATATGTATATTCAACTTTGAGAGCTTTTGGATTGTAGCTAAAGCCACCGACTTTCCTAGTTCTTACATTTCTGACTCCTTAGATCCGCCAAAGTTTACAGGACAGGTAGGGCAAGGGTAGTAGAAGAAATATATTTCTTGGAGTATGTTTTTGCCGGACCTACAGCTGTAGTAAATGGATGCATCCGGTTGCATAATACAACTTAACCCACTCCATTGCACAGCAATTCCCAGAGTTTCCCAGACAGTGCAGACCAGTTTTTGGCACTACAGCCCTCCTTTGCCACACCAGCAGCAGTGTTAGAAAAAAAAAACGTTCTTCCTGTGACCAATCAAAATAAGGACAGATTTTTACTTTGGTTCAGTTTTTCTTTCAGAAATCTGCACATCACCCGGTTTTATGACTGAAATTCTCAAAATCTTCATCTTTAATGTCAAGGCCAACACAGATTTCAACTGGTATTCCCAAATTGCGCACGGTTTTTTCCTAACACTGATCAGCAGCTCCTTGAGGCAGCGCATGATTTGCCCAGTTTCAGTTAGATTCAGCAATTCAGCCAGGGATAATACGCCAGTTCCTGCATGCCTTGAACTCAAACCAACCATTCAAATCACAGATCAGGCTGTCCGTGTAGCTTGCATTTTCCCATTCAAAGGGGCTTCTACCCTTCACAACAAGGGTAATGTTAATTTAACTTCTAACAGAAGACTCCATGTCATATGCAAGTCACATTGATGCTAGAACTGTTTTACTCTCTATAAAGGATGTGCAGAAAGGCCCATCTTCAAAAGATGTGCACAAACTTCAAAGGCTTCTAGAAGAGCATGCGAACAGAGAGTCTTTTGACACAATTCACATAAGTGCAGAGGATGCAAGACGCGCACATTAAAAGTGGTTTTTGACATGCTTACTGCAGCAGGGACTCTTGTAACCGAGTAAAAGACAAGAGGCACTACTGAAACCTAGAGAGTTGTTATACTAAAACACTGTGATGGCAATGAATGAGTCCAGTTTGAAACTAAGGTCCCCTTGAAGTGAATAGCAGCAACGTTGTGCAGCTACAAAAACAAAAGCAAATCCCTCAAAACAAGGGCAGGATGTCCCCTTGAAGTGCATAGCAGCTACGTTGTGCAGCTACAAACACAAAAGCAAATCCCTCAAAACAAGGGCAGGATATCCTCTATCACGCCAAGTTCCAATATTTCATTTATCTTAATTCTTTGTCCAGTCATTCGAGACCATGGTGTTTGGAAGTTGCCCGGTCTGAGGGAATGGCAGCCTTGGTTTTTCTCCTAAAAGTCTGGGTCTCTAACTCACATGAAGACAGAAAAGCTGCCTAAATGACCAGACTAATACTGCTAACATAGTGGCCTGGTTGAAAATGTAAGGACAAATGTTATGTGGTTCCCCACAAGACACGAGATTTTTTAAGAAGGGAGGAAGAGAGGCAGCCGCAGGAGGATTGGGTACACTGCCATAAAGATGACAAATGAGTAGGAATTGTAGCAGAAACTTAAAGATTTTCCGCTGAGATTTTTGGAGAGGTCAGCCTTGTACCCAAAAGTTTCATAGCAATGCCGTCCTTAATTTCATGATCAGTCTACCCCTTTTTATGCTTGAAAGTTGAGATCCCCTGCCCTACCTTCGCCCGTTTTCATTACCACAGTCAGTCCCTAAGGGCTAAAGCCATCAGCAAACTCAAAAATGACCTAGCAAAAGATACTGGCATGGAACTACTAGATTACATAGTTTTGGGCAAGCCTCTGACTCAAGTAACCATTATTACATAGTTCTGGGCAAGCCTCTGACTCGAGTAACCATCACGAAGTCCACTATATGAGTGTTGGAATTAATGCTCGTGTCCACTATATGAGTGTGAACGCCCATCACGAAGTGATGCAAATGAATCGGTGCTTATACTCGTATATAAATGTAACCAACGTCAATCGATATAATCAATAACGATTCATAACTGTTAGCGTGTCTATCTCCCTCTCGATCTCGTGTATGCTGCAGCCATGGCAACACCAGCATGGCTGTAGCCTCCCCCTCGATTTCCACATGGTATCATCGCCTGCTTTTCTGGAGAGCTTGTGTGGGCCTGCATCGCCTCCGCCATCTTCGCAAGCCAAAGTCTCCATAATTGTGTAATTCGCCTGCCTTTCGACGTGTACCCCTTCGAGCAAAGCCAACCAACCTTGTTCTCTCGCCACCTCCATCTTGCTACGCGACTCTCGTGAAGGCTTGTGGAGCCCGATCCTCGTAATCACACCACCGCCTTCCCGCACACTGCCAAGAATCCAACCACTCCACCAGCGCTGCTCATTGGAGCCCAACAGATTCATCGCCCCTCGAGGCCCTACTAGAACGACTAGAAGAACGGAGGTCACCTTCCCTCGCTTGATATGTGCGACCCTCGACCTCGTCGCCACGACTCTGCACATCACAGGTGCGACCCTTTAGCGTAAGAAAACGCTCACTTTAACATTGATAATAATAATAATATATCTTAAATATTTATATATATTACGTATATATAATTTATAAATATAGTAAATATTATTAATACTTCCATAAGCAAAATTTATTTTACTATATAACGTTGATAAGAATTATAATATATATCTCATCGCAACAGCCAATAGTTAAAAAAAAAAAAACCCAACATTCAATATTTTAAACCCCTCTTCACACACTTTTACTAACAATAATTATAATTTTTAAAATACACGAACCTACATAAATATTAAGGGTATTCGCGAACACAAACCTGCCTACTTTCTAAGGCTATTTGTGTTTTCCCATTAGCATAATCACAATATATATACTAATAACAAATCAACAAATAAATAAAGTTAAAAAAATAATAATTATATTTTCTTTATAATCAATCAAAAATTAATTTTATATTTAATAATTAACTCACATCACGAACATGCCTAAACATTCAGGTTATTCGTGAGCGCAAACATGCCTACTCTTTCAGGCTATTTGCGTGCACACATGACATTTTATACAAAAATGATAAAAACTTTTCAAATAATAATAATCATAATGATTAAAAGAAATAAACAAACAAACAAATAAACAACACAAATGGGCAAAGACCCACAAAAAGGCAAAGACCTACCAAAAGGGCAAAGACCCACAAAAAGGCAAAGACCTACCAATGGGCAGTGACCCGTAAAAGGACCCAAAGAGGTCCGTCCTACAATGGACACTAATATAAGACCCGAGCAAACAAATAAGACCCGAAAAGTAAGCCCAAAGAGGCATCAACCCGTTGGAGTGTTGGCCACACCCACGAGGTATGATATTAAAACAAAATTATGGGTGATATAATCGTCCACCCTAAGCGCCCAAAGTGGCATGAAACAACAACCCAAACAGGGAATTACGAATCCCCAAGAGAGAAACAACTATGCCCAAAGAGGCAATTGAGCCCATTGGAGTGTCTACAGCATCCATGAGGCCAAAATTAAACATTGGTCTTCGACAAGCTGAAAACGAATCAGCCTCTGAGTGATGACAAATTAAACTTAATTGTACATACACACTTGTAAATAACATCATCTCACATCTATATTTTTGATAATTCAACTCATACTCATATATTAATTTCCTTTTGACATGTACAAATGCAACTACATTTCATTCCCTTTATGTGCTTGAGGGGGAGAGCTCAATGGATGGTTCAAGCTCACAAAGAGAATCAAAAGTGTTGCGGCTATAAAGCATCACCGACATCATTATTTCCAATGGAGTACCTAAAGTTGTCTTCGTCATCATCAACATCGACATCAACACTCATATACTTTTTTTAACCTTGTTCACCACATTCAATTGTTCACTCATGATGTAAACAAAATATATCATGTCTCATGCATTCACAATACATACATCACTAGACACATAGCATGCTCTCACTTACCCTTATGCGGACATTCGCATTAAGGGGGAGTGTTGGAATTAATGCTCGTGTCCACTATATGAGTGTGAACGCCCATCACGAAGTGATGCAAATGAATCGGTGCTTATACTCGTATATAAATGTAACCAACGTCAATCGATATAATCAATAACGATTCATAACTGTTAGCGTGTCTATCTCGCTCTCTATCTCGTGTATGCTGCAGCCATGGCAACACCAGCATGGCTGTAGCCTCCCCCTCGATTTCCACACCCCTGCCCTACCTTCGCCCGTTTTCATTACCACAGTCAGTCCCTAAGGGCTAAAGCCATCAGCAAGCTCAAAAATGACCTAGCAAAAGATAATAATGAGCAAGACTGAGTCATGCTTTTGGATATGCATCATCAGGGTTCTTGTGGCTAGGTAGTGACACTGGCATGGAACTACTAGATTACATAGTTTTGGGCAAGCCTCTTACTCAAGTAACCATTATTACATAGTTCTGGGCAAGCCTCTGACTCGAGTAACCATCTTGAAGAACTGTTGCTAGGACACAACTAGATCAGGCAGCTCTGGCTCAAATAATCACTACTATCACTGCTAGGGCACTACGAACTACATCATATGGCTTTACCTCAAATAATTATAAGGGGCTAATCATAGTATTTGATGTTAATTATAATTGGTAATGATGAGAACACCTTGTCAAAGAGTTATGAAAATCGGTGAAATTGTGCCGCTACAATATAAAACAGTACTTCTGATTAAAAATATGCTGTCATCTTTTCCGCCTTGCCTGTGTCATTTACTCTGACTAATCAACTGGTGGTTCACCATAATTCATGGTAAGTATCCGCTTCAATCATGTGCATCCACCAAACAGCTTCTGAATTCTTACATAGTATCAGAGCCATGGTTTGAGAACTGAGAAATCTACTGGCTAGTTCTTGTTGTTGAGGAAGAGACTGGAGTATCATGGATAATTGAAGTATTTAAAGTTAACAATAATTAGGGGAATTATATGAAAGTGATATGAAAGGTGGAGATGTAATAATCAGGCCCCTACACTTCTGGCCTTAATTTGGCTATATAGAACTATATCATCTATTCTGCCTTGTCTACCTTTGTTTCTCTGACTAAAAAGTTGTTGCTTATACATGATTAACAGCAATCATCCTCTTCAAATGGGTGTGCCCACCAGACTTCTGAATCCTTACCAAAGACTGCAGTCCAGAGCTTTCCCATTGCTGGGCATCATGTTAAGATTCAAACCTAGGGCAGCATATACACCAATAATGCTATTGCAATGGCATTTTAAGATGTTCTATGGATTGTTATTAAAGAGAGTTTCCGAACAACGAGGAAGACCCTCTCTATTCGTATCTCCTGTAATTTGTGCAATGATCCACCTGGTACCATGTGCATCCTGCATGCTCAAAAACAACTGATATTGCATCTTTTTTTGGGTAGCGTAGCCAGCCCATTGCATGTACCATGCCTTCTGCTTGCCTGTTTGCTGATCAAAACCTACAATCCTTTTCTTTTTTCTTCTTAACTTTGATGCATGCAACTGCTTTTGAATGCTCTAACAAACATAAGTGGAGAGCATGTCACAACATCCTGACATGCACATCTTTTTGCTAGCATTTAAAGTTGCAAAGAGGGGGGGGAAACCATCACATGCCATCTCAGTGTTCTTGATTGTGAAATCTCAGTTCATACAACAGCCATAGATCTCTAATCCCTGCATTTAAAGAGCTTCCCAGCACAGTCGGTTCATCACTTTGCCAGACAATCTGTTCGAGCTTCCAAACATTTGAAGAGATTTAAGATTGTGAGGCCTAATAATGATAGAAGTACATAAGCTCATGGTATGTAGTTTGCATAAGCTCTGTTGTCCCATGGTATGTATTTTGTATAATACAGGTTTTCTGTGAACATTGTCATAGCACCCTTCATGGAAACTGAATGCAAGTAAAGCCACAAGTATGTACCTTTGCCCTGTGAGCTTTTGCTTCCAAAGGATTGGTACCTGCCCTACGAGTGTCCCAAAGCACCAGACGGAAATCATGTCCCACAGAACCGAGCACATGTTCTTGTGTCAAATGCCATGCTACATCTCTAACAGGGCCTTCGTGAGACTGCACAAGCACAGCATTTGAAGTATTGTCGGCTGACCTTTGAGGTGTCAACCAGAAAATAAAGTATTGATATATGCCATGCAAGATAAATGTAATCGAATCTCCAAGGGACATAGAAGCCCTTTGAGCTCTGGGCTTTGCAGGGACTTGGGAGTGTTTCCGTCAACAAGACAGTCCATAGATTTTGATACTTTACAGGACATAGAGGACATACAGCGCAAGGTTAAGTGCACAAGATGCACTACATAGATTTTGATACTTTACAGGACATTGAGGACATAAAGCACAAGGTTAAGTGCACAAGATGCACGCGTTAAATGCATCAGATGCACAAGCAAAATGCATCAGATGCACGAGTTAAGAATCTGGTATAGAGAAACATATACCTGGGGGTTTTGTGTGCACATTGAGAACTGTGCACCTAGGGTTTTGAGGTATGTTGTAGGTCACAGAGAAGAGGACCTTTCACTGTGTGCAGATAGCGTTTTGTGGTATGCTGTAGGTAACAGAGAAGAGTATTTTGCATTAAGAGGAGAGGGAGGCGAAGTACCACGAGCATGTGCTTTGGTGCAACGATGGTTCGGCCGGTTGGGAGTGCGTTGAGGTCCCAGATGCAGATGCGAGCATCGTTGCCTCCGCTCGCGAGGAAGCCCTCTCTCAGGTGGCTCCAAGCCAGGCCAAAGCCTTCCGAGACGTGGCCCTGCAATCTCAGAACCGGACCGTCAAGCGACATGTGCTGTTGGTTTTTGCAGTCGAAAACGTTCACCTCCCAGTGGAGTGTCTTGGTCGCAACCATGAACGGGCTCTGTGGCATGTGCCTGGCCTTCCTCACCGGGCCTTCGTGATAAAGCCACTTTAACATCGTCATCCCCTTCGTCATCTGCATAAAATCAACACGTGCTTTGAGTAGAAAAGCCCTACACCTGCACCTTCTGCTAAAACCCAAACAATATGTCCGGGCTCCCTTCTTAAGGTTTAAGCTATAAGCACTCCCTAATCAAGTCAGTAAATGCTACCTTAGATGAGATTTAAGCAGCTAAACATTTCCTACTTTACATTCGCATTCATTGATAGAAACTTTCCATTAAACTAACGGAGAACTTTGAATCAACAAGACACTGGGTGAAATTGTACGAGCACAGCAGTGCACTTGCACAAACAAGCAAGCGCTGCTCCTCCACAAATTATACTGTCTCTGTAGCCCGATTTGAATATCGATTGTTGATATACACCTAAATACTATACACGACGACGAATTGATCTTATATCTTTCTCCAAAAGTTCTGAAAACTGGAAGCGGGATGCGCGTGAATGACAATAATTAACGGATTATTAACTTAGATAACTTTTCTCTGCTTTGGCTCTTAGATGGACGTAACCATGGACATAATTCTGTAAATGTGATATCAAACTAATCAGTTTCTTAATCACAGATCCCCTTCCTAATCATGATCTCAGCTCTAACCCGCATGAGAGCACCGGACCGTAACCTATTGTCGAACTTCTCTCGTGCTTTCGTTGCAAGAGCACTTATATTGAAAAGGATTGATCTAATCAGCGCCAACACAGATATCAGTCCATGCTTAGCATTGGTATGCTACTAATTGATGGATCATACATCTTCGCTAGCGTGTGCTCTTTCCAATATCGATATGGCCGCAGTGTCGTCATCACTTTCCGTCGAATTGTCCGGCGTCGTACTGTTTTCATCACTTTCCGTCAAAGGTAAGTTAACTTGGTTGACGATGAGTCCGTTCATGTCGTTGCTCTCGAGGGAGTACGACGACCCGACGATGAGCTTGTGGACGGAGTAGTCTCCCTTTACAGTTTTCCCCGGCAGCCACTGGACGGTGGAAGAAGAGCATTGCAGGGGATGTATGATGGAAAAATCGTAAGGAAACGGCATCGCGTGGTCGTCCTCGTGATCGTCTGATGACGGAGAAGCTGATATTCTGCCGGAACTGCAGATGTCGTCCTTCGTTCCGACACGACGTGGGTGCTATGGTCGACCTCCCTCCCTCTCTCTCTCTCTCTCTCTCTCTCAGAGAGTCTTTGCAAAGCGCGAATTGCTCCCGCCACGATTTATATCTTTGAAATTAGTTGCTTTCAGACCGCCCCCGCCAGGCGCGCGGATTGGGCGCGGGTCGTTTGAAATGGTGAAAAACTAGTGAATGTAAATTTTTAAGAATTTAGAGTCTCACAACTCTTTTTATGACGTATTTACAAGTTTAATAACTAAACCTTCTCCATTTAATCCATGTTTCTTTATTCTAATGTGGAGAATGTAATGTTTACTTCATACAACACGAGATTGTTACACTTTCCTTTTTGTATACAAAGAGCAAGTACTATTTTAAGTGTTTGGTTGCATATGTTTCTAAACAAAATTGTATTTAAGGGGGAGTTTCCACAAGGGGCTTCGTTAAACAAAACCCCGTGTTGCAATGCATTAAATGAAGGAGATTTTGTGTGGGAGGTCATGTTCAGATTAGCATTTAAAAAGGCTTTGGGCTTCATTTTGAACCAATTTTCCAACTACGCCATATTTGGCACCTCGTTCCAAAAGGGACTGGATAATTCTAAAGCTCATTCTTGCTCATGTATGTAAGAGCCCCATAATGAAGAAGAGGACTTATGGTATGAAAACATCTAGAACAATGTGACACCCTAAATGCATTTGATGGTGACCTATTAAGGCAAGTTGGCCTATAAACAGATTTTAAGAAAGTCTTGGCACACTACACATTATGCTACATGCTTGTGTGGAGCATGAGTTATTTGGAAGACACCCTCCCTTTATCTGTAGGGCCCAAATGCGACAAAATTGAGGGTCCATCAGGATTGTCAGTATTGGTTGATGGACACGAAAACTAACATATTAACCCAATGGGCATGGTCTACAAAGCCTATTTAAAGAGTCATCCACACACCATTTATCTACCTTCACTATATATTACACACCCTAGCTTTCTTCTGTCGAGGAGCTTCACAACTGGATGCCTTACAGGACTTCTACACTCAATGGGACGTCTTTGTTAACCTTGGTAAAACCAAGGTAATGGTCTTCAATACCTCTTTCCCCTTCACATCCCAATTGAGCTTCACATATAGAGGGGATCTTGTGGAGATTGTCTCATCCTATGTCTACCTTGGTGTCACTTTTAGTGGCCCACGCTTCACCATTCTTCGCCCACAGTACATGCACGAGTGACTCAAGGATAGGCAGGCTGTGAATTAAGTGGCAGTAGTAGGAACACCTCAAATGAATGGCAATATAGATAAAGGATATAGTCGATTCGGACCAAGAAAAGCAAGATTAACATGCTATTACTATACTACACTAGGACATAGAAGAGGTGACTATCCAGTTTGGTAGAGATACCAATAGGAGCTTTAGGCCACAAGATAACAAGATGATGCAGCCCAAGGAGGACAAGCACCTATAGTAAACATGGTAAAAAATATTTACTTCTTGAAATTTGCATGGGGAACCCCTACAAGTGATGGCCATGATCAGATCAAACGATCGAATGCTAGAAATAGCAAGGGACAAATTGGGAATAGCAAGAAGGTTAGTGTGGGTAAAAGAAATGTAGGTTTTGGTTATCCAATGGAACAAAACAAGCCTTCCTTTGAACCTTAGCCTTTAAGTGGAATGAATATTTGTGATTTGATCTCCTGTCCTACAGAGTTTAGATGTTTATAGTTTGAGATTTTGTAAAGATTTTCTTTAAATAGCAACGAGGTCTTAGCTCTTTAAAAAAAAAAACGTGGGATGTTTTTTAAAAATACATGTCTTTTCCAAAAAGCACAAGGGCACTTTTCCCAAGGACATTGATTAGTATTAAATTTTTCCAATTTCCAATTAGAAATGGCTCTTTCTTTGGACAAGGAGGCTATTTTTCAAGGAAAAACACTTCTTAGTTTCAGATATGTGAACCTATTAAACCCTCTCAAATTTGGCTTTTTTGTTGCATTCTCTAGATTCCCAAGAACGGCATCATCAATTATAGTGACTCCATTGGTAACATCAACTCCATTGGTAAGCAACATCTTCGGTAACATCAACAATATCTAAGAGCAACAACAATATCTTTGCATGCATCAAGTAATTTACTAAACCTTTTTTCACGTTGATAACATAAATCTTGTGTTATTTAGGTTTTTAGGGCATTGGGAACCCTTGAGAGCTAATGTCTTACTGAATTTCCATACATCACTCAAGGTATCCCACTATGGTGATCTAAGGGGCTCCAAGGATTCCAACTAAATTCTCATGGGATACCCACTTTGTAGTTTGTTTATATTCTTTATTTTTTATTCTCAGATACTAAGAACAAAGAAGAAAAAAAGAAAATTGGGGGCAAGAATAGGTCTTTCTAGTAAGGTAACAATTGTAAAGGTAGAACATGTACCTGCTGTGAAGGGAAAATCTATCAGTCTTTTGAAGGAAGCATGGAAGGGCCAGATGGTTCTCACAAAAGTGTCAACAATTAGAGACGTTAAAAAAGAAAAGAAGGCACGTACAATTGTTATCTGAAAGCTACTTTTCAAAGATTATATAGGAGCATATGTGCAAACATCAGACCTTACAAGCTTCCAAGGTGGCAAAGAGAAGCTCTTGATTATTTGTAAGAGGCTTCAGAAGAGTTTTTTATCAAGTTTTTGCAAGACAATTATGTATTAGCTATACATGCTCATAGGATAACACTTATGGATAAAGATATATAGTCTCTTAGGAGAGTGCATTTATAGATTCAAAAAGTGTGTAAGGAGAGTATGTTATAGATTCGATAAGTCAATTGAGCTTGGCCCATGGACACATAAAAAAACCTTTGAAATATTAAATATCTCTCCAAGAAACAAAATGTGTGATGGGTAGGATTAAGATGCAAGATAAAGATTCAAGAAGTAACCCATGATGTTAATAAAGTGTAATTAAATATATAGAGCATCATTTTTTCAATGAAACAAATACTGTAAAGTTGATCAAGCTTTTATCTTTCTTCTTGGTATTTTATTTAAATAATGATGCCCTTAATTATTAATTTTTGTGTTCTCAAGATCTTTATTCAAATGACTAAACATAGCTAACTCGAGCATCATCGATTCAAAAAATGTTAGATGCCACTATAGCATTAGACCAAGGAGAACAACATACAACAACTACAAATAGAACTCCAAATAGAAGAAAAGGAATGCCCTCTACTTCTCTATCTTTAAAAAAGGTAGAGTTAAGCTCTTTGGAAAATCCTAATAGAAGACCTCCATAAAAAGTTGCACCAAAAGAAATCTTCAAGTAAAAACTCTAAGCAATAGTGTTTTATTATGAAAAAAATATTATAAAATTGTTCTAAACAACACCTAATCAACCCCATATATTATTGGATTTGGCTCGTTTAATTCTTTTCCTTTCTTGTTATCATGTCCACATTTTGTTTTATTCATTATGCCTTTAATGTAGACCTTTCTCTTGATGCCACTTAGTGCTTCTGCTTGGTGCTTTCATGCTTCCTTTGATGCTTTGTATGTGAGTGCCATGCTTTGTAATGCTGTTGTTGAGATGTCAAGCTCAACACGAGCTAACACTTATGATATGCCTGGGTGACCGTTTTTGCGACTTACATCACTGTCGTGTTTGGTAGAATGCTGATATGATAGATCTTCGCCAGTGATTCTATAGCTGGACTACACGAGC
Organism: Cibotium barometz; assembly: GCF_041138505.1. Lineage (NCBI taxonomy): Eukaryota > Viridiplantae > Streptophyta > Polypodiopsida > Cyatheales > Cibotiaceae > Cibotium > Cibotium barometz. The sequence goes on along the minus strand of NC_141087.1, from coordinate 36,615,241 downwards.
AACTAGTCCACCGCTAAGTTATGACATACTTATCTTGCTAGCTCACTCACTTAGCATGTTCACATTATTGACCCCATGTATATAGTGCTTTAGTACTTATGTTGTATTTCCCTTATCTTGTGGTAGAACCCTTTAGTTGAGAAGAAGAAGAACAACAATTTTCAGCATCTCATCTTGTGTGTTCTCTTCTAGGGATTGTGTGAGTGTGTGTGTGCTTGGAAGAGCTCAAGCTCTCTTCCTCCCTGCATCTTTTCATGGTATCAGAGCCTTGTTCATGCTAAGAAGTTTAGCGACAAGCAAGAGAAGCACAGCAAGTAGTAGGAGGGTAAGAGCTTCACTACTCTTCCCCTTTTGTATTGGCTACTACACCCTTGTCGAGAGCTCTTCGGGAGGCACCGGCAAACGAACTCCAATTGAGGAGTTGTCTTCGTGGGAGCGGAGCTGTAGATGAAAACTATACCAACCAAATTTTTTGTAATCGAAAACACGTTTCGGGTGCGACCTTCGTTTTTTAGTTCGCAAGCGTTCACATGCACTGTGGGGGTAAGTTTCGATTCTCTATAGATTTCTGTTTTTGGAACTGCAGGAAGGGCATTTGGTTGTGCAAACATCGTGTGTGTACTGGAAAGAGGTCTTACAACTACTATTGGGTATATATATATGCAAGTTGAGGTCACTGGTTGTGATAGTTTGGGTGTAGTATAGTACCATTGCAGAGAATACAACAGTTTGTGCAGGTTAAACAAGAGTATTATTTTTGGTGAGCTTGTGTTGCAAACAAGTTAATAACCCATATGTTCTTACATATCTATTGTCCCATATAAATGAAGGTTTGATGCAAGATAAGGACCGAAACCCATTTTAATGCCTTCTTTATAATACCAGGGTTTCTTTGGATTCCACAGTTTTTTACAAGCTCTATTAATTTTTCTTCTAATGGGGCAGCTTCTCTCTCTTACAGCTACTCGTCGATATGAAAATTTGGAGGGTTGGTTGACTAAACATAATGATGAGTTTTCACTGTCAGAAGACAGATGTCAAAAGACAGAATGTTAATGATTTTAGCCACACTCTCACTACAAATAGACATTACTTATAAGTCATGAAGAAAGCTAAGGTGAGTTTGGAGTCAACTGGACTATTTAGAATCAGGTTGAAATCAACAAGTTTGGAATCAACAAGTTCAGAATCAGCAATTTCGAATCAACAGTTCGGAATCAGGTGGTCGGAGTCAGTTGGACAAAATCAACTGGACGAAGTCAGCTAGATGGAGTCAGGTGGTCAGAATCAGCTGGACGGAATCAGCTGGGCAGAATTAGTAGGATTGAATCAGCTCGACGGAGTCAGGTGGTCAGAATCAGCTGGGCGGAATCAGTAGGATTGAATCAACCGGACAGAATCAGCCGGGTGGAATCAGCTGGGCAGAATCAGTCGGGCGGAATCAGCCGGGCGGAATCAGCAAGACATGTCAGCATCAGCAAAACAAGTCGAAATCAGCTGGGCGAAATCAGCAAGACTGAATCAACAAGACATGTGAGAATCAACAAAACAAGTCGAAATCAAGTGATCAGTCAGATTTAGCAAGGCAGTCAGAATCAGTCAGATAGTCAGATTCAAATGGGTAGTCAGAATCAGCCAGGGGTTTTACAAGAGAAGGATAATGAAAAGATCGAGGGATCCCCCTTCACTATAACCACCTACTCACGAATAACCACTCCTAACTTGACTTAAGTAACATTCTAAAAGGCCTATAATAATGCCCCATATCTCTATGCATTAATCTGTAAGCCTAAGAGAATAGAAAAATTGAAATCCCAGCACCCAAGGGTGCAAAGCAAATAAGTTTGAAGAATAAGGACATTGGAGAGTACCTCAAGAGGTGGAATGATACTGGAGTCGTTCTATGTAGAAGGAGGGCACAACAAGCAGGACCTAAAAAACATAACATGCTAAAAAAGTAACACATTTATGAGCTTAATGCATTAAGCTTCATCCATAAGATTAATGCATAAAGCTTATGCATTAATCTCATGCATTAAGCTTAATACATTAAGCTGAATGCATTAAGCTTAATACATTAAGCTGAATGCATTAAGATTAATGCATTAAGCTTTATGCATAAGATTAATGCATAAGCGTTATTCATTAAGCTTGATGCATTAATCTTGATGCATAAATCTTAATGCATTAATCTTAATACATAAAGCTTATGCATTAAGCTTTATGCATAAATCTTAATGCATTAATCTTAATACATAAATCTTAATGCATTAATCTTGATGCATAAAGCTTAATGCATAAGCTTTATCTATTAAGATTAATGTATTAAGATTTATGCATCAAGCTTAATGCATCAAGATTAATGCATCAAGCTTAATGTATAAAGCTTAATGCATTAATCTTATGGATTAAGCTTAATGCATAAAGCTTTAAGCATTAATCTTCATGCATTAAAGTTTTATGCATTAAGATTAATGCATAAAGCTTTATGCATTAAGATTAATGCATTAAGCTTAATGCATTAATCTCAATACATTAATCTTAATGCATAACTAGATTAATGCATTAATCTTAATGCATAACTAGATTAATGCATTAATCTTAATGCGTAAAGCTTTATGCATTAAGATTAATGCATAAGCTTAAATTTTAAAGATTAATGCATAAAGCTTTACGCATTAAGATTAATGCATTAAGCTTAATCTATGCATAGAGCTCAATGCATAGATTAAGCTCAATGCATAGAGCTTAATGCATAAAGCTTAATGAAAAGATGTAGGGGAGAAGAGAGCTTGAGCTCTTGCAAGCACACACACACTCACAAAACCCTAAAAGAGAACACACGAGATGAGAGGCTGAAAATCTTCTTCTTCACATAACAGTCAACACACCATATACAAAGATAAGAGTACACACGATATGAAACACGATATGAAAAGGTACTCAACCAAATACATACTAGGGTTCTCTATAGTGTGAACCCAACTAAATGAGCTGGTGCTATAACTATGCCAGTCTCTAGAATGGCTGTCACCACACAGCCTGTCATCCCATTGGCCATATATCACCCATGATCTCACCAACCATGCCAGTGGTGTAAGTGTGGGGCCTATCCCCCAGGCGGGTCATTAGTGTCCACCGCCTCACTAGATGAGCTCAATATCTCAACACTCCCCCTCGAGCTCAACTCCATCTCATGTACACCAAGCGAAGCCCTGAATCTACAAAGCTTCTGTGTACCCAATGCTTTGGTGAAGATGTCAGCGACATGATCCTGTGTGCTGACATAAACAAGGTCAATGTCTCTTGCCAAAACCTTCTCTCTGACAAAATGGTAGTGGACCTCTATATGCTTCGTGTGAGCATGAAAAACTGGGTTCTTGGCCAACTGTATACTGCTAATGTTGTCACAGAAAATGACAACTTGTCTATCCACTGATAAACCCAAATATGCAAGTAGCTTTCTCAACCAAGCTACCTCACATGCTGCCATAGCAGCACCTCTGTACTCGGCCTCTGTATTGGATCGAGCAACCGTAGGCTGCTTCATGCTGCTCCAAGTCACAGCAGCACTCCCCAAAGAAAACATGAAGCCACTAGTAGATCTTCTATCTGAGATACTGCCAGCCCAATCAGCATCTGTGTACCCATGTACACATATCTCTGTCCCAGTTTCATAGAGAATAGTCCACAATGCAAAGTAGACCTCACATACCTCAGTATGCGTCTCAATGCATCCAAATGCGACTTCGAGGAACTTGCATAAACTGACTCACCAACCCAATAGCATAGCTCAAATCTGGCCTGGTGATCGTCATGAGATCAAGCTTCCTACTATGCACCTATACATAGTAGGGTCCTCCAAAATCTCTCTTAAATTTGTACTCAACTTGCCATTTTGATCCAATGGCACTGAGATAGGCTTATAGCCTGTCATACCATACTTGGACAACATGTCCAAGCCATATTGTCTCTGCAATAATCCACCAATACCATGTGGTGACCTAATCACCTCAATGCCCAAGAAATATCTGAGCTCCCCCAGATCATTCATCTCAAACTTCTGTCTAAGCAAGATCTTAACATCAAAGATCTCTGCATCATGGTCCCCCGTAATGATCAGGTCATCTACATAGATGACAACAAGCACAACCCCTATATTAGTGTGTCTCACATACAACGAGAAATCTACATTGGCTACATGAAAGCCAATAGGGACAAGATATTTAGAAATCTTGTCAGACCATGCTCTTGGTGCTTATTTTAAGCCATACAAGGCTTTCTTCAACCTCCAAACATGCTCGGGGTGACTCACATCCTTATAACCAGGTAGCTGCAACATATACACCTCTTCCTGCAAATCCCCATGCAAGAATGCATTCTTTACATTTATTTGATGTAAAAGCCATTGCTTTGACATAGACATTGCTATCACAGCTCTCATTGTTGCCACCTTGGCAACTGGGCTGAAAGTTTCCTCATAATCAATGCCATATGTCTGCGCATATCCTTTGGCTACCAATCTAGCCTTGTACCTGCTTATGCTTCCATCACTGTTATGTTTTACTTTGTACACCCACTTGCATCCAATGGCTTTCTTGCCTTCAGGCAATTGCACTAAGTCCCAAGTCTCATTTCCATATAGTGCATCCATCTCCTCATCCATAGCTTTCTCCTAACACACATTTCCCAAACAGCCTCATCAATGCATGTGGGCTCTACAACCTGTACAACTTTTGCCATGTATGCATAGTGATGTGCCACTTAACCATCATAGGTAAACCTCTGCACAGGATTCTTCACTCTCCCAGATCTTCATAGCTTTGCATTCATGGCTTCCATAGCCTTCTTTACACCAGGCGTTCTCATAGCTGGTATCCCAAGATCCTCATCAAGGCTTATCTCTGAGCCACTAGACTCTCCATCAACATGAGAATGCCCTGCAAAAATGTCAGGCATACTAAGGGGTTCAACCACTTTCTCTTTGCCTTTATGTGATGTACTAATCACATTTGCAGGACTGGTATTATGACACAGCCTACCACTCCATGGTCTATCAACTGAACCACTAGATGAGGACTCTCCTGGTCCACTCAAAGACTGTGATTTCTGACTTGCATTCTGTGCAACCACATTTCTACTCACATCAGCCCCAACAGCTTCTTTTTCAGTAGCATACCAGCTGATCATCTCATCAAAAACAACATCCCTGCTTACCCTCAACTCACGTGTAGCAGGGTTATAACACCTGTATCCCTTTTGCTCAAGGGAATACCCAATAAACACACATTTTTCAGCTTTTGGATCCAGCTTAATTCTCAGCTCATCTGGCACATGCACATATGCAATGCATCCAAAGACTTTTAGATGAGACAAATGAGGTTTTCTGCCCCAGTAAACCTCTCCTCTGGAGTTACATCATGTATGGCTGCAGTTGAAGTCCTGTTCATGATGTAAACTATTGTAGAAATAACCTCAGCCCAATAGCTATGCGGCATATTCTTCTCTCCCATCAATTCTCGCGCAATCTCAACAATGTGCCTGTTTTTCTGCTCAGCAACTCCATTTTGCTGCGGAGTGTATCTGCATGTAAACTGTCTCCGAATACCATTCTTCTTCAAAAATTCAGAGAACTCATTGGAGAAGTACTCTCCCCCTCCATCTAATCTTAGGCACTTTACATATTTCCCTGTTTGCTTTTCAACCATAACTCTGAAATTCTGAAAATGAGTGAACACCTCACACTTCTCCTTCATGAAGTATACCCACACTTTCCTTGTGTGGTCATCAATAAATGTCACATAATACCTGCAGCCTCCCATAGACATGGTCTTCGTAGGATCCCATACATCTGAATGCACAACATCTAGTGCATTTCTACTCACATTTCTGTCACGTGGAGATACAAGCTTTGTTTGCTTTCCAAATTGGCATGCTTCACATATTTTCTGTATACCTTCAACTTTAAACTTTGGCAGCCCTGTCACAATTCCTTTAGTCTGCATATACTTCATTCTCTGCACATTCACATGTCCAATTCTTTTATGCTAAATGTCTGTGTCTGTAATAATTCTGAAAAAATTGGCAAACATCGCAGCACTCACTTCAGGCATGTTTACATTCAATGTAAACATTCTGCCCACTCCGTTGCCTTTTGCAACCAACCTACACTTGTCTCCTTAAAGTCTTCAACATAAAAACCACCATCAGGGTTAAACCGAACCTGCAAACCCTGCTCAATCATCTGGCCAACTGAAACCAGATCCTTTGTTATGTTCGGAACATGAAGTACATCTGCAAGGTACTTCACCCATCCTGCATAGACAATGGCACATCGCCAACATGGGCAATTGGATGAGCAGTGTCATCCCTTAATTCCACAAAACCTGGTCTTTCAAGGTTTTTCATCTCGTTGAACCACTCCCCATGATTTGTCATGTGGTTTGAAGCACCTGAATCAATGTACCACATACATCATCTTTATGTGCTACTTCAACATTTTCAGACATGGCATTAATGACATGTTGCATAACAAATAACCTTTCATTATCGTCATTGTTTCTGCTCGAGGATGCATAGTTGTTTTGCTGCAATTTTCCATTTGGCATGTCAGCCTGCTTCTTATAACAATCTGCCTACACATGTCCAGGCTTACCACAATAAAAGCATCCATGTGTATCACTATACTGCCTTTGTTGCCAATTTCCATGGCCTCTTTGACTCCCCTTGCCTTTGAATTGGCCTCTTCCACCTGCGTGTTGTTGTTGTTTTGTGAATTCTGGGACTGTTATTGTTGCTGCTGCTGGGCATAATTCTGATTACCTGTTCAGCCACCTCCTTGACCGCGTCCACAGTCTCCTCTACCTCATCCTCTTTCTGAACTTGTATTCTGATTACCTGTTCAGCCACCTCCTTGACCGCGTCCACAGTCTCCTCTACCTCATCCTCTTTCTGAACTTGTATAGAAGGCCTATTGCTCTGAATTGTTTTTGTTTTGTGAAGACTATTGGTCTTCACCCAAGCTCTTCTCTTCTATAATCAACATAGACACCAAATCTGTGAAATTGGGAATGTTTTTCCGAGTCTGAATAGACATCTTGAATGCCTTGTATTGTGGCCCGAGACCACGTAGACAGACTTCCACCTTATCATCATCATCTACTGAAACACCAATAGATGCAAGGGATTCCACAATACCCTTGATCTTCAATGCATATTCATTCATAGACATACTCTTTTTCTCCACAGTATGAAGTTCATTCTTCAACTGTATCTTTCGTGCCTTGGTATTTGTTTCATAGAGTTTTACCAAGGTGTCCCATGCCTCCTTGGGGGACTTGGCATCCTGTATGTGCCCAATCATGGTGTCCCAAATACTGATAGAGAGCCAATACATAAATTTTTTGGCTCCTTGGTTCCAATCCTTGAACTCTTTCACATCTGTAAGCAGTCGGATTGATCTCCGGTATCTCCGGTGCCTCTTCATGCTCACCTTCTATATAGTCCCAGTAACCCTTTCCCATCAGGAAATTTGTCAACTTGGACCTCCAAGCATGGAAGTTGTTCTTGTCAAGCTTCTCAGCAACAATCTGGTTTATGCCATCATTTGACATCTTGCCAGACATACAAATTTACTAGAAACAGCACTCTGGTTTGTCCTGTACAAATTGTTGTATTTTTTACAGCGGTACTGTACTACACTAAAATGTCACAAACAACCCAGTGACCTCAATGTGCATACATACACCCAATGGGAACTGTTTGACCTCCTTGTAGCACACACAATGTCTGCACAACCAATCTATCTTCCTGCAGTTCTTAAAACAGAGTTCTGCATAGAATCGATGACTTACCCGCAGTGCTCAAAATCGCCTGCTTTCCGAAAAACGGAGGTCCTAATGCGCCCGAAACATGTTTTTGGCCCTAAAATTTTAGTCGAATAGGACAGTATAGTTGCCCTATAGCTTTACTCCCGTGAAGAAAGCTCCTCAATCAGAGATCGTTTACCGGTGCCTCCCGTACAGCTCTCGACGACAAGGGTGTAGTTGCCAACACAAAATAGGGAAGAGTAGATGAAGCTCTTACCCTCGTACCGCTTCCTGTGCTTTTCTTGCTTACAGGTCAGCCCTTAGCATGAATCAGGCTCTGATACCATGAAAAGATACAGGAGAGAAGAGAGCTTGAGCTCTTGCAAGCACACACACACTCACAAAACCCTAAAAGAGAACACACGAGGTGAGAGGTTGAAAATCTTCTTCTTCTTCACACAACACTCAACACACCATATACAAAGATAAGAGTACACATGATATGAAAAGGTACTCAACCAAATACATACCAGGGTTCTCTATAGTGTGAACCCAACTAAATGAGTTGGCGCTATAACTATGCCAGTCTCTAGAATGGCTGTCTCAGAGCCTGTCATCCCACTGGCCGCATATCACCCATGATCTCACCATATACAAAGATAAGAGTACACATGATATGAAAAGGTACTCAACCAAATACATACCAGGGTTCTCTATAGTGTGAACCCAACTAAATGAGTTGGCGCTATAACTATGCCAGTCTCTAGAATGGCTGTCTCAGAGCCTGTCATCCCACTGGCCGCATATCACCCATGATCTCACCAACCATGCCAGTGGTGTAAGTGTGGGGCCTATCTCCCAGAGGCGGCGGGTCATCAATGTACCATCTCACTAGATGAGCTCGATATCTCAACACTTAATGCATTAAGATTTAGCTTAATCTATGCATAGAGCTTAATGCATGCATTAAGCTCTATGCATAGATTAATCTCTATGCATAAAGCTTAATCTATGCATTGAACTCTATGCATAGAGCTTAATCTATGCATTAAGCTTAAGCTAAGCTAATCCTAAACCTCGATATGCAAGGGTGCAATAACAGGTAGATGACAATCATAAATGATTAGAGGGCTTACCTATTTTTGGTGAAATTGAAGGAGAGGATTAGAGGACCTACAAAACAAAGATTAAACAAAGTAATTAGTAATACAAAACCCCAAAAGCTTAATGCATAGATACAAAACCCTAAAGAATACAACCAAAAGAAAGCTTACCTCTATATTGTCTAGCTAAAAGAGATGATTATGCATAGAGCTTAATGCATAGATTAATCTCTATGTGTAGAGCTTAATCTATGCATTAAGCTCTATGCATAGAGCTTAATCTATGCATAGATACAAAACCCTAAAAGCTTAATGCATAGATACAAAACCCTAAAGAATACAAGTAAAAGAAAGCTTACCTCTATATTGTCCAGCTAAAAGAGATGATTAGTGTAAGACCTACACACAACATAAAAAGGTAAAAGAGTGATCATTAGAAACACATTTAATGAACTCTACCTAGGAAACACAAGAAACATACAAAAGACCAATACACATTAAGCATATACATAAAAAGGAGAAGGAGAAGAAGCAAAAGGCAAAGGTTAGTACTTTATGCATTAATCTTAATCTCTTTATGTTGCTTATTAATCATTAGGTTAAGCATAATAGAAGAAAACCCTAATAATTAGGTCACACCATCACTTGTAGAGTGATGGATAGGAAAAGAAAGAGGAATAGCAAGGGGAAAGGGAAGGGGGGAGGGGAAGAAGAAGAAGAACCATAAACAAATGCATTAGAATAAAACATAAGAGAAAAATACCTTCAAGAGCTTACACCATAGCCATTTGGTGAGAAGAGAAAGTGTCTCATAAAGAGGAAGGGGAAGGGAAAGAAGAAGGGGAATATAAAGAGTACAAATGCATGTGAGGGGAGAAGAAGGGGAATATAAAGAGGAAGGGGAAGGGAAAGAAGAAGGGGAATATAAAGAGTACAAATGCATGCGAGGGGAGATAGCTTGATGGAAGGGAGGAGTCGGTGTAGGAACTCAAGGAAAGTAGTGGAGGGAATTTTTGGGGGAGAGAAAGATAGGCGTCGGTGTGGCGCCGCAGGCTCAAAAAGTTAATTTTCGCAGCATTGCTATAAGCGCCACTAAAAATGATGCTTAGCGATGCTTTAACAATGCTTATAGCAATAGTTATAATGATGGTTCAAATGACGTTTATAGAGACGCTAGGCAATTTTAGAGAGAAACCCTATGCATATACCATTGACACTGCTAAATTTAGTGTATGTATTCATATTCAATTTTTTAATTGCACACTTTTTGTGCGCGGTACAGATGTCTTCTATTACTTTGGATAGTGATGGGTCACCATTAATTGGAGGTCCAGAGTGGTTGCAAAGGAGAGTCCCTTTTTCATGTGCAAGATGCAAGAATGTTTGTGTATGTGAACATCCGAGTGACATTGGAGCATATCAGAAAATGGGGTTCATTTGAACTAATGCTAGCCAACTTGATGTTGCAAGCCAATTTCTTGGTTAGTATATAAACTTATGCCTTGAAATGTAAACTCATGGCTTACCATATGTAATGTTGAGTGTCATTTTAAATATGGTTCATTAGGATGAGGAGGGCATGGACATTCGTGCACAAGTACTACACAATCTACCTCATTATTTTGTCATTGGGGGAAACTTGAGGAAGGAATACAAGTGTCGTAAATAAGGAGCACTTGGAAAGTGGAGCATGTTCAGTACATTTAGAAGACCTAGGATTTCCTCCACATGAGATAGAAGACCTAGGATTTAGAAGACCTAGGATTTCCTCCACATGAGATAGAGGAAGAGGATGTCATGGAGGAGATGATCACTCACTTTTTTGAAAGCGAGAGTGAGGAAGAGACACCTAACTTTGAAACACATGAAAGAGAGGATGTGTTACACAAAGATGCTAACACCCCATTGTACGAGGATGCAAAGTACTCAACTTTGCGAGAATGCTTGGAAATCCTCAACTTGCAAACAACATATGGATGGAGTGATAATAGTGTGAATAGCCTACTCCAGTTATTAAAGATGATGCTCGCACAAACAATTTTATGCCGGCAAGAAGACGTCATGCTTGAAGAATACTTTCCAAGCTTGGTATGGATTACACTCGAATTCATGCATGTCATAAAATGATTGTGTACTATTCAGGGGTGCCTTTGCCAATGTCATGCAATGTCCAATTTGTGGAGAGGATCATTACATGAAGGATTTACAGAGTGCAAAAATTTTACAAAAAGATATTGAGGCACTCTCCTATTATACGTCACATTCAATATATGTTCTGATGTCAATCCATCGCTGAGTTAATGACATGGCATGTGAACCATCATTCAACCGATGGCATGATGAGGATTCCCATCGACTCACCAGCTTGGGCTCACATTGAGAATGGATGGCCAGAGTTTAAAGATGAGCCCTGTAATTTATGGCTTGGATTGGGTATGAATGGGGTAAACCCATTTTGATTAAGGTCTACATCATGGTCATTGTTGTTATGAATTATAATATTCTTCCATGGATGTCCATCAAGAAGGGTCATGTGATGCTTGGGCTTCTAGTGCCTGGGAAGCACAAGGCAAAGAATATGGATGTATACCTTGAGCCCTTGATTGATGAGCTCGAGTAGTTATGGAGAGGCATAAGGTTGAATGATGTTTCTAGTATTTCATGCCACAATGCAATGGTCAAGGGTATCTTGATGTGGACTATGCATGATTTTCTAGGCTATACGGAATGCTCAAATATGTTGTACTCATAAATTGATTCTTATCTAAGCATAAACAAATGATTTATTTATAACTCTAATGTATTGTAATGTCTATTAACTTTCTATTCTTACATGCTAATTTCGTAGGTCTCACAACTGTAGGATATAATGCATGTCCAATTTGTGGTTCATCACTTGTTTCCAAACAAGCACATGCACTAAAGAAAGTGGTGGTGCATGATGAACATCATCGATTTCTTCCTCCAAACCACCCAAATTATGCTCCATCACCGATTGTGATGTGAGGTGTAGAGTGGGAGGCCATGTGGCATTCGCCCTTTATAATACCATTGGAGGGAAGGTGGAGAGATGGAGAGTGGGACGAGAGATGGAGCGTGACTCCCATCACAGCACCCGTGGGCTTGAAAAGGTACTCAATCTTCTATCATCTACCATGTTGGACAGAGTTAAGAATAAATCTTGTTTTGGATCCAATGCACATTTTTAAGAATGTGGCGTCAATGATTTGGGGCCATCTGATTGGTAAAAAAGACACACATGCAATAAGGAATGACCTAAAGGACATCGGACGCATGGAAAATGCATGACCAAGGGTAGTCAATGACAAGGTGATTTTACCAAAGGCGCCATGGAGGTTGACAAGGTAAGAGAAAAACAATGTCAAGAATCCAATTTCATCTTTTTGCACACCAACCGATGTAATGTATTCATTAAAGGGTGCATTTACAATAACAAAAACGAAGGGCAAGCATCAATTGTATGGTCTCAAATCACATGATTGGCACAAGATGATGCAGGTACGTACATAACTATATCTATTTTTTGGGCACTCCTCAGTTTATATTGTGTGGACTCTATATTGATCTTTTATTGTTTTCAAAAATTGATTGCATTAGTTTATACTTCCAATATCAATTGGTGGTGTGGAGAAGAGAAAGCTTGGAATGCCATCTATAAATTAGGTGGATTGGCGAGGTGAGTTCCAATCAAAACTATAGATTTGTGCATTTGGTATAACATATAGCTTTGAAATTATCTATTATTATTTAATTTATCATTTATTCCTTTGTTGAATAGGTGGATAGTGTCAAAGGAGATTCATCCAGATTCCATTGAGAAGGCTTGAGTCAATTGAGGCAGTGTGTATGGTTGAAGAAAGCTTTCCATGAAGCATACTCACAACTCAATTGCACCTTCTAGTAAATTTGGTGGATGAGGTGGCTATATGTGGCGTTGTTTATAGCCAGTGGATGTTCTTTTTTGAACGCTTCATGAAAATCTTGAAGGGATTTGTGAGACAAAAGGTAAGGACAAAAAGGAAGCATGGAAGAGGGATGGTTGGTGCAAGAATCCCTCATATACATCTCTGAATATTTGAATTTAATTGATCTATCTACACCTAGATTCATGCATAACCATGAGGATGAATGAATGGTGTCACATGTGCCACATGGAAAAGGATGCATTCAAAAGATGGATGAGTCCATGTGCAAAAAGGTCATTACATTTTGTCTTCTTAACACTTCTGTGATGGAAAAGTGGCTTGATAAATATGAAGATGCAAGAAAGATAAGGACAAAGGAGAGAAGAGCATTTAAGAGATCAACATAAAGGCACATGGCATATCCACCCAACCTAAAGGCTCTTCCAAAGGATTGCAATATTGAATGGCGTAGAGATACCCTAGAGCAAGCAGAAAGGATGGGAGAGGAGATTACAAGAGAAAAATGGGAGTATGCAAGGGGATACGACTACCATGTAAATAAAGATGTTTTTCTAAGATATATAATGTCGAATACTAAATTTCTTACATATAAGCTATACTAAATATTTTTGATTAGGTTACAGTATATAGTGCATAATGCAACGTGGTCACAAGGTCAACATTTTCCCACTCAATGTATGGACTCCAAGAGAATCACATATGATTTTGGTGTAATGGCAAGTTTTGACCAAGAAAGTCGAAGCTAGTAGAAGAGAGAATAATATTATATAGCAGAGAAACTTGAATATTGTGGAACAATTCAAAACATTTTGGAGATTGGATTTAGAGCTTTCAAAGTGTTCATCTTTGATGTTAAGTGGTTGAAAGTGGTATATAGAGGTACTCAAGCAACCGTCAAGAAGCATCCAAGCTTATTTATTGACTCAACTAAACTATGGCAAGATTCAAGAGACACATGCGTTCTACCACAACATTCTAAATAGGTTTACACTTGATTTTCAATTTTGATAAATCTATACCAATTGGCATGCATGGATTTGATGATGGTACAAATTAAATATATATCATCATAACGTATGTACACATTGATCGGTTTGTATAACTTATATTTGATGATTTTGTTGTTTTAGTTCAATAATATAGTTTGCAAGTTGACGTTGTGTGGCAAGGCATCCGGGAGTGTCTTGGGGCCATGGGGATCCCTCTAGGACTAGGGAGAAACTATATGGGGTATAGTGAAACACATGACACCTTAGGTGGCTCATCAACATTTAGAATTATCGTAGATGCAACCACTACACATGGGCTTGGTGGCATGACCAAGGGTACTTCTGCTAGCTTGATTGTGGTTTTGGCATGCACGTTTGGCATGCTACCAGTGCTCTTCATTCCTACTGGGGCTTTAGGGGTTGTGTCAGAGGCAAGACCTTGGGTCTTCTCACCACACACACTTGGATTTGACTTTCCAGGGTATATTTCAGGGCATCCTGGGCATAGTTTTCTTTGATATCAACACATAGATGTGGGGATTATCCTTGTGCTTCTAGTAGTGATGTCAAGATCCAACAAGGCATAAACTTCCAGGGTTGTGCTAGGTACTGAGATTGTTGTTCGGATCTTTTTAGCTTATGGAATTATGTAAACGACAAGGTTTTAGGACCCAAACAGTTGGGTTCCCTTTGTAGAAGCCTTGGGCTTCGCATCTTGACAGGGATCTAGGCATATGGTTTTGATAGAACTTTGTGTCATGGGCTTTGGGCCAAATGGTGCCTGCTATTACCAGGTTTTTGCAGGGGTGGCATACGTTCCTTGGCTAGCTAGGGTAATCTTGGGTACCCATTTCTTCTTCGTGAATTCCCTAAATGGTTGGTGAGGTTGAGGTTTGGGGGGTGGTGTTCATCTCTGTCGCCCGACGAGGTTTTGGTTCTCCCCTAGGGTTGGGGGGTGGCCGAAAACATAATGAGATGAGAATGAGGGGTGTGCCATGATGATGGCATGTAAGTGGAGGACGAGGCTTGGGATGTTGATAGCTTTGGGGTGACCACCAAAGGATGGAACCATTTTAAATGGGAGCTCGTGCATCATGATCCCCCAAAAGAGCTGACAATGCCCATGATCCATCCCCTCTCGATGATATGGCCTCTATCAATCTACCTGAAGGGTCACATAAAACTTGCATGATAAATGTTTAGATCTAATAAGTGTTGAAATATACAAGTGAATAGGGTGTGTGTGGGAACAAGCCCTTAGCAAGAGGCTCTAAAAGAGAATCTGTAAATGTGAGAGAAGCTGTGAAAAGGTGAGAAGTATCTACTGGGAGAGAATAAAGGGTAGCATGAGGAGATTCAGGAAGTGCGGAGATATTCTGGGAAGAGGTGGAGAGAATCGAGCAAAAGAGGTGGAGTGAATCAAGGAGAAATCAGTGGGATTAGATGCTTGGATGTAAACTCTATAAATTGAGGCATTGGCCTAATGAGAATTTGCTGGTTTTTGATTATCCATGCCTACATTAAGCTATCAATTAATTGCTCACTAATCACGTCTTAATTATCATCTAATCTCTTTTTTAATGATGTTGATTCTAGCATTTGATCCACCATATCTCATCACATTGCTACAAATTTAACATGGTATCAGAGCCTAGCCTAGAATCCATCAAATTTATGAGCCCATTATCTTGCTAATCACATAGCTAATCAAGATTAATAGATAATTAAGTTTTTTTAACCTCTTTTTCAATTAGCCTCTGTACCCCCAACTGGTGGAGGAGCTCTCTCTCCCTTCACACATCAAATTGGCCCAAACCTTTTAGCCAAGCATAGCCATACCCCTTGTGCTTCACCCTATTCAATCACATCTGCAAATTGCCGACGCAAGTTGCAGAAATTTGCGTTTTTTCCAGCGCCTGAAGAAAATATGAGATCTTGTCTGCACTAGATGCAATGGCTCTAATTCCTCTTGGCCCTAGGGGTTTTCAAGGGTGCTCTACAAGCTGGTGAAGACAGTTTTTGATTTGATCAAGTCTATAGTGAGATCCAAGCTCTTCATCAAATCTGCAGGTGACTTTGGTAAAACAAAGATTAAGCATTCAATGTTTGGTCAAATATTATGTTTCTTGGCTTAATCCTCTACTAGACTAATTGCTATTGATGGCCTCAAAAGGATTTGAGATCATTTGAACTCTAAGGCCCCAGATCTGGACTCCTCGCGTACTCTCTTTTTTGCACACAAAATAGTGGATTAATTTGCTAATCAATAATTAATCAATACTAATCACTATTTTTTGGTGCATATGAGGGTTCAAATTAACCATTGGGTATCTGATACAGATCCCTATAACTTCAAATTGCAATTCGGAGATGGTTTGATACTCCAACCATTCCGTACAGATTTGTTACCCTTGGTTTAATGTAATTTCTGGTGAATTTATGCTGATAAATCTGTTGTAATCATCACCTAAACACCAGATTGAGTTGTAAAAGGGTAGACATTGCCCTTGAATCTTGAAAGTGGATCAAGAGGTAAGACCCCCTTCACATCATCTCATGAGTACGGCACAAGAGATAGCCAAATTTAATGGGGAGCAGTTTTACACATGATGGCAGACAAAAACCATGTATCAGCTCATGAGGAAAAATCTGTGGGGGCTAGTTGAGGGAAGAGATGAATGCCCAAAGGTGAGAGGGAAAAACTGCTTCGTCGGTCCTCGCCCATCGTACTGGAAGCGCACCATTTTAACCATATCGAGGCTGGTCAAGACCTTGGTAGGCTTTGCCACCAAGCGACATCCTTTGATGACTCCATACAGGCTGCTGCAGTGAAACTCTCCTTAGTTTAAACCATAGGCCAAATTCTTCCTCTAGCATTCTGGCATAAGATAGTCCTTTTCAAAAAACAGAGTTTCTATGCAAGTGAGAATTTCCAGTTGAATTTGATTCCACAAGACCCTTTTTCTCAAGTCCAGACTTTCTTTAGTAAAAATCACGAATCTCTTAACAGGGTAATCCACCCATCACTTTCAATGAATTTTCGACAATGATTTCGGTTCTAAGGACAACTTTTCTAAATTGGCCCCGGTAGTCCATTCTTCTTATTGAAGAAATGGGAATGGTCACAAGGTTTTACTTAACTTCTGGTTCAAGAGATGGGAAAGCATCTTACTAGCCCACCATTCTCACGTGGTCGTCGTCTAATCCTCAGATTCTCGGATTCATTCCTAGATTTGATTCCTAAGGATTTTTCTTCTGTTTATCTGATAAATTGACGATGATTTTCAACTAAAAAAACTGTTAAAATCTAAAATTATGAAATTTTATTCTTTCTCAGTCATAATAGAATTATAAATAGCTCTATTCGAGAATAATGGATTTTATATGTGTGTGTGTGTGTGTGTGTGTGTGTGAGAGAGAGAGAGAGAGAGAGAGAGAGAGAGAGAGAGAGAGCTTAGGCCTACACACGCATGTATTCAAAAGACAATAATGATAAGTAAACATTGATATTATAATCTCATAAAGCATAGAGATTCCCAAGCTTCTACACTTATATGCGGCTTCTTTATCAGTTTTTTGCTAATATAATCTAAGATAAAGCTGACTAATTAGGGGTCCACGTAGAATGAAGGTAGGTGGGTTTTACATCTATACCACAAAAGTAAAAAATGAACCATCATGAGTACAAATCCCTCAATAAGCAATCCTCCATGGCCAAATTTCCATTTTTTGAAATCTTTATATATATTTTTTGCTTATAAGGCAAAGTTTAGAATGCTACTAAAGACACATTTCACATTTGTTTTGTATAACTCTCCTTCGAATAATCCAATTGCGAATATGCATACACCAATTTTATTGATTTATAACTATCCTTCGAATAATCCAATTGCGAATATGCATACATCAATTTTATTGATTTATTCGCATAAAAATATCTTAAAATATTCTTTTCTTTATTTTGATCCTCAATATTAATATACCATAATTTTCTACATGAAATTATGGTGAAAACTTCTCTTTTAATACCGAAATTAATTTATGCAATTTTCTACTTTAAGTACGATATAAATTCCTCTTTTAAATAAATAAAAATATCCATATTTTGAAATATGCCCAAAATTATTCTTTTAATCTTTAAAATAATTGTATCTGGAATATCGTGGGAATTCGTCTTTTTGCATCAAAATTTTTATGCATGTAAAAATAAATATAACAAAAATTCCTCTTTTCTCTATTTAAATAATTATGCATAAATATCATAAAAATATTTTTCATAAATATGACAAAAATCATTCTTTTTGCATAATAATATCTATGCCTAGAATATGATGGGAATTCATCTTTTTGTATTATTAATTTTATGCATAAAAATAAGATTTATCTTTTTTCTAGAAAGTTTTGCCATAGCTTCGCTTGCAATTACTGAGAATGTTCAATTTTCTAACTTAAAGTTTTGCCATAGCTTCGCTGCAATTAGTGAGAATGTTCAATTTTCTAACTTAAATGAATACACATAATTGAAATGTGTTAGGAACTCCTCTTTTAAGCTAAAATTTTATTTATGCATTCATAACATAATTATAAGCATAATTATGATTAATCCTCTTGATTTAAACATCCATTCATCTTTTCTATAGGAGAATTCTTATAAAATGTTAGCATAACACTCTTTCAACTTTAAAATGAGTTTATAGGATTTTTCTAAATCATAAATAACCTTAAAGAATTAATCATCATTTTTACTAGATGAAAATCATAAAAATACCTAATCTTCTTCTCTAGCTTGTCAAGCTTAGAGTTTTGATTAAGATAATGAGTTTATCATTAAGAACCATCCTTCTAACAAGGATCTAACCATAAGATGATTAATCTTTCCAAAAAGAGAGATTTATTTAATAAAAATACTTTAATTAAGCATAAAGATTAGTATTAATCTAATTAAACATTATGAATCTTTACAAAGCTTAATTTCAAGAAAAAACCATTCAATTGAAAGCTTCTCAAGCATTAGAGAGGTTGAGAAGAAGGAAGTCATTGAGAAGAATAGAAAAACCATTGAATTAAGGCTTACCTTTGATTTTGGCTTGATTCTTTTGGAGAGAGAAGTGAAGCCCACAAAGCAAGGTTTGGCCACCAATTTGGGGAGGGTAATCTCCAAGAAAGGATGGAGAATTGAGAAGCTCCAAAGCTCCCAAAAGTAAAGGAAAAATAGAGGGATAATAGATTTATTCTAAAATGAAGATAATACTGGTATGTAATTACTCAAAGATAAAAATACAAAGGAATGAGGGTCTATTTATAGGTAAGGGAGGCCACTAGCCAAGTCAAACTGGGATCTAGAGGCTTCTAGCTTCAATTTGATCCATTTTGGACAAGTTTTGGACCAGTTCACCTCACTTTATGATCCAGTTTGCATGAGGAGAGAGGAGAGATAAGAATATCTCATTTTTTGAATTAAAAATGCTAAGTAATGATGAGAAAAAGGTGCCTACTCCATGGGGTCTCTCCCTCCTTACTGAGGTGTCAAAAATTGATTTTTTAAGTAATAAACCTTATTTTTAAACTAATAAACCCAATACTCACTCAACTCTTCATCTTATGTGAGGATTTACTTATTTTTGGGGTATTTTCTTTTATTCTTTGCATTTTTGTCATCCCAAAACTTGGATTAACCCTATTGGCCCTTTAGAATCTTATTTAGACCTTAGTCAAATTTTTTTGAAAATGTAGACCCTTAGGGCGGCTAAGGTCTTTAATACACATTTTCAATTAATTAATAATGCACATTGGAAATTCTTTTAGAACTTTTGTTTCAAGGGAATTCATATTTGATATTAGGAGAGATTTGTATCCAGAAATATCTCAATTTTGAATTATCACTCTCTAGAATATTTCCTCTCTCTAGGCCAAAACAAGGGAAAATAATATTTTCTTACATTCTGAAATAGGGGATGATTACAGGGGATTGAGGTGAGAGCTTATATATCTTTTAGGGGTGAGGAGGAATCTTACATCCTCTCCCCCTTTAAAAATGCGAGATGTCCTTATCTCGCAAAGTTGGGTAGTCCTTTACCAGCTCTTCTTCTTTCTCCCAAGTGGCGTCCTCTAAAGGGTAGGACTTCCATTTGACCAAAAATTCTCTGAGGATTTTGCTCCTGAGAACCTTCTCCTGAACGTCAAGGATTTCTTCAGGTTGGAGTACCATCTGGCCTTGAGTCGTCGGAGAAATCAACTGTTCATCATCAAGCATGTGACTCGGGCTGGGTATATACTTTTTAAGTAAACTGACATGGAATACATTATGTACTTTGAGATGGGGAGGCAGAAGAAGTTCATAAGCTATCTCCTATTTTCTTAGTGATGGTGTACGGCCCACAGTATCTTGGAGATAACTTTTTGTACTTCCCTAGAAATAAAGAACTTCTCTTGGGTCGTACACAAATGAAAACCATATCTGCTTCTTCAAACACTCTCTCCGATCTCTTCTTGTCAGTATACTACTTGTGTCTATCCTGGGAAGCCTTGATATCCTTGTGGATTGCCTGTATTTGCTGCTCCCATATCATTAAGCATCTATCTGGACATCTCAACCTTGATCAATGGGTCGGACCATGTTAATGGCATGAGGAAATCTTGTCCATACAGAGCTTTGAATGGACTCATCCCAATACTTTGGTGATAAGAGGCATTGGAAGAAAACTCCACTACATTTAAGTAGCTTAGCCACTTTTTGGGCTATCTGCCACCACAGCATGACCAAAGAATATCTTCAATTACTTGGTTTACTCTTTCAGTCTGACCATCTATCTCTAGATGGTAAGCTGTACTGAGATCTAAGGAAGTTCCTACTACTTTGAAGAATGCAGTCCAAAACTTATCACTATTCTTCTGGTGGGTAAGCTATGCAGCCTGAAAATCTCCTTGAGGAAGACTCTGGCAACATCCACTACAAAGTAGGTTTCTTTTACTGGAATCAAATGGGCAACCTTGGTTAATCTGTTAACTACCACAAAAATGGAGTTGTAACCTGATTGCACTGACGGTAATCCAGTAACAAAATCCATACTGATACATTCCTACTTCATCTGTGGAATGTCCAAGGGATGCAGCTTACCTAGCATTTTAACCCTTTTTGCGTTGACTCTTTGACATGATAAGCACTGACGTACATGGTTGAGTACATCCCTTTTGAGTCCTGTTGGCCAGAAGAAGCTCTTCTTTACAGACATGTAGGTCTTTATGAACCCTGGATGTCCAACTATCGGGCTATCATGGGCTTCCCTCAGAATTTTTCCCTTTGTTTCCTCATCATTATTAGGAATGCATAGCCGATTGTCGTAATACATGCATCCTTTGTCCATTTTGTACCCAAGAACTCGACTCATTTCCTGAGGAGTCTTGCTTTCTTGCATCAGTAGGGTAGCAATGGGGGCAAAGAATTTATCCTGCATGATTTTCTCTCTTGCTTCAATGATCAATGGATTTAACACCAATGTAATTAGAAGCAAGATAAAAGATCTTGTTTCTACCTATTTTGGCTTAGAGAGAGAAAATGTGCTATTCAGGAGGCTTTCCTACTGGAGCACATCGGCCGGTACTTTATCTCAAAGTCGAATCCTG
Source organism: Cibotium barometz (assembly GCF_041138505.1). NCBI lineage: Eukaryota > Viridiplantae > Streptophyta > Polypodiopsida > Cyatheales > Cibotiaceae > Cibotium > Cibotium barometz. The sequence continues at coordinate 36,593,771 of NC_141087.1, read as the reverse complement.
CAGGGTCTGCATCCACCTTCTTTGACGCATGTTGAGATCCCTCATGTGTTATCATATTCATTCACATCTTATATCATTCATTCACATCCCTTATCATTCATATCTATCCAATTTACATCACATCTCATCGCCTCTATTCTCGTTCGTATCCATCACATTCACATCCACATATATTCTTCCACATACATCCACATCCATACTTATCACATACACATACATCTTTCCTTTCACATACATCCTTTACACACATCCACATCCATACTTATCACACATACATCTTTCCTTTCACATACATCCACATCCATTCTTCACATGCATCCACATCCATTCTTCACATGCATACATCTACATCAATTCTTTCACATACATATATCTACATCTATTCTTTCACATACATACATCTCCATCCATTCTTCGTTCATTTTCATCTATCTGACTCAGTTCACATCATCATATTTATTTATAGAATCCAAGAGAATTCTTATTTTTTATATAAGATTTCTTTACGCATCTATTTATGCATAAATTCCATTTTAAGAAGAATAACACTTTCGAAATAAAAATCAATCTTTTATGCATCTTCCTATGCATAAATTCAATTTAAATGAGAATGACACTTTTGAATTAAAAATCAATCTTTTATGCATCTTTCTATGCATAAAATCAAAATTGATGAAAATAACTCTTTTGAACTAAAAATAGATTTCTTTATGGATCGTTCTATGCATAAAATCAAAATTGATGAAAATAACTCTTTTGAAATAAAAAAAGATTTCTTTATGCATCTTTCTATGCATAAAATCAAAATTGATGAGAATAACACTTTTGGATTAAAATAAATTCTTTATGCATCTTTCCATGCATAAATTCAATTTAGTAGGAATTACACTTTTAGAATAAAAGAATTTCTCTTATGCATCTTCCCATGCATAAAAACTAAATCCAATGAAAAATAACTCTTTTAAAATAAAAACTTTCTTTTATGCATCTATTTATGCATAAATTCAATTCTGATGAAAGTCACACTTTTATAATAAAATAATTTCTTTTATGCATCTAATTTATGCATAAAATCTATTTATGATGAAAATCACATTTTTAATATAAATTTTTTTAATGCATATGTTTATGCATACAAATCATTTATGATGAATATCACTCTTTTAATATAAAAGAATTTCTTTTATGCATCCATTTATGCATAAAAATCATTTATGATGAAAATTACACTTTTAAATATAAAAAAATCTTTTATGCATATGTCTATGCATACAAATCATTTATGATGAAAATCACTCTTTTAATATAAAAGAATTTCTTTTATGCATAAAAATCATCTATGATGAAAATAACACTTTTATAATCAAAATAACAATTTCAATATGCTTCCTTCTATGCATAGAATTTAATTCTAAAGAAAGTAACACTTTAAAAAAAATATTTTTAGTATGCATTTTTCTATACCTAGGATGAAAAATAACACTTTAAGAATACATATACGATGGGAATTACTCTTTTTGCATTAAAAAAAGTAAAACTTATTTTACAGAGTTTTAGAAAATTTCACCATAACCTCCTTTGTATAACTGACCATTTTTCAATTTTTAACTCTCTAAAATTAATTAGAATTTCACCACCAAGAGTATTTACATCATTCTAATGTAAACATTTTCTAACTTATTTAAGAGAAACATTATGAAAAACTTGATTTTATCCATTAATCATTCATCTAGGATAAAGAATGGTTGGATTTACTAAAGAAGAGAGGGGAATGCCTTTTTTCAATGAGGCATAACATCGTATTCATTTTAGAGAAGACAAAAATCATAAAAACCATAAAATGAACAGAAAAAAGAGAGAATTTTCAACTTACGAAGGAATTTGAGAGCTTTCCTTTGGCTTGATGGTTTGAGGGATCTACTCTTGTTTGAAACAAGAGTGGCCACCAATCTTTAGAAGAGGGAAGGTCAAAAACTAATGAATTATGAGTAAATTCACAGTTTTTGGCTCTTGGGAGAGGAGAAGCAGGGTAACAGTGCAAAAAAACACTATTAAGCTTCAACAAAGGGGGAGGCTTCTATTTATAGGAAAAAGTGAGCCTCTAACAAGGCAAACTGATTCTAGAATTTTTCAGATCAATTTGGTCAATTTTGACCATTTTTAGGTCCGTTTAGCTTACTTTTTGGAACTAGACTTGAATTTGGAGAGAGGAGAGATGAAATATATCAATTTTTGATAATTTTAAACTCCACCACACATGTGAAGTAGGCGCCTCCTTCATGAGGGGGAATCCCCATCTTGAGGTGTCAAAAATTCATCATTTCACTAAATATCTCTTCGTTTTTTACTAATATCCTTGTCCTTAGTTAACTCTTCATCTTATGTGAGTATTTACTCATTTTTGGGGGGATTTTCTTTATTTCTTCCATTTATCTCCTCCACACATTTGGATGAATCTGATTGGATCCTCAAAATCTTAATTTAAAATTTTCAGAAAATCTGGACCCCCAGGATAAGGCCTTTTGAACAGATTATAATTTCGAATGCACCTTCTGAAAATCTTTTTGAACAGATTATAATTTATTTCGAATGCACCTTCTGAAAATCTTTTTGAACTTATGTTTCGGGAAAACTTATTTAAATATGAAGAGATATTTTTCCATCCAAAAATATCCAAAATCTCAATAACCTCTCTCTAGAATATTTTCTCTCTCTAGGCCAAAACAGGTAGAAACAAGATCTTTCATATTTCTGAAGAGGGAATTGACTATAGGGAAAGATACTGGACATCCTGAGAGGCTAGGGAGGAATCTTACAACTGGCCTGATTGTAAGCCCACCTACATATAAGATTAAAATATAAGACTTATAGAATGCATAAAAGATTAACTTTGTGTATGTGAAAAGGTTTGATGGAACCATACCTGCGTCTGAGTAAACTGAGACCAAGCTTGCTATTGGATAAATGTAATCCCACACCTTAGTCCAATTTAATATGTGGTGGTTAGGCTAGTGGTCAGTGGTTGGTGTGTAAAGCCTACAAATGGTTGGTGCATATGGTTCATGCAACTCATGCAACTAAAAATAGGGTAGAGGAGTCTCTAAATAAGATACAAGTCGTGATCAAGTGATTATGTAAGTTTGGTTCATGTCTAATCATAATTAGTGTCTTCTTGTATTAATCTCAAAGTAATTTTCTGCATATACTAGTTTTTGTCCCTCATATTCATGATGTTTTGTACATGCTTTGATCCACCTTGAGTATGTTTTGATCATTCTTCATAGTTGAATTATCATATCCAACATTTGGTATCAGAGCATGACCCAGTTAGGTTTAGTTGATTAGCAAAAACCCTAATCTATCTCTTAAGCACCATAGTCAGTTTTTCTATGTTTGGACAGCATGCTGTAGATTGCTTCTATGCTTGCATCTGAGGTGATTATATTCCAAGATTTTGATATAGCCTTCTTGCTTTGCTCCCACGCTTGCCCTAAAACGCAGCTCACAGCCCAATTTCATCGCTACTTCGCGAATTTCTCATCGCCATCACAACAGCCCGTTTTCTGCTAATTCGATTCATTCGATGTCGTCTCTATGAATTAGCCTAATTCCTCTTAGGTGCTTCAAGTCCATTATGTGAGGATTCAACATACCAAATCTTGAAGTATTTGGTTCACCGGAGTAGCTGTACGCATCGTTTTTCGTCGGTTTTCTGCTTCTTTTGCTCTCGCAACATGGTGATTATTATTTTGATTTATATTGATGATATTTTTATTATTTGGGCTTAAATCATCTATATGAGCAAGTTATCAACATCAAGCATCATATTTCATCATCATGAGCTCCAAATTCCCCGACAAATTCAACGGAACTGGGTTTCATACCTGGCAAATCAAGGTGAAGGGCTACCTTATGAAGAAAAATTTGTGGAGTACGGTCAAGCCACTTTCTGATGATGAAGGAGGTATTTCTGCTACAGTTACAAGAGCTACAACAGCTGCACTTCAAGCAAAAGATGAGCAAGCACTTCAAGCAAAAGATGAGAAAGCACTTGGTATTATCATTACTGCTTTAGAAGATGATTTTATTCATTATATTGATAATGTTGAGTTAGCTATGGAAGCTTGGGAATTACTAGAACGTACTTTTGGTGGAAAGGCAAAGCATTCCAAGATTAGTTTGAAGATGCAACTCTTTGATCTAACCATGGAGAGTAATGAAAATTTAACAGTTGTGATTAACAGGTTGAAGAGCTTAATGACACAATTGGTTTATGTTAAGTCTCCTGTTCCTGAAGAGGATGCGCTTAAAAGATTACCTTCAAGCTTTAGGCAAATTGTGACGGTACTTAAAGAGAAGGAGCCAGTCCCTTCCTTGGAAAGTATCATAAATTCTTTGCAGGAAGAAGACAAGAAGATTACAAAGGATGTGATAGATCCTTATGCATATGCTATTACTTCGACATCGGCAAAGAAGAAGTGTACTATTTGTGGTCGTACAAATCATCTTACTAAGGATTGTTTCTCCAAACATCCTTGTGAGTATTGTGGAAAGACGAATCATCCATCCTCAAAGTGCTACCAAAAAGATCAAAAGCTAGCAAAGGCACATGTGGTTGAAGAAGTCTACCAACAGGAAGAAACAAATCTTTGTTCTAGACTTAGTATAAAAGATGTAGATGATGAGTATGCTTTTTAAATTATGTCATGTATGTGGTTGAGTCAAGACTTATGTTGTTCCAACTTGACGAGTTGTAGAGGAGAGTACACCACCCTATGTTGTTGTTCAGGGGGGACTCTTACTCATTGTGTCAAGGAGGTATGTTAGTCTTGTTCATGTTCTTGTAAGAAGTTGGTCTTAAGGGGGGATTGTTGGATAAATGTAATCCCAACTCCTTAGTCCAATTTAATATGTGGTGGTTAGGCTAGTGGTCAGTGGGTTGGTGTGTAAAGCCTACAAATGGTTGGTGCATATGGTTCATGCAACTCATGCAACTAAAAATAGGATAGAGGAGTCTCTAAATAAGATACAAGTCGTGATCAAGTGATTATGTAAGTTTGGTTCATGTCTAATCATAATTAGTATCTTCTTGTGTTAATCTCAAAGCAATTTTCTGCATATACTAGTTTTTGTCCCTCATATTCATGATGTTTTGTACATGCTTTGATCCACCTTGAGTATGTTTTGATCATTCTTCATAGTTGAATTATCATATCCAACACTTGCTACCCATATCATTCATTTATAATGGATAGCAGATTTGCCACATCAGGGTCTTATGAGACGGGTCGATCGACATTGCTACTACATACATGCATGAGGCAACAAAACACGATTTCTCTAAAAAAAGCCATACTTAAAGCTTAGACAAAGAATACAACATGTGATATTAGAACATTGTTAAGACCTCCTACAATACTGCTTAGACAAGCAAGTTAAATAGTGCCCCTTTTGGATGTTAGCTTCTAAGGACTTTCCACACGCTCCCCACTATTAAGGCCAGAGGAAACTCCTCTTTTACAAGAGAAGGATAGTGAGAATATTGAGGGATCCCCCTCCACTATAACCACCTATTCATGGATAACCACTCCTCACTTGACATAACCAGCATTGTGGATGGCATATAACAATGCCCCATATCTCTATGCATAAGTCCATTTCCTAAACCCGGCACCCAAGGGTGCAAAAAATATGAGGTTGAATGAATAAGGCCGCTTACCTCGACAATGTCAAGCCAACCAAGAGAAAACAACAACATAAGCTTAGACAAAAAATATAACATGTGATATTAGGACATTGTTAAGATCTCCTACAATACTACTTAGACAAGTAGTTCTGAGGACTTTCCACACACTTCCCACTATTAAAGCCAAAGGCAACTCCTCTTTTATTACAAGAGAAGTATAGTGAGAAGATCAAGGGCTCCCCCTCCACCATAACCACCTATTTGTAACCACTCCTAACTTGACATAAGCAATATTCTAGATGGCATATAACAATGTCCCATATCTCTATGCATAAGGCTATGCATACCCTATGCATAGCCTATGCATATGCTATGCAGAGCCTACCCTATGCATAGCCTAAACCATAGCGTATGCATACCCTATGCATAGTGTATGCATAACCTAAACCATAGCGTATGCATAGCCTAAATCTAAAGCATAGTGTATGAATAGCCTAAACCTAAACCATAGCGTATGCATAGCCTATGCATGCGCTATGCATAGCCTATGCATACCCTATGCATAGCCTATTCGTAGGGGCCATAAACCATAGTGTATGCATAGGCTCTTTGTTGAGAGATGTAATCGTGGTATTGTGTGTATGTGGGAAAGAACCCTAAAGGTGCAAGATATTGTGGCAAGATAAGAATGCCACATGTAATATTGAATGGTGTGTGAGTATTGACCAAAAGAAGTGGAAAAGGAAGTGCCACATGGATAAAGATGTGTAAAGTGGCATAAGGCTAGAAAGCCTATATCATTGTATGGTTCATTTTGAGATATGTAATAGAGATCAAGTGTTGAGTGTGCAATCTCTCTCTCTCTCTCTCTCTCTCTCTCTCATGGAGTTCTTAGTGTGGTTTAATCCACCTTAATTATGTTGCTTAATCTATGTCCTTCATCATGATCAATCCCATTTTAGGATTGTTTAACATGGTATTAGAGCTTGGGTGGGCTCTTGGTCATGGTGAATATTTATATATAGTTTTTCTTAGTTATGAGTTCTTTGATTAAGCATTATTTGCAGTTATTATGAAAAAAAATTATGCACACTCATATTATCATTTGGATTTGCATTTGTAAGGATTTGAGAGAGATTTGGAGATGCCATTCTCAAGTTTGAGAGGAGATTTGCAATAAGGAGGTTGCATAGAAGCTACCCGAGAGAGTTGCAAATGGGAGTTTTTGCAACATGGAAAGCATGCTCATCATCATGGAAGCTGAAAATGGAGATTTTAGCAAGTATGAAGGCTATGGAGCCTTCGGTGTCAACAAGGAAGGTGCCAAGGAGACAAAGGTGTCTCAAGAAGGTATTTTGTGATTTTGCCTCAAATTGTTTGGTGTTTTGGGCATAGAGTATGCTCAATGTATTAAGGGCTGCTATGGTGATGGGATTTGGGAATCCCATGTCTCTTGCATATGGCAATGAGAACAAGAAGGTGCATGGTTGCTTGGCTCCAAACAAGTGAGATTATGGGCTCATTTAGGAGTCCTTGTGTGTGTATCAAGTGGAGGATGCATGAGTATGTCACTTATAGTAGAAGATGGGTGAGGAGTGGAGGCATTTGGGCTTTCGTAAAGGTTGGCACCTTGGGTCTCATGCAAGAGGTTGGTTCAAAGCACCCTTGGAGCATGCAAATAGCATGCATTACTACACAGCCCCTATGGAGAGCCCGAGAAGTGGAGAAGGCCCAATGCAGCCAAGTCTCAGTGAAAAAACTATGGCAAGAGAGAGTCGTGGTGATAATAAGAAGTAGCACAAAAGTGATAAGATCCCATGACAACTCCTCTAGTAGGCGACCTCGAGCACACAGGTGATGTAGTTGTCAGCAGAAGGCACCTAAGAGTGAGAAAGAACCCTTATGCATAGGTCATGAGGAAGGTTGTAGGAGTGGAGAACAAAAGTTCACTATGGGTGCAACCACCATAAGAGGGTGCTGCATGGAATCTTTCAGTGTATGAGAGAGAATCGCAGCTACACACAGGTGCAAACTTTGGCTATGGCATAGAAAAGCTGTGCAGCAAACCACCACGAGGAAACAGGTGCACACTATTCCACAATTTGATGAAGCACTGAAAGTTGAAAGAAAGCTCGTGCTAGTGGAGTATGCTGTGAACCATAGTTCAAAGCAGAAGGCAGAGTGACGCTTAAAGATGAGAGGCCTTGTGATAGTAGCAATGGCAACCATGAAGGTTCCATGGCTATGGTGATGCTAAGCAGAAGAGTCCATGAAGAAGACGATGATCACCTGTGCAGGTCCCAGCCAGCTGTGCAAAGTCTGGCGAGCAACCGATAAAACCGGAGAACATTGGCTGCAACGCATTCAATACATATGGCATGCAGGACTGTAGGTGCCAGCATTGTAGAGAATTTTTTTTAAAAAGAATTAATTTAACCCTTATTAGCAGTGAGGGCCATTCACACACAACATATCATTAAAAAAAACATAAGCCTTGTTCACATGCCTTTGAAAGGCATTATATGAGAACATGTTCACACACAAAAGAGTGTAATTTTTTATTTTCACCCATAATTGATGATGGGGAAATCGTCCCTAAGCCTGCGTGCTCAATCACCCATTGGTATGAGGGTTGCCCTGCCCGAGCTCACCGAGAAGCTCAAAATGGTTATTGTGATGTGTGCATGAGCGATGCACGTGTGAGGTGCATGCGTATGGGTCGGTTCCCACCTGAAGTTCTACATTCAAATTGGACTCAGTGGTTTCGCTGTGAGCGAGTCAGCTCAAAATGGACTTGGTGTCTAAGATGGTAGACATGCACACACATGTTCGTTTGATGGACACTTCAATGTAGCATTGAGGGGAAGTGTTGAGAGGTAGCGATTTGCGGTTGTGCAATGCTACATTGATGGGGGGTGATGGGTGAGTTGTGGAATTAAGAGGGGGTGTTGAGAGATGTAATCATGGTGTTGTGTGTATGTGGGAAAGAACCCTAAAGGTGCAAGATATTGTGACAAGATAAGAATGCCACATGTAATATTGAATGGTGTGTGAGTGTTGACCAAAAGAAGTGGAAAAGGGAGTGCCATGTGGATGATAATGTGTAAAGTGGAATAAGGCTAGAAAGCCTATATCATTGTATGGTTCATTTTGAGATATGCAATAGAGATCAAGTGTTGAGTGTGCAATCTCTCTCTCTCTCTCTCTCTCTCTCTCTCTCTCTCTCTCTCTCTCTCTCTTGGAGTTCTTAGTGTGGTTTAATCTACCTTAATTATGTTGCTTAATCTATGTCCTTCATCATGATCAATCCCATTTTAGGATTGTTTAACACTCTTGACCTAAACCATAGCATATCCATAGCCTAAACCATACGCTATGCATACCCTATGCATAGGCTATGCATACCCTATGCATACGCTATGCATATCCTATGCATAGGGGCCATAGGCTCTTGACCTAAACCTAATCCCTGACACCTAAGGGTGCAAGAACACAAAGAGAAGAAGCATAAACAAAGAGGGCTTACCTCTACTAGCCGAACCGCTACATGGCCAGAACCCTTGGTGGTTGTTCGCTTGAATAGACCTACAAAAAATTATCATAATAAATCAAAATATTAGTTCATTAGTTCATAAGCCCTATTGCATAGTATTAAGGGACTAAGGTTATGTAGAAGGAGAAGAGAAGGGTGTGAGTGTGAATGGACTTAAGGTCCACTTGCTCACCTATTTAAAGGTGGAGCTATGAGGTATTTTGTATTGAGCAAGGCCTAGTTGTATTCATAAACAACTTAATAAGCAAGATATTGTTCTTGTATTTTGTGAGTTCTTTTGCTCCACACACTTGATCTAGCATGAGCACCACGTTTTCTCAATAGAGCAAGTGGACCTTAAGTCCATTCACACTCACACCCTTCTCTTCCCCTTCTACATAACACCACGTTTTCTCAACATGGTATCAGAGTGCTTCCATTCGTATGGGCGATTTGAAGAATCAGCTACTCCTCGTCGCGGCATTGCTCTGTCTGCAGGCCGCTGTCTGCAGGCCGGCGCAGCTGGCCGTACAGTAATATGCCGGCTGTAGGGCACTATAGGTTATGAGAGTGGAGGGCTTTTGAAGCCTAATGTCTCTCCTATCTACAGCTCAAGTCTTAGCTCGAATGGTGCACTGAAGCGCGAGTTACAGAAGAAAAACCAGTCGCCTCTTCCAACTCCATGCAAGCTTTCCATTAAAGCTTCAATCTTGGTTTTTTTTTCTTCCTCAAAACCTTCCCTCCTTGCTCTAATCATCCAAGAGATGTTATGAGAGCTTGTTTCTGATCTACCTCTTGATTTTGAAGCAGTGGCCAACCACATGAGGTATCCATAATCCTCATTCTCATCAAGCTCCATCATCAACATCAACTTTCAAGCTTTCAAAGCTTTCAAAATGTGCTTATGAGCACTAATAGTGTTGTTTAACACTAATGAAGTTGTTAATCCAGCAAAGGAAAGTTATTATAAAGTGTATTTAAACACTAAGAGTGTTATTAAATACTAATGGTGAACTAATCACCAAAATAAGTGTCATTAGATACTAAAAATATGCTCCTAATAAGCACTAATCGTGTTTTTTAAACACTAATGGTGATCTTAATCACCAAACAAAGTGTTGCTTAACACTAATGTGGTCTTAACCATCAAAGGAGGAGGTCTTTAACACTAAGGAGACTCTTCTTCATCAACATTGAAGGCCGAGCACACACCATAAGTGCCACATTACAAGTCTTCATCGCCAACCCGTTTCTTCCAAGGAGAAATGGTGCAACCATGAACCATTGTCTTCATCCCATAACCCAAAGAGGTTGAAGATTTTTGGTTTTTCATCATAAAACTCATTATTTTGAGTGGTTTTAAAGTTGGGCACATGTACACTAAGTGTTCATCTTCAATGTTTATATGTATCACCCTTGAGGCTCTTGTTTGTAAGAGGCATAGGATGTCATAAGCCATATGCTCTCATTTCCCAAGCCCAAGGCATGTTATTCTGCTGCATATTCAACATTTTCATCTTCTAAGATGAGTTGTAAGGTTGAGCATAGCATCACTAAGTGCTCTACCTTGTTGTTTGTCATGATTTTAAACATCTCTTGGCATTGTCTTTGTAAGAGGCATTGGCAACATTATGAGCCATGCCCTCTCCTTCTTGAGCCAAGGATGATGTACCTTATTGGTTTGAGCATTTACCTCAACCACTTACTCACTCTCATTAAGCTGTATCTTCAAACCCTAATAGGTATCATGTAACCAACATGCACAAAAGTTGTTGTAATTGTGGAGTAGACACTGCCCTTGGTTGTCCAATTCATGAGGCAAGTGGTAAGACCCTCCCTTTCCCTTTCCCATATAAATCTACCTCATAACCATTACTCTAAGAAGGAAGGCCCTCATTGCCCATGGAGGAGGTATGGTATTCAAGGAAGCACCAAGCATGTTGAAGCAACATCTATAAGCAAACCACTTAAGCAAGGGTGGCAGCCTTGTTTTGATCATTGTGTGAGAATGGTCAAGGTGGAAAGCATGTGGAAGCAATGGCATGTATGTCTAAAGCATGTCAACTACAAGAAGTCAAGCAAGCACAAAGAGTGGGGTGCACCATCATTGAGGTGTACATCTTCATCACACCTATATTCCAAACCTTGTACACCTAATATTATAAAGGCATCCTATGTCCAATACCACCTATTCCATCCTTTCATAGTTGGTATTGAGGGGGGGTATTAAGGGACTAAGGTTATATAGAAGGGGAAAAGAAGGGTGTGAGTGTGAATGGACTTAAGGTCCACTTGCTCACCTATTTAAAGGTGGAGTTATGAGGTATTTTGAATTGAGCAAGTCCTAGTTGTATTCATAAACAACTTAATAAGCAAGATATTGTTCTTGTATTTTGTGAGTTCTTTTACTCCACACACTTGATCTAGCATGAGTACCACGTTTTATCAACACATAGCCTATGCATAAGCCCTATGCATAAGGCCTATGCATAAGCCCTATTGTATAAGACCTATGAATAAGGCCTATGCATAGTCCTATACATAATTCCTATTGCATAGCCTATGCATAAGCCTATGCATAGCTCTATACATAATCCCTATTGCATAGCCTATGCATAATCCCTATGCATAAGGCTATTGCCAATAAGCCTATGCAATAGGCTAATTGCATAGGCTTATGCATAAGGCTATTTATAAGCCATATTGCATAAGGCATATGCATAGCCTTATTGCAATAGCTATGCATAACCTATACATAAGCTATGAATAAGGCTATGCATAAGCCCTATTGCATAGCTTATGCATAAGCCCTATGCATAACTCTATTGCAATAAGCCTATGCAATAGCCCTATGCATAAGGCTATGCATAAGCCATGACAACTTTCTATATCTATCTTTTGCAACTGAGAGGATCTTGAAACTTGGATCAAGTTCTTATAAAAGTTGCCTTGTCGACAAAAGCATTAAATAAGAGTCACAAAGCCCATATTCAGACCCTTATAAGCATAGGGCTTTTGTATAGGCTATGCAATAGGACCTATGCATAGCCTTATGCATAGGGCTTATGCATAGGCTATGCATAGCTATTGCAATAGGCTATGCATAGGCCTTATGCAATATGGCTTATGCATAGCCTTATGCATAGAGCTATTGCATAGGCTTATTGCAATAACCTTATGCATAGGGCTTATGCATAGGCTATGCATAGGCTATGCATAGCTATTGCAATAAGGCTATGCATAGGCATTATCCTATACATAACGTTATTGCAATAGCTATGCATAAGCCCTATTGCATGAGGCTATGCATAAACCTATTGCATAGGGCTTATGCATAAGCCCTATTGCAATAGGCCTATGCATAAGGCTATGCATAAAGCCTATTGCCTATTAACCTAGCCCTAATCCTCGGCACCTAAGGGTGTAAATGAAAGATCCCTGCCCCCTCCACACAACGGATTCGGAGTTGCTAGCAGCGGAAGCAGCACTCCTTGCACGGTGCATGGTCCTCTCACTTGGGGCCTGGCCCACGGATATCCGGACAGGAGACTAATCCCTCGGCTCTTCCAAATCCAAATCCGAAAAAACTTCCCTTGCTTGAAAAGTACGGGTGATTCCTCCAGGATATTTTTACTCTAACGTAGTCAAGGTCATTACTGAAACTGATCTGACAAAACCTAAAGTCACTTGGTTAGATCAAGGAAGAAACTTGCGCTTGGATCATAGAGATCAACGCTTTTTTTCCCACCGAGAGGCATAGCCGTTGATTCCTTTTTCCATAGAACAATTACTATCCAGGATTTACTTCATCTAGCGTACTACAACAGAAATTGAGTCTCATTTTATGGATCCATCAGTCTAGCCTAATCCCATCCAGTCCCATGGGTTAGCCAACCGCCCAACCACTATAGTGATGGGATCCAATTAAGGATTTGGTTAGGTTTTGTCCCGAGGTACCAGGGAAAAGAGTTCCTAGGCCCCCTATCCGGATGTTCATGCAAACTTAAAGCTAGTCACACCACTTACACACCCAATATAAAATTACTTTCTTCACAGATTCAGCTATCTTTAAAACAATCATTTAATGAAGCCATAGTATCACTGTTCTTCACAATCCTCCAAAATATCCGGTTGAATCTTAATTTCCAATCATTCCTTCATCGGAGTATCTATGGCATCATTGGCAACCAGAACGCTCACCACCTGTCCACTCATGGGCTTTTCAATAGTTCCTAGCTCATAGTACGTGGCAATATATTCACTTATAAAAAATTCAAGATGGAATCTCCGTTGAAGGTTAGCAAGATCAACCAACAGATCCATATAAAAGAGCCATGGACTCATCCGTTGAGGACCAACAAGGTCAATCAACCAGATCCATGCCCGATTTCAGAAAACAACTCTTACTCCTTGTTCTAATATCTTCCGCGATGCACGTGTGGGTATCTTCGGTGACCCAAAGCCCGAGCACCGTATGGTCAGCAGCCTCTAGGATTCTTCGCAGGTCACCTAGCGCTTCACTCATAGGCCACTTCCTTGGTCCCTCATCCACCATACCAGAAGCTCACCATTTAAATGGAACCGAGGCTGGTCAAGACCTTAGCCGCGACCTTGCTACGCGAGACGTCCTTCGTTGACTCTCCGTCAGGTGTTGCAACTTTATCAGTTAGGTCTCCACGACCTTATTCACAAGACAGTCAAAATGCTTCCTCAGCATTCTTGACATAAAACAATCATTTACAAACAGGTCACAAATACAGTTTCTATAATGAGCTCTCGTCTTTCCACATTGTTCTACATCAATCCATATTACTTAATCCACGTCAAATTCATATGTATACCCATTCTCATCCAATCACATTATTTTCCATCTCATCACATCAAATTCATTCACATCACATATCATCCATTCACATCCCATATCATTCATTCACATTCTGATTCACATGACATCACATCTCATTCATTCTTATCCCGATTCACATCACATTACATCTCATCCATTCACTCACATCGACATCACACCCTTTCACATACTTCCACATACACATTCATATCCACTCTTCCTCATTCATTCTTCCACGTTCACATACTTCCACATACACATCCATATCCACTCTTCCACGTACACATTCACATCCACATCCATTCTTCACATACACATCCGCATTCATACATCCACATCTATACATCCACATCCATTCTTCCACATACACATCCACATACACATCTACATTCATTCTTTCACATACTCATCCACATCCATACATCCACATCCATACATCCATACATCCATACATCCACATCCACATTCACATCCATACATCCACATCCATACATCTACATCCATATCCACTACACATCCACATTCATACATCCACATCCATATCCACATCCATACATGTACATCCATATCCACATACACATCCACATCCATACATCCATACATCCATATCCACATCATTACATCTACATCCACATCCACATCATTACATCTACATCCATATCCACATCCATACCTCCATATCCATATCCACATCCATACATCTACATCCATATCCACATACACCTCCACATCCACACATCCATCCACATCCATACATCCATACATCCATATCCACATCCATACATCTACATCCATATCCATATCCACATCCATACATCTACATCCATACATCTATATCCATACATCCATATCCACATACACATACACATCCACATTCATACATCCACATCCATATCCACATCCATACATCCACATCCACATCCACATCTACATCCATACATCCACATCCACATCCACATCCACATCTACATCCACATCTATACATCCATATCTACATCCATACATACCACATCCACATCCACATCCACATCCATACATCCACATCCATATCCACATCCATACACATCTTATCGCATCCCATTTACATATTATCACATCCCATACACATCTTATCACATCCATTCACATGCTATTCCCATTTAATAGCTTTTTCTAGATTGATACCAATAATAGGACTTTTTCTAAATTTTTGCCAATTGCTTGGCCTAATTAAAGATTCTTTTTCTGACAACTATTTTCATATTCCTTCTCAATTCCTCATTTTTATTATATTCAATATTCTTCTTTTGAATTAAAGAATTCATGGGATTTGTAGAAATCAATTCTACCCATATTTTTACTTTTGGTAAATAATCATAAATCGAATTATACTAAAAATTCCTCTTCTTCCCATTTAATTTCTTGGATCCCAATTACCATGGGAATTCCTCTTTTTGCATTTAATTATTTACATTCCAATGTCATGGAAATTCCTCTTTTTCCATCAATTATTTCTCATAAAATAAATTTATCTAAATTAAAATATCCATTATTTTGATATGCTAGAAATTTCTCTTTGCCCCTTCTAAATGATGGAATTCCAATTGTCATAAGAATTCCTCTTTTGACATTTAAATGTTTCTCATAGATAAATAAATTTATCTAAAAATTCATCTTCATAATTTCAATAAACTATGAATTTCTCTTTTTCCATCCAAATGATGAAATTCCAAATGTAATAGGAATTCCTCTTTTAACATTTAATTATTTCTCATAGATAAATAAATTTATCTAAAAATTTATCTTTAAATTTAAATGAATTATCCAATAATTTCAATGTGATAGGAATTTCTCTTTTCCCATCCAATTGATGGAATTCCAAATGTAGTGGAAATTCCTATTTTATCATTTAAACTTATCTATGCAAAAAGATAAATTTAACTAAATTTTCTCTTTAAAATTAAATAAAATTTAGTTAAATTTGTCTATTTATAGGCTAAGGATCTATTTATAGGTGAGGGAGGCCTCTAACCAAGTCCAACTAATTTTTAGAATTTTTCACGTTCAGTTTGCTTGAATTTGGACAAGATTTGGACCTAGTTTGGTTCCCTTTTGATTTGGTTTGATCCAAGAGAGAGGAGAGATAAAAATATCACAATATTTTTGAGTTTAAATCTCCACCACACATGTGAAATAGGCGCCTCCTTGAAGGGCCCCCTTTTCCTTACACATGTGTCAAAAATGAATCATTATACCTAAAATATCTTATTTTTTTAGTAATACTCATAGTTTTTTACTAATAAACCTTGTACTCAGTCAACTCTTCATCTTATGTGGGAATTTACTCATTTTTGGGTATTTTTATTTTATAAATTGGATTTATCTCCTCCCACACTTGGATTGATCCTATTGGCCCATAGGAATCTTAATTGGACCATAATCCAAAAATTTCCGAAAATCTAGACCCTTAGGCTAAGGTCCTTTATACCCATTTCTAATTAATTCTAATTGCACATTGAAAAGTTCTTTTTGAATTTCTGTTTCAGGGGAAACCATTTTAGACACTAGGAGGATTTTTATATCCAAAAATATCTCAATTTTGGACTACCTCCCTCTAGATATTTTTTCTCTCTCTCTAGGTCAAAACAGGATAAAACAGAATCTTTCTTTTATTTCAGAGGGGAAAATAATTACAATATCAGAAGGGGAGGTTCTTACACATGTACACCTCAAAACTTGGGGGGAGTAATCTTACATCCTACCCCACTTTAAAAAATGTGAGATGTCCTCATCTCACAAACTTAGAGGACAACTCTTTCCCTTAAGATCCAACTGATTCTGGGGTTCCTTATATTCTGGTCAACCCAACAAAATCTTGGGATAAATATCCCTTATATAGAACTCATCATTAAATAAAAATTCATTCAGATCATATCATTCATATCTTTAACACAATAATGGTTCATTAGAACGAAAAATTTCTTTCTGAACATTCCTCCATGGGAATTTCAGTCAAGCAAGTTCTCAATTTGTCATCCTATTAACTTGATCCACTGGGTCAAGTGTTAACAGTAGCAATCTGATAGCACAATCCACTAGTCTCATAGTGATTTGCTGAGGTCATTATCATCATTCTAGTTATGAACATTATCACACGGACTTGTCCCATTCATCCTCATTATGGTTTTGCTCAGCTTATCACTTTTCAACCAAAATTCAGGAATCATCTTTTTCCAATCAGAATCCAAATCAATTCATCAATTCTCAACCAGAATTTTAAAATCATATCAACCACATTCGAATTCATCATCTAGATAGCATTTTGGCTTATAATTTCAAGGTCTTAGATTTACTCGTATATACTGCCAGAAAAGAGCTGCAGGTATATCCTCGGTATATACGGGTAGTCACAATCCTTAGAATTATAAGATAAATACCATCATGTCTAGGCCTCAAGCAAGTCAGGGACTCCATACAATTGCGGTACTTCTATCTGAAGACCCAATTACCAATTTACGAATTTCAGTCTGAATATAATTTTGTATGAATTTCATCACACAATTCCAACCTTTTACTGTTACTTCATAAATTTTTGACATTTTGGCTTCTCAGTTGGTCCACTATAGCCTATTTGCTCTGATACCAGCTGAAAGATCCCTGCCCCCTCTGCGCAACGGGGATTCGGGGTTGCTCACAGCGGAAGTAGCACTCCTTGCGCGGTGCAGGGTCCTCTCACTCGCGGGGCCTCGCCCATGGATATCCAAATAGGAGACTAATCCGTCGGTTCTTCCAAAACCGAACCCAGAAAAACTTCCCTTGCCCGGAAAGCATGGGCGATTCCTCCATGATATTTTTACTCTAACGTAGTCAAGGTCATTACTGACCAAACTGATCTGACCGAACCTAAAGTCACTTGGTCAGATCAAGGAAGAAACTTGCACTTGGATCATATAGATCAACCCTTTTTTCCACATCGAGAGGCACAACCGTTGATTCCTTTTTTCATAGAACAATTACTATCCGGGATTTACTTCATCGAGCATACCACAATAGAAATTGAGTCTCACTTTATGGATCCATCAGTCTAGCCTAATCCCATCCAGTCCCATGGGTTAGCCAACCGCCCAACCACTCTAGTGACAGGATCCAATTAAGGATTTGGTTAGGTTTTGTCCCGGGTACCAAGGAAAAGAGTTCCTAGGCCCCCTAGCCGGATGTTCATGCAAACTTAAAGCTAGTCACACCACTTACACACCCAATATGAAATTGCTTTCTTCACAGATTCAGCTATCTTTAAAATAATCATTTAATGAAGCCATAGTATCACTGATCACAATCCTCCAAAATATCCGATTGAATCTTAATTTCCAATCATTCCTTCATCGCAGTATCTATGGCATCATTGGCAACCAAACACTCACCACCTGTCCACTCAGGGGCCTTTTCGATAGTTCCTAGCTCATAGTACCCAGCAATATATTCACTTATAAAAAATTCAAGATGAAATCTCTGTTGAAGATCAGCAAGATCAACCAACAGATCCATATAAAAGAGCCATGGACTCATCCGTTGAGGACAAGCAAGGTCAATCAACCAGATCCATGCTCGGTTTCAGAAAACAACTCTTACTCCTTGTTCCAATATCTTCCATGACGCACGTGTGGGTATCGACGACCCAGAGCTCGAGCACCGTATGGTTAGTACCCTCTAGGATCCTTCGTAGTAGGTCACCTAGCACTTCACTCATAGGCCGCTTCCTTGGTCCCTCATCCACCATACCGAAAGCTCACCATTTAAATCAAACTGAGGCTGGTCAAGACCTCCGCCGACCTTGCTACGTGAGACGTCCTCCATTTGGATTGAGAATAGGTCATAAGAATGTCCTTTCTTTGGAGGGAGAGAGAGAAATGTTTAAAAACCATTAAAATGCTTAAAAACCATAAGAATGTCCTTTCTTTGGAGGGAGAGAGAGAAATGCTTAAAAACCATTAAAATTAAGCATAAATGGAAATTTATGTGTTTCTTTATTACAATTCATAAAACTTCAATAGTAATCAAAAGCCATTCAAATTAAAGCTTCTCAAGCTTGAGAGGGAGCCCCCAACCAATCAATTGGTTTAGTATGTTATAGGTGTCACAACGAAGATTGAAGAGAGAGAGAAGCTCCAATCTCTTCAATTTTGTAGAGATTTTTAGATGATAATAGAAAATATCATTATTTTGGCATAATACTGGCATAGTATAGTCCTCATATTTTTTTACAAAGGGCTAAGGATCTATTTATAGGTGAGGGAGGCCTCTAACCAAGTCCATTTAATTTCTAGAATTTTCCAAGTTCAGTTTGGTTGAATTTGGATAAGATTTGGACCTAGTTTGGTTCCCTTTCAGTTTGGTTGAATTTGGACAAGATTTGGACCTAGTTTGGTTCCCTTTTAGTTTGGTTGAATTTGGACAAGATTTGGACCTAGTTTGGTTCCCTTTTGATTTGATTTGATCCAAGAGAGAGGAGAGATAAAAATATCACAATATTTTTGAGTTTAAACTCCACCACACATGTGAAATAGGTGCCTCCTTGAAGGGCCTCCTTTTCCTTACACATGTGTCAAAAATGAATCATTATACCAAAATATCTCATTTTTTAGTAATACTCATAGTTTTTTTACTAATAAACCTTGTACTCAGTCAACTCTTCATCTTATGTGGGCATTTACTCATTTTTGGGTATTTTTCTTTTATAAATTGGATTTATCTCCTCCCCACACTTGGATTGATCCTATTGGCCCCCATAGGAACCTTAATTGGACCATAATCCAAAATTTTTTGAAAATCTAGATCCTTGGGCTAAGGTCCTTTATACCCATTTCTAATTAGTTCCAATTGCACATTGGAAAGTTCTTTTTGAATTTTTGTTTCAGGGGAACCCATTTTAGATATCTCAATTTTGGACTACCTCCCTCTAGACATTTTCTCTCTCTCTCTCTCTAGGTCAAAACAGAATCTTTCTTTTATTTCAGAGGGGGGAATAGTTACAATATCAGAAGGGGAGGTTCTTACACCTGTACACCTCAAAAGCTGGGGGAGGAATCTTACAGTAAAAACACAAAGATAAGAAGCATAAGCAAAAATGAAGAAAGAGTGATTACCGTATGAGAGGCTATGCCCAAAACCTTCCTCACTTGAACAAACCTACAAAAAAGAAACATAATAAATAAAAAAGTTAGTCCTCATTAACACGTTAGTAAGCAAGAAGAACAAGAGAAAAAAGTAGTGAGTATCCTAAACCCTACTCTTAATGCATAAGTGAATGGAAAAATTAGTTTATGTTAAGCCTAAACCCTAGCTCTATGCATAGAATGCTTAATAGAAAGCTTTGATGGAGAGATCTCCATCAAAGCTCTTTATTAGAGCTCTATGCATTAGGCTAGGGTTAGGGCAAGGGAGAGGAAAGAGAGGGGAAGGGAGAGAGGGGAAGGGAGAAAAGCTCACATAAATCTATGTCCAAGCTTTCCACCATGAAAGCTTAGAAGAAGACAAAGATTGAAGAAAACCATGAATGCTTGAAGAAATCAAGAAAGGGCTTACCTTGGAGAGGGAGACTTGATTGATGCAAAACCCTTGAGAGAAGAGGTGTGGTGGGAGGAATAGTTGGGTTGTTGTAGGCGTAGGCTATGCATGTGTAGGATAGGCGAAGTAGGTAGGTATTGACACCCACCGTCGGTGGCGATTTAGGCGAGAGTCACAGTTCGCAGGTCGTTGCTCAGTGAAATTTTACTGCTAGCTTCACTAGTGTGAGCAGCAAATTTTTGCTGCTAAGCAGCATATTTTCACTGCTGGTGGGTAGTGGATTTTCACTATTGTGCAGCGAAAAAACGCTACTGTGGTCGCTGCTTAGTAGAAAAACCCTAGGTAATTTTCTGTTTACAGTTCTGGATGTTGTTGTGTGTTTTGTGTGAACCCTAAGTCAGTTTTAGCCAAGTTAAAGATGTCTGAGAGTGAACAAGTACCGTAAGTTGGTTCTGAGGCATGGTTGAGAGAAAAAATTTGATGTGTGTGTGTGTGATCGATGTAAGGGCCAGTATATAGGACAACGTCGTATAACAATTGAGCATGCCTGGATATATGGTCTTCATGAGGCAGTGGCACGACCAAGTGCAAATGATGACATGGAGGAGAACCATAGGAGAGTTCTAGGTAATATGCCACACCATTTGGTGACATCGGGTAGAGTGCGGAAGGTGACAAGGCTTTATATGGAAAGCATGGCGCTGAGACTCATCTTCCCCAACCAATGAATGAGGTGCCTCCACCATTGCCACATGAGGAGAAATAGAATCTCATCATGGACGACATGGTGAATGACTTCTTTGGGACGGGAGGTCATAGATGATAGTGAGCAAGCTCCAATGTCACAAGAGGAGGAAACCTTGCATAGAGAGGTAAGCACCCCTTTGTATGAGGGATGTTTGTACTCCACACTACGAGAAAACTTGGAGCTATTGAACATACAAACAACTTATGGATGGAGTGATGCAAGTGTCACAAGTCTTCTTTGGTAAGACCGCCTCATTCTATTATCTCAAATAGAAAATATTTCATGTTCTATATACTCTCCTTGCTAATATTTTGACATATGATTTCTTATGTTATGTTGGAGGCTGCTCAAGAAGATTCTTCCCCCTCAAAATCTATCACCAAACTCATGAGATGGGTGTCGTAAAATGCTCTCTATGCTAGGTATGGATTAAACAAAAATACATATATGTCCCAATGATTGCATGCTATTTACAGGGTTAATAAAGATGCAACACAATGTCTACAATGTGGGGAGATACGCTATAGGGATGATTTGCAAGGAGATAAAGCCAAAAGGTTTTGAAATACTTCCCTATCATTGCTCGCCCAACACATGTTTAAATGTAAGGGGATTGTAGAACTCGTGACGTGGCATGATACTTATCGCTTGATCAATTGCATCATGAGGATCATAGTAGTTGATTCACTGGCATAGCGAAATGTGGAGCATCAATGGCCAGAGTTTAAAGATGAGCCTCGTCGCTTACATCTTGGCTTGGGCATAGATGGTGTTAACCCATTTGGCTTCAAGTCCACATCATGGTCTACTTGGCCTATTGTATTGGTGAATTACAACCTTCCCTCCATGGGTGGCTATCAAGAAAGGTCATATCATGCTTTCTCTCCGTGTACTAGGTAAGTATAAGGTGGCAAACATGGATGTGTACCTCGAGCCTTTGATTGAGGAGCTTGAGACACTATGGCGAGGTATCAAAGTACATGATGTTTCAAGGTCAATAAATAGGCATGAGGCGGAGGTGAAAAGAGTTTTGCTTTGGACGGTACATGACTATCCCGGGTTCTCAGAGTGCTCAGGTACCTACTTAAACATTATATACATAAGGTTTAGCCTTTAAACTTTAAGTTTATATCTCTATCTCAATCATATTAATTTTAAAATAGGTTTGGCAACCTACGAACATTTATGCATGTCTGATTTGTAGACCATCACTTGTTTCAGAAAGACCCTCTACACTTAAGAAGGTGGTTTATGACAAACATCATCAATTTCTCCCTCCTTCATATCCCAAGTATATCCCAAGTATATGCCACATGATGTCTCACCACTTGTGATGAGAGGTAGAGATTGGTTTGAGGCATGGAGAAGCACTCCCAATCTACAACCAAATGGGATGTCTAGACACTCAATCTTCTTTCAACTTCCATATTGGCATGACAAGAAGATCAATCATCTCTTAGATCCCATGCATATCTTCAAGAATGTGGCAAAACAAATATTTGGGACCATTTAATTGGTAAAAGAGATACAAAGGATGACTTACAAAGCATTGGACGCCTTCAAAGTGCATGCCCATTGAAAGTGAGAGTGGCAAAATAGTCCTACCAAAGGCACCATGGGTATTAACCAAGAGGGAGGAGGACAATAAGGTGAAAAGTGTGATTGCCTCTTTTCATACACCAGTGGGAGTAATGCATTCATTGAGGGTGAAGGGTGCCTTTACAAAGACCAAAAAGAAAGGAGAGGAACAATTATATGGCCTCAAGACACATGATTGGCACAAGATATTATAGGTATATAAATATTCACTTATTCATTTTCTCTTTGTGATACATAATTTGTAAGCTCATATACTAGCTTCCATTTTTTTATATGCATAGTTTATTCTTCCAATTTCTATAGTTGGTTGTGGAGACAAGAAGGTGAGAGAGGCTATTTACAAAATGGAAAGCTTGGTAAGGTATAAATCTTCTCTTGAATTCACTAGTTATATTGCTTATTTGGAATTCTCATGCGCTCAGGAGATAGATTCTACATCCATTGAGATGGCTCATCTCAATGTTATTGAGGCAGTGTGTATGATCAATGACAACTTTCTTAGAACAATTCTCATAGCCAATTTCATCTTGTGGTGCATTTAGTTGATGAGGTGGCATTGTGTGGTGTTGTTCATATTTGATGGATGTTTTTTCTTGAAAGGTTCATGAAAACCTTAAAGAGCAAGGCCAAAAGAAAGCATGGCAGAGGGATGGTTGATGCAAGAGTCTCTTGTGTATATCTCAAAACATCTATCTCACATAGATCCTTCCATGCCACGATTGTGGAGCAATGAGCAGGATGACCGACTAATCACTAATGTGCCTCAGGGAAAAGGAAGGCAACGAAGATTGGATGCAGCATGACGCCACCAGGTGAATACATTATGCATTCTAAATAGTCCCATCATGAAGAAGTGGATTGGGAGATACAAGGATTGGGAGATACAAGGATACAATTAATAGATGAAAGGATGAGAGCAAATAGATGCTTACCATTCCCGCCTAGCTTGGAAGCTCTACCAAATGTGATCAATATAGAATGGATTTGTATGGCAATATCGATGGCATCGCAAAATGGAGAGATGATCATAAGAGAAGAGCATGAGTATGCAAGAGGATGTGACCCTCAAGTAAGTACATTATTCATCTCTATCTCACATATATACCTTGTTTAATGCACTATATATACTAAATGTCATGCTTTTGTTTAATGTTAGTGCAAACTATATAACACAATATGGTGAGAGGGAAGGCACTTTCGCACGGAGTGTGTGGATTCTAAAAGAAACACATTTGATCATGGTGTGATGGTAAATTTTGAGCAAGAAAGTCGAGTAGACATGATACCAATGTCATAGAGGACAATCTTGGGTATTGTGGAACTATTCAAGATATTCTTGAGGTTGGATTTAGAGCATTTAGTCTATTTATCTCTGAAGAGAAGAAGTCCAAGCTCATGGAGCTCGAAGAAACCAAAGAAAAGAACCAACCCTGTCGGAAGGAGCGAGAAAGGCTGAAGGAGCTCAAAGAAATCGAAGAAAAGAACCACCATGCCGCCGAAGGAGCGAGAAAGGAAGAAACCCAAGCATGGAAGGCAATTTGGTGAAGGGAGCTCAAAGCATAAAGGAGATGTATAATCTTTGAAATGTATTGATGTGTATAGTCTATGAAATAAATTCATTATTGCCAATGTTTATCCTTCGATTATTGCCCAGGATCACAACTTTCAACTTTTCCCTTATTGCCCAGGATCACAACTTTCAACTTTTCCCTTATATTAAGGCCCAGAATCACAACTTTCAACTTTTCCCTTATATTAAGGCCCAGGATCACAACTTTCAACTTTTCCCTTATATTAAGGCCCAGGATCACAACTTTCAACTTTCCCTTATTAAGCTAATTTAGGACCGCGACCAGTGCGGTGGTAGTACTAGGAAGTGGTTGGTCTCTCTTTTTAGGGATCTAGCACGGTGGTAATACAGGATAAGTGGTCACCAGCACAGTGGTTTAACTAACACAGTGGTAGTATTGGATAAGTTATCACCAGTGCGGTGGTGGGTATCTATAGACAAATCACACGATATTTGATTTAGGATGGTGGTAGTCACCAGCGCGGTGATATTTAATTTAATTAAGCTAATTTATAACCGCAACCAGCGTAGTGGTAGTACTAGGAAGTGATTTTTAGGGTGCAAGGTAAAGCTTCTAATGACATGAGACTTGTACTCATATGAATGGCCTGATGTTGCTGCCGTGAATTCTCCCACCAATCAATTGGCCATAGCTCGTGTTCTTCGCTCCGATGGCAATGTTCGAATGCATCCATCTGCAACCACTTCCTGCTACTACTCTGCAAGAAGTCTTATGTCTTCTCCTTGTTTCTCCCTCTGCATAGTTGCAAAAGTGTCTTGCATTGCTGCTTTGAGCTTGTTTCCTCGTCCGTGCCATTTCTTTCCTCGTCCTGCAATCTGCTCCTTGTGCCTTGACCAATCTTTTCAACGTTCCTATCTCGCTGCCTCTGTCTGGTTCTCTTGCAAGCCATGAAGAGCTACATATTGCCATTGCCATGGAGATGATCAGACAGAGATAATCTAGCTTAAGAGGCAAGCAAAGCAAAGAAGATAGAGACCACCGAGCTGGTGAGGCCAAAAAACCAAAGCAATCAGATAGAAACAACCTAGTTCGTCAGGTGAGCAAAGCAAAGAAGATAACTTACCATGGTAGTGAAGACAATGCCACACCAAATTGTGCAGCTTGTCGGGTGGGGGACGAGCTACATCTTGCCATTTCCATGGAGACGATCATACAAAGACCAACTAGCTGGTGAGGCGATTAAAGAAAAGAAGATGTCTTTACAGAGAGCAAATAAAAGAAGACAAAGAAAACGAATACAATACCTTGCAACATAGGAGGCGGTAGGTTCTGACGACACAGCGTGGCAGGTTATGTACTTTATTCAAAACATTCGCCAGAGCGGGAGGCCTGAAATTTCGAAAGTCTGTGGGATATTGAAATTTTCACCCACCATGGTTTCCCCCCTCCGCCGACGATACACGTCAGCAAAATCTTTCCCCCAAGCAAGTGGAATGTAGCCTAAAATGCTTCAAAACACCAATAGTCCAAAGGGCACGCTATCGGATTTGATGGTGTGCAATGTGAAATGCAATGACCCCCTTGACATGCTTATGAGTCATATAGCAAGGAGCTGCATGGAAAAGAGGCAATGAAAAATTGTAAATAGTGTTGGATTTATTAAAAGATCTTTGCACATGCAAAAATTGAACATTTTCAATTTCTTCCATTCTAGGGTGAATCAAGATACCGATATCACCAACTATCAGTGTTTTAAGACCACCGTGCATCCACACTAGTCCCACTAGTGTGGATTCCATTTTTTCAATCCATTTAGGTTTTCAACAAACTAAAAAAAAGTTATGGAGCATGCCCTCGAATGGGTATGCAAAATTTTAGCACAACATTGGAGGTCCCTTAAACCATACCAGATGTTCTCAATTAGATGTGTCCTATGGTTGAGGAGAAGCTTACGTAGTGTACTTTAGAATGATTACTTGGTTGCATGTATGTGCAAAACAAATTTTTGATACTTTTGCATAAAGTGTTATAACATATGCTATCTAGAACACATGCCACATCGAACTTGTAACAATTTAATGATCAGATTATAAATTTTACTTCTCTATTTTTTTGGTCTCATATTGAAGATTGGAATGTGTACTATTGCTTGGATACCAAGTTTGTCAAATTCCATTGAGCAATGCATAAGTTATGGGTCAAGGAAGTTACCTATATACAAAAAATGCCCTGAAACTCACCAAAAATGGCTACACCCAAGCATGCATTGACTTGCATCCACAAACATTTCATCGGTTTTTAGAAGTTCATTGGGGAGTGAACATACACAATGGACATACACACGGCAAGCACCTCATTAGCATGAATGGGTACACACATGTGTATAAGCAAAGCAAAGATGCACAAAACACTTTCCTAAGCATGTCGAAAGCACCTAAGCATGAGCTGACTAGATTGCAAAGCACCACACTCACATTTAAAGCACAAATGGTACTTAGGGAAGAAGAATTAAAACATCAAGAACAAGTAAAAGAAAAAAAACAAACACAAGAGGCAACAAAAACAAAGTCTACACTAAGGCATACTAAAGAAGATAACGTCAAACGGTGGACACAAAGACAAGAAAGGAAAAGTAGTCAAATCTTGATAAATGTGGTGCTATTGAGTACAAGGAATAGGTAGGGAGTGAGTTGAGTAAGCCAAAGAAGATATTATCCATTAAGAAGCCACATGAGCAAAGTTGAATTATTCCACGTGAGGTAACAAAGCAAAGTTGTACCTCACTCCCATAAAAAGGTGTCATTTCAAGCAATGAAATATGAAGGAAGCTCTCAAGCCTCTCTATGACTACAAGTCTCAACTGTTTGTGAAGATCCTTCAACTTATGCAGAAGCTATGTCCTCTCCACAAAAGCAATAATGGAAGGAAGCCATGGAAGTTGAATATGAGTCTTTGATCTCGAAAGGTACTTGGGTTCTTACCAATCTACCTTCTGATCATACTCCTATCAAATGTAAATGGGTTTACAAGACTAAAACAAAGGTAGATGAATCCTTTGATAAATTCAAAGCTCGTTTAGTTGCAAAGGGATACTCACAAATTGCAGGGATTGACTATCATGACACTTTTTCACCCGTAGTTCATAGTACAAGCATTTGAGTACTACTAGCTTTTGCAACTCAGTTTGATTTGGAAATACATTAATTCCAACACTCCCCCTTAATGCTTTGTGTGTCTCTTACTAATGGCCATTCATACTTACGTGGACACTGGCTGATTTGTTTTCAGCTTGTCGAAGAGACCAATGTTTAATTTTGGCCTCATGGGTGCTGTGGACACTCCAATGGGCTCAATTGCCTCTTTGGGCATAGTTATCTCCCTCTTGGGGATTCACAATTCCTTGTTTGGGTTGTTGTTTCATGCCACTTTGGACGCTTAGGGTGGATGATCACCCATAATTTTGTTTTAATCTCATACCTCGTGGGTGCGTGTGCACGCAAATAGCCTGAAAGTATAGGCATGTTTGCGCTCACGAATAGCCTGAATGTTTAGGCATGTTCATGATGTGAGAGAATTAGTGAATAAAATTATTTTTGATTGATTATTACTAAAATGCTTTTTTTAAAGTAAACAAATTATTGTTAGTTGTAGGTTTTTTTTAAATATATATTAAGAAGGTTATCGATGTTGGTATCGATGTGTATGTTATTATTAGTAAAGGTAGGGGACAGTTGGCGCTTCTCGAAAACGAGAGTTGGCGCTGCTTGAAGTTAAAGCGCGAGCAAGGCCGATTCGATGGACTAACGAGGATAGGCACAGTATGGGCGATGTGATTCTCTACACTATGGCGTTTCTCGTTTTGTGCAGCCAAGGCAGAACGCCGTTTGAAAGGCTTGTGTGGCTTTATAAGCCTTATCAGCACACGCGACGGCAAAGTAAAGCGTCGGAATGAGAGGGATGGTCGTGTTGTGACTCCACATCCACATCTACATCTATACATCTACATCTACATGTATACATCCACATCTCCATTCACATCTACATCTATACATCTACATCTACATGCATCCATCCACCTCCACATCCACATCTACATCTATACATCTACATCTACATGTATACATCCACATCTCCATTCACATCTACATCTATACATCTACATCTACATACATCCATCCACATCTCCATTTACATCCTCATCTACACATCTATTTCTACATGCATACATCCACATCTCCATGCATACATCCACCTCCACATTCACACTCACATCCATACCTCTACATCTACATGCAAACATCCATATCTCCATGCATAATTATATTCTTTTAATTAATCTAGGATGATAGTTTCTAGAATATGGTAGGAAGTTCTCTTTTTATGCTTTGAATGAAATTATTTTATGCGTAATTTCTATAAAAATTTTGCCATAGCTCCGCTACTATGACTGATAAGTCTCAATTTTTTCTAAGGGATAAGGTTTATCATTAAGGAAATAATTAGAATGGTCTCTAATTGGATCATCAATCCATAATGGATTGAATCATCGATAAACATAAACTAAAAGTATAGAAAAAAGCCATTAATTTGGCCTCAAGCATAGCTTAATCTTGGATTAAGGAAAAGCCTTATGAAAAGCTTCATTTGGATTGAAAAGGATCATGAGTATGACCATTTCTTAAGTGAGAGGGAGAAAAACCATTAGAATTAAATATAAATAGAATCTTATGTAATTCTTTACTATCATTAATTATTTAACTTCAATAGCATTTCAAAAACCATAACAATTAAGCTTCTCAAGCTTGAGAGGGGTTGAGAAGAGAGAATCATTGAGAAATTATAGAAAAGATCGAAATTCACTATACTTATCTTATAATTTGCTTGATTCTTTGATCACGGTAGAGGCCCCCAACCAATCAATTGGTTTAGTATGTTGATGGAGCCACCAATGGGGATTTAAGAAAGAGAGAAGTGTCAAAAACTAGTGAATTATTAAAGAATTCATAGTTCTTGGCTTAGGTGGAGTAGAGTAACAATGCATAAGACACTATATCCTTTTCAACAAGGGAAGTCTTCTACTTATAGGAAAATTTGAGCTCCTAACCGAACAAACTGATTCTAGAATTTTCCAAGTCAGTTTGGTCACTTTTTGACCATTTTTAGGTCAGTTAAGCTAACTTTTTGGAACTAGACTTGAATGAGGAGAGAGGAGAGATGAAATATCTCAATTTTTATTAGTTTAAAACTCATTCAAGCATGTGAAATATGCACCTCCTTTAAAGAACTCTCCTTCCTTACATATGTGTCATAGTTTTTTTATTAATAAACCTTGTACATTTTCAACTCTTCATCTTATGTGAAATATGCACCTCCTTTAAAGAACTCCCCTTCCTTACATATGTGTTTTTTTACTAATAAACCTTGTACATTTTCAACTCTTCATCTTATGTGAGCATTTACTCATTTTTGGATACCCAAAATATCTCATATTTTTAATATTGCTCATAGTTTTTTACTAATAAACCTTGTACATTTTTAACTCTTCATCTTATGTGAATTATGCACCTCCTTTAAAGAACTCCTCTTCCTTACATATGTGTCATAGTTTTTTTTTAAAACTAATAAACCTTGTACATTTTCAACTCTTCATCTTATGTGAAATATGCACCTCCTTTAAAGAACTCTCCTTCCTTACATATGTGTTTTTTTTAACTAATAAACCTTGTACATTTTCAACTCTTCATCGTATGTGAGCATTTACTCATTTTTGGGTATCTTCTTTTTACAAATTGGATTTATCTCCTCCCTACACATGTATTGATGCTATTGGCCCATAGGAACCTTAATTGGACCATAGTCTAAAGATTTCTGAAAATCTAGACTCTTAGACTAAGGTTCTTTATACCTATTTCCAATTAATTCCAATTGCACATTTGAAAATTCTTTTTGAATTTCTGTTTTAGGAGAATTCATCTTAATTATATGAGATATTTTTCTATCCAAAAATATTCAAAATCTGAATATTCTCTCTCTAGAATAATTTTCTCTCTCTAGGTTAAAACAGTCACGAACAAGATCTCTTATATTTCAAAAAAGGAATTGATTACAGGGGAATATGCTAGACATCAAAAAGGGTTGGGGGAGGAATCTTACATCACGAGTGAGGAAGGTAGACTGCATATTTGCATCTTGAATGAATATGCACCTATCAAAAAAGAACGTCCAAATGCACAGGAGAAGCAAGAAAGAAGACAACAGGGTCATTGTAATGTGGATCTTTGGGTTGATGGGTATTTATATCCTAATGATTCTTCTCTCCACCTTTCACAGACCTATCCTCATTCATTCATTTTGTTGGAGAGGGTGAGAATGGGCTCCTTGGTTATTGCAAATGCTTAAGTATATGTGATGCACGGAAGGTTCAATTTCTAAACTTACAAATTCATAGCTTGCAAGTCACTTTGAGTAGTGTGCAACAAGCTCTCGAAATTACATAGAATAATATTTTACAGTTACAGAGAGAGGGCAAAGAGAAAGAACCACATCCTCAAGTTACGGGATACAATCTCGCGTATGAAGAGCACACCCATGGGAGCCAGAGAGCAAAAGAGGACAATGAACAACATTCAGACACTTGCAATTGGTGGTAGTTCTCTCTGGCAAAGAATTCATGCAGCAAGGTTTGTTTGATTTTTGGTTATAAGTTATTCTTATTAGAATGTATCTATTGTTTGATTTTTTTCATTAACTATTAATTCATTATATAATATTGTTGCTATAAGTAATCTTTGTTAGTTCGTTATAGGACCTTTCTTAAAGATGCGTGTGGTGATAATGGTCCTCAAGGTATTGGAGATATGTTACGTAGCTGCGTTAGAAAACATGACATTCTTTCCATAGTTTGAGATCCACGCTACAAGAAGGTACGACAGGTACTTGCAAATGAGATAATGAAAGATATAGCTAACATTTTAGGCATTGAGGAAGTTCAGAATGCATGCAATGAAGTGGGCATAAGCACAAAAGGATACCAGGCTCTCCATCAATTACTGCAAGATACACTTCGAAAACAAGGCATCACACGAAATATTTTTTCTTGCCCCAAGAAGATTAAGATTAGCAAAGAGGACATGCAATGAAGATGTGCAAAATAAGATTGGAGAGTACCACTGCGTCAATGATGTGCTGACCATTAGAGCTTGGGAAAAAAAGCGAGGCAACAATGGTAGTATTGTGGTTCCTTACAACGAGTTCAACAATATATTTGTTGATCTACAATGTCTTCAGAAAGTTATGATCTTATTCTATGGATTACCTAATAATTGTAAGTAACTTTTATCTCTTGCAAAGTAGTTGATAAAGTCTATGAAAAATAAAAGCTTATTTAATTTTGTTTGTCATGCAAGGTGACAAAGTTAGCTTTGTGTTGAAAATGGATGAGTGTCAGATTGTGAAAGGAAAGAGGATAGAGTGAATGAGTATCACACTCATGAATGAGGCTATGGCATATGTGTAAGATTCCTCCCCAGTCTCTCAAGATATCCAGCATCTTTTCCTGTAATCAATTCCCTCTTCAGAAATATAAGAGATCTCGTCTCTACCTGTTTTGACTTAGAGAGAGAAAATATTCTAGAGAGAGAATATTCAGATTTTGAATATTTTAGATAGAAAAATTATCTCATCTTATTAAAATAAGTTCCCCTAAAACAGAAATTCAAAAAGAACTTTCCAATGTGCAATTGGAATTAATTGGAAATGGGTATAAAGGACCTTAACCTAAGGGTCTAGATTTTCAGAAATTTTTAAATTATGGTCCAATTAAGGTTTCTATGGGCCAATAGCATCAATCCATGTGTAGGGAGGAGATAAATCCAATTTGTAAAAGAAGATACCCAAAAATGAGTAAATGCTCACATAAGATGAAGAGTTGAATATGTACAAGGTTTATTAGTAAAAAACTATGAGTAATATCAAAAAAATGAGATAAATTGAGTATCCAAAAATGAGTAAATGCTCACATAAGATGAAGAGTTGAATATGTACAAGGTTTATTAGTAAAAAACTATGAGTAATATCAAAAAATGAGATAAATTGAGTATCCAAAAATGAGTAAATGCTCACAATGTAAGATGAAGAGTTGAATATGTACAAGGTTTATTAGTAAAAAACTATGAGTAATATCAAAAAATGAGATAAATTGAGTATCCAAAAATGAGTAAATGCTCACATAAGATGAAGAGTTGAAAATGTACAAGGTTTATTAGTAAAAAACTATGAGCAATATTAAAAATATGAGATATTTTGGGTATCCAAAATTGAGTAAATGCTCACATAAGATGAAGAGTTGAAAATGTACAAGGTTTATTAGTAAAAAACTATGAGCAATATTAAAAATATGAGATATTTTGGGTATAATCATTCTATTTTGACACATATGTAAGGAAGGGGAGTCCATTAAAGGAGGTGCATATTTCACATGCTTGAATGAGTTTTAAACTAAAAAATAATGTGATATTTTTATCTCTCCTCTCTCTTGAACCAAACCAAATCAAAAGGGAACCAAACCGAATAAAAAAGGAACCAAACTAGGTCCAAATCTAGTCCAAATTCAACCAAACTGATTTAGAAAATTCTAAAATTAGTTTGTTTGGTTAGGAGCTCAATTTTTCCTATAAATAGAAGCCTCCCTCTTGTTGAAAATTAACAATGCTTAATGCATTGTTACTCTACTCCACCCAAGCCAAGAACTATGAATTTGTTAATAATTCATTAGTTTTTGACATTTCCCTCTTCCAAAGATTGGTGGCCACTCTTGTCCAAACAAGAGTTGAACCCTCAAACCATCAAGCCAAAGGAAAGCTATCAAAGTCATTAGTAAGTTGGTGATTCTTCTTTCTTTCAATTATTTTATGGATTTTTATGGTTTTAAAATTGTTTTTATGCTTTATGTCTTCTCTATAATGTTAGGCCTCATTACAAAAGGCATTCCCCTCTCTTCTCTAACAAAACCAACCATTCTCTATCCTAGGTGAATGGTTAAGTGATTAATGTCAAATTTTTATAATGTTTATCTAAAATGGTCAGCCATACAAAGGAGATTATGGCAAAATTTTTAGAAATTAGTAAAAGAAAATTCATCTTTTTTATTATTATAAAAGAGTTACTTTTAGCATAATCGAATTTCATGCATAGAGGTATGCATAAAAGATGAATATTTTATTATAAAAGTGTTACTTTTAGCATAATTAAATTTCATGCATAGAGGTATGCATAAAAGATGAATATTTTATTATAAAAGTATTACTTTTAGCATAATTGAATTTCATGCATAGAGGTATGCATAAGAGATGAATATTTTATTATAAAAGAGTTACTTTTAGCATAATTGAATTTCATGCATAGAGGTATGCATAAGAGATGAATATTTTATTATAAAAGAGTTACTTTTAGCATAATTGAATTTCATGCATAGAGGTATGCATAAGAGATGAATATTTTATTTTAAAAGAGTTACTTTTAGCATAATTGAATTTCATGCATAGAGGTATGCGTGAATATTTCATTATAAAAGAGTTACTTTTAGCATAATTGAATTTCATGCATAGAGGTATGCATAAGAGATGAATATTTTATTATAAAAGAGTTACTTTTAGCATAATTGAATTTCATGCATAGAGGTATGCATAAGAGATGAATATTTTATTATAAAAGTGTTACTTTTAGCATAATTGAATTTCATGCATAGAAGATGAATATTTTATTATAAAAGAGTTACTTTTAGCATAATTGAATTTCATGCATAGAGGTATGCATAAGAGATGAATATTTTATTATAAAAGAATTACTTTTAGCATAATTGAATTTTATGCATAGAGGTATGCATAAGAGATGAATATTTTATTATAAAAGTGTTACTTTTAGCATAATTGAATTTCATGCATAGAGGTATGCATAAAAGATGAATATTTTATTATAAAAGTGTTACTTTTAGTATAATTGAATTTCATGCATAGAGGTATGCATAAAAGATGAATATTTTATTATAAAAGAGTTACTTTTAGCATAATTGAATTTCATGCATAGAGGTATGCATAAAAGATGATTATTTTATTATAAAAGTGTTACTTTTAGCATAATTGAATTTCATGCATAGAGGTATGCATAAAAGATATGGGAAGTGATAAGATGTGATAAGATGCATATGAGATGAGTTAGGATGTGATAAGATGAGTTAAGAAGTGATAGGATGTGTATGGGGTGAGGTAAGAAGTGTATGTGATGGGATAAGATGTATATGGGTTGTGATAGGGTGGATGTATGGATGTGAATGAGGATGTGGATGTGGATGCATGGATGTAAATGTGGATGTGTATGTATGGATGTATGCATGTAGATGTGGATGCATGAATGTGGATGTATGGATGTGAATGAGGATGTGGATGTGGATTCATGGATGTAAATGTGGATGTGAATGTATGGATGTATGCATGTAGATGTGAATGTGAATGTGGATGTATGGATGTAAATGAGGATGTGGATGTAGATGCATGGATGTAGATGTGGATGTATGCATGTAGATGTAGATGTATGGATGTGAATGTGAATGTGAATGTGGATGTGGATGTAGATGTGGATGTATGCATGGAGATGTGGATGTATGCATGTAGATGTAGATGTATGGATGTGAATGTGAATGTGGATGTGGATGTATGCATGGAGATGTGGATGTATGCATGTAGATGTAGATGTATAGATGTAGATGTGAATGTGGAGGTGGATGTATGCATGTAGATGTAGATGTATGGATGTGAATGTGAATGTGGATGTGGATGTATGCATGGAGATGTGGATGTATGCATGTAGATGTAGATGTATGAATGTGGATGTGGATGTATGCATGTAGATGTGAATGTACGCATATAGATGTGGATGTATGGATGTGAATGTGCATGTAGATGTGGATGTATGGATGAGGATGCATGAATGTGCATGTGGATGTGGATGTGAAAATAGATGCATGGATGTAGATGTGGATGTATGGATGTGAATGTGGATATATGTATGGATGTGAATATATGATATGTGATGTGAAGGAATCTGAAGTGAGGATATGGAAAATGATGTGATGGGATGAGTACACATATAAATGGAATGTGGAATAAGTAATG
This sequence comes from Cibotium barometz, assembly GCF_041138505.1. Lineage (NCBI taxonomy): Eukaryota > Viridiplantae > Streptophyta > Polypodiopsida > Cyatheales > Cibotiaceae > Cibotium > Cibotium barometz. Next base: position 36,558,117 of record NC_141087.1, on the reverse strand, counting down.
TGGATTGATGAGGGATAATGTGGAAAAATGAGAGTCAATATAGAAACTGTATTTGTAAACTGTTTGTAAATGCTGTTTGTAAATGGCTGTTTTATGTCAAGAATGCTAGGGAAGCATTTTGACCGTCTTGTGATTAAGGTCGTGGAGACCTAACTGATAAAGTTGCAACTGCTGACAGAGAGTCAATGGAGGACGTCTCGCGTAGCAAGGTCAACCGAGGTCTTGACCAGCCTCGGTTCGATTAGAATGGTGAGCTTCCGGTACGGTGGATGAGGGACCAAGGAAGCGGCCTATGAGTGAAGCGCTAGGTCACCTGTGAAGGATCCTAGAGGGTGCTGACCATACGGTGCTCGGGCTCTGGGTCGCCTAGGATACCCACGCGTGCGTCGAGGAAGATATTGGAACAAGGAGTAAGAGTTGTTTTGTGAAACCGGGCATGGATCTGGTTGATTGACCTTGCTGGTCTTCAATGGATGAGTCCATGGCTCTTTTTATGGATCTGTTGGTTGATCTTACTGATCTTCAATGAGAGTCCATCTTGATTTTTATAAGTGATGATTTGCCGAGTATTATGGACTAGGAACTATTGAAAAGGCCCCTGAGTGAGTGGACAGGTGGTGAGCGTTCTGGTTGCCAATGATGCCATAAATACTCTGATGAATGAAGGGAAATTAAGAATCAACCGGATAATTTGGAAGATTGTGATCAGTGATACCATGGTTTCATTAAAGGACTGTTTTAAAGTTAGCTGATGCTAAGAAAAAGGCAATTTCATATTGGGTGTGTAAGTGGTGTGGCTAGTTTTATGTTTGCATGAACTTCCGGCTAGGGGGCCTTGGAACTCTTTTTCTTGGTACCCGGGACAAAACCTAACCAAATTCCAAATTGGATCCCATCACTACAGTGGTTGGGCGGTTGGCTAACCCATGGGACCGGATGGGGTTAGGCTGGACTGATGGATCCGTAAATCGAGACTCAATTTTTGTTATTACGATAGATAAAGTAAATCTCGGATAGTAATTGTTCTATGGATAGGAATCAACGGCTATGCCTCTTGATGGGGAAAAAAGCGTTGATCCCAATGATCCAAGTGCAAGTTTCTTCCTTGATCCGATCGAGTATCTTTATAGGTGCAGTCGGATCAGCGGGATCAGTAATGATCTTGACTATGTTAGAGTAAAAGTTATCCTAGTGGAATCGCCCGTGCTTTCCAGGTAAGGGAAGTTTTTTCGGGTTCGGTTTTGGAAAAACCGACAGATTAGTCTCTTGTCCGGATATCCGTGGACGAGGCCTCGAGTGTGGGACCCTGCCCTGTGCAAGATGTGCTACTTCCGCTGCTAGTACCCCGAATCCTTTGCGCGGTGGGAACAGGGATCTCACAATATGCAAAAAGTTTAGAGTTATCGTCTTTTCTCAATGAAGACACATTTGAGGGGAATATTGAGATCAACCAAACTCGTGATGGGGAGAGGATTTGCAAGCTAGACCTTCCCTCATATAGTGTCCAATATGAGAAAGAGATATGGTGGCTTGGGGAATTTAAAGTACCAAAAGAGACACATGAAGTTCTCGCTTGGATGTTTGATAGGATACCCTAGATTACCACTATCATCAAAGCACAGATTCAGGGAGAAAAACTTTAGGTAGAGGGCAAGGGCACTTATACAGTAGTTTGGCATTTGGGGGGTGACCTGAAGACAATAAAGTTCTTGCTTGGGTGTCCAAAAGGTGCCAACACCCCAAATCCTTGTCCGTGGTGCATGAGAATGGTAAGGGAAAACAAACAAAAGTAGGGAAAGAAGAGGATGCTTGAGAATCAAGATATTGAGCAACGACCCCATGGACGATGTTGCTTGGCAATTGGGTTGGAAGTGTCTTGCCTACCAACATGCTAGTTGTGCCAAACAGGCATTTGAGAGACCCGGAATAGAATCTTATAATTCCATTTGACCTGAAGAATGTCCACTTCTGTACACTACATGCATTCATGCGTGTGTTTGACCGTTTGCTCAAGTGTCACATAGATTATGCATTTACCATGCAAGGCAAAGAACGACAAGAAGAAGCTCTTCATAAAGTAGAGCAACTACTCAACTCAATTGGGTGCCATGGTGGCAATGTGCAGATTAATGTTAACAAAAAGACCTCTGGCATGAATCATGAGGTTGCACAACAAGTGTCCATGAGTGGAAATAAAGCAAGACATTTTTTGGAGAAGCCAGAAAATGCTAAGGACTCAACCAAGCCTTGGAACTTGTGGAAGGATTTATGCAAATCTACAACATTTGACTGCACCAATTCTAGCCTTGTAATTCTACGTGAGAAGGTTTGGTTAGACTTCAATAAGATGGTGAAACTTTTGACCAAAAGCAGGACAACCAGAAAGGAGCAACAAAAATTTCAAGACGAGCTTTCTAATTTTACGAGGTCCATGGTTGATACATGGGGTGAAACCAACATTACGCACTACATGGTAAACACATTTGCTCCTTCCTACTGGATATTAAGAAACGAGTATGAATAACTACTGACTCTCTTAATTTTTTTGTAGCACATTCTTTATGCTCATGGTGCATACTTCATGAATGAGTATGGTTCTCTGGACATGTGGAGCACACAAGGAATGGAGAAATCTCACTATCAAGCTAGAGGAGTATATTTTAAAAACACTCAGCATGGAGGAGGGAAGACTCGTGCAAATTTACCTCAAGGAGATGTTTAACTGGTTTTATAGATACACTTTTGGACGAAAATTATCCATGGAAAGGGCACGTATGAGTAATCTAGCAAGGGCAACATGAAATAATGCCAAAGAGAGAAGATCACTAAAGTGGAAAGCTGGCACAAGACCAGCACATCATGCAGTATGGAGATCTCACGAAGATGCATAGGAAGAATTTGGAAGTAGAAACAACACTTTGAAATTGAAAGTATTTGGAATAAAGTTGTAAACATTTTGACTTAGGAAGTAAACATTTAGAAGAAAGTTGTAAAGCTTTTTGACTTGAAAATAAAAAATAATTGCACCATTCTATTATATTGAAGATTTAGTGAAAATATTTACAACAAAAAGAGCTAGTTGCTCTTGAGTCTCTTCTCTTCTTGCTCCCTCTCTTTGGTAGGCATTTTCCCTCTATAACACAAAAACCTCTTATGACTATAGCCCTTGAGTGACTTTACATCCTCCATTTCTGCACCTAGGACATAGCTTGAATAACATAGAAAATAACCTACTTGAGAAGGCCAAAAACCAGGGCCGTATCCAAAGATACGGATGGTAGCACACTTCTCTATAAGCATGACTTTATGTATATTATAAGGTATAAATGCATACCATGTATACCTAGATAGGGCTTTCACTGTAAGGAGTGGAATCTCTACATCCCTGGAGTACTTTGCTATGATATATAATAAATATATTTTTGTCGATAGAAGAGACATAGTATGCAAGAGCGGCATCTTGCCCAACTCTTGCATGACCAGCACCACCTCATCCAAGAAATCCATTGGCGTCGTCAAGCTCTATCTGCATTGACAACAAAGAAACAGGAAGGAACAAACTAAAGTAAGAAATAATTCAAATAGACTGAAGCAATAAGAATTAAACCAGACAAACTAAAGAAATAATTAATGTTGAGAGAGGGAGAGAGACGAGACAAGAGACACCACATACGCTCCACAAGAATGAATCATATTAGTCACAAGTCACATATATATAGGCAAGACCTAGAGTAAGCCCTTTCATTTCCCCAACATTTTGGGAATACCCAGGACTAACATATTAGGAAATGATCTAAGAAGGTAGAAGCATATTCAACCTAGATCTTAAGGGTGCACACCACCCAGTCCCTTGCATTCCCAAAATATCCCTCTATCAAGAAGAGAGGAGCTTCCAGTATATTGCAAAATATAGTATGTGTGTCCTAGAGAAGAGGACCAATCTTCTATATCCCACCCATGTACTAAGCTTCTGTAGCATTATCCTCTCCAACTTACTCTTCTCAAATTCAGCCATGACTTTTCTTACACCCATTCTATCCCTATGGGTGAAAGCATGAAAGGGTCTACATACTATTGCCCAAGGGTGCACTATACTTAGATTTGTATAGTTTTTTTGTTAAGGGCGAGACTATTTGTATAGTTTTTTTGTTAAGGGCGAGACTATTTGTATAGTTTTTTTTAAAAGACTATGTGTATAGTTTTTTTTTGCTAGAATCATATGTGACTCTAATTTTTGAAAACTTTGAAGCTTTGTACTCATACTTCATTCATTCGTACACGTGGAGTGGTATTTTAATGTGTGATACCATGCATGCTTCATTTTCTGCTCCCTCCACCTAATCATAGGCCATACATAGTCTCTTGCAGCATTTGCAGGTTGACAGGCTCCATTAAGGTTCCAAGGTTACAAGATCCAAGGTTCCAGGTTTGGTTCTCTCTCTCTCTCTCTCTCTCTATATATATATATATATATATATAAATATTGCTCACAAAACTGTTTCTATCTCACTCATCCTCTCACACATAGGCAATGGTGTAATCTCTCTCTCTCTCTCTCTCTCTCTCTCTCTCTCTCTTTCAGAGGACAATTTCTCTCTTACGTTTCCTCTCACACACGGGGACAATGGTCCCATGATCTATGGCACTGTGCATACATTATTTTGGACTCTCTTAGTCCTTGCACTATGCTCTCTTACATGCCCTATCCATAGTGGTGGTTACTTGGGTGGTGTGATAGGAGAGGGGCCTTTAGTTTCTTTTCAGGCTTGCCTTTATCTTGTGGATGTGACCTTGGGGAAGGGGTTCTCTCAATGTTGGTGTTAGACTCTAAGTTCATTACCAAATCTATCCCTCTTAACTTGATCTTGTTTCTTCAGCCTTTTGTTCTTTTGGAGCTTTCTCGATTGTGGTTTGTGCCTCCTCCTCTACCCTTTGCTAGTGGGGGAGGTACAACCTCCTTCTCCTTTCTCCTTTCTCCTTTCTCCTTGTGGGATGTGTGGATGTTTGCGGGTCTTTTAATTGGTGGGGCGAGTAGCTATTAGAGTGCCTCTAGCCTTGAATAGATGATCTTGGTGAAATCAAAAGTTCTCCTTCTAGGTATTGGCCTCGCAAAGTTAGCAGTTTTTCTAGCTCTCTGTACACTAGCTCACCAAAATTCTATGCATCGTCTCTGTACACTTATGCAATCCAATAATGTGAGGTATTATCTTCTCAACCACCATCAATGCACGAGAAACCTCTGCAATGTGCCTATTATTCCTCTCAGCAACACCATTTTGTTGCGGAGTGTACCTGCATATGAATTGCATCTAAATTCCATGCTATCTCAAGTACTCACTAGATTCTCTGAAGAAGTACTCTCCCCCTCAATCTAACCTTAGACACTTAACCTGGAAACTTGTTTTCTTATCAACCAACATTCCAAAATTTTGAATTGAGTAAAGGGTTCACTTTTCTCTTTCATGCACATTCCTTGTGTGGTCATCAATGAAAGATGGCATATTAACAATATCCTCTCATTGATGTCACATTTGTTGACCCCCATACATCTGAGTGAACCACATCAAGTTCTCTCTTACTCATGTTCCTTTCATGTGGAAATGGATTCTTTGTTTTCTTTCCAAACTGACATGTTTCACATACTTTATGCATTCCATCCACCTTAAACTTTGGCAACCACCACCCTCCCTTTCTCTCTCCCCCTCCCTCACTCTCCCTCTTCCCTCTCCCTCTCAGTCCTCTCCCTCTCCCACCACATTCCTTACTCCTTCCTTGCCCTATCCCACCTTCGTTATACATATTCTCTCCTTCCCTCTCTCTCTCTCTCTCTTTCCCTATCCCACCCTCCCTCTCACTCTCTCTCCTTATCTCCCAACCATTTTTTCTCCCTCTCCCACCCTCTTCCCTCTTTCTCTCCTTCCTAACCCTCTCTCTCCCACCCTCCTCTTTCACTCCCTCTCTTTCCTTATCTCTTGACATTGTTTTCTCCCTCTCCCACCCTCTTTCACTCCCTCTCTTTCCTTATCTCTTGACATTGTTTTCTCCCTCTCCCACCCTCTTCCCTCTTTCTCTCCTTCCTAACCCTCTCTCTCCCACCCTCCTCTTTCACTCCCTCTCTTTCCTTATCTCTTGACATTGTTTTCTCCCTCTCCCACCCTCTTTCTCTCCTTTCTTTTCCTCCCCCTTTGACTATCCCACCCTCCTCTTTCACTCGCTCTCATTCTCCCACCCACGCACCCACCCACGCTCCCCCCTCCCTCCCCCCCCCCCCTCTCTCTCTCTCTCTCTCTCTCTCTCTCTCTCTCTTTACTCTCCCACATGCCAATGCATGTATAATCCATTACAATACATTGCATTGCAGGGAATGGCATTGCATTTGAATGTTATTACATGTGCATGTCATTGTATTACATTACATGGTACTACCTTATAATCCATAGTGTTGCATGTGATTTCATGTCATTGCATGCCTTTGCATACACTTGCATAGTATTGTACGTCATTGCATGGCGTTGCATGTCATTGCATGGCATTGCATGCCGTTGCATGTCATTGCATGGCGTTGCATGCCTTTGCATGTGACTTCATCTCATCATTGCATGGCATTGCATGCCTTTGCATTCATTGCATGCTTTTGCATGTGACATCATGTCATTTTTCTCTTGGAAAGATTTGATTGCACCCTTACATACGGTTTCATAAAAAATATTGAATAATGTAAAATTGTAAAGGTTAATATTATAGACAATTGTGGAGCAAAAGATAATTTTATTCCATAAAGGATATTACATCGAGATTAGATAGTGTTTCCTAAAAATAATGAACAATGTAAAACTGACAAGGCGAATAACAATCAAAATTATAGTTAAAAGAAGATTTTATTCCAAAAAGGTTATTACATTAACCTTACAAGGTGTTTACTAAAGACAACATGACACCATTGTATAACTATATAAGGGTTCCTACAACTAAGTACTTTTAAGGGCTACAACTAAGTACTTTTAAGGGTTCCTACAACTAAGTACTTTTAAGGGCTACAACTAAGTACTTTTAAGGGCTACAACCTTAGATAATGTTTCCTAAATACAACATAATATAAGTACACCTACGTGCTTTTATGGGCTACTCTATTATTCAACCCTTCTTAGATGGGCTCCTCTTTTTCTTCACCAACGTAGTCGTAACTCCACCAAATGCTAATGGCGGTTCCAATTTTCATGTTCCACACGTATAGATCTCCTTAGTCAATGGGCTCATCTGCTAGAAGCTTGCCCAAAGATTACAGGCCTCTACTAAAATTTTGAGATGCTCTTGCATATCTCCACTTGACTTCTTGCACAAATCCTTCCAAATAGTTTCAAGGGTATCCTTGACAGTAGAGTTAGGGAATCTGATGAAGACATGATGATTTAGAGAAAGATAGAGAATGAGGGAGAGAGTGAGGGTGATAATAAGGGTAGATGAGGTAGAGAATACTGGTGAGAGAGAGAGAAGGAAATAAGGATAAATAGGGAGGGAGAGAATGATAGTGAGAGAGAAGGAAATAAGGATAAATAGGGAGGGAGAGAATGATAGTGAGAGAGAAGGAGGCAATGAGATATGGGAGTGAGGCTATATTTTAAAAAAGCTATTCCAACAATTTATAGTATATAAAATGGATAGGTTGACATCAACATTTAAAAAAATTTTAAAATAATACTTTTGAAGATATTCCAACCATCATCATACAACCATATCCATTGTCCTACTAAGACATTAAAAAAACAAAAAGTATAGACCTTTATATAGAGAGTTGATAGAACCATGATCTCAAGGACATTTTATACCAGCAAAATCAAGGACATTTTCAAAACAATAGTACATTGTCATCAATTTAGAGGTCCTCTTCAGATTGTTTGCCTACTACTACTGAATATTCTCATTAGGTTCTTTTTTAGACTAGGTTGATGTATAAATATATTATGGTTCACATCTAACCTAAAAATATGCAAATATACAAAATAAAGGTGCTTACATGCGCAATATGGTCTACTAGCCCCTACCTTGATTTGAAAATTAGAACATGTGCATGATGGATTCTTTCCCATAGTCACCCTATATTTTCCACTACGTAGTAGTGATTCCTTGGTCTCAATTACAAACACTTCCATATGTCCTACCTTAATGAAAAAATGCTTGAAGATAGTAGTAGTATTTAAAATTATCAAATCTATCCTCTTAGTTGTCATATTTAATATGCCACTTCTATAGTTTATTGACCGATGGGCTCCATTATTTGCTTCTTGGTGTAATCCCTTTTGCAACACAAATCTTCTAGCCTCTAATGATCAGATATTATCAACAGTAAGGTTTGTACCTCATCCAATTGGCCATACAACTGGGGATTCTAGCACATGAAAAATAGTATTACATACTCTCCATGTGTGATCCATGATGTTGTTGCAAAACCACATGAATTGATGCCTATGGCTCTCCCAATTTTTGATGCTCTTCTTACACTTGCTATCTTGGAAACCTAATTATCCTTGGTAGGCGACCTTGCTATTTAGAGGTATTTGACGTATATCCCACATTGAGTCATGTATGTCATTTTCACAATTTTTTACACCTCATCTGCAATTGCAAATCTCTCTACATTGTGTTGACCATCTTTTTTAGCTTTAGGAATAGCGGGTGGAAAATTTAACCTCCTACCATGTTTCTTATGTCGATGGTTTTTTGTGACATACTCTAAATGATGTGATGAGTCGTCATCCTCAAGGTTTATATTATTGGTTTCTGAATCAATTTTTGACACTGGATCAACTGTAATGTTATCACCAATATAATTTGGTTGCACATGCATTGGTGTTCTAGTCTCACTGCTTCCCCCACTAATCTACTATTGTAAGGTTCCCCCCTTCCAAAAATAGGGAAAACGCCTAAGATAGTCCGCTAAGTCTTATCTTAGAGAAAATTTCCTACTCATCGACACCTTGACCATACAGAGATTCAAGGATACGATTCATAGGTAAGACCTAGTTCTATCCCGCAGGGGGAGCGTGGTCTTCTAAAATCAAATCACCCATAGGGTAATTGATCACATAAATTGGGCAACTACAAGACTTGATTTCTAGAGGCAACGCTTTTTTCCTCATCCATGCAAGGCACAGCCGGCTGGCCTAGTCTTCTAGAATAGAGTTGCACGAGAACCTATTTATCTAGCGTAAGGCTTTCACTTAATCTGTTGGAAAGCTACCCGACTAATCGGGTCCACCCGTCCGTAGGATGGTGCCGTCTCGGGGCATTCCATCCTCCCACTTTCCACCCTACTCACGCGTCAATTTGTTTTCTAATTAATCCTACCACACTGTTTGACATAAATAAACATGTTCCTTAATTAAGGCCCTTTTCACAAGGTTTGTTAAAACAGCCTTTTTTCACAATATAATAATGCCAAAGACAAAGTTTAAACATGAATCAATTTCATACAAGCCAAACTGGCTCTCTTATTCTTTTCCTTTATACCGTCGGATAATCTAGAATTCGGCCTTCCAGCCTCCACATGCTGGGCAAAATCCTACGGGACCATACACCTCATCATCGGCCGCTGGCGAGGACTCAAGCCGGCTTGTCGCCCTCTCAGGCTCCATCGCTCGATCCTCCCGTCCCTCAGAGGGATGTCTGCGCACTAGGGTGGGCTAATTCACCGCACTAGCCTGGGCCCTCAGAACTAGGCAGCATCACAATCACTCACCTCAATCGGCGAACCTCATTCTCCCAATGGTATGAGGGATACCATGGGCCAACTCCGGGCCTTACTAACGTCTCCGCCGTCCGGCTATACAAGCACAAGAACGGGGCAGCGTCAAGGCAGGGAGAAGTTATACCTGTACCTTAATTTAACCAAGATAACAATCCATTTACTCAACTAAACCATAGGACTAGAATCCATGTTACCTTCTTTAAAAAAACAATCCTTTTCACAAAGATTTTAGCATTTCAACTTGAGATTGCGATAAGACATTCTTTATTAAGACATATGCTGTTGTTTAAAAGAATACAAACTTTAAATGGTAAATCAATCAAAAAGATCACTGTAACAATCAATAGAGAAGCCGGGGCCATACCTCAGCCCCTAAGAATGATATACAATTGAAAAACAAAATATGTATATACCTTATAGAAATTTGTCGTTTATCGTTGCCTTTGCCTGCTCGTTATTAACAAGAGCTTTAGAATATAGAGTCTTCTAATACCTTCTCTTATGATTGAAATCATCCAATCATCTCCAAGCTTTATCTCCTCTTACTCATACTGTGACTCTTCTCTCTTTCTAAGATCTATGGCAAAATAGCCTTCTCTTACAGGGCTACGGCATACTATTCTTTCTCTAAAAGAAAAGCTATGGAGTTTTGGTCTCTTCCTCCGAAAGACTATAGCAATCTAAGCTTCTTTTCTGAGATATTAGATAAGAATGAAGGGATATATGCATCTCAAACTCTAGGATTACCTTAAGGCTACTTGCTGTCTTCTCACAGTTTTCTCTATGTAAAGACCCTGACAGAAACAGCAAATTATTTTGGCCATAACTCTCTGATAAAAACTCAAAATATTGTCATATAACCAGTCAAAAGAACGGGAAGGCATTTGGTCTACAAGCAAGCGCGGGCAGAATAGGCAAAAACGTCTGTATATAGCCACAAACGCGCCATCTTTAGAAACGCATTGTTTTTTCACATTTTTAGTATGCATGGACTCTAAATGTGTAAAAGTACTCTAAATATGACCTCTTATCACCTAAATTCGAAATTCTATTTTTGGGGATACTTATCTCTTAATAGAACTATTCTTATGTTCTTATTTCTTTTAGGATTTTTGGAGCTAATATTTTTATTCTAACACTTTCCTAATGTTTCTAGCCGTATTGTCTCACTCTTTCTAATTACACTCTCTTTTCTTATTGAAATCTATATTAAAAGAGACACATACATACATGGTTCGGGAGGGACCTTACAATCTCCCCCACTTAAAAGATTCGAGATGTCCTCATCTCGCGAGCTGGGGTAGTATCTAAGTAAATCCTCCTGTCTCTTTCAAATTGGTGTCCCCACCACTAGGTAAAAATCTTCTTTTATCTAAACATTGTTCTTAAAGAGTCTTTTATTTCATGTGCTTGGCTCGTTTTATTGTGCCTCCAAAAGGTCTTTATTATTCTAAAGTTAATTAGCCTTATTATCCTAATTTCATGCATCCATATACCTCTCATATGATATGAACCTTCAAATTCCTTATTCTATACCCCCATGTAGTATGGTACTTAATAAATTATCATGGAGAAACATAAAGGAATCAATCCTTTACGCAATCTAACCTATGATAGCAATTTCATAATCTTAGTATCGTCTTGTAGAATACCTCTATTCATCATGCACATTACTTCACATGAATCTTGCACCAATCCTCTTCTATTTACTCATAGAAATACTTGTTGAATTCGGTTATCTTTGACCCTGCTATCCCTATTTCTTGACCTAATTTTTGCTCTAGCTCATGATTCCTTGTAGCCAAGAGTGGACTTGACGTTCCTCTTGAATTAGGGGACCTCTTCTTGAATTAGGGGACCTCTTGAATTAGGGGACCTCTTCTTGATTAACATGGAAGGACTCATGTCCTTCTCGACGCTTTCTATAAAGAAAAAACTTTATCATAGTCTCTGGCTATAATTATGGCTTCTGGAATAGAGGATGGTTTTACATTCTTGATGAGGTTATTCAAAGCTAGATTAAGCTTCCAAATGAATTGATGGAGAAGAGTTACCTCATCCATCTCTGGAGCAAATCAGAGAAGTTTAACAAAAGTTTGGTGGTATTCTTTTAAGGTCTTCCTTTCTTGGGTTAGCTCCAAAAATTCATTCATTTTATCCTCTTGAAATCCTGGAGGACAAAACCTTTCACGAAGGTGTAATTTCATGGCATCTCATAACTGATTCTAGCTCCAGTGGTTAGATTGACAACAATGCTTCTAAATTTTTAGCTCTAATGGTTAGATTGACAACAATGCTTCCAACTAATTTGGCATTTCTTACGATTTTTAGACGTGAGCAAGGGTGAGCTTGCTTCTTTCATTATATCCATTAAAAGTTCAAAACTATCAAATACTTATTATAGCACCACATTTGAAGGCAGTCAGGATTAATACATCTGAGATCTTCATTTTCTTGAGAATTACACATCTGGTGCCTTGGGATTGACACATCCAAAGATTATCAGGATTGACATATCTGAGATGATTAGTTTTCTGAAAATTACACGCCTAGTATCTAGGGATTAACACATCTAAGAGCATGATCCTTTGGGAATTACACATCCGAGATTCATGTTGTCTCAGATGGGTTCTAGATCTTGGATGATCGTCCTAGTGTAAAGCATCCAATGGATGACATTCACACGTCAACTATTCAAACCTTAATGGAGTTATAATCTTAATAATTTATAATATACGAACTAATGAGATATATCCCGAAAATTTCTCTAAACAAAGTTTTGGTCTATCCTTCTATTCAGTCTCTCACTAGATTCTTAATTTGATCACCCTATGTTTTTCCTCACAAAAGGTTTTCTCCCTAATCTCATTTCTCAAATTTATTGTACAAATATCTTGAGTGTGCACCCCCAAGATACAAGCACAATTTCATAAGATGATTGTCTCAACATGTGCGTATATTCAAATCACTTCTATGGCCAGTAGAGATGATTGATTCGTCCTCATATGATAAACAATCACTTGTTTTAATCCCTTGACAGTTAACCTTTAAAAAATAAATCCTAGGAACTAAGATCGGCTCTGATACCACTTGTAAGGTTCCCCCCTTCCAAAAATAGGGGAAACGCTTAAGATAGTCCGCTAAGTCTTATCTTAGAGAAAATTTTCTACTCATTGACACCTTGACCATACAGAGATTCAAGGATACGATTCATAGGTAAGACCTAGTTCTATCCCGCAGGGGGAGCGTGGTCTTCTAAAATCAAATCACCCATAGGGTAATTGATCACATAAATTGGGCAACTACAAGACTTGATTTCTAGAGGCAACGCTATTTTCCTCATCCATGCAAGGCACAGCCGCTGGTCCAGTCTTCTAGAATAGAGTTGCACGAGAACCTATTTATCTAGCGTAAGGCTTTCACTTAATCTGTTGGAAAGCTACCCGACTAATCGGGTCCACCCGTCCGTAGGATGGTGCCGTCGGGGCACTCCATCCTCCCACTTTCCACCCTACTCACGCGTCAATTTGTTTTCTAATTAATCCTACCACACTGTTTGACATAAATAAACATGTTCCTTAATTAAGGCCCTTTTCACAAGGTTTGTTAAAACAGTCTTTTTTCACAATATAATAATGCCAAAGACAAAGTTTAAACATGAATCAATTTCATATAAGCCAAACTGGCTCTCTTATTCTTTTCCTTTATATCGCCGATGATCTAGAATTCGGCCTTCCAGCCTCCACATGCTGGGCAAAACCCTACGAGACCATACACCTCATCGTCGGCCGCCGCTGGGGCGAGGACTCAAGCCGGCCTGTCGCCCTCTCAGGCTCCATCGCTCGATCCTCCCGCCCCTCAGAGGGATGTCTGCGCACTAGGGTGGGCTAATTCACCGCACTAGCCTGGGCCCTCAGAACTAGGCAGCATCACAATCACTCGCCTCAATCGGCGAACCTCATTCTCCCAATGGTATGAGGGATACCATGGGCCAACTCCGGGCCTTAGTAACGTCTCCGCCGTCCGGCTATACAAGCACAAGAACGGGGCAGCGTCAAGGCAGGGAGAAGTTATACCTGTACCTTAATTTAACCAAGATAACAATCCATTTACTCAACTAAACCATAGGACTAGAATCCATGTTACCTTCTTTAAGAAAACAATCCTTTTCACAAAGATTTTAGCATTTCAACTTGAGATTGCGATAAGACATTCTTTATTAAGGCATATGCTGTTGTTTAAAAGAATACAAACTTTAAATGGTAAATCAATCAAATAGATCACTGTAACAATCAATAGAGAAGCCGTGGCCATACCTCAGTCCCTAAGAATGATATACAATTGAAAAACAAAATATGTATATACCTTATAGAAATTTGTCGTTTATCGTTGCCTTTGCCTGCTCGTTATTAACAAGAGCTTTAGAATATAGAGTCTTCTAATACCTTCTCTTATGATTGAAATCATCGGCATACTATTCTTTCTCTAAAAGAAAAGCTATGGAGTTTTAGTCTCTTCCTCCGAAAGACTATAGCAATCTAAGCTTCTTTTCTGAGATATTAGATAAGAATGAAGGGATATATGCATCTCAAACTCTAGGATTACCTTGAGGCTACTTGCTGTCTTCTCACAGTTTTCTCTATGTAAAGACCCTGACGGAAACAGCAAATTATTTTGGCCATAACTCTCTGATAAAAACTCAAAATATGGTCATATAACCAGTCAAAAGAACGGGAAGGCATTTGGTCTACAAGCAAGCGCGGGCAGAATAGGCAAAAACGTCTGTATATGGCCACAAACGCGCCATCTTTAGAAACGCATTGTTTTTCCACATTTTTAGTATGCATGGACTCTAAATGTGTAAAAGTACTCTAAATATGACCTCTTATCACCTAAATTCGAAATTCTATTTTTGGGGATACTTATCTCTTAATAGAACTATTCTTATGTTCTTATTTCTTTTAGGATTTTTGGAGCTAATATTTTTATTCTAACACTTTCCTAATGTTTCTAGCCGTATTGTCTCACTCTTTCTAATTACACTCTCTTTTCTTATTGAAATCTATATTAAAAGAGACACATACATACATGGTTCGGGAGGGACCTTACAATCTCCCCCACTTAAAAGATTCGAGATGTCCTCATCTCGCGAGCTGGGGTAGTATCTAAGTAAATCCTCCTGTCTCTTTCAAATTGGTGTCCCCACCACTAGGTAAAAATCTTCTTTTATCTAAACATTGTTCTTAAAGAGTCTTTTATTTCATGTGCTTGGCTCGTTTTATTGTGCCTCCAAAAGGTCTTTATTATTCTAAAGTTAATTAGCCTTATTATCCTAATTTCATGCATCCATATACCACCTCTCATATGATATGAACCTTCAAATTCCTTATTGTATACCCCCATGTAGTATGGTACTTAATAAATTATCATGGAGAAACATAAAGGAATCAATCCTTTATACAATCTAACCTATGATAGCAATTTCATAATCTTAGTATCGTCTTGTAGAATACCTCTATTCATCATGCACATTACTTCACATGAATCTTGCACCAATCCTCTTCTATTTACTCATAGAAATACTTGTTGAATTCGGTTATCTTTGACCCTGCTATCCCTATTTCTTGACCTAATTTTTGCTCTAGCTCATGATTCCTTGTAGCCAAGAGTGGACTTGACGTTCCTCTTGAATTAGGGGACCTCTTCTTGAATTAGGGGACCTCTTGAATTAGGGGACCTCTTCTTGATTAACATGGAAGGACTCATGTCCTTCTCGACGCTTTCTATAAAGAAAAAACTTTATCATAGTCTCTGGCTATAATTATGGCTTCTGGAATAGAGGATGGTTTTACATTCTTGATGAGGTTATTCAAAGCTAGATTAAGCTTCCAAATGAATTGATGGAGAAGAGTTACCTCATCCATCTCTGGAGCAAATCAGAGAAGTTTAACAAAAGTTTGGTGGTATTCTTTTAAGGTCTTCCTTTCTTGGGTTAGCTCCAAAAATTCATTCATTTTATCCTCTTGAAATCCTGGAGGACAAAACCTTTCACGAAGGTGTAATTTCATGGCATCTCATAACTGATTCTAGCTCCAGTGGTTAGATTGACAACAATGCTTCTAAATTTTTAGCTCTAATGGTTAGATTGACAACAATGCTTCCAACTAATTTGGCATTTCTTACGATTTTTAGACGTGAGCAAGGGTGAGCTTGCTTCTTTCATTATATCCATTAAAAGTTCAAAACTATCAAATACTTATTATAGCACCACATTTGAAGGCAGTCAGGATTAATACATCTGAGATCTTCATTTTCTTGAGAATTACACATCTGGTGCCTTGGGATTGACACATCCAAAGATTATCAGGATTGACATATCTGAGATGATTAGTTTTCTGAAAATTACACACCTAGTATCTAGGGATTAACACATCTAAGAGCATGATCCTTTGGGAATTACACATCCGAGATTCATGTTGTCTCAGATGGGTTCTAGAACTTGGATGATCGTCCTAGTGTAAAGCATCCAATGGATGACATTCACACGTCAACTATTCAAACCTTAATGAAGTTATAATCTTAATAATTTATAATATACGAACTAATGAGATATATCCCGAAAATTTCTCTAAACAAAGTTTTGGTCTATCCTTCTATTCAGTCTCTCACTAGATTCTTAATTTGATCACCCTATGTTTTTCCTCACAAAAGGTTTTCTCCCTAATCTCATTTCTCAAATTTATTGTACAAATATCTTGAGTGTGCACCCCCAAGATACAAGCACAATTTCATAAGATGATTGTCTCAACATGTGCGGATATTCAAATCACTTCTATGGCCAGTAGAGATGATTGATTCGTCCTCATATGATAAACAATCACTTGTTTTAATCCCTTGACAGTTAACCTTTAAAAAATAAATCCTAGGAACTAAGATCGGCTCTGATACCACTTGTAAGGTTCCCCCCTTCCAAAAATAGGGGAAACGCTTAAGATAGTCCGCTAAGTCTTATCTTAGAGAAAATTTTCTACTCATCGACACCTTGACCATACAGAGATTCAAGGATACGATTCATAGGTAAGACCTAGTTCTATCCCGCAGGGGGAGCGTGGTCTTCTAAAATCAAATCACCCATAGGGTAATTGATCACATAAATTGGGCAACTACAAGACTTGATTTCTAGAGGCAACGCTTTTTTCCTCATCCATGCAAGGCACAGCCGCTGGTCTAGTCTTCTAGAATAGAGTTGCACGAGAACCTATTTATCTAGCGTAAGGCTTTCACTTAATCTGTTGGAAAGCTACCCGACTAATCGGGTCCACCCGTCCGTAGGATGGTGCCGTCGGGGCACTCCATCCTCCCACTTTCCACCCTACTCACGCGTCAATTTATTTTCTAATTAATCCTACCACACTGTTTGACATAAATAAACACGTTCCTTAATTAAGGCCCTTTTCACAAGGTTTGTTAAAACAGTCTTTTTTCACAATACAATAATGCCAAAGACAAAGTTTAAACATGAATCAATTTCATACAAGCCAAACTGGCTCTCTTATTCTTTTCCTTTATACCGCCGATGATCTAGAATTCGGCCTTCCAGCCTCCACATGCTGGGCAAAACCCTACGGGACCATACACCTCATCGTCGGCCACCGCTGGGGCGAGGACTCAAGCCGGCCTGTCGCCCTCTCAGGCTCCATCGCTCGATCCTCCCGTCCCTCAGAGGGATGTCTGCGCACTAGGGTGGGCTAATTCACCGCACTAGCATGGGCCCTCAGAACTAGGCAGCATCACAATCACTCGCCTCAATCGGCGAACCTCATTCTCCCAATGGTATGAGGGATACCATGGGCCAACTCCGGGCCTTACTAACGTCTCCGCCGTCCGGCTATACAAGCACAAGAACGGGGCAGCGTCAAGGCAGGGAGAAGTTATACCTGTACCTTAATTTAACCAAGATAACAATCCATTTACTCAACTAAACCATAGGACTAGAATCCATGTTACCTTCTTTAAGAAAACAATCCTTTTCACAAAGATTTTAGCATTTCAACTTGAGATTGCGATAAGACATTCTTTATTAAGGCATATGCTGTTGTTTAAAAGAATACAAACTTTAAATGGTAAATCAATCAAATAGATCACTGTAACAATCAACCGGGGCCATACCTCAGCCCCTAAGAATGATATACAATTGAAAAACAAAATATGTATATACCTTATAGAAATTTATCGTTTATCGTTGCCTTTGCCTGCTCGTTATTAACAAGAGCTTTAGAATATAGAGTCTTCTAATACCTTCTCTTATGATTGAAATCATCCAATCATCTCCAAGCTTTATCTCCTCTTACTCATACTGTGACTCTTCTCTCTTTCTAAGATCTATGGCAAATAGCAATCTAAGCTTCTTTTCTGAGATATTAGATAAGAATGAAGGGATATATGCATCTCAAACTCTAGGATTACCTTGAGGCTACTTGCTGTCTTCTCACAGTTTTCTCTATGTAAAGACCCTGACAGAAATAGTAAATTTTTTTGGCCATAACTCTCTGATAAAAACTCAAAATATGGTCATATAACCAGTCAAAAGAACGGGAAGGCATTTGGTCTACAAGCAAGCGCGGGCAGAATAGGCAAAAACGTCTGTATATAGCCACAAACGCGCCATCTTTAGAAACGCATTGTTTTTCCACATTTTTAGTATGCATGGACTCTAAATGTGTAAAAGTACTCTAAATATGACCTCTTATCACCTAAATTCGAAATTCTATTTTTGGGGATACTTATCTCTTAATAGAACTATTCTTATGTTCTTATTTCTTTTAGGATTTTTGGAGCTAATATTTTTATTCTAACACTTTCCTAATGTTTCTAGCCGTATTGTCTCACTCTTTCTAATTACACTCTCTTTTCTTATTGAAATCTATATTAAAAGAGACACATACATACATGGTTCGGGAGGGACCTTACAATCTCCCCCACTTAAAAGATTCGAGATGTCCTCATCTCGCGAGCTGGGGTAGTATCTAAGTAAATCCTCCTGTCTCTTTCAAATTGGTGTCCCCACCACTAGGTAAAAATCTTCTTTTATCTAAACATTGTTCTTAAAGAGTCTTTTATTTCATGTGCTTGGCTCGTTTTATTGTGCCTCCAAAAGGTCTTTATTATTCTAAAGTTAATTAGCCTTATTATCCTAATTTCATGCATCCATATACCTCTCATATGATATGAACCTTCAAATTCCTTATTCTATACCCCCATGTAGTATGGTACTTAATAAATTATCATGGAGAAACATAAAGGAATCAATCCTTTACGCAATCTAACCTATGATAGCAATTTCATAATCTTAGTATCGTCTTGTAGAATACCTCTATTCATCATGCACATTACTTCACATGAATCTTGCACCAATCCTCTTCTATTTACTCATAGAAATACTTGTTGAATTCGGTTATCTTTGACCCTGCTATCCCTATTTCTTGACCTAATTTTTGCTCTAGCTCATGATTCCTTGTAGCCAAGAGTGGACTTGACGTTCCTCTTGAATTAGGGGACCTCTTCTTGAATTAGGGGACCTCTTGAATTAGGGGACCTCTTCTTGATTAACATGGAAGGACTCATGTCCTTCTCGACGCTTTCTATAAAAAAAAAACTTTATCATAGTCTCTGGCTATAATTATGGCTTCTGGAATAGAGGATGGTTTTACATTCTTGATGAGGTTATTCAAAGCTAGATTAAGCTTCCAAATGAATTGATGGAGAAGAGTTACCTCATCCATCTCTGGAGCAAATCAGAGAAGTTTAACAAAAGTTTGGTGGTATTCTTTTAAGGTCTTCCTTTCTTGGGTTAGCTCCAAAAATTCATTCATTTTATCCTCTTGAAATCCTGGAGGACAAAACCTTTCACGAAGGTGTAATTTCATGGCATCTCATAACTGATTCTAGCTCCAGTGGTTAGATTGACAACAATGCTTCTAAATTTTTAGCTCTAATGGTTAGATTGACAACAATGCTTCCAACTAATTTGGCATTTCTTACGATTTTTAGACATGAGCAAGGGTGAGCTTGCTTCTTTCATTATATCCATTAAAAGTTCAAAACTATCAAATACTTATTATAGCACCACATTTGAAGGCAGTCAGGATTAATACATCTGAGATCTTCATTTTCTTGAGAATTACACATCTGGTGCCTTGGGATTGACACATCCAAAGATTATCAGGATTGACATATCTGAGATGATTAGTTTTCTGAAAATTACACACCTAGTATCTAGGGATTAACACATCTAAGAGCATGATCCTTTGGGAATTACACATCCGAGATTCATGTTGTCTCAGATGGGTTCTAGATCTTGGATGATCGTCCTAGTGTAAAGCATCCAATGGATGACATTCACACGTCAACTATTCAAACCTTAATGAAGTTATAATCTTAATAATTTATAATATACGAACTAATGAGATATATCCCGAAAGTTTCTCTAAACAAAGTTTTGGTCTATCCTTCTATTCAGTCTCTCACTAGATTCTTAATTTGATCACCCTATGTTTTTCCTCACAAAAGGTTTTCTCCCTAATCTCATTTCTCAAATTTATTGTACAAATATCTTGAGTGTGCACCCCCAAGATACAAGCACAATTTCATAAGATGATTGTCTCAACATGTGCGGATATTCAAATCACTTCTATGGCCAGTAGAGATGATTGATTCGTCCTCATATGATAAACAATCACTTGTTTTAATCCCTTGACAGTTAACCTTTAAAAAATAAATCCTAGGAACTAAGATCGGCTCTGATACCACTTGTAAGGTTCCCCCCTTCCAAAAATAGGGGAAACGCTTAAGATAGTCCGCTAAGTCTTATCTTAGAGAAAATTTTCTACTCATCGACACCTTGACCATACAGAGATTCAAGGATACGATTCATAGGTAAGACCTAGTTCTATCCCGCAGGGGGAGCGTGGTCTTCTAAAATCAAATCACCCATAGGATAATTGATCACATAAATTGGGCAACTACAAGACTTGATTTCTAGAGGCAACGCTTTTTTCCTCATCCATGCAAGGCACAGCCGCTGGTCTAGTCTTCTAGAATAGAGTTGCACGAGAACCTATTTATCTAGCGTAAGGCTTTCACTTAATCTGTTGGAAAGCTACCCGACTAATCGGGTCCACCCGTCCGTAGGATGGTGCCGTCGGGGCACTCCATCCTCCCACTTTCCACCCTACTCACGCGTCAATTTATTTTCTAATTAATCCTACCACACTGTTTGACATAAATAAACACGTTCCTTAATTAAGGCCCTTTTCACAAGGTTTGTTAAAACAGTCTTTTTTCACAATACAATAATGCCAAAGACAAAGTTTAAACATGAATCAATTTCATACAAGCCAAACTGGCTCTCTTATTCTTTTTCTTTATACCGCCGATGATCTAGAATTCGGCCTTCCAGCCTCCACATGCTGGGCAAAACCCTACGGGACCATACACCTCATCGTCGGCCGCCGCTGGGGCGAGGACTCAAGCCGGCCTGTCGCCCTCTCAGGCTCCATCGCTCGATCCTCCCGTCCCTCAGAGGGATGTCTGCGCACTAGGGTGGGCTAATTCACCGCACTAGCCTGGGCCCTCAGAACTAGGCAGCATCACAATCACTCGCCTCAATCGGCGAACCTCATTCTCCCAATGGTATGAGGGATACCATGGGCCAACTCCGGGCCTTACTAACGTCTCCGCCGTCCGGCTATACAAGCACAAGAACGGGGCAGTGTCAAGGCAGGGAGAAGTTATACCTGTACCTTAATTTAACCAAGATAACAATCCATTTACTCAACTAAACCATAGGACTAGAATCCATGTTACCTTCTTTAAGAAAACAATCCTTTTCACAAAGATTTTAGCATTTCAACTTGAGATTGCGATAAGACATTCTTTATTAAGGCATATGCTGTTGTTTAAAAGAATACAAACTTTAAATGGTAAATCAATCAAATAGATCACTGTAACAATCAACCGGGGCCATACCTCAGCCCCTAAGAATGATATACAATTGAAAAACAAAATATGTATATACCTTATAGAAATTTATCGTTTATCGTTGCCTTTGCCTGCTCGTTATTAACAAGAGCTTTAGAATATAGAGTCTTCTAATACCTTCTCTTATGATTGAAATCATCCAATCATCTCCAAGCTTTATCTCCTCTTACTCATACTGTGACTCTTCTCTCTTTCTAAGATCTATGGCAAATAGCAATCTAAGCTTCTTTTCTGAGATATTAGATAAGAATGAAGGGATATATGCATCTCAAACTCTAGGATTACCTTGAGGCTACTTGCTGTCTTCTCACAGTTTTCTCTATGTAAAGACCCTGACAGAAATAGTAAATTTTTTTGGCCATAACTCTCTGATAAAAACTCAAAATATGGTCATATAACCAGTCAAAAGAACGGGAAGGCATTTGGTCTACAAGCAAGCGTGGGCAGAATAGGCAAAAACGTCTGTATATAGCCACAAACGCGCCATCTTTAGAAACGCATTGTTTTTCCACATTTTTAGTATTCATGGACTCTAAATGTGTAAAAGTACTCTAAATATGACCTCTTATCACCTAAATTCGAAATTCTATTTTTGGGGATACTTATCTCTTAATAGAACTATTCTTATGTTCTTATTTCTTTTAGGATTTTTGGAGCTAATATTTTTATTCTAACAATTTCGTAATGTTTCTAGCCGTATTGTCTCACTCTTTCTAATTACACTCTCTTTTCTTATTGAAATCTATATTAAAAGAGACACATACATACATGGTTCGGGAGGGACCTTACAATCTCCCCCACTTAAAAGATTCGAGATGTCCTCATCTCGCGAGCTGGGGTAGTATCTAAGTAAATCCTCCTGTCTCTTTCAAATTGGTGTCCCCACCACTAGGTAAAAATCTTCTTTTATCTAAACATTGTTCTTAAAGAGTCTTTTATTTCATGTGCTTGGCTCGTTTTATTGTGCCTCCAAAAGGTCTTTATTATTCTAAAGTTAATTAGCCTTATTATCCTAATTTCATGCATCCATATACCACCTCTCATATGATATGAACCTTCAAATTCCTTATTCTATACCCCCATGTAGTATGGTACTTAATAAATTATCATGGAGAAACATAAAGGAATCAATCCTTTACGCAATCTAACCTATGATAGCAATTTCATAATCTTAGTATCGTCTTGTAGAATACCTCTATTCATCATGCACATTACTTCACATGAATCTTGCACCAATCCTCTTCTATTTACTCATAGAAATACTTGTTGAATTCGGTTATCTTTGACCCTGCTATCCCTATTTCTTGACCTAATTTTTGCTCTAGCTCATGATTCCTTGTAGCCAAGAGTGGACTTGACGTTCCTCTTGAATTAGGGGACCTCTTCTTGAATTAGGGGACCTCTTGAATTAGGGGACCTCTTCTTGATTAACATGGAAGGACTCATGTCCTTCTCGACGCTTTCTATAAAGAAAAAACTTTATCATAGTCTCTGGCTATAATTATGGCTTCTGGAATAGAGGATGGTTTTACATTCTTGATGAGGTTATTCAAAGCTAGATTAAGCTTCCAAATGAATTGATGGAGAAGAGTTACCTCATCCATCTCTGGAGCAAATCAGAGAAGTTTAACAAAAGTTTGGTGGTATTCTTTTAAGGTCTTCCTTTCTTGGGTTAGCTCCAAAAATTCATTCATTTTATCCTCTTGAAATCCTGGAGGACAAAACCTTTCACGAAGGTGTAATTTCATGGCATCTCATAACTGATTCTAGCTCCAGTGGTTAGATTGACAACAATGCTTCTAAATTTTTAGCTCTAATGGTTAGATTGACAACAATGCTTCCAACTAATTTGGCATTTCTTACGATTTTTAGACGTGAGCAAGGGTGAGCTTGCTTCTTTCATTATATCCATTAAAAGTTCAAAACTATCAAATACTTATTATAGCACCACATTTGAAGGCAGTCAGGATTAATACATCTGAGATCTTCATTTTCTTGAGAATTACACATCTGGTGCCTTGGGATTGACACATCCAAAGATTATCAGGATTGACATATCTGAGATGATTAGTTTTCTGAAAATTACACACCTAGTATCTAGGGATTAACACATCTAAGAGCATGATCCTTTGGGAATTACACATCCGAGATTCATGTTGTCTCAGATGGGTTCTAGATCTTGGATGATCGTCCTAGTGTAAAGCATCCAATGGATGACATTCACACGTCAACTATTCAAACCTTAATGGAGTTATAATCTTAATAATTTATAATATACGAGCTAATGAGATATATCCCGAAAATTTCTCTAAACAAAGTTTTGGTCTATCCTTCTATTCAGTCTCTCACTAGATTCTTAATTTGATCACCCTATGTTTTTCCTCACAAAAGGTTTTCTCCCTAATCTCATTTCTCAAATTTATTGTACAAATATCTTGAGTGTGCACCCCCAAGATACAAGCACAATTTCATAAGATGATTGTCTCAACATGTGCGGATATTCAAATCACTTCTATGGCCAGTAGAGATGATTGATTCGTCCTCATATGATAAACAATCACTTGTTTTAATCCCTTGACAGTTAACCTTTAAAAAATAAATCCTAGGAACTAAGATCGGCTCTGATACCACTTGTAAGGTTCCCCCCTTCCAAAAATAGGGGAAACGCTTAAGATAGTTCGCTAAGTCTTATCTTAGAGAAAATTTTCTACTCATCGACACCTTGACCATACAGAGATTCAAGGATACGATTCATAGGTAAGACCTAGTTCTATCCCGCAGGGGGAGCGTGGTCTTCTAAAATCAAATCACCCATAGGGTAATTGATCACATAAATTGGGCAACTACAAGACTTGATTTCTAGAGGCAACGCTTTTTTCCTCATCCATGCAAGGCACAGCCGCTGGTCTAGTCTTCTAGAATAGAGTTGCACGAGAACCTATTTATCTAGCGTAAGGCTTTCACTTAATCTGTTGGAAAGCTACCCGACTAATCGGGTCCACCCGTCCGTAGGATGGTGCCGTCGGGGCACTCCATCCTCCCACTTTCCACCCTACTCACGCGTCAATTTATTTTCTAATTAATCCTACCACACTGTTTGACATAAATAAACATGTTCCTTAATTAAGGCCCTTTTCACAAGGTTTGTTAAAACAGTCTTTTTTCACAATATAATAATGCCAAAGACAAAGTTTAAACATGAATCAATTTCATACAAGCCAAACTGGCTCTCTTATTCTTTTCCTTTATACCGCCGATGATCTAGAATTCGGCCTTCCAGCCTCCACATGCTGGGCAAAACCCTACGAGACCATACACCTCATCGTCGGCCGCCGCTGGGGCGAGGACTCAAGCCGGCCTGTCGCCCTCTCAGGCTCCATCGCTCGATCCTCTCGCCCCTCAGAGGGATGTCTGCGCACTAGGGTGGGCTAATTCACCGCACTAGCCTGGGCCCTCAGAACTAGGCAGCATCACAATCACTCGCCTCAATCGGCGAACCTCATTCTCCCAATGGTATGAGGGATACCATGGGCCAACTCCGGGCCTTACTAACGTCTCCGCCGTCCGGCTATACAAGCACAAGAACGGGGCAGCGTCAAGGCAGGGAGAAGTTATACCTGTACCTTAATTTAACCAAGATAACAATCCATTTACTCAACTAAACCATAGGACTAGAATCCATGTTACCTTCTTTAAGAAAACAATCCTTTTCACAAAGATTTTAGCATTTCAACTTGAGATTGCGATAAGACATTCTTTATTAAGGCATATGCTGTTGTTTAAAAGAATACAAACTTTAAATGGTAAATCAATCAAATAGATCACTGTAACAATCAATAGAGAAGCCGTGGCCATACCTCAGCCCCTAAGAATGATATACAATTGAAAAACAAAATATGTATATACCTTATAGAAATTTGTCGTTTATCGTTGCCTTTGCGTGCTCGTTATTAACAAGAGCTTTAGAATATAGAGTCTTCTAATACCTTCTCTTATGATTGAAATCATCGGCATACTATTCTTTCTCTAAAAGAAAAGCCATGGAGTTTTGGTCTCTTCCTCCGAAAGACTATAGCAATCTAAGCTTCTTTTCTGAGATATTAGATAAGAATGAAGGGATATATGCATCTCAAACTCTAGGATTACCTTGAGGCTACTTGCTGTCTTCTCACAGTTTTCTCTATGTAAAGACCCTGACGGAAACAGCAAATTATTTTGGCCATAACTCTCTGATAAAAACTCAAAATATGGTCATATAACCAGTCAAAAGAACGGGAAGGCATTTGGTCTACAAGCGAACGCGGGCAGAATAGGCAAAAACGTCTGTATATAGCCACAAACGCGCCATCTTTAGAAACGCATTGTTTTTCCACATTTTTAGTATGCATGGACTCTAAATGTGTAAAAGTACTCTAAATATGACCTCTTATTACCTAAATTCGAAATTCTATTTTTGGGGATACTTATCTCTTAATAGAACTATTCTTATGTTCTTATTTCTTTTAGGATTTTTGGAGCTAATATTTTTATTCTAACACTTTCCTAATGTTTCTAGCCGTATTGTCTCACTCTTTCTAATTACACTCTCTTTTCTTATTGAAATCTATATTAAAAGAGACACATACATACATGGTTCGGGAGGGACCTTACAATCTCCCCCACTTAAAAGATTCGAGATGTCCTCATCTCGCGAGCTGGGGTAGTATCTAAGTAAATCCTCCTGTCTCTTTCAAATTGGTGTCCCCACCACTAGGTAAAAATCTTCTTTTATCTAAACATTGTTCTTAAAGAGTCTTTTATTTCATGTGCTTGGCTCGTTTTATTGTGCCTCCAAAAGGTCTTTATTATTCTAAAGTTAATTAGCCTTATTATCCTAATTTCATGCATCCATATACCTCTCATATGATATGAACCTTCAAATTCCTTATTCTATACCCCCATGTAGTATGGTACTTAATAAATTATCATGGAGAAACATAAAGGAATCAATCCTTTACGCAATCTAACCTATGATAGCAATTTCATAATCTTAGTATCGTCTTGTAGAATACCTCTATTCATCATGCACATTACTTCACATGAATCTTGCACCAATCCTCTTCTATTTACTCATAGAAGTACTTGTTGAATTCGGTTATCTTTGACCCTGCTATCCCTATTTCTTGACCTAATTTTTGCTCTAGCTCATGATTCCTTGTAGCCAAGAGTGGACTTGACGTTCCTCTTGAATTAGGGGACCTCTTCTTGAATTAGGGGACCTCTTGAATTAGGGGACCTCTTCTTGATTAACATGGAAGGACTCATGTCCTTCTCGACGCTTTCTATAAAAAAAAAACTTTATCATAGTCTCTGGCTATAATTATGGCTTCTGGAATAGAGGATGGTTTTACATTCTTGATGAGGTTATTCAAAGCTAGATTAAGCTTCCAAATGAATTGATGGAGAAGAGTTACCTCATCCATCTCTGGAGCAAATCAGAGAAGTTTAACAAAAGTTTGGTGGTATTCTTTTAAGGTCTTCCTTTCTTGGGTTAGCTCCAAAAATTCATTCATTTTATCCTCTTGAAATCCTGGAGGACAAAACCTTTCACGAAGGTGTAATTTCATGGCATCTCATAACTGATTCTAGCTCCAGTGGTTAGATTGACAACAATGCTTCTAAATTTTTAGCTCTAATGGTTAGATTGACAACAATGCTTCCAACTAATTTGGCATTTCTTACGATTTTTAGACGTGAGCAAGGGTGAGCTTGCTTCTTTCATTATATCCATTAAAAGTTCAAAACTATCAAATACTTATTATAGCACCACATTTGAAGGCAGTCAGGATTAATACATCTGAGATCTTCATTTTCTTGAGAATTACACATCTGGTGCCTTGGGATTGACACATCCAAAGATTATCAGGATTGACATATCTGAGATGATTAGTTTTCTGAAAATTACACACCTAGTATCTAGGGATTAACACATCTAAGAGCATGATCCTTTGGGAATTACACATCCGAGATTCATGTTGTCTCAGATGGGTTCTAGATCTTGGATGATCGTCCTAGTGTAAAGCATCCAATGGATGACATTCACACGTCAACTATTCAAACCTTAATGGAGTTATAATCTTAATAATTTATAATATACGAACTAATGAGATATATCCCGAAAATTTCTCTAAACAAAGTTTTGGTCTATCCTTCTATTCAGTCTCTCACTAGATTCTTAATTTGATCACCCTATGTTTTTCCTCACAAAAGGTTTTCTCCCTAATCTCATTTCTCAAATTTATTGTACAAATATCTTGAGTGTGCACCCCCAAGATACAAGCACAATTTCATAAGATGATTGTCTCAACATGTGCGGATATTCAAATCACTTCTATGGCCAGTAGAGATGATTGATTCGTCCTCATATGATAAACAATCACTTGTTTTAATCCCTTGACAGTTAACCTTTAAAAAATAAATCCTAGGAACTAAGATCGGCTCTGATACCACTTGTAAGGTTCCCCCCTTCCAAAAATAGGGGAAACGCTTAAGATAGTCCGCTAAGTCTTATCTTAGAGAAAATTTTCTACTCATCGACACCTTGACCATACAGAGATTCAAGGATACGATTCATAGGTAAGACCTAGTTCTATCCCGCAGGGGGAGCGTGGTCTTCTAAAATCAAATCACCCATAGGGTAATTGATCACATAAATTGGGCAACTACAAGACTTGATTTCTAGAGGCAACGCTTTTTTCCTCATCCATGCAAGGCACAGCCGCTGGTCTAGTCTTCTAGAATAGAGTTGCATGAGAACCTATTTATCTAGCGTAAGGCTTTCACTTAATCTGTTGGAAAGCTACCCGACTAATCGGGTCCACCCGTCCGTAGGATGGTGCCGTCGGGGCACTCCATCCTCCCACTTTCCACCCTACTCACGCGTCAATTTGTTTTCTAATTAATCCTACCACACTGTTTGACATAAATAAACATGTTCCTTAATTAAGGCCCTTTTCACAAGGTTTGTTAAAACAGTCTTTTTTCACAATATAATAATGCCAAAGACAAAGTTTAAACATGAATCAATTTCATACAAGCCAAACTGGCTCTCTTATTCTTTTCCTTTATACCGCCGATGATCTAGAATTTGGCCTTCCAGCCTCCACATGCTGGGCAAAACCCTACGGGACCATACACCTCATCGTCGGCCGCCGCTGGGGCGAGGACTCAAGCCGGCCTGTCGCCCTCTCAGGCTCCATCGCTCGATCCTCCCGCCCCTCAGAGGGATGTCTGCGCACTAGAGTGGGCTAATTCACCGCACTAGCCTGGGCCCTCAGAACTAGGCAGCATCACAATCACTCGCCTCAATCGGCGAACCTCATTCTCCCAATGGTATGAGGGATACCATGGGCCAACTCCGGGCCTTACTAACGTCTCCGCCGTCCGGCTATACAAGCACAAGAACGGGGCAGCGTCAAGGCAGGGAGAAGTTATACCTGTACCTTAATTTAACCAAGATAACAATCCATTTACTCAACTAAACCATAGGACTAGAATCCATGTTACCTTCTTTAAGAAAACAATCCTTTTCACAAAGATTTTAGCTCAACTTGAGATTGCGATAAGACATTCTTTATTAAGGCATATGCTGTTGTTTAAAAGAATACAAACTTTAAATGGTAAATCAATCAAATAGATCACTGTAACAATCAATAGAGAAGCCGGGGCCATACCTCAGCCCCTAAGAATGATATACAATTGAAAAACAAAATATGTATATACCTTATAGAAATTTATCGTTTATCGTTGCCTTTGCCTGCTCGTTATTAACAAGAGCTTTAGAATATAGAGTCTTCTAATACCTTCTCTTATGATTGAAATCATCCAATCATCTCCAAGCTTTATCTCCTCTTACTCATACTATGACTCTTCTCTCTTTCTAAGATCTATGGCAAATAGCAATCTAAGCTTCTTTTCTGAGATATTAGATAAGAATGAAGGGATATATGCATCTCAAACTCTAGGATTACCTTGAGGCTACTTGCTGTCTTCTCACAGTTTTCTCTATGTAAAGACCCTGACAGAAACAGCAAATTATTTTGGCCATAACTCTCTGATAAAAACTCAGAATATGGGCATATAACCAGTCAAAAGAACGGGAAGGCATCTGGTCTACAAGCAAGCACGGGCAGAATAGGCAAAAACGTCTGTATATAGCCACAAGCGCGCCATCTTTAGAAACTCATTGTTTTTCCACATTTTTAGTATGCATGGACTCTAAATGTGTAAAAGTACTCTAAATATGACCTCTTATCACCTAAATTCAAAATTCTATTTTTGGGGATACTTATCTCTTAATAGAACTATTCTTATGTTCTTATTTCTTTTAGGATTTTTGGAGCTAATATTTTTATTCTAACACTTTCCTAATGTTTCTAGCCTTATTGTCTCACTCTTTCTAATTACACTCTCTTTTCTTATTGAAATCTATATTAAAAGAGACACATACATACATGGTTCGGGAGGGACCTTACAACTATAGTGGTCATTGGTTGACGGGCTTGGAGCTTTTGACGATCTAGCCTTCTCCATCAACTTTGTTATTATAGGGCAGGCTCTATGATATTTGCCTTACATGAATGTATGCTTCTTTGTGGATTTCAAGAGGACATTAGCAAGATCTGAAATAGTAGCATCATATAAGTTATTGATTGTTCCCTTGAAACCTTCTCCTACCACAACCAACTTTGTTTCAGCTAGATTGGTGGTTGGCATGTGTGACAAAGTGGCATCATCCACATCCTATAACAAGAGATTAACTTATAAGAATAAAAAAGTGTAAGATCCAACCATAGCCCATGACAAAAGATTAACTTAACAACTGAGAATCCAAAGTGCACACTTTGTGTTTTGAGAACCCTGAAAGTAATAATTACCCCTACAAGGTGCTTTCTGCAATGTAGATATCTAATATGCCACCAAACTAAGCCATAAATCCATGGCTAGTAAGTTTCCATCAACAACTTTTCCTTTCCTACACCATGATCTAATTTGTATGTACTTCAAAAGTGCCTCTTCTTCACTCAATACACAACACCACTGACAAAGTCGCTTGTGCTCTTCTTGAAAATTTTGAACTATATATTGTATTGTAAGGATGTTCAAGATTTGTTCCCAATGAAAAAGACATAACCACTCATAACCTTCCAATATATTCTTTGGTCGATTGTTATAGGCTATCCTTACTACCCTCCAATTAGCTCCTGCCTCATTGGCCATAAAGCCATACAAATCTAGTTTGGGAAAGCATTTATGCATCACAACATTATTGATCATCTCCCAAAATAGAACTTGTTCCATTGTGTCTTCTTTCCTTTTGTAAGAAGTGATTGTCAAGCTCTTCGAAGTTGCATGCCTTCATATAATAGTTGCAGAACATTTGTAAAAAGTTTGTAATTTTTAGGAGTTTTACAAGACCATAATGTATCTTGGATCATATACATGTGTAGCCATGGTTGTCCATCCTTGCACATGCTAATTTTATCAAAATAAACCCAAACCCTATTTAAATCATCGTCTTCTATTTGATACATATGGCTCAACAAGTCTAAGCTTGATGCAAGACCTATGACTGACATTTTACACACATAACACTTCTCCAACTCATCCAAAGCTTTCTTAGGAAAACGGCTACCATGGAAGAACTCAAAAGCATATTGTCTCTTTAAATCTAGGATACTAGACTCTACACCTTGCATTGTACCATTGATTCTAGAAGCACATACCATCCTCCTGAATATACAAGTGAATGGACAATTTATGTAAAATTATTTTAAGAAGAACAATCATGAAATTAAAATCAATATGGAGTTAAATTTACCTTTTACATTGAATCCGGGATGCATGTGTTCCAATAATAGTGACAACTCCATGTTGATAATATTTCCATCCCTCGTATGCTTTCTATCAACTGCATCCAATACAAGTTGTTTTGTGATATCCATTTGTATCTTCTTTGGACCACTTGTAGAAACCTTTGAAACTAACTCTTTCATAAGTTCTCTTATCTTTTGCAATGCTTGCCTTGATGTGTCCCTTTTTACCTCATGCAAATGTTCCCCCTCATGTATCATTAATCTACTCATATGTGGGTCATTAAGCATACAATAGTACAATGTAGAGTCACACATGTTTTTGCATACAAGTCTGGTCTTTCAGTAGAAACAAGCTAAAGAACCATATCCACCACCCGATGTTAAGCCAAGAGAGGGAATCTTTTTTGTGAGCTTTCCTATTATTTTAAAAAATACAAAGTCCCAATAAATACTCTTATCAATCAATATTTAGGGAAATTGAACTAAGGTATAAAGCTTACTAATCCATGATGTTCCATTCAGTGTACCATTCATAGGCCTCCTTCAACACAAGGCATAAATACACTCAAATAATACTCCACAAGAATTCTTTGAGACTACTCCGAAAAACTTTAGGTGACTCTCCACCAAAGGCTTCACCCAATAATGGGGCCATCATGTGCTTTCTCTATTCCTTGGATTGGTGAGGATGAAGGATCTCATAACTTTGGTAACTCAAATTCCACATTACCATTGTAAATTTATGGCATCTCTTCCACTTTTTCAATATGCATGCATGCTAATAACATTCTTTAAAGAACACCTACATGAGATTCCTTAGATAGTAAGTTTCTGATAGCATGTTTCTGTAAGATAATTTTCTATTGTAAGATCAATAATGGTTTGAATTGGTGTGATTGTTGTAGTGTTGCTTGACTCCCATATTATTAGAACCACAAGGTATTCTATTTTAATATCTTTATCAAGGATATAACATGGTTCCTCTCTATAGCGAGTCTTGTTGATTAGATAGGTATAAGATAATCTACACCATCATCTTCTGGTTTGAGTGTAAAAACCTTTAACCAAAACATTCCAACATAATCATCACCTTTAGAAATATAAAAATACCCTTGCATAGTCTTGACAATAGGATCACACTCTAAACCTCCTTAAAAAATGTGAAATGTTATGCTCTCCATCTCAATAAACGAGTATAGCAAACCAAAAGAAGATAGAAGAGAAAGAGATCTGCGCTTATATGTCTCAAAAAACACAAATCAAGATAATTACAAATGCACTGAGCTATAAAAAATGGATTTGGGTTTTAAACAATAGATCCTAACATATAAAAATTTTAAAAAAAATATTTTTCATATATAAAATAATATATTATTACTAACATGCACAGAACATTCTTCAATCATTATAAATAATGTCATCAATATATAAAATCCAAAATCCATTTTTAATGAGAATATTTGGTACTAAATGTATACATAACTAAATCTCATATATATAGTATTTCAATTATAAATACTATTATTTATTTAATTATAATTAAAAAATTCTCCCTAATTTTTCTCTCTTTTAATCTCCTTCTTTTAAATTAAGTGAAAAAAAGTACTGCTTTAAGATAAGTGAGAGAGAGAAAAAAGAGAAAGAAGAGAGTGGAAAGAGAGAGAGAGAGAGAGAGCCTTAACCAGTCGCCCTAAGTAAGGGTGACCTTATTAAGTCACCCCTTACTAGGGGCGACCTTGATAGGTTGCCCCTTACTAAGAGGACCTTAATAGGTTGCCCTCACTAAGGGTGACCTTAACAGGTCACACTTACTAAGGGCGATGTCGCCCTTAGTAAGGGCCACCTTAGTAGGTCGCCCTTAGTGGTGACCTTAGTGGTGGGGGTCACCTTTAATAAGGGCGGCCCTAGCCAGACTCCCTTACTTAAGGCAATGTTACCCCTTAGTAAGGGTGACCTTTGTGGGTCACCCTTACTATATATAAGTAAGGGAGATTACCCTTCCTCCCTCTCTCACCCCGCTCTCTCACCCATCTCTCTCTCTTTCTCTCTCTCTCTCTCTCTCTCTCTCTCTCTCTCTCTCTCCCCCTTTGTGGCCATTGACCCTCCCTCCCTCTCTCATCCCTCTCTCTCGCCCCTCTTGCCTCCCTCTCTCTTTGTTTGTGGCCAACGACCGTCTACCTCCTTCATCTCTCCCCTCTCTTCTCTTCCTATCCGTCTCCCCTCTCTTCTCTTTTCCTCTCTCCCTCCCCCTTTTTATATAAGTGAACTTTGTGTCTCTCACTTTTCTCCCTCTCTTTTTCTAAACCCTAAAATTTTTCCTTGTCTTCTCTCTTTATCCTCTCTCTTTTCTAAATTTAAACTCTGCTTCCCTCTTTCTTTTCTTCCTCTTATCCTAAACCCTAAAGCTTGCATTGTTTCCCCTCTTTATCCTCTCTCTCTTTGTCTCTTTATTCTTCTTTGTTAATTGCCTTTGCTTTCTTCCCTCTTGTTTCTTTCCTTCCTCTCTATTTATCGCTTTATAACTTGTCTTGTCTCTCTCTTTCTCCCTTTATATCTTTCTATCCCCTCTCTCGCCCCTCTTGCCTCCCTCTCTCTTTGTTTGTGGCCAACTGCCGTCTACCTCCTTCATCTCTCCCCTCTCTTGTCTTCCTATCCCTCTCCCCTCTCTTCTCTTTTCCTCTCTCCCTCCCCCTTTTTATATAAGTGAACTTTGTGTCTCTCACTTTTCTCCCTCTCTTTTTCTAAACCCTAAAAGTTTTCCTTGTCTTCTCTCTTTATCCTCTCTCTTTTCTAAAACTAAAATCTGCTTCCCTCTTTCTTTTCTTGCTCTTATCCTAAACCCTAAAGCTTGCATTGTTTCCCCTCTTTATCCTCTCTCTCTTTGTCTCTTTATTCTTCTTTGTTAATTTCCTTTGCTTTCTTCCCTCTTGTTTCTTTCCTTCCTCTCTATTTATCCCTTTATAACTTGTCTTTGTCTCTCTCTTTCTCCCTTTATATCTTTCTATCCCCTCTCTCTCGCCCCTCTTGCCTCCCTCTCTGTTTGTTTGTGGCCAATGACCGTCTACCTCCTTCATCTCTCCCCTCTCTTCTCTTCCTATCCCTCTCCCCTCTCTTCTCTTTTCCTCTCTCCCTCCCCCTCTTTATATAAGTGAACTTTGTGTCTCTCACTTCTCTCCCTCTCTTTTTCTAAATCCTAAAAGTTTTCCTTGTCTTCTCTCTTTATCCTCTCTCCCTCTCTTTTCTAAAAGTAAACTCTGCTTCCCTCTTTCTTTTCTTGCTCTTATCCCAAACCTAAAGCTTGCATTGTTTCCACTCTTTATCCTCTCTCTCTTTGTCTCTTTATTCTTCTTTGTTAATTGCCTTTGCTTTCTTCCCTCTTGTTTCTTTCCTTTCTCTCTCTTTATCCCTTTATAAGTTGTCTTTATCTCTCTCTTTCTCCCTTTATATCTTTCCCTTGCCTCTCTTTTCTTAATCTTCTCATTATTGTTTCACTTTCTCTACCAATCCTCTTTCCGTTCTCTTTTAGTTTCCTTCCCTTATATTTTCTTTCTCTCTCTCCTACTCTTCATCTTCTTCCCTCTCTCCCTCTTGTTTCTCATCTCTTGATTTTTCTCCTTTTTTTTCCCTCTCCTTCTTCTCCTCAATATGGTGACTTCTCAACTCGAAAGATGGGCACGTGTGTTTTTAATGTCCTCAACAATACAAAAGTAGTTGTTGGCACCATGTTATATGTAAACTCCAATATCAATATTGTGCATGGAGTTCCTTTATTGTCTAGATAAATTGAATCTATCAAAGTAGGAGAGGTGCCGCTTCCTTTTCCTCAAAGACGGTGATATCTCCACATTAAATTAAACTAAAGGGTAAATCATTTTATGGCCAACAAGAGATTACATGTAAGTATTTTAAGATCTGTTCTTTCCTTTTTAATTATGTTTATTTTCATTATTATACTTAAATTAATTTATCTTGTATATGTTGTTGTGCTTAAATTGATCCACACAACAGATACGCAACATGTCATTAAATCTCTAAAGTAGGTACAACACTTAAATACCACTACTACTAGACAAGCAATCCAAGAAGTAACAAGCATGGAGAAGAGGAGGAAAACAATGCAAGAAGAAGATGATGATTGGGTGCCTCCACGAAGAAATTCAAATCAATCATCTAAATCTACAAAAAAAGGTGCATCTTTGAAATCCATGAAAGAAAAAAAGAAAGTAGAAGAGGTGGAAGAGGGTACTGAAAAAGAAGGCAAGAATGAAGGCCACCTCATGGTTACACATACAAGTCATCTCTACGCAGCTTAAACTTCTATAAGATAATCTAAACAAAGTAAAGGTAAATGTTATCCGCTTTGTAATTAATCTTGTAAAAGATCTTATTTTAAGTAGCAAGCATAAACCTGTATGTGCATTTTAGGTGCAAAGATACACTCCTTTGCCACGTATTCCCTTGTGCAGTGCTTAACCCCTCCATAAGAAGAGTGCAGTTTAGGTAAAAGAAGCTTGCAAGGGAGTTCTACACAAATGGCTATGTTGCAAATAGGTGCAATCTCATTTTCTTTGTCTCTTTATCCCACAATCATGTTAGATAAGTATCACATAATGATGTTAGTAGATGGGATGACGTATGGCTAATGAAAAAAGAGGAGTTAGAGAACGTGATCAAAGACACATAGTGGGCATTCTTCTCTAAGAAGATGTTTTATGTGTGGGGGGATGATAATCATCGCATTGTGGCATGGAAGGAGGAGATAACAAAATGTGAGTCATCTTAACATGCTAACTCTTTGAATGTGATGTTAAGAATTTTAAAATAGCAATAGCATTTACTCATTTTTGGGTATTTTCTTTTATTCTTTGGATCCCAACACTTGGATTAATCCTATTGGTCCATGGAACCTTAATTGGACCATAATCCAAAAATTTCTGAAAATCTAGACCCTTAGGCTAAGGTCCCTTATATCATTTTTAATTGATTCCTAATGCACATTAGAAAGTTCATTTTGAACTTAATTTTCAGGGGAAACCATTTCAAACACTAGGAGGATTTTTATATCCAAAGATATCTCAATTTTGGATTATCTCTCTCTAGACATTTTCTCTCTCTAGGCCAAAACAGGGTAAAACAAGACCTTTCTTCTATTTCAGAGAGGGGAATAATTACAAGAACACACGGGGAGGTTCTTACACCTTTACACCTCAAAAGCTGGAAGGAGGAACCTTACAATCTGAGACCCCGCCCAAGCCTCTATTGGACCTACTATGTGAAGTGGGGCAACCACGAGATCTCTAACTGCTACCATCACAAGGTTGCCTTAGCTCAAGCTATGCCTCAGGTACTGCCTGCCAACCCCAGGCAACCACTGGATTTGCCGGCTCCTACACATCACAACGCTCCCCAACCTGGCCAAGAAGTGTCCCAAAGAGGAATTCTTCGGGTTTTAGAAATACCTTTACCACCCCCCAGTTCTCCCACCATAGTCCCTGCTACCTAGAGTCGCACACCACTTCGTCAAATAACCCTGACAGAACTCTTCAAGGATGGGAATGAGGGAGAAATCCTAGAGACTCCCACTTACAAAACCCAAGAGCCCATGAGCCCACCCTCACAAATTCTCAGTCACTATGTCATGGAGGGTGATTAAATGTATCCTATGTACTTATTAGCAGCCTTGGTATCACGGGCAAGGGATATGAATTGAACAATGAGAAGACTGCCCATACAATGTTATGATTGTGGTGGAGCTCACTGAGTCGCTGAGTAACCCAACATGAATAGGACGGCCAGTGCCCCAGCAGGTGCTCCCGCATGACCACATTGTGCATTGGATGTGGCATCGACCATATGTATAAAGATTACCCACTAAGATGAGGAACAACTGGAAAGGCTCACGAAGATAATCCTAGCACTAGCCTTTAACGTGCTGAGTGTTAGAAATGGTTTTGTTCAAGCAGTCCCTCTCAACACAGTATCAACGTTGCAGAATCGGCAACGTGCTGCAACACATGGTGCTGTTAGAGGCATTAACCTCTCAAAACCAGAACTAAGCAAGAGCCCCTAAACAAGCCCGAGTAACTTGGCTCTAAGGAAAGAAGGCCACAAAGGTTGGGAAGGGTGAAAGCTGAGTGATTATCAAAAGTAGTTTTGACTTTGGCACAACAACTCATCTTTTGACTTCTTCATCCAAAGAAGAGAATGTGCTACGTGCTGTAGACCGCGCCCAAGAACCCATTGACCCCCGTCAGCTACCTAGAAATCTTATGGAGTATCCGAATCCTATTGAGGAAAAAGAAAGGCTCCAAGCTACCCAAGAGTTACTTCGTGAGTGCCAAGCTTGGTTGGAAGCTGATCCTCCTACTGTCTGCCTTGAACCATGCCCGTCTATCTCAAACCAGAGACCTGTGCATGATACTCAGGTTTATCCTTGTGAACTTCCAGACCAACCATTCCCGCAAGAGTTGACAAAAGAAGAAGCTACCCCCAATAGAAAGATAGGGTTGCGGAATATCTTAGAGACCTGCGAGATGAACATAGGGGAACCAATGCAAAAATCCCTGTTTACATCCCATACACCTCAAAAATCTTGAGACAAAGCAGACCTAACCTTCCTCAAGGGACAATCTCCATTCCAAGAGACATCGCAGGTCTCTCTTCTTTCCTCTCTTCTCAGGTCCAAGTTTCTATTGGCACCTTGCTCCAAGGTAGCCCACCAAGCCTCTGGAACGACTTGAAAGACTGGATGGAGAGACATCTCAGGGCATGCATGCACGAAACCATGGAGCTTGACAACTCTGATGATTTTGAGGAAGAAGAATTCCACATACCTTTAAGGTAAAAGGGACTCCTACTATTTGAGTGAACAATCTCGGACAATACTTTGAAGGTGATGAACTTAATGTGACCTTGCTGCTGATAACTTTCGACGGCCACCAAGTTAGTGCAATCTTGGATGGAGGGGCCAGAGTGAGCTTTGTGACCAAACAATGATGGGAAAAATGGGGAGAACTTGCCTTAGATAACATTCGATTGTTAGTAAAACTTGCTTCTTTGATGGAGCCACATTGGTCTACTAAGGGATCTTAAAATTAAGATTCTAGGAACCACCTACCGCCACACTTTTGTGGTGATGAATTTTGGATGCTAGCTTGTTTCATATGACTGCATACTTAGTAGACCCTTTATGGTGGCGAGAGTCCAAGATGATCCATGATTGGTGTGAGACCCCTGCCCCCTCCGCGGTGCCCCCTCCCAGGGTGATGGTGGCAGAAGCAGCGTCAGCCTCTCGTGCGGGGCAGGGATCCACACTCAGAGCCTTGCCCGTGGATGTCTGGACAAGAGACTAGCCTGACGGTTCCTCCGAAATCGAGCCCAAAAAAACTTCCCTTTCCTGGAAGGCACGGGCGATTCCTCTAGGGAAAAATCTTAGAACGGGGGAATTAATCTAACAAGTCAAATTCTTAACTAGTTAAACTAATCCGACCGAACCTGAAGTCACATGGTTAGATCAAAGAAGAGACTTGCACTTGGTCCATAGAATCACCGCTTTTTTCCTCCTTTAATGAGGCACAACCGCTGATTCCCTCCCACAGAACAAGGGTCTTCTCTCATCAGGACTTAATCTAACTAACGTAACTAATCGTATCTTAATTGTTTCGCAGGAATCCCCCGATCCAGAGTGTAACCCCAACTGTGGCCCATGGGTTAGCCAACCACCCGACCACTGTATTGGTGGGATTCCTTTATAAAGATTTGGTTGTGTTTTGCCTGGGTACCCAGGAAAAGAGTTCCCAGGCCCCCTAGCCGGCATTTTATGCAAAAATTAAAGTAGGCATTCCACATACACACCCAATATGAAATTGCCATTTATAACAGATTCGGTTGTCTTTAAAACAATCCTTCAATAGAAATCATAATATTACTGATCATCATCCTCCAAATTTTTGAGTCCATTGTGTTACAAAATATGTCATCTGGACTCTCGGTTGAAGACCAGCTGGACAACCAATGAGATCCAATATCAAAATTTGATTCACAAAAATATTTCTTTTTAGTCCATCCGAATCTTCCTCGATGCATGCATGGGTGTCCTAGCAACCGTGAGCCCGTGCATCACCTGGTCAAAACCCTCTAGGATCCTCCTTAGGTGTCCTAGCACTTCACTCAGGAACCGCTTCGTCGGTCCTCGCCCATCGTACCGGAAGAAGCACACCATTTTTACCGTACCGAGGTTGGTCAAGACCTCAGCAGGCTTTGCCGTGAGCGACGTTCCTTAACGACTCCCCGCCAGTTGTTGCAAATGAACCTCCTCTTAGTAAAACACATGCCAAATGCTTCCTCTAGCATTCTGGCGTAAAATAGTCCTTTAAATGAAAAACAGAGGTTCTATGCATGTAAAATTCTCAATTTGAGATTGGTTCCACAAAACCCCTTTTTCTTTACTTCTCAATTTCATAATGAGAATTCTTGATCTCTCATCAGGGTAATCTACCCATCATTTGATTGATTGTCCAACTAGATTCTTGGTGATTTCGGTCAAAGGAAAACTAGTTTAGTTCAACGGTAGTCTATTCTTTGTATTTGGGAACTGGAATTGGTCACGAAGTTTTTGCTTGATTCAGATTGAGAGATGGACAAGTAGGTTTACTGTCCGTCCCTCTTGTAGTCTAACCAAAATCAATCGGTTTAGTCCTAACAAGGATTTACTTCAGATAAACATCTATTTTTTGTTAAATACCAATTTAGTGATTTAACCAATTAAAATATCTAAAGATATTCTTTCTACCACTTAATTTCTCAACCTTAATTTCTTGGGTAGAATTATGGTGAAATTTTATCTTTTGATACTAAAAATTAATTTCAATTCTTTCTTTACTTAAATATCATAGAAGTTTTCTTTTAACTAAATACCAATATCTATATTTTTTTGAATAAGCTTGAAATCCCTCTTTTTCTCATTTAATGAGTACAATCCAAATGTCATGGGAATTCCTCTTTTATCATAGATTAAATCTATCTAAAATTTCTCTTTAAATTAAATAAAAATATTCAATATCCCAATATACCAAGAATTCCTCTTTTTCCATTTAAATGATTGAATTCCAAATATGATGGGAATTCCTCTTTCATCATTTAAATTTATTCATGCATAAAATAGTTTTAACTAAAATTTCTCTTAAAATTTAAATAAAAATATCCATTAATCCTAATATGACAAGAATTTCACTTTTTCCATTTAAATGATTAAATTCCAAATATGATGGGAATTCCTCTTTTATCATTTAAATTTTTCTTATGCATAAAAATAAATTTAACTAAAATTTCTCTTAAAATTAAATAAAAATGTCCATTACTCCAAATATGACAAGAATTCCACTTTTTCCATTTAAATGATTGAATTCCAAATATGATGGAAATTCCTCTTTTATCATTTAAATTTATTTATGCATAAAATAGTTTATCTAAAATTCTTCTTTAAATTTAAATAAAATATCCATTATTTCAATATTCCAAATTTTATCTTTCTCCATTGGAATACATGGATCTCCATTATCATGGGAATTCCTCTTTTATCATAAAAATGAAATTACTAAAAAT
The DNA here is from genome assembly GCF_041138505.1 of Cibotium barometz. NCBI lineage: Eukaryota > Viridiplantae > Streptophyta > Polypodiopsida > Cyatheales > Cibotiaceae > Cibotium > Cibotium barometz. Next base: position 36,516,876 of record NC_141087.1, on the reverse strand, counting down.
TTATCTTTTTCTCTAATTAGCTATTTATGCATAAACATTAAAAATTAATTTTCCATGGATACGACGAGAATTATTCATTTAACATAGGATGACTAATCCTAGAATATGGTTGGAAGTCCTCTTTTCACATTATGCATAAAAAAGAGTTATGTGTTAATTTCTAAAAATTTTGCCATAGCTCCGCTGCTATTACTAATAATTTTTAATAATTTTGAAAAGCATAAGATTTAGTAATATACTTATGATAGATTAACTATCAATAGATCTAAATCCATTCACATATGAGAATACACATGATAATTTTTAATAATTTTTGAAAAGCATAAGATTTAGTAATATACTTATGATAGATTAACTATCAATAGATCTAAATCCATTCATATATGAGAATACAAAAGAATGAGGGTGTATTTATAGGTGAGGGAGGCCACCAACTGAGTCCAACTAAGTTCTAGAATTCTTCAGCTTTAGTTTGGCTAAATTTGGACAAGATTTGGACCAGTTTAGCTCCCTTTTTGATCCAGTTTGATCCAAGAGAGAGGAAAGATAAAAATATCTTAATATTTTGGAATTAAAAACTCATTCACATGTGTGAAATAGGTGCCTCCTTGAAGTCTCCCCCTTTCCTTACCAAGGTGTCAAAATTGTATGATTACTCTAAAATATCTCATTTTTTTAGTAATATCTCATAGTTTTTAACTAATAAACCTTGTACTCAGTCAACTCTTCATCTTATGTGGGCATTTACTCATTTTTGGGTATTTTTTTTTATTCATTGGATTTATCTCATCCCAATACTTGGATTAATCTTATTGGCCCCAGAGCAACCTTAATTGGATCATAATCCAAAATTTTCAAAAAATCTTGACCCTTAGGCTAAGGTCTTTTAAATCATTTTTAATTGATTCCTAATGTACCTTTGAAAATTTATTTTGATTTTTTATTTCAGGGAAACATATTTTTGATATTTGTAGAATTTATATATCCAAAAATATCTCAATATTGAATTACCACTCTCTAGAATTTTTCTTCTCTCTAGACAAAAACAAGGAAAATAATATTTTCTTGTATTCAAAAATAGGGAATGATTACAGGGGATTGATGTAGAGGCTTATTCATTATTCAGGCTGAGGAGGAATCTTACAATTGGAATACTGATCACATCTATATTCGGAGAAAAGATCTTACACCTTCAAGATCAATCTACGCATGTGGAAAGTACACCCCATGGGTGGCAGACCATTTGCAGAGAGGACTTAGTCACAACTACATGAACTACTGAAGTTCATCTATGCCAGACATGCCATAAAACACTAGACCATAAAAGGGAGAGTGAGGATTGCGCACCACTTCCAGAGCTGGAAGACTTTAAGAATTAGATGCATATCCTTGCTACCTTGGACATCTTGCCTAGAAAAACTGGCACTAGATTTGCCACAGAGCCGGAAGACTCTGAGAATTGGATGCATATCCTTGCTACCTTGGACATCTTGCCTAGAAAAACTGGCACTAGATTTGCCACAGTGAATGGATAAGAGCTTACATCATTATATATGTAGTATATCTACCCACTATAGCCACACAAGAGCTTGAGCAGGTTGTTCAAGCCAAGCCATCAAGCAGTGTACACTCCCATAAAACTCATAGGCCCAAAGGATTCCTTGGGCTAGAGAGTTATATCTTCCCAGACAATTTTGAAACCTATTGGTTGAAGTATGTGGGTGCCGTGGAAGCACATGAGCATTTCAATGAAATGTGGCAAAAAGAGTTTGCAAACAACTCTCTTTTGGTCCACACTATTGTCCCACAGCCAGTTGAACCCATTCAACTAGAACTAGTCCCTGAAAATCTTGTTCTGCACGCAAGGCACGCAACAAAAAGTTAGCACTCGGAGAAAAAGAAGCCAAAAGGCCAATTGACGAGGAAAGTGCTAAAGTCGAAGAAACATGGCAGGTGCACAAGCACTTTAAGACCTTTCAAATGGCTGACCGATTTGTTCAATACAGTTTGTCTCAAAAGTCTAATAGTGGGCAACCTAGGACCTCTTATGACAGTCCAAAGGTTAATGAAGTGAACTTGGCAGGCTGCTAGGGTGAAGACCCAAGGTCCGTATTCATTGCAGAAGACCTTTCAAGGGAAGAAGAAGCTGAGCTCATCGCTCTCTTAAAACTGAATTCCAAGACTTCTTCGCTTGGAAGTACATGGATATGAAGGGTGTACCCCTAGAAGTGGTCTGGCACACCATTCCCATGGTCAACGGAGCTAGGCCAATCAAACAACACGCTTACCCAATGAACCCCAAATACTCCAAGATGGTCCACGAAGAAGAGATTCAAAGACTTATCAATGATAGATTCATCTATGAAATTGAACATACGGAGTGGGTATCACCAATCATGATAGTGCCTAAGAAAAACGAAAAAGGTCAGGGTGTGCATCGACCTCAAAAAGGTCAATGCCGCCACCATAAGGGATCACTATCCTTTACCATTCACTGAACATGTGCAGATAGAGTAGCAAGAAAGGAAGCTTACAGCTTCCTAGATGGATTCTCAGGATACAACCAGGTGTTAATTGATCCCAAGGACCAGCACAAAATTGTTTTCGCTATATTGACTGGGGTACATATGCATATAGAGTCATGCCTTTTGGGTTGACCAATTCCCCCAAAACCTTCCAATTCTTAATGTGTACGGCTTACAAGGAATATCTCTAGAAATTCCTGGAAGTCTTCATGGATGACCTATGTGTCACTTCTTCCTGGAAGGAGCACCTCGCATGTTTGTGCACGGTACTAGAGCGATGTAGGTTATACTGCATCTCGTTGAACCCTCCTGAATGCCAATTCTAGGTTTGACATACGGAGTGATCCTAGGACACATTGTCTCTAGACAAGGGATATCAATTGACGACAACAAGGTGTGGCTTATTCTAGAGCTTCCCCCACCTACCAACTTCAAGGGTGTCTAGCACTTCATGGGACACGTTGGCTATTATCGAAAATTTATTTTTATATATGATGATATTGCTAGACCCCTTTATGGACTCCTTATAGTTTTTGAGTGGACAAATGAATGCCAAAGGGCCTATGCCACACTCAAAAATGCCTTGGCAAGCGCTCCAATCCTTAGATCCCCCAACTGGGATCTCATCGTCCATGTCTATATTGATGCCTCAGCATTTGCCATAGGATGCATGCTAGCCCACCAACCAGGTGAACACAAGATAGACTTCCCCCCATCAGTTTTGCCAGCTGCCAACTCAATGAAGCTAAGAGAAATTACACCACAATTGAGAGAGAAGGATTAGCGATGGTTTACACGGTTAAGAAATTCTGCCATTACCTTTTGGGCGACCAAGTTTGTCTTCTTTGTAGACCATCGAGCCCTGTTGTGCCTAGTCAATAAACCCTGTATGGCAGGCAAAATCACTAGATGGCTGCTTATCTTGCTTGAGGTTGATTTCACTGTTATGGCGGTGAGAAAAGGCTATCAGCATGTTCTTGTAGACCACATGTCAAGGATCCCCAATGGTGATACAAACAAAATCCTGTGTGCCATTCTGACCAAAACAATGGAAGCCAGCCACAACAACGACTGGGAATAGAAATTGCTGGCTACACTTTGGGCTTATAGAACTTCATATAAAGTAGAAACTAATGCTACTCCCTTCATGTTATCCAAATGTCCAACTCTGATTACCAAACTATCGCGACTATCCAACTCCGGTTATCCAAATATCCACCTAACTGCCTAAGTCTAAAAGCACTGAAGTGCGAAGCGCTGTAATTAAAGCGTTGTATCAAGCATTGTAACTCTTTGGCATCCGTCTCTATAAGGATAGCCTATTATGAATAATGAAACTTTGTTCTTTGAGTATCATTGTCTTATGTATATTGTCTATGCGCAACATTATTTTTATCTCTGTTTTCAAGTATGTTATTCTGTTGATGGCGTTTGCGTTCAACACTTTGGCGACCACGATTTACAAATGGACTCCTGAGTGGTAGGGACCTGATGGGTTCATGTCCGAGGGCGGGGGGATGAGCGACATCAATGCTCTGTGTGGCGAATCGAGCGGTTTCAACGTTTGGCTATTTGTCAAGTTCTGGAGGTTCTTTGGAAGATGGGGATGGCATAGAACGCATGTGCCCCCTACAGTAGGAACTCCTACGATCGTGGACGAAGGAGCTGAGGTGGTTTTTCTGCGTTATCTGAACTCTTTGCCTCGACTTGCTGTTTCTGCCCCCAGTGAACCACCCGGGAGTCCCACTGATACCTTCGCCACACTACCGCCACCGATCAGTTTTCATTGGTACATTCCTTTAGGCTGTCGACGCCTTCAGTTTGAGCCGGTGAACCGTCCTATTACCGCCATGATAATCAAATACCCGAAGTTTTCTGGGGGTTCATCGGACGATGTAGAGATGCCCATGTTTTGTTGTTTGATAGTGCATGGCGAGTTAATATGCTGGGTGCAGTGGATCAGCAGTTGACGAAGGCAGCCTTTATTCCTACCCTCTGCAAGAAGGCGGCTGTATGGATCACATAGTATGACGTGGGTCATTTTTTGACTTATGATGTGCTGCATGATGCTTTTTTGGGGCCTGCTACCGGGAGGAAAAGACCTCCGTTTGTGTGCTCGACAAGTTGGGTCATCCGATGAATCAAAAGGATCTTACGGTGGAGGATTATGCCACCAAGTTTCAGAAGCTATTACGCGGCGGCTAGATCCGGCCAACCAGTCGTCGTCGGGCGGAGATCCTCAATTCTTATTTCATTAGAGGACTGAGCAAACCTTTGAAGCGGGTGGTGGCGGCTAGTGACCTGGGTGCTGCAACCTTGGAAGATCTAGTGGAAGCGGCTATTCATGTGGTGAATGAGTCTTGGTGACATTCACTAAGCAGAAGAGTAAAGGCAAGTCCAAGTGTTCTCTTATGGATTCCTCGGATGATGAGGAGTATTGGGATTCAGACGAATTGGAGACGAGTGATGGGTCGGATGATGAGGAGGAGAAGTGGTGTGAGCGGAACAAGTCGAGCAAGAAGGTTGGAAAATTGGCCCAGGAAGGGTTGGTGACCCGAGCTCGGGATTCCAAAGGTGGTGCAAGAACTTCTCAGTGTACCTGGTCAAGAGCATGGTGTACTCAGTGTGTCGAAACCCTGGCCATATGGTGGTGGAAGAGTGTGGCTTGAATGACTTGTGGTATGCGATTTGTCGACGGCGGCAGCCAGGTGACGCACTCCACAAATGCTTGCAGATATAATGGGCGGCGAGCTCTGTAGTCTATAGTTAGGGCACCGGTTGCTGTAGTGTCGATGGTCCAGCCAACATCTCTGGTGGCTCCGGTTGCTTAGCCTGAGCAGGAGTGCTGTCCCTTCCGGCCACGCATGTGGTTTGCTGCTGCTGGTGCAAGACAGGACGGGCAAACAATGGTACGAAAGATGGTGTGCTTCTATTGTGAGGCTCTGCGGAGTGTGAGCTGTGGAAACAACACTGTTGAGAAAATGTGGTGCTTATGCTAGATCAAGTTGAGTGGAGGAGAGAGACCCAAAAAAATACAAGAACAAATCTTGTTTATTAAGTTGCTTTTACATACAACTTGGCCTTTGCACACACCAAATGCCTTCTAGCTTTGCCTTTAAATAGGTGAGCTAGTGGACCATAAGTCCATTCACACACACACCCTTCTCCTACCCTTTTACATGACCTTAGTCTTTTAATACCCCCCTCAATACCAACTATGAAAAAAATTGGAATAGGTGGTATTGGACATAGGTTGCCTTTATAACATTAGGTGTACAAGGTTAGGAATATAGGTGTTGTTACATTGAGATTTAAAACAATTTCTCAGTGGAGTTAGAGGCTGATGCAAAGTTAGCCTCTAACTCTTTGTTAGAAAATTTAGAAAGTGATATGCCCTGTTTGTTTACACTTGTTACATTTTATCTTGTTGGGATATTTGATCCAACAATTATTTGCCAAATGACCCACCTTTTTTCAATGGACACACCTTACTTTGCTCACTTGATGTGACAAAGCTTGTTCGATATTCAATGGAGTCGATACATTTGAAGATTCAGCTCCTCCCTTTGGCCTCTTTTCGTCATCAAGACAAGATTGAATGACTCCTTCAAGGGTGGGATTAGGTATGTTCTTCAGGGTGGTGAGGTGGGGTACACTTTCTTGACTACTTTTAGCAAAATAGCCACTGCATCATCTTCATCCATTCTCGCATTCACTGATGCAAGTTGAGCCATAAGGCCCTTTAAGTGAGATAAAGACTCCAATGCCGTCTCCCTCTTTGAGCTCCAAGCTGAAAAATTCAATTTTAAGTGAGATCTTGGAATTCTTACCACCACGAGCTCCATAGAGCTTGTCAAGCTCATCCCATTTCTCCTTTGCAGTTGGAAGTTGGTCCACATGGTGAATAAGAGCCTCATCTCAAGATGCAGCATGATGATAGCTTGTTCCCTCTCATCATCTTCAATATCTTTAGCCTTAGTTTGATCAATAACTTTAGTGCCGGAGATGAATGGCAAAAAACCTTTGGACATCATCCTTGTACTTGACAAGAACTTGCCAAGTGTGGAAGCCCTCTCCTGAGAACTTCTTAATTTGGGTGTTTTCCTTTGACATTGGGTATTGAAGGGAGATTATAAGAGTGTAATGGGCTGATTTATGAAGAAGAAAACCAAAAAATTTGTGATGTTTTGGCTTAAGTAGAAAGAGAATGGCTTATGAGAGTGCAACAACCCTTAATCAAGCCAAGGATGTTGCATAAAAAGAGATTAAAATGATGAAGCTTATGGTTTAGCACTTAGGGTTTGTGCCCAATCACTAATTCTGATGGAGACGAGCTTCATTAGTGTCAAATAACACTTTCTTTGGTGATTAAGATGACCGTTAGTGTTTAGCAACACTATTAGTGCTTAAGAGCACATTTTAGCATCTAATGGCACTTGCATTGGTGATTAGATTCACCATTAGTGTTTAAGAACACTCTTAGTGTTTAGAAACACTTTGAAATGGCTCCCCTTTGTTGGATTAGTTGCATCATTTAGTGTTAATTAACACTATTAGTGTTTAAGAACACTATTATCAAGCTTTTGAAGAAGCTTTCATGGTAGAACAACACAGGAGTAGCCTGGTTTTTTGACTCCCACACACGATTCATGCCGCCATTAGGGCTGATATCTTGACTGTAGACCCTTGAGACTTAGGGCTTCGAAAACCCTAAGCTTGTGTGGCTTGAGATTGCCCACAAGTTGCGTATTGTTGTACGACAAACAGTGCTGCAGAAATTATGCGTCGGCCTGCTCAAAGTGCAATGGCACGGTTGAGAGAGGTGTAATCCAACAATTAGCTGTACAAATCTGAGTGCTCGGGGATGGTCTTAAACTTCCTAGTTGAGAGAACGCTAAGATACGCCAAGATACAGTTGCTAGAAGGCCTCCACCCACTGGCTGGGGGGTTCATCTCCACAAGAAGTGAGATGTGGATAACCTAGTCTACACCACACAAAATGTGACCTAATCTACCCAAGCTCTAGATACCATGTTGAGAAAATGTGGTGCTTATGCTAGATCAAGTTGAGTGGAGGAGAGAGACCCAAAAAATACAAGAACAAATCTTGTTTATTAAGTTGCATACAACTTGGCCTTTGCACACACCAAATGCCTTCTAGCTTTGCCTTTAAATAGGTGAGCTATTGGACCATGAGTCCATTCATACACACACCTTTCTCCTACCCTTTTACATGACCTTAGTCTTTTAATAAACACAAGGTGGAGAAGGACAACAGCCGGGGAACAGGTGAACCATTGTCCTCCTCGAAACAGCCCATGGTGAATGTGGTGGGGAGATTGTGGCTCTAGATGAGCCAGAAGTGATGGATGAAGATCAGTCCAACCAAGAGCCCTTGGTGTGATGGCTATCACCCGCTCTCCGGAGGAAAAGCCCCTATGCAACCCACAAGGATGGTGCTTTGGGGGCAGTAGGAAAGGAAAGCGGCCAGCAATGGATTGGAAGGATCAGGATAAGATTTGGACTCAGGTCACGGAATGGGTCATAGAGATTCAACATTTTAAGCCCTTTGGGCGGCCAAGTGGAGGCTCTGGTCTGAGGGTACCACTGGTCGTGATGGAGCCAAGGGCAACAAAGATTCCAACGATTGATCCTGACAAGGGGAGAGACGGTAGTCCGACATATAATTTATGGGAGGCACTGAAAAAGCAACCAATTCACATGAAAATGGAGTAGTTGCTCACCCTGGTACTGACGTTCCAACAATAGTTAATCCGCTAGCTTATGGGTGTGGAGGAGCCCACTAGCGTAATGCGGGATAAGCTATCAGTACAGGTGGACCGAGCGGAGGGTGATGTTTTCGATTCCAGAGTGGAAGCTCTAGTGTTTGATGAAGCTGTTCCAATCATTATTGTGAAGTTGGCAGGTGAATAGATTCCTGGTGTTTTATTGGATGGGGGATCTAGAGTTAACATTCTGTCAAATATGATGTGTGAAAAATTGGGTCTAATGACATGGGAACCTGCACTGTTCACTGTTAAAATGACTGATTAATGATGGGTGCAACCGTTGGGGTTGGTCCACGGATTGACCTTGGACATTTTCGGATTTTCCTTCTAGGTGGAAGTAGTGGTGCTACAAATGGAGGATATTAAGGGGGCTTACCCTATGCTCTTGGGTCATCCACGGCTACGAGCAGGCTCACATTAAGTAGGATTGCCATGCTGACGTGATCACAATGCGAAAAGGGAAGAAGAAGCTGAAATTGTCAGTAGTTTCCAGAAAGAGAGTGGAGCCACCATCCCACCCTTGGGTGGTGGAGGGGGTTAATATGGTGGAAGGACTGGGTCTGGATGAGGAATAGGAATACACCTGCACAGCAGAATGTGGATTTGGTCAGTTTGTTTGAGGTTGATGTGGAATCCATTCTGGATAAATCAATCAAAGCAAGATTCAGAGGGGGATTCCGAAGGAGACCAGGTGGAACCAAGTAGGGGGCGATATGCTAGCCCTACCGTTGATGGAGACTGCCCCGGGGAGGTGGACACTTCTGATATCCATGGAGTGATAGTAGCAGAAGAAGCTTTTGAGTGGCGGGCATTGTAGCAGTCCAGGAGGGTGAAAGAAGAGGAGTTGGTTGACATGAATCTCGATACAGCAGAAGAACCCAAGGTGGTACGGGTCAGCGCTTGTCTAGATGAATAGTTCCGCCTAAAGTTGTAGGAGTTACTGGCCTCCTTCACGGATGTGTTTGCCTGGAACTATAAGGACCTGAAGGGGATTGATCCATAGTTTTATCAGCACCAAATTAATCTCTGGGAAGATGTTGTTCTAGAGTCTGCTAGCAACGTTATCAGATGAATCCGAATTATGCTAAGAGTGTGAAGGAAGAATTGGATAAGTTACTCCAGGTTGTATTTATTTATCCGCTTGATCATGCCACCTAGTTGTCACCCATAGTGATTGTTCCAAAGAAAAATAAAATCTCCGGGTGTGCGTGGATTACCATAAATTAAATGATGCAACCATCACCAATTCTTTTCCCTTGCCTTTCACGGATGCAGTATTGGATGTGGTGGCGGGACATGAGATGTATTCCTTCCTGGATGGGTTCAGTGGGATACAACCAAGTTCGCATGGCACCGAAAGATCGAGAGAATATGGCTTTCATCTCACTAAGTGGGGGGCCTTTTCTTCCAATGAAATGATGTTTGGCTGCTTCTGCTGGAAGAATGCCCCAGCCACTTTTCAGTGGATGGTACAAGAGATCTTTGCGGAGTACCTCACTTCGTTTATGAGGGTCTTTCTAGATGATTTTAGTGTATTCAGACAGAAGTGCTTGCACCTGCACCATTTAATGTTGTGTTTAACAAAGTGCAGGGAATCCCGGTTGTGCTTAAATATGGCCAAATGTGCATTTGTTGTGGGAAGTGGTATGTTGCTTGGGCACATTGTTTCAAAAGAAGGCATTGCCATAGATCTGTCTAAGGTGGAAGTCATTCGGAAGGCGGGTGTACCGGCTAACAACAAGAAGTTGGGCCGATTTTTGGGGTAGGTCAGGTGGCATAGTCGGATGCTCCATTATCTAGCGGATGTGGCTGCACCGCTTAATGAGCAGCTCAAAAAGGTTCCCATAGTGTGGTCAGGACAGTGTGACCTAGTGTTTTGACGCTTGAAGTTGATGTTGGCAGTTGCCCCGGTGGTCCAACCCCCTAACTTGAATCTTTCTTTCCATGTGTTTGTGGATGCCTTGGATGTAGCCATTGGTAGTGTACTGATGTAGTAGACAGAGAAGGGGTGGTTCCGACTAGTATACTATGCCAATCGGCGAATGTCCAAGGCAGAACGGAATTATTCCACCATACTGAATGGGAAGCATTGGGAATGATCTACTTTGTAACCAAGTTTGCAACCAAGTTTCGGCACTACCTATTGGGAATGATCTACTTTGTAACCAAGTTTCGGCACTACCTATTGGGCAACCGATTTATTTTTCATGTGGATCATTCGGCCATGCTGTTCTTGGTGAACAAACCTAATCTGACGGGGAAATTGGCCAAGTGGATGCTTATTCTACAAGAGTTTGAGTTCACACAGTGATCCATACACCAAGATCTAATCATGCAATGGTGGTCGATTATCTTTCCCAACCGGAGAGTGGTGAACCGCTGGATGGAGGGTCTAATGATTTTTCGGTTGCTGATCTATTCGAGTTAGCGGTGGTAGTTTCGGAGGCGCCACATATGTGGTATGACGAAATGTTACAGTTTGTGGGGAACAGGTATGCTGAGGGAGATTTGGCCCAAGTTACCTAAAGAAGGAAATAGCTGGATGTGCAAGTGGCAGTGTGCATGTAGTTGGGTGGGACAGAGTGGCAGCTGTTGGCTCACTGAAGTTTGAAGGGTACTTGGTTGTTGATAGCACTCATATCCAGCCAAAGGGCAAAGTGGGTGTGCAAAGTAGAAGGTACAACCCGAACGGAGTTCAAGCAGGTAAAACTTTGGACCTAGCCATCCAAGCAGAGCTTGTTGGGATGACGTCTAAGAAGATTGGAATCTTCATAGAATAGCAAGACACAATTATAACTAATGGTTCAAGGTGATGGTGCAGAGTCAGGAAACAAGGCTCATGTGAAGGTCGTCATGGTGTCATGGGGGCCTAAGCTAGACTAAGTGGATGGACTTTGCACCTTGTTGGTGAACAGGAATAGGTAGATTCAGACTTAAGGTCCAAAACTGCCTGAATACGTTTTGGGGCAGTTTGGCTAGAGCATGGAAAATCAAGTCTTGGTGTGAAGGCAAACTAGAGCACTTAGTCAGGGTGAACCAAAGCCGAAGAGGTGCAAAGGTTTGAATGCCAAAGGATCGCGGTGGTTTCACTTGGTGGTAGGTGTGGGGCCAAAGGCACTTTGTCACAGAGGATCAATGCACCTATGTACCAGCTCCATATGTGAGGTAAGGTTTCTGGGTGCAAGTCTAGCTGAGGATGTTGGCACTTGAGCTGAGTAGAGAAGCATGCAACTGGATCCTAGTGGGGCTGATTGCACTTTAAGCAAAAGAAGAACAATGGGCTTGGTATCTTTCAGACTTACCACCAAGGGAAGGCAATGTTTTGAAGAAAACGACGAGGCAAGCAATGAGATAAAGTGGCACTTTATAGACCAGTAGCACCTCAGATGGGGACCATGGGCTGGTAGCCACCCAAAGGTCAAGGAAAGAAGGAAGCAAAGGGGCCACACACGCAGAGAAAGTATCAGTTATGGGGTTGGGTTTGCTTATGCTAAGAAATTGAATGCGGCAGAATGAGACGTCATGTTGGTGTGGTGCCCAATAGTAAGAACAGAATGCATAGCATGTGGAGGCACATATCTATCCTGCCTTCTTCACCTGGTGTGCGTAAAACTGGTATGCCAAGTTCCTCATCCAAACTTTCTGAACTTGACGACTCATAACCTGTAATGCCAATTCCTTCAACCTTCTTTTTCCCTTTATCCACAGCACCACTCCCAGTGCTCACACTCTCATGTCTCAAGTGTCTTGACCATGGACATATAGTGCTACTCTCAGACTCTGCTGGCCCAGACATACAAATAGAACTTGCTTGTGGCAAGTTCACATGCACACATCAGCATCATTGGAATCAATGACACCCTCATCCTTTGCCTTGTACCAACTAGCAAGTTTATTAAACACCACATCTCGTGAGATAACCACTTGCCTCTAGGTTTATGGATTGTAACATTTATATGCCTTGCGATCCTGTGCATACCCAACAAAAACGCACTTTTTTGCCTTAGGATCCAACTTCCTCCTTCTCTCATCAGGCACATGTACATAAGCTATGCGACCAAACACTTTGAGGTGTCCAATGTCTGGCCTAAAACCTATAAGCCACATCTCTGGCGTACTTCCATGTATGTCTGCTGTGGGTGTTTTATTAAGTACATACAGTGCGGTGGCACACGCTTCTGCCCAATAATAGTCTGGCATGCTCTTTTCATTGAGCATTGCCCTGGCCACATCACAAATGACTCTATTCTTCCTCTCAGCAACACCATTTTGTTGATGTGTGTACCTGCAAGTTAACTGCCTTCTTATGCCATGCTTTCTTAAGATATTCTCAAAAGCATGTGAGGTGTATTCACCACCTCCATCTGTCCTCAAACATTTTATCCAAGAGCCATATTACTTCTCTGCAAAAGCTTTGAAGTCCATAAACTTTCCCAACACTTCACTTTTCTCTCTGAGAAATTAAATCCAAGTCATTCTGTTGAAATCATCAATAAATGTCACATAATACAAGCTGCCTTTAATGGATGGGTTTTGTGCAAGACCCCATACATCACTATGCACTATCTCAAGTGGCCTGCTACTCATGTTGTCTTCTTTAGGAAATGGCAACCTTGCTTGCTTTCCAAACTGGCAAGCATCAGAGACATGCATATTCCCATCATACTTGAATCTAGGCAGCCCACTAACAATGCCTCTTGCCTGCATGTTCTTTAACCTTTGTATGTTCACATGTCCAATCCTTTTATGCCATACTTGAATCTAGGCAGCCCACTAACAATGCCTCTTGCCTGCATGTTCTTTAACCTTTGTATGTTCACATGTCCAATCCTTTTATGCCACATGTCAATGTCCTGTACCACATTTCGGCTTTTAGAGAACATGGCTGATTTTAACTCAGGAATCCTAGCATCCAACTTAAATAACCTGCCTTCTTTCTTGCCTTTGGCAATGACTCTACATCCATTTTTGAAATCCTCAACAAAGCAACCATGCTTGTTGAAACAAACCTGTAAACCCTGCTCCACCATTTGACCAACTCAGGCCAAACTTTTTGTAATAGAAGGCACATACAAGACATCTGCCATAGACTTTGTTTTACCATTGTGCATAACCAATGGTACGCTTCCACCAACATGTGTGATAGCATGTTGGGTATCATCTCCTATCTCCACATAGCCTTTCACATCCATAGGCTTCATATGCTCAAACCATTCGCCATGACAAGTCATATGGTTTGATGCTCCAGAGTCCATATACCAAGTGTCATCACTGTCACCATTTGTCATCATAGATCCCACAACATGTTTCATGGCAAACAAGTGATTTGCGTTGCCATCATTATTATTTGATGCAAAATTTCCACCATTTGCATAATTCCCACCATGTTGTGCATAATGTCCACCATGTTGTGCTCTACCTCCTCTCAAATAATTTTGTTTGCGGAAACAATCACATGTCATATGACCAAATTTCCCATAGTAATGGCATTCCACATTTTGCATAGATGTTTGTTGGCCTTGCCAACGTACTCTACCACGAGGATTACCTCTGCCTCTCTGAGGTGTATATCCACGACCACCTTTGGCACCATATGAAGCCTGAAAATTATGTTGTGGTGACCTATCCTGCCATCCACGACCATTACCATGGCCACATGATGCAAATCTCCCCCTGCCTCTAAATCCCCTTTGTGAATAGAAAGCTTGATTTCTGCCATTATCATCATGGCTAGTAGATGCATCATGAAAAGAGTCACTGAGTTTGATTTCCTCAACAAGTAAGAGTGAAACCAACTCATCAAAATCTGGTAAACCTATACTCCAAACCAAGATAGATGTATCAAAAGACTTATACTCCTTGCCTAGACCACGCAAGGTAATGTCTACCAAAATCATCATCAGGCATGGGGGCATTGATTGTTGCCAATGCATCTGCATACTTCTTTATCTCTTGTACATAATCATGGATGCTCCTTCCTTTCCACTTCACATTATGAATCTGTTGTCTCAAAACTTAGACTTACGAGCACTAGTGTCTGTATCAAATAGCTTTACCAATGTATTCCATGCATCCTTGGGATTCTCAACATCATGTATATGTATGAGTATAGCATCCGAGATACATATAGACAAGTAATGCAAGACTTTGTATGCTCTCTTCTCTAACCATTGCTTATGAGCTACAACCTGTTGTTGTGTAGGTTTTCAAGGTAGTTCCAGCTCTGGCTTTGCACCTGTAAAACAAGGTTCCAAAACCCTTTTCCTTTCAGAAAGCTTTTAATCATGTAATTCCATGCCTGGAAGTTCTTTCTATCCAACTTCTCACCGGTTGACATATTTGCTCAATGCAAATGCACCTTTTGCACACATCTAAATCTGTAAACAAGCCTTCCTCAGCTCAACCACACTCTAATAAGTGTTCCAGATACTCCAAAGTACTCAACGAACTTCACTGTTGATGTAGAAAACCAAACTGATTGCATCCAAATTGAGCTGGCATATATAGTCCAAAGTACCTTATTTTTGGCACGCTTTCCAAGGCTTCAAATTGCAATGTAGTGGTTCAATCAAGTGCGGATAACTTGCATTGACACCTAAACAAGCTCAATGTTTCATATCAACACCAACCAAGGTGCGTACATACAAAATTTATCAAATCCCCTTCTCTATTTTGAGAAAAAACCAGTAAAACCAGTATTAATCCTGCTCTAATTTCTTTAATCCTTGTCCAAATTGAGAGCCCAGGCATTCATTATCTTAGCAATGATGTGTACTAACTTTGTGTAAAAGGAATTCGTCTAATTGCGAATAACGAGTGAGTAATTAGTTGATTAATCACTCACTATCTCACTAATCAACTCTACTAATCCTTCATTAATCAGCTCAAATCTTCATGTTGCTCAAGGTTGAACTTGAAAAGACCTTCTCCGCTTCAATATATACCCAATTGCTAAGCTTCCCATGCATTCATGTCATCCATTTGGCATCAAAGACCTCAACATTCTGAACTATTTGTAAAAAATGCACTCCTAGCCTGCAGAGTTTAGCATCGCTTGCTTGTAGGGGTTTTTGGAGAGTTTGTACTACACACAAATGATTGCTCATAAGCCTTAGAAATGACCTAAGGTAGGTTGCCAACCAATCAATGCATTGATTTGATGCAAAAACTCACTGTTTTGGAGGAGGTTTCAAAACTTGAATTTTTCTCTTATTTTAATGCATCAAGCTTGTTCTGGATTTACTCTAGGGTTTGCACATGAGTTGCCAATACATTAATCCTTGTCACATACATGTTCCTTTGTTGCCAGATTGCATCCATTTGCACAATACATCACTGCTTTCAAGCTCCAATGGAAAGCTTGCAAAAAACCAGAATTTTCTTTTGCTTTGGGCTATTAAAAGACTAAGGTTATGTAAAAGGGGAGGAGAAGGGTGTGTGTGTGAATGGACTTATGGTCCACTAGCTCACCTATTTAAAGGTGGAGCTAGAAGGCATTTCATGAGCATGAAGCTTAGTTGTATTTTTTGAGCAACTTAATAAGCAAGAGTCATTCTTGTATTTTGGGTCTCTCTCCTCCACACATTTGAGCTAGCATAAGCACCACAAATTTTATCACGGTATCTAGAGCTAGGCAACTTGCAAGTTGTAGAATAGAAAAAAGTGGTTTTTAGAGTGCATCTCATCTACCCCCAGCTAGTGGAGGCCTTCCAGCAGCTTGAGGAGGACGAATCTCGATGTGCTTTCAACTAGGAAGTTTGGGCGCTCAGATTCGTACCATCAATTGCTAGGTTTACTATCAGGAGGCCGCGGCATTGAGCTCTGAGCAGACCGGTGCCGTTTCTTCTACGCTACTGCTATCGTACACCAATATGCCGCTTGTGGGCACCATAGGCTTGAGGTAAGTTAGGGCTTTTGAAGCCCATGACGTAAGGGCTTAGGGTCTCAAATCTCAGCCCTAATGGCGGACTGAATCGAGCGCGGGAGTCAAAAAACCAGGCGGCTTCTACTGGTTTCTCTCCATGAAAGCTTGCTCAAGAGTTTGTTAATAGTGTTCATAAACACTAATAGTGTTGTTTAACACTAATGAGGCTACTAATCCAGCAAAGTGCTTCTAAACATTAAGTGTGTTCTTAAACACTAATGGTGAATCTAATCACCAATACAAGTGTAAATTGATGCCAAAAATGTGCTCTTAAGCACTAATTGTGTTTCTAAACACTAATGGTGATCTTAATCACCAAACAAAGTGTTCTTTGACACTAATAAAGCTAATCTCCATCAGAATCAGTGGTTGGGCACAAACCCTAAGTGCTAAACCATAAGCTTCACCATCTTAATCTCCTTTATGCAACATCCTTGGTTTGATTAAGGGTTGTTGCACTCTCATTAGCCTTTCTCTTTCTATTTAAGCCAAAACATCACTAATTTTTTGGTTTTCTTCTTCATAAATCAGCCCATTACTCTCTTGTAATCTCCCTTCAATACCCAATGTCAAAGGAAAATACCCAAATTAAGAAGTTCTCAGGAGAGGGCTTCCACACTTGGCAAGTTCTTGTACAAGATGATGTCCAAAGGTTTTTGGCCATTCATCTTCTAAGGTTATTGATCAAACTAAGGCTGAAGATACTGAAGATGATGAGAGGGCACAAGCCATCATCATGCTCCATCTTGATGAGGCTCTTATTCACCATGTGGACCAGCTTCCGACTGCAAAGGAGAAATGTGATGAGCTTGACAAGCTCTATGGAGCTCGTGGTAAGAATTCCAAGATCTCACTTAAAATTGAATTTTTTAGCTTGGAGCTCAAAGAGGGAGACGGAATTGGAGCCTTTATCTCTCACTTGAAGGGCCTTATGGCTCAACTTGCATCAATGAATGCGAGAATGGATGAAGATGATGCAGTGGGTGGCTGTTTTGCTAATGGCAATCAAGAAGGTGTACCCCACCTTAACCCTGAAGAACATACCTAATCCCACCCTTGAAGGAGTCATTCAGTCTTGTCTCGATGAAGAAAAGAGGCCAAAGGGAGGAGCTGAATCTTCAAGTGCAACAACTTCATCGAATATCGATCAAGCTTTGTCATATCAAGTGATCAAAGTAAGGTGTGTCCGTTGCAAAAAGGTGGGTCATTTGGCAAATAATTGTTGGATCAAATATCCTAACAAAATGAAATGTAACAAGTGTAAACAAACGGGACATATCACTTCTAATTATCCTAACAAAGAGTTAGAGGCTAACTTTGTAACAGCCTCTAACTCCACTAAGAAATTGTTTTAAATCTCAATGTAACCACACCTATATTCCTAACCTTGTACGCCTAATGTTATAAAGGCAACCTATGTCCAATACCACCTATTCCAATTTTTTTCATAGTTGGTATGGAGGGGGGTATTAAAAGACTAAGGTTATGTAAAAGGGGAAAAGAAGAGTGTGTGTGTGAATGGACTTATGGTCCACTAGCTCACCTATTTAAAGGTGGAGCTAGAAGGCATTTCATGAGCATGAAGCTTAGTTGTATTTTTTGAGTAACTTAATAAGCAAGAGTCATTCTTGTATTTTGGGTCTCTCTCCTCCACACATTTTGCATAAGCACCATGAATTTTATCATGGGCAACCCTGATTTGCCTTGTTTGTGCTTGAATCACCTCCAATCCGCTCAAGGGTGTTTAGCTTTGCTTACCCGTGGTCCTTAGCTCTTAGATTTGTTGAGTACTTATGTGCTCCAAGCTTCACAGCTCCTCTTCACAGCTTCTTCTCCCTCTTCTCTCACTCACTCATCATTAACCCTAATAGAGAGCACCAGGCTCTGATACCATGATGAAAAACAAGTAAAGGAAGAGGAGACACACACACAGGAGCAAACCCTAATGTATATTACAAACCCTAACCATAGAGGGAAGCCATCTCCCTTCTCACACAATGCATAAAGCCATAATCCATAATCTACAACACACACTATGTGTTGTGTCCACACACTACTAACCTTAGCTAATGTCCACACACTATGACCAGCTGGACGCGGTCATTTATGTCTCACACATGTTACTACCCAACATGCTAGCACATAGTGCAACTGGCACAAGCCGACATCGAGCTTGAATCTCAACAACTTCTACCCACTTAATTAGAGACTCTCTTTTACAGTCTCTTGCTAAGGGCTTGTTCCCGCACACACCCATTCACTTGCATATTTCAACATCCATAGGGCTTTGACAAAATGGTGATTATACATGAGAAACATCTTTTGGGTTCTTTTAAAGTGATGTCTTCATATTTTGAGTGTTCCCATTAGAAGTTCCCACCTCAAATACAACATTTCCATGTCGACTAAGCCCATAAGATGATGGATTTGGAAATGATCTTTGTGGTTGTGACCAGCCTATTGTCTTATCAAGAGAAGTGTTAATCTTTTTCACACACCTTTGCACTTCATTAATCCCATCACCAAGCTTCTTAAAGCCCTCATTCATAGAATTGAACATTTGCTCCATGAAAACATTGCTTTTCCGCATATGCTCACTGTTTTGGAAGCAAATATCCCTTTGTGCATCCTTCATAGCTTCGATGATAGTAACCTTTAGCACATCCAAATTAATGTGCTCCAAAGAAACTTGTGCACTTCCACTTGTGTGCTGTGACATGCCCTATGTGATCACTCATGTCATGTAAAGGCATTCCCTCTTGTTCACAATCACCCATGGTAGCAAATAAGGGTTTTTTTTTGCTACTACCGATGTTGGAATTGAATGATCAAAAGCTTGCCGCGTTTATCTCAATGAGAGGAACCCTCATATCACCACAAAGAAGGAAATTATGAAGAAGCGAAAGTGTAGTGATCCAAAATCTACTACAATAGAACCACCTCCCAATATGCACAACCCATTCTAGTGTTCCCAAGCCAAAATGTCGCAAGCAATTGTAGTTTTGCTATTGTCTTACATAATATGTTTATAAAATTGAGACCAATTTCCATCTTGATCAAATTCTAAATACTTTTCAAATTATTCATATTTATGAAGTTGAAAAATCATACAAAAACTAACTTGTCTGTATATCAAAAACTCACTCATCTGTATATTTGAAAAATGGTTTACAATAAAGTTTCATAACTAAAGATTACTAAGAACATTTCAATGATCTTCAGAGGGGCTTGTTGGTAGACTAGGAGGTGGGAGTTTGGGTGGAATCTTCTGGAGGAGATTGGGAGTATTGCGTGGGATCTTCTATCAGAGTTTGGGAGGCCGCTTCAGATTGTTGTGCCGGTGGTGGATTTGGAGGAATGGGATTCCTGGGACCTCACGCCGCAACATAGTCATAATAACAACATAATCAATTGCCTCTACTCAAAATTGCCTAACATCTAAACTTGAATAGGCTCCCAAAACGGTGGAATCTACAGAAACAATATAAAGCGGGATAAGCATTTAAGGCAAAATATATAAGAAAAAAAATACTAATTTAATAGAACCTACATCGTCTTATAGCTGAAAAGTCCTCTACATAAGTAATTTTGCATTTAGGCAGAGCCTTCATCCACAACATGAGTGGTAGTCGGGTTGTATTAGAACTTCTACTCTACTTATTTGTATATCCAAAAAATTATCTTGAGTCAAAGCCTCTTAGGCATTCAACATTTTCTTAATAGACTTGAAAAATAAGCTCATTAAATATTCCATATTTAAAAGTTTTAAATAACAGGTTATAGTTGCCAGTATTTTTAACAGAAACGCTTACAACAACTGGACATTTTGCAAGTAGCTTGCCGTTGAGTTGGCTAAGTAACAGATTCTAGCGAAAGGTCACACCTCTTTTGAACAATGCTGCATGAGTGCTCTGAAGTTTGAAGATAACGTCAAGGGAACATGTTCACGACAACTCCACGAAGGTGCATTAGAAGCCTCCTTCAAGACCACCAACAAAGCCTAATGAAAAGGGTAAGGAGTCCACGTCTGGACAAAGTATGGAGGAACTGGCGCCCTAATGCAACAAATGACCCAGCAATGGAGAATCAATCAAGGCTAGGATCGAGGGGGCCATCCACATCTTTATCCTAGAAGGGAACTTGTATGGTGCCCGACCTCTCGAGAGAACCATACGGGCACCGAATGTCCTCATCTGTCCTCGTCTCTAAATCACACGGTGCATTTAAGAGGGGGTTCAAGTGGGATTGGCTGAGGGGGCCCGATTTTGGGCGGGGCCGATCCGGGCCGTCGGATCCCCGAAAGTAAACTAGGGCCGAAAAAAAACTCGGCCTGCAAAGTAAACTAGGGATCCTAGTTTACTTCGCAGGCCGAGTTTTTTTTTGTAGGATCCCTAGTTTACTTCGCAGGCCGAGTTTTTTTTGTCGGGGGCTTGCCAAATTGCCTAGTTTACTCCAGTGTCCGAGTTTGGACTTATAATTTTTTTGCCTAAGTCTCAAATTGCAAAAGAATGATTTGAACCCACGACGTGCCGCTAGAGCGGCCATAGTCTTACCATTAGGCTATAATTTCTGCTAGCTAGTGTGTTCGGCCTTTATTAATATATGTGCGCGGCAGCCCTAGTTTACTTTCGGACCCTAGTTTACTTTCGGGGATCCGACGGCTCAAATCACCCCCGCCCAAAATCGGCCCCTCTCACTCGTAGATCCCACTTGGGGGGCCTCTTTAAGGCACCGTGCCATATAGACCCGAGGCTCATCTGTGAAAGATCCCTGCCCCCTCCATGTAACAAAATCGAGGGTGCTAGCAGCGGAAGTAGCACTTCTTGCATAGGACAGAGCCTCTCACTCAGGGCCTCGCCCCCCATGGATATCCGGACAAGAGACTAATCCCTCGGTTCTTCCAAAATTGAACCCGAAAAAACTTCCCTCACCTAGAAAGCACGAGCGATTCCTCCAGGATATTTTTATTCTAACGTAGTTAAGAGCCTTAACTAACCAAATTGATCCAACCGAACCCGTAAAAGTCACATGATCAGATCAAGGAAAAGACTTGCACTTGGATCATAGAGACCAACGCTTTTTTCCTCATTGAGAGAAAGTTAATTCTTTTCCATAGAACAAGGACTATTTGGGATTTATTTCATCTATCCTACCATAACAGAATTGAGTCTCATTTTTGGGATCCATCAATCCAGCCTAACCCTATCCAGTCCCATGGGTTAGCCAACCACCAGCCAACCACCCAACCACTGTAGTGATAGGATCCATTTAGGAATTTGGTTATATTTTGCCCCGGGTACTAGGGAGGAAAAGAGTTCCTAGGCCCCCTAGCCGACGCTTCAAGCAAAGTTCAAGATAGTCACACCACTTACACACCCAATATGAAATTGCCTTCTTCACAGATTCAGATGTCTTTAAAACAATCTTTTAATGAAACCATAGTATCACTGATCATAATCCTCCAAAATATCCAGTTGAATTCTAATTTCCAATCATTCTTTCATCGGTGTACCTATGGCATCATTGGCAACCAGAACGCTCACCACTTGTCCACTGAGGGGCCTTTTCAATAGTTCCTAGTTCATAGTACCTGTAAATATAATCACATAAGAAATTCCAGATGGACTCTCCGTTGAAGATCAGCAAGATCAACCAACAAATCCATATAAAAGAGCCATGGACTCATCCGTTGAGGACCAGCAAGGCCAATCAACTAGATCCATGCCCGAGTTCAGAAAACAACTCTAACTCCTTGTTCCATTTTCTTCCCCGACACACGTGTGGGTATCTTCGGCGACCCAGAGGCTGAGCACCGTATGGTCAGCACCCTCTAGGTTCCTTCGCAGGTCACCTAGCGCTTCACTTATAGGCCGCTTCCTTGGTCCCTCATCCATCGTACCGACCTTGCTATGCGAGACATCCTCCGTTGACTCTTCGTCAGCTGTTGCAACTTTATCATTTAGGTCTCCACGATCTCATTCACAAGATGGTCAAAATGCTTCCCCAGCATTCTTGACATAAAATAGTCATTTAAAAACAGGTCATAAATACAGTTTCTAATGAACTCTCATCTTTCCACATTGTTCCACGTCATTTCTCATTATTCCACATTATTCTACATCAATTCACATTGCTTAATCCACATCCAATCATATGTATTCCCATCGTCCTTCATCCATTCTCATCTAGTCACATCATATTACATCTCATCGCATCTCATCCATTCACATCTACCCATATCCATATCACATCACATCACATCCATTCACATTGCATCTCATCCATTCACATCTATCTCGATTCACATCACATCACATCACATTCATTTCACATCACATCTCATCCATTCACATCTATCTCGATTCACATCACATCACATGTCATTCATTCACATCTATCCCGATTCACATCACATCACATCACATCCATTTTACATCACATCACTTCCATTCACATCACATCTCATCCATTCATAGTTATCCATATCCATATCACATCACATCACATCACATCCATTCACATTGCATCTCATCCATTCACATCTATCCTGATTCACATCACATCACATCACATCCATTTCACATCACATCCAATCTATTCACATCACATCTCATCCATTCACATTTATTTACATCACATCCATTTCACATCACATCACATCCATTCACATCACATCTCATCCATTCACATTTATTTACATCACATCACATTCACATCCATTCATATCTATTTACATCACATCACATGTCATCCATTCACATCACATGTCATCCATTCACATCTCATCGCATCCATTTACATCCATCTCATTCATTACATCCACATCACATCACATACATCCCATCCACATTACATCACGTCCACATCTCATTCTCATCCATTTACATCACATCACTTCCTTTCACATATCATCACATCTCAATCTCATCTCATCTATCTCATCACATTCACATTCTCATCCATTTACATCACATAACTTCCTTTCACATATCATCACATCTCAATCCCATCTCATCACATTCACATCCACATCCATTTACATCACATCACATCCATTCACATATCATCACATCTCAATCCCATCTCATCACATCCACATCCATTTACATCACATCACATCCCATCCACATCTCTTCACATCCACATCCATGGAACACCCTTCATATCATGGTATGTCCAAGCAAATATGTCCTTGAATTCTTTAAGAAGCCTCTTAAGTGTAGCTTCTTCCGTCTTGGTGAGGTCTTAAGTAATAAAAACTGGATTAGACTCCTCACCTGGATCTGCTAGTTCTATCTCCTTAACTACCACACCGGGCCATCGTAGAC
Source organism: Cibotium barometz (assembly GCF_041138505.1). NCBI lineage: Eukaryota > Viridiplantae > Streptophyta > Polypodiopsida > Cyatheales > Cibotiaceae > Cibotium > Cibotium barometz. The sequence goes on along the minus strand of NC_141087.1, from coordinate 36,493,310 downwards.
ACCGCTACTCCCATTGGTAGGCGTTCATTGGGCTTTTGTGTAGACGACTTTACCTTCCCCCGTGGTAAATGATTTGAAATGCTCGGGTGCGGGGTGTAAGTCTATCGGTTCTTGTTGTGCCAGGCTTTTTTCTTTCAATTCTGCATCCTTTTGTTTGCTGAGCTAACTCTCGGTTTTGACGCCTTCTCGCAGTACGACTTAGTTTCAGCTTCTCTTCGATTTCTAATTGGGCGATGTCATGAGGTTGCGGAATACACCACATGACACTTTGGAGGTATTGTCCCCAATTATCCACTAACTTCCGATGAGCGTCATATGCCCCTACATAACTAAGCCATTCTGCAGTGGATCTCTCTTTGTTTATTGTAGTTTGTACATTAGCTCAATAGCGTTGTCGCTTATGTCTCATCTTCTTCTTACCTAGTTTTTGATTTTTGTTTATATCAGATTCAGACTCTCTTGATCGATCTCACTTGTGTCCCCCTCACTCTCGGATGAACTGCAAGAGGTTACTGTCCTAGGCCTTAAGCACGTAGATTTCACACTTGGGTGAATATTCAATTCATGCCCCTATCAGGCTTAGAGTCAATATCTTCTTGAGATTCAGACTCGGAGTCGCATTGGTCAGAGTCTTCGCTACTTTCAGTGTCAAGGGAGTTTGCCATCTTCTTGCCATCAAGAGTCAAGTGCATAACACCTATCATGTTTACTGGCACTAATGGTGGCATATCTTGCCCCTCAGGCGTTACCCAACTTGTGCCTCTATTTCCCCATATGTCTATGGTTGCTGCTAGGTGTACCCAATCCATGCGACTCAATCATACCCGGTAGGACATCCATATAAGGAGAATCTTTCCCATCATCAGTCTCTTTTTTGCATGTATAGCAATACTTTAATGGGGCTGAGTGAATAGTGGTATCCGATCAATTATCGATGATAACCTTGCTTCCTAAAGGGTGTGCGTGACCATTCTCAAGATCAACTCGAATGACAAAGTCGTGGAATTGTAAGTAGACATGGTTTTTGACCAGTCATGCACCATTTGTGCTTCCCTCATGAAGGGGCATCCTAAGATCATTTGATATGACATAGGATGCTTAGAGAAATCCATTACAATGAAGGTATGTCTTACCTTGTATCCCAGAACCTTGATCTTAAGGTCCCTTAACATCCCAATAGGTTTAGCTATAGTTCCGTTTGCCATCTTAACCACTATGTTTGTGACTTCTAGGTGAGGTCTTCCCATAGATTCCCAACACTTTTTAGTCACAATGCTCACTCCAGCACCACCATCAAGGATTCCCTTTAGAGTTAATCCCTTGGTAGTAATGGGGAGGGTTGCATTAGATTCGTCACCTTCAAAGTACTGTCCCAACTTGTTAACAGGTATTTCAACGACTGAGTCTTCATCTAGGTTGGCTGTATATCCAAATGTTCCTCCTCATCTTGAAGCGTGTCGGGTCTATCCATATTTGCAAATTGTGGTAACCCCACCTTCAGTCCTCCATTGAGAAATGCCCGAAGAGCTAAGAAAATAGCTCAGGGTCTTCGTATAACTTGGATATGATTGTGGTTCTGATTTCAGAGGACATGAAATCCATTAGTTTGGACACATTCAACGGTACTTTTTGAGATATCGGCCCTTGACTAGGGGCTGGTGAAGATGGAATCGCTTCCTCTTCAATGGGGTCAGGCATTCCCTCACTAAACATTCTTTCCAGCAAGAAGGGTGTCTGCCCACTTCCTGATGTCTTATCCTCACTTTCTTCCCGAATGATACTAGGTATAGCTAATAGTTTATGGCTTCTGTGAGGCTGAACTTGTGTAGGAAACAATGTGTCTGGAATTTTGATTCTTCTAGGGTCTGCTGGCTCCAATTCTCTTTGTGTTTCTTCCACCAAACCCCTTAAGTGTTGCACTTGTTCAATCTCCTCTACTAGGTTTGGGTAAGTTCCAATCTTTTCCTTGAGGGTTTTTGGCCCACGTGGCTTGTCTTTGGGAGTCTCAATCAGTCTGGGTAGCCGAGAGGGCATTAGCTGACTTGGTTGTGGGGCCAGAGGAGTTTCCCTTTGTTTCCCTTGATTTATGTGTTCACTTGATTCTCCTTCGTTGCGCTCCCGAGTGGGTTCCTCCCTTAAAGTAGTGGCTTTGGTCCCTATGGTTTCTATTGAATCAAAATCATCTTCAGGATCATTGATATACACGGGGTCGTCTCCTGTACCTATATTAGTCTTTGAACTAGGCTTGGAGCTTGTGGTATTAAGCGATCTCTTCCATCGCATTTTCTTTTTCTTTGCTCGAGCAATTGATGTAGTATCCCTCTCTTCAAGAATGTAGTTTTGATTTTGAAGCATTGATTGTGTGACTACATTCACGGGTACAACAGGTGTGGTTCCTAGTGCCTCATTGGTGACCTCAACCAAATTCAATGGCGTAATCTTGGGTGCACTCGGATTATGTGGACATTGAGCAATCAAATGATCTATGCCACAATGATTACATGTAAGTATCGACATTCCCAACGTACTCCCTTGATTTGGTTGCATTTGAGCAGTGATCTTCTGTAGCCTATTAGGGCACTCCGCTACACGATACGGTCCACCACAATCGTAGCATTGAAGAGGTGGTCTCTTGGCTACAGTATTAAGGTTTTGCCCTCTTGTGGCGAGAGTAGCTGCTTGATATACAGGCTTGACTTGCCCGAAATGATCCTCCATGTAGTACTGGGGAGTCATTTCAAACGTATCAATCCCATATGGAACAGTGGGGTCTATATCCTCTTCATAATCCCCACACACACTATGTGACTCACAACCCATCTGGTTTATAGGGGTAATCCTTGGATATGGAGGTTGTGGTCCTAGCACTGGCGGTGGTAAAACGGCACAGGTTGGACTAAATTTGGGTTCCTTGGAACTATGTGTTGTGACGGTTACTCGACAGGTGGTGCAGGCATCAGTGCGGGTACTTGAGGTGTGTTTGACCAGGCTAGTGGTGCCTGATTTGCTAACATATGCTTAAGTACTAGACAATCCTTAGATTGATGGCCATACTTACCACATGCATTGCAAGTCCCATTGAATTTAACTCTGAATGTGGAACATTCACTCATGCTATGTGGTCCTAAACAAACCGAACACCATTGTTGCTCTCTTCTTGGGTACATATGGCTATTTTGAGGGGCTCGATTACCCCTAAAGTATTCTTGAAGAGCCTTAATAAGGTCAGCTCTACAGACATTTTGGATATCTTGGGCTCCTTGGCAATAGGTTTTATAGTCATTGGCTCGTGCTCAGATACTTGAGAACTGATAGACTTTGTCTCCGAAGACACCCTTTTACCTGCAATCATCAAGTTGTCTTCTAACTGGATTGCATTGGCAGTGACTGCTTTCCATGTCGTAAGACCTCTAATGACTAGGCCATTGTATATGTCCTCATGGCGCAATCCTCGAATGAATCTATCAAGAAGTAGGTTGTTATTGAAGCGCTCATCGGGAGTATAGCGAGAATTTAGATGCTTTAGTCGACTAATAAAGTCTCTCACTGACTCTCCTTCCTCGCGTTCAACTTTTTGGAGTTGAGATACTACTCCCCAAAGCACACCCTCACGTATGTATTCTTTCAAGAACAATCTCTTGACAGTGGGATAGTGAGTACGCTCTTCACCCCTTAAAGTTCGATACCAATCTCCGGCTTTTCCATGCTACTCCCCAAGCACACCCTCACGTATGTATTCTTTCAAGAACAATCTCTTGACAGTGGGATAGTGAGTACGCTCTTCACCCCTTAAAGTTCGATACCAATCTCCGGCTTTTCCACTCAAGGTTAAGCCTAAGGCTTTACATTTATGTAGCTCATTGTGCTCTTCCAAGGAATCACACACGTGTTCAAAAACTTCAATGTGCTTCCTAACATCTTCGTTACCACTGAAGTTCTGAGTGAGCTTGGCAACTTGTACCGCCTTGCTTCTAGGCTCTCTCTCAGGCATGCCACGCATGTTTTCTGTAATAGATCGTCCAATCGTTTGAGCAAACGCTGCTAGATCACCTAGGTGAGCAGGCATAGCTGGTGGAGGCACTTCTGGGATGGCCTGGTTTGACAAGAGTTGGCATTGGTCTTGATATGTATGCAGTTGACGTAGGATATAATATGTGACTAGGCATAGCTCCTCTTGGATAAGGGTTCTGATAAGGCATTTGGGGAGCATATGCCATTGGCATAACAGGAGGCGTAGGAGCTACATGAGAATGAGTAGCGATAGGTACATATGGTCGATATGCATTGGTACGCACTGTTGTAGGTACTGTATCACTAGGTAGCGGTGTTGTACTAACTACAGTGGTAACGGGTGCACTTTCCGTCATGCTCATCATCGGAAGAATAGATATTGTGGATTCCCTAATGGAAAGTTGAGCCAAAGTTGAAAAGCTAAAGTTACTGCTCGTGGGCTCAACCTGCATTGAGACTCCAGGCAAAACAACATACGAATGATCTATGGGACTCACCAATTATGACAGGGTTGGTTGTTTGGCCTTGCCCGTATCCAAAAATCTCATAGGGCCAGTGGAAACTAGGTTCACTCCCCTATTTTGCCTCTCGAATTGGATAATTCTATGAATAACCTCACATATCATTTGTTGTTGTTCATCTAGATTGGTGGCACTAGATGTAGATTGTATGACTTCTAACCAACCTACATGGTATGTGTAACCCATGTATAGGTCAGTCAGAGTCTCCGTGTGTAGATCATATTTCCAATTTTCATTGAGAAATATCCCATCTAAACTTGGCGTGCCAAACGGTTCTCTTGAAGTGGACACAATGTCACTTCTTATGGATTGACTTCTAGGGACCTCTACTTTAGGAAGAGCATCAGAAGAAGGTGGTAGCTCAGTAGGGTCTTCATTAAACGAAGTGGGTAGAATATCCACATGGACACTCTTTGGGAGGGTAGGGTCTACATGAGATGTGAATGGCGAATCTACTTCCCCTTCTCCTTCGTTTACTTCACTTGTCGCATGTTCAGAGCGTGTAGCTCTACTAAAGGTCTCTATTAGACGACTAAACATGCTAGATCCGGGTTGTGGAGCCCAAACTGGCACGTTTTGGCTTGCTTCCTCAGAGTTCTTGGTAGGGTGCCCTTCCATGACTTTAGAGTCAGAGGACGAGTCACTAGCCGCTATCCGTGGATCTTGGGTTGCACTTCCTTGGGTTCCAACTGGAGGCCAAGATGCTAACGTGGAGGGATGGTGTGAGCGTGCATAAACTGAAACGCTTTCTAGTTGCTCAGACTCTAGCACCCGATCAGAGTGTAGATGCATGTGACGTGGGTACCCTACGGGCATTGGTAACTACCCTTGAAGCCCACCCAAGTGGTTTCTCAGGTGTTTCGCACCCCGTTTTTACTTGTTTTTGTCTTGTTTTCAACCCGTTTTTTACCCCCTTACTTATGATCGAACCTGGACTAGGGTATGTGATAGCTCAAGATGAGCGTATCGTTCAGGGGATCCTAGCGTGCTTTACAGCACAGTGTTCGCCTATCTAGAGCTCCCGTGGTCCTTAGAACACTCTATTTGCTTGTGGGGGGAAAGGTGAAGGCTTTATCACACATGCCCACTCCACTCCTTGGGGGGTAGGCTACATATAGAGCTCCACTCCCCTTAGGCTTTCACTTGAAAGAAAGCTATGGAGGCTCACTCTCCTATATATATACATCAAAAGACCGAGGCCGCCAATTGGGGGTTTTTTCTTTTCAAATTTTTTTTTCCAAATAAAAAATTTCTTTCCGCTCCACGCGGGTTTCGTTTTCATTTTTTTTTGTGCAAATGTTTTAGGGTTTGCCCTCCATGTTCACAGCACGCTGCCATGCGGCGTACAGAACTGGGAGAGCAGCACTTCGTTCGTTTTCGCACACACACGCACACAGTGGAGAGAACAAACCACACACGCACACTACGCGCAGAACGCAGAAATGACCAGGTGAAACAGAATTACAGAAATTGAATTGCAGAAAACGAAAATGTCTACACCATACACACAATCACACCTCTCTACGCCTTTCCTACTGTATAAATTTCACTTCAAGCAGCAGCCCGAGCTGCATCTAGAGCTTGGTGCAGGGCATATCCCCGGCAGCGGTGCCAAAAATGTGCACTTTTGTTGCACGTGTCAGAGCTGGGGACTTGCCAGGCACCATATGCAAGCCACGAATGGCTGCAAGCATACAACCAAAAACTAGCAAGCTCAACAGGGAGCAAAGGTGTGTCACTCACCGCTCAGACCGCTGTCATGAAGGATTCTCGCGCCGCAATGAAGAAGGAGCTACCGCCATCGCTCTACCGCCTCGCCACCGTTGTGCTGCCGCGCAATGCTCGATCGCAATCCTCTCTCTCTGTCTCTCTCTCACACACGTAGGAGAAGGGGATGAAGAAGATAAGGCAAGAGCACTCCTTGTATTTAACACATTGAGAATGAGAGGTTTTAGGGTTACATTGGACTCTTATATGTGACCTAACCGTTCACACATGGGCACACACACATGGCCAACCGAGATCCTAACCCCTTATCCTGATGACATTCGAGGTGCGCCTCTCATCGACGATCACCCAATCCCTTTATCCTTTACATGTGGTGCCGACAAGCCTGGCCCATGACTCAGAATACTTAAATTGATTACATGACGTAAAAAGTAATATGTCTCAATGTCCGCCATAGGTTAACACGCATTAAAGTTGATTTTTATGCATAAATAGATGTATAAAGAATTTTTATATCAAAATTAGAATTCTCTTTAATTCTATGTTTAATTTCTATGAGTATTTGATAAATGATTAAGTAAATACTCTGAGAGAGAAATTTCTATTGTTTTATATTCACTCGGATTATAAAGAGAAAATTTAAAAAATCTATCGAAGTCGAAATATTCAGTTAAATGATTAATTTATTCCTCATCGAAATTCGTATTTAATTTAGAAATGCGTTAAGTGAATATTTAATGAATGAAATTCAATAAAATAGTAATTGAAATATCACCCCTTTTCGAGAAAGATAGTTCAAGAAAAATCTTATCAGACTCAAACCCTGAATCAGACTATAACCAGGACCAAACTCTTTTGTCAGTTTCAAGGAAAGAAGATGTGTCTAGTTTAGAAAAATACATTCAAATCTCCTGCCAAATCTGAAACTAAGTTGAGACCCTTCAATTTGATCTGTGGACCAAGGTTACAAAATTCGAGAAATTCTGTTATGGAATTCAGAATTACGATTATAAAGTTTTGGGGATATTGATTCAAGATATACTCATTGTATTCAAACGAAATCAAATTGAAAACTTGCATAGAAACCCTGTTTTCTTAAAGGGCTGTCTTACGCATTTGGTATGTGTTTTTCTAAGGGAAGTTCGGTTGCATCAGCTGGCGGGGAGTGTTCAAAGGACAGCTCACACAGCAAAGCCTGCCCAGGTCTTGACCAGCCTCGGTACGGTTAAAATAGTATACTTCCAGTATGATGGACGAGGGCCGACGAAGCAATCCCTGAGTGAAGTGCCAGGACACCTAAGGAGGATCCTAGAGGGTTCTGACCAAGCGATGCACGGGCTCGTGGTGCCTAGGACACCCATGCGTATGTCGTGGAAGATTATATGATGGACAAATGATTATTGTAAATTGTTACTAGATCTCGTTGTTGACCAGCTGGTCTCAACGGAGAGTCTAGAGTGAAATTGTTTTTTTTTAGAAACAAGGGACTGGATGGAATTTTTATTGTTATGATGTCTGTAAACCATAATTGTTTTGTCAATGGATTGTTTTATAAGTTAAAGTTTTAAAGAGGAGTGTGTGCATATCTGTATTCGAAAGCAAAAGTTAAGAAAGGCATTCAATTATGGGTGGGTGAGTAATTGTCTGGTTCTACCGATTCCAGGGGTTGGGTGGTGGCTAACCCATGGGCCGGCTGGAATCAGTGGAGTTTTGACCACCAGATTAGTCTCATGTCTTGACATTCGAGGGCGAGGCCCCGAGTGGGAAACCCTGCCCCGGGCAAGAGGGAGCTACTTCCGCTGCTATCAACCAGGAATCCGGTGCGTGGAGGGGGCAGGGGGGTCTCACACATCTCTTCAAAAATCATCAATGAGATCATCTCATCAAATTTGGAAAATGTTTCCTACACATACATAGAAGTCACAAATGGTCTCTAGCTATTGTTTTTTAGGCTATTCAAGTCTCCTTGATTTAGCATCTTTTTTGAAAGTTTAAAATATATTTCTTTGTGTTTTCAAAAATTTCTTGAAAATATAACTTTTTGAAAAAAAATAAACTTTGTTCAAAAAGCTCAAGTTGGCCTAAAATTTATCAATTCTCAATAGAGCTTTATGCATGCATAGGCCACTTTTTGAAAAAGAGGTACAAATGAATTTTTTTAAGGGAATATTTCAAAGATGCTGAATGTTTCTCATTGTAATATTATCGATTTTGCCCGCACAGTGTTTGAATAGATTCGATGGCATTGGCCCGTTGTACATTCGCAAGTGGTATTAGCCGTTGATCGGCTTCTTGAAGCGCCCCGTTGTGAGCGTGCCGAGGAGGAAAGTTCTGTCATAGAAATTCTCCACAGTCCATAATGGTTCGGTCCCCTTAGCTTGAGCTTCCCCAGTTACAAACCCTGTTAGTATACACTCGATGCCTGCCTCTTAGCATGTATCTCACTTTGATGTATAATGCACATTTGTTAGGACTCCATTATGAGGAGTAGCCATGGTGCATATATCTTTAGTAGGAACCCCGGCTTAGACACCGATGGGGTCATTATTGTGACCATTGATGATGGTTATGAGATGGTCAGGGGTATGAGCATTAGCTAAGGCCCCGGGCATCGCTCGGACTGGTGGGGGGTCCTAGGGGGGCTAGCAGGATCTTAGGTGATCTTAGCAAGAATAGTGTATAAAATTTAGTCTTTCTTTGCATAGAATCCTAGGAGTGATGGCTTTTATCTCTGCTGCTACGCCAATTTTGCGCATTTGTCCACCTGCCTTCACAGAAGGCAAGCTTGATGGGACGAACTAAACTCTTTGGAAACACAAAATCAATGCCATTCTAGACTCATAAGATCTTAGAAACTATTCTGGGAATGGATGCTGAACCAGTGGGAAATCCCAACCCCAAAAACCTTGCAAACATGCTTCTGCCAGAGCAGATGATACACTTCTTTGGGCATGGAGAAGGTGCAATGATGATGCACTTTGTACCATCATCACCAGCATAAGTGATTCTACTGTCACTTTGATTCAACATACTACCAAGGCTGTAGAGGCTTGGATCATACTAAGAAATCAGTATGAGACTCGGAATCTGACCAAGATTCAAAACCTGGAGATCAGCTTGATGCTGAAAAGTTTGCTGAAGGAGAAGTTGATGAAGCATTTATCTCACAGATCAAAAAGCTGCGAGATCAAATGGCTGCTATAGGGATTACACACAATAGTGAGGAGCTGGCCCAGAGGTGCATTTGATCGGTTGGCACATCTAGCCTAGATTGTGGGCTTGAAGTACGCTTCAAGAAAACTAAAGCAAAAATTCTAGGTGTTGAGGCAAGGTAGTCAGCAAAGGAGTAATGTGCAATAGTCTCTACAAGCTAAGTGCCCTTACAATGTCTAAAGCTAAGAGCACACACAAGCTTTAGCACGAGCAATTTGGTCACATGATTTGCAGTGCTAAAGGAGATGTGAAAAAAGGGTATGGTAGCTAATTTGCCTGCATTTTCAAAATTGCATAAACCATGTGAAGCTTGCATGATGGGCAAGCAACAACGTAAGGCATTTCCACAAGAAAGCAGCATTCGGGCAAAGACTCCTCTAGAGCTGGTATATGCTGATCTTTGTGGTAAAATGTCTACTACTGCATTACGGGGATCTTCTTACACTACAATAGAATGAGGGTGTAGCACCAAAAATAGCAGCATTTTTATAAGTAGAAGGGTAGGTAGATGTCGAGCTATTTTTGCTGCTAGAAACACTAATATTTTTGCTCTGCCGAGTTTGCTGCTCAGCAATGAAAGCATTGCTTAACAAAAAAAGAGTTGGGACAGATTGGGGAGTTTGCACAGGACTCCCCAGTCTGCCCCAGCTCTTTTTTTTTATTAAAACAAAGTCACAGTTTCAGTTTTATGACACAAACACAAACATAAGAAATACATAGGCTGCGGAGAATGCAATTGAGCCCAAAATTTATTATATTTCAAATCAAAAAGTGTTGGGCCTTTGGCCATATATACACAATGAAGAGGTATCTAATTGGAATCCTCATCAAATTCTAAGGTATCATCATCATCATCTTCCTGGTCCTCTTCACTTTTGCTTCTATCGATTCATGCTCATAATCAGGATCCTCCTCTCATCTTTCCCTTCATTCTACATACATGCCATCAAGCACAAGGTAAGCAAGGGCTTTAAACTACAATTAGACATAGAGAAGATAATGGTTTAGGCTCACTTGCCTCATCTACTTGAGTCCCCAAAATGGACTCATCCAAGTGTACGCCTCGTGTACACATCCACGCCTACAATTGCAAATAGGGGGATCTGCACCCATAGTCGTACTCCTCCTTTGTTGGGTCGTGCCCAACAACCTCCCTCTACAAAATATATATATATATATATATATATATATATATATATATATATATATATATATATATATAATTAGTTAAAGAGAACAATATAGTACAAAACAAAATGAAAGAGGAGAAGAAATGGTTACTTTTACGAAACGTGCAATAAAGGAGGATTTCTTGCCAAAGCGGAAGTGTGAATCCCCTTGCTTCCGTGATCGGGAAGCACTCGCCCATCACTTGTTGTTGAAAAGTGCCTAGGTGCTTTCTCATGAAGCTGCGTGCATGCCTTCACTCCTCGACTGTGCAAACTCTGGGCTTCTCCAAGTTATTCTTTGCTGCTCTCTTGATATTTGCTCTCCTGTTAGAGAGAAAAAGCTTGATTTACCTCTTCATCCACTCTCAGAGAAGGAAGACCCGCATGTGGAACAGGGAACTCCGACTTAAGCACATCAAGGATGTATTGCTTTGAGAGTTCATCTTGTGCTTTCCACTTTTTGAAGGAGTTCATGAACTCCAAGTTTGCAAGTACATTCATGCGGTTCATGACTTGCTTTCCTCATGCATCCATCATGAGGGCACCATCAACATCCACGTTGTATGGTATGGTGCATGGATCGAATGGTGGAATGGGTCTCCTGCTGGGGGCTAGCTCATAATGTGTATATGAAGAGCCCCCTCTTGGTGGGGAGAGGCATCGGGAGACCTAGTGCTACTTTTGCCAAAGCAAAAAGCAGCGTGCTCCCCCCCACTAGCATGTCTACCACCCCCCCAGACTCCCTACTAGAATGTCGTCACATGGTGAAGACAAATGTGAGGGAGAGGGGGTGGGTCTAGTCGAGGAAGGTGGTGTAGGATCATTACAACCATATCGTGATGGCCCTGCACCACTCGGTCCCGTGCCACTTGGCCCAGTGCCTATCAAAGGCGTGGTTTGTCGTCTCGACTGGCCAAGTGGGGTAGATTACCCCCATGGCGTTGAGAGTGGCCCGATTGTAAGCCCTATTGCATATAAGCTTAAAAAATAAGACTTATAGAATGAATAAAAGATTAACTTTGTGTATGTGAAAAGGTTTGATGGAACCATACCTATGTCTGAGTAAACTGAGACCAAGCTTGCTTCCCATATCGTTCATTTATAATAGATAGTAGATTTGCCACATCAAGGTCTTGTGAGGGGTTGATTGACATTGCGTATGCATACATGCATACATGCATGAGGCAAAAAAACACGATTTCTCTAACAAACGCCATGCTTAAAGCTTTGAAAAAAATACAACATATGATATTGGAACATTGTAAAGACCTCCTATAATACTGCTTAGACAAGTAGGGTGGACAGTGCCCCTTTCGAATGATAGCTTTTGGGACTTTCCACACACTCCCCACTATTAAAGCCAAAGGAAACTCCTCTTTTACAAGATAAGGATAGTGAGAAGATCGAGGGCTCCCCCTCCACTATAACCACCTACGTGTGGATAACCACTCCTAACTTGACATAAGCAGTATTCTAAATGGCATATAACAATGCCCCATATCTCTATGCATAAGACTATGCATAAGACTATGCATACCCTATGCATAGCCTTTGCATACCCTATGCATAGCTTATTCATACCCTATGCATAGCGTATGCATAATCCCTATGCATAGCCTATGCATAGGGGCCATAGACTCTTGACCTAAACCTAATCTCCGGCACCCAAGGGTGCAAAAACACAAAGAGAACTGAAAGAGAAGAAGCATAAACAAAGAATGGAAAAAGAGGGCTTGCCTCTTCTAATCGAATTCGTATAAATCGCTATGTGGCTGGAACCCTTGGTGGTTGTTTGCTTGAATAGATCTATAAAAATTTATCATAATAAATAAAAACATTAGTTCATTAGTTCATAAGCACTATGCATAGCACTATGCATAGGCTATGCATAAGCAATATACATAGGCTATTAATAAGCACTATGCATAAGCTATGCATAAGCACTATGCATAAGCCCTATGCATAGGCTATGAATAAGCACTATGCATAAGCTATGCATAGGCTATGCATAAGTACTATACATAGGCTATGCATAGGCACTATACCCTAATCCTCGGCACCCAAGGGTGCAAAAACACAAAGAGAATAAGCATAAACAAAGAATGGAAAAAGAAGGCTTACCTCTTGTAGCCGAATCCGTATGAGTTGTCCGTGGCCTAAACCCTTGGTGGTTGCTTGCTTGAATAGACCTACAAAAGATTATATCAAAAAATTATAAAATTAGTTCATTTTAACATATTATGTAATAGGCCTTATCCATAATCCCTATTACATAAGCCCTATGCATAAGGCTATGCACAAATCTATTGCATAGGGCTTATGCATAAGCCCTATGGATAAACCTATTGCATAGAGCTTATGCATAAGCCCTATGCATAAATCTATTGCATAGGGCTTATGCCTAAGCCCTATTACATAATCCCTATGCATAAGGCTATGCATAAACCTTTTTCATAGGGCTTATGCATAAGCCCTATCTGTATAAGGGTATGCATAAACCTACTGCATAGGGCTTATGCCTAAGCACTATGCATTAAGCTATACATAAACCTATTGCATAGGTCTTATGCATAAGCACTATTGCATAAGGGCTATGTATTACCCTATTGCAAGAGGCCTATTGACCTAACCCTAATCCCCAACACCCAAGGGTGAAAAAATACGAAGACAAGAAGCATAAGCCAAAATGATGCAAGAGAGCTTATCGTATGAGAGGCTATGCCCAGACCCTTGTTCACTTGAATAAACCTACAAAAAAGAAACATAAGTGAAAAATTTAGTCCTTATTAACAAGAGCAAGCAAGAAGAACAAGAGCAAAAAGAGGTGAGTACCCTAAACCCTAATCTTAATGCATAAGTGAATGAAAAAATTAGTTTATGTTAAGCCTAAACCCTATCTCTATGCATAGAATGCTTAATAGAAAGCTTTGATGGAGAGCTCTCATCAAAGCTTTCTATTAGAGCTCTATGCATTAGGCTAGGGTTAGGGCAAGGGAGAGGAAAGAGAGGGGAAGGGAGAAAGGGGAAGGAAAGAGAGAGGAAGGGGAAGAAAAGCTCACATTGTGCTATGAACAAGCTTTCCATGAAAGCTTGGAGTAAGGCAAAGATTGAAGCTTTCCATTAAATCTTGAAGAAAGCAAGAAAGATGGCTTACCTCTTGGAGAGGGAGAGTTTATTGATGCAAAACCCTTGAGAGAAGAGGTATGGTGGGAGGAATAGTCAAGATGTAGGCGTAGCTTGTGCATGTGCAGGATTAGGGAAGTAGGTAGGTATTGACACCTATTGGTGGGAGTGATTTAGGTGGGAGTCAGAGTTCATAAGTCTTGCTTAGAAGCAAAATTTTGCTACTAGCTTCGTTGCTGGGTAGCGAAAATACGCTGCTACCAACAATGAAAATGCACTATTGTGTTTGCTGTGCAGTAGTGAAACCCTGGGTAATTTTATGCTTACAGTTCTAGATGTTTTTGTGTGTTTTGTATGAACCCTAAATCAGTTTTGGCCAAGTTAAAGATGTTTGACAGTGATCATCAAGGGCCGGAAGTTGGTTTTGAGGCATGGTTGAGAGAAAAACTTCATTGTGTGGTGTGATATCGATGCAAGGGCCAGTATATACAAAAACGTCATATAACAATTGCGTATGTCCAGACATATGGTCTTCATGAGGGCAATGGCACAACCAAGTGGAGGAGAACCATAGGAGAGTGCAGATGATGACATGGAGGAGAACCATAGGAGAGTGCTAGGTAACATGCCACACCATAGGAGAGTGCAGATGATGACATGGAGGAGAACCATAGGAGAGTGCTAGGTAACATGCCACACCATTCGGTGAAATCGGGTAGAGTGCGAAAGGTAGCAAGGCTTCATATGGAAAGCATGACTAAGACCCATCTTCCCCAACCAATGAATGAGGTTCCTCCACCATTGCCACATGAGGAGGAATAGAATCTCATCATGGATGACATGGTGAATGACTTCTTTGGACAGGAGGTCATAGATGAAAGTGAGCAAGCTCCAATGTCACAAGAGGAGGAAAGCTTACATAGAGAGGCAAGAACCCCTTTGTATGAGGGATGTTCGTACTCCACATTGCGAGCAAACTTGGGGCTATTGAACTTGTAAACAACTTATAAATGGAGTGATGAAAATGTCACAAGTCTTCTTCGGTAAGACTGCCTTATTCTATTCTCTCAAATAGAAAATGTTTCATGTTCTATATACTCTCCTTGTTAAGATTTTGACATATGATTTCTTATGTTTCGTTGTAGGATTCTCACGAAGATTCTTTCCCCTCAAAATCTATTACCAAAATCATGAGATGGGTGTTGTAAAATACTCTCTATGCTAGGTATGCATTACACAAAAATACACGCATGTCCCAATGATTGCATGCTATTTACAAGGGTTAATAAAGATGCAACACAATGCCTACAATGTGGAGAGAACCACATTAGGGATGATTTTCAAGGAGATAAAGTTCCTTGAAAGGTTTTAAGGTATCATTCCTTCCATCCTAAATGTAAGGGGATTTCAGAGAACTCATGACATGGCATGCTACTCATTGCTCAACCAATGGAATCATGAGGGTCCTAGCTAATTTACCTTCATGTCAACATGTGGAGCATCAATGGCCTAGCTTGGAAAAGTGTGAAGAATAGAAGATCAAATAGAATGGCTTCATATGGCAATATCGATGGCATCAAAAAATGGAGAGATGATCACAAGAGAAGAGCATGAGTATGCATGCAATCAATAGATGAAAGGATGAGAGAAGAGATTTTAGAAGAGCAAATAGACGCTTGCCATTCCCGCCTAGCTTGGAACCTCTACCAAATGTGATCAATATAGAATGGCTTCATATGGCAATATCGATGGCATCGCAAAATGGAGAGATGATCACAAGAGAAGAGCATGAGTATGAAAGAGGATGTGACCCTTAACAAGTAAGTACATTCTTGATCTCTATCTCATGCATATACCTTGTTTAATGCACTATACTAAATGTCCTGCTATTGTTTAATGCACTATACTAAATGTCCTGCTATTGTTTAATGTTAGTACAAACTATATAATGAAATATGGTGAGAGGGAAGGAACTTTCGCATGGAGCATGTGAATTCTAAAAGAAACACATTTGATTGTGGTGTAATGGTAACTTTTGAGCAAGAAATTTGAGCTAGTAGACATGATACCAATGTCATAGAGGACAATCTTGAGTATTGTGGAACTATTCAAGATATTCTTGAGGTTGGATTTAGAGCATTTAGTCTATTCATCTTTGATGTCAAATGGTTCAAGGTGATATATAGAGGTTCTCAAGAAACCGTGAAGAAACATCCAAATGGGTTCTTTCAAATTAATTCCACCAAGTTTTGGAATGATGAGAAAGATACTTTTATACTACCTCAACACACTGTCAACAGGTTAGTAACCCAACCAATCCCAAATTAAATCTTGTTGTAGTATAATAAAAGTGTAACCCCTTTACTTTGTGATATTAGGTTATGTTTCACGCCTATCAAATTGATCCAAAGTGGTGGTATGTTATACAAGTTCTCCCTCGTTCAAACATATCTTTCAAGATCAAGATGTGGAGGCCAAATCTCTGGATGAGGTGCAAGTACTATCTCAAATCGGCTCATTGAAAGAAGACGATGAAGAAAACCTTTTGGAGAGAGGCGATCACGAGCATGAGGAGCATCAATCCAAAGAGGATGATGAGTCACCTATCAATCATGAAAATGCCATTGGATCATAATAGTGATATTGATATTGATACGGAATCCCATCTTTTCATTGAGCTTCCATTAGATATAGACATTGATGAAGCAACACATATGGATTTATTACAAGATGGGATAGATTCATGATCTTGACATTGTTTCACTTCTCAAAAGTTTTCAACTATCTTTTTTTTTTGCTCGAAACATGGCTCCAAAGGTTCTAATGGATGTTCTTTTTTAACTATACATCATTTTATGTGTGTATGTGACGTATTTTTAAAATTCATCCAACAACTCTCTGGAATTTCATGCAGTGAAAGTAGCAGTGTAATTTTGCTGCTATTTTCACTGTACTGCAGCGAAATTATAGTATAGCAGCAAAATTTTACGGCTACAGGCGCTACTCAGCAAAATGAAATTTCGCTCTGCTAAACACTGCGGAGTAGCAAAATTTTGCTGCCTACTAGAAACATTTCTAGGCAGCAAAATTTCACCACAGAGGAGCAGCAAACGAAATCCCGATAAAGAAAACACTGCTATGCCCTTGATGTGTTGTAGTGTTACTTTATGTTGTTAGTAGTCGATGATTACAGTAGTAGGAAGATGTGGGTTTATTTCCTTCGAGGATAAGGCTAAAGCTTTTGGCAAGTTTAAATAGTGGTATAAGCTTGTGGAAAATGAGACGAGAAAGAAGGTGAAGAAGTTTCATATACAGATCGAGGAGAAGAATTCCTTTCAATATAATTTGACAGCTACTGCAAGAAGAATGGCATCAAGTGCCAACTCACCATTGCTCACACACCTCAACAAAACGGTGTTGTAGAATGCCGTAATCAAACTGTCATGGACATGGCTCAATGCATGTTGAAGGAAAAGGGTTTGCCTAATACATTTTGGACTAAAGTAGCCAACACAACAGTTTATGTCCTCAATCAGAGCTACACAAAGGCACTTAAGGATGTTACACCTCAAGATGCCTACTCTGGTAAGAAACCTTCACTTTCTCATTTCAGAACATTTGGTTGTGAATGTATGTGCATATTCTAGATGCATTTAGGACCAAGCTAGATGCCAAAAGCAAGAAGTGTATCTTTCTTGAATATAGTCAAGAAGTGTATCTTTCTTGGATATAGTCAAGAGTCAAAGGCATGTCAACTCTATGATATAGAGGCAAAGAAAAATATGGCCAACCAAGATATGGTATTTGCAGAATAGCCAAACTTAGTGGAGGAAGGAGCTCTGTCCACTCTATCATCAACCAGAGAAATAGTCCACCAACCATAAGTCCAACCCACCAGTCAGGTATCCTCTCAAGGAGGAGGAGTTTTCAGAGGATGAAGACTCTCACACATCACAACATCATGCTGCTGCACCACAAGAAAATCCACTTCCAAAGTGGACAAAATAGCTCTTTGATGAGCGTAATCCAGCACTTGAGAAGCCAAAATCTTTGGTAGATGGACCACATAGATCAAGGAGAATAGAGGAGTAGAGAAGAGCATCTGATCTCATTGTCAATATGGCCTTAATGGGGCTGAGATAATGGGAATAGTGAAGGAGCTAGCCACCTTGGATGAAGCCTTATCAAATCCAAAGTGGAAAACTGTGATGCAGTCTAAGTATGATAGCATCATAAAGAACAACACCTAGGAGCCAGTTGACCAACCACCAAACAGAAAGGTAATTGGTACCAAATGGGTTTGGAAAGCTAAGTATAAGGCTGATGGCTCACTTGAAAAATACAAAGCTAGGTTGTTTACAGGTAGAGGGTTTCAACTTTGATGAAACCTTTGCTCCCATAGTTTGTATGACAATTATCAAGGTAGTACTTGCCTTGGTCGCTCACAATTATCAAGGTAGTACTTGCCTTGGTCGCTCACAAAATGTAGCCAGTCTTTCACATGGATGTCAAATAAACATTTCTAAATGGGCATCTCTCAAGGAGGAGATATATATAGCTCAGCCACCAGGTTTTGAGATGCCTAGATTAGAAAACAAAGTTTGTAGGCTGAAGAAGACATTATACTTGCTTAAATAGGCTCCAAGAGCATGGTATCACAAGATAGACCAATTTTTCAAAAATATTAAGAAGTGTTTCTGATGCTAACTTGTATGTTCTAAAAAGGCATGGCAAGATTGTTTTGGTTGTCTTATATGTAGATGACTTAAACATTTCAAGTGACAATGGAAGAGATGATCCCGAAGACAATGGATATGCTCAGCCTCATGAGTTTGAGATGAAAGACTTGGGTCTTATGCATTTCTGTTTAGGGATTAAGATCTAGCAAGAGTCAGGTAAAATCTCCATTTCGCAGTAAAAGTATGCTTGGGAGATTCTCAAAGCATTTGGAATGACAAACTGCAAGTCTGTGTCTACACCAATGGAAGTGAATGTGAAGCTTTCTATAGAGGATTATTCATCACTTGTTGACATCAGGAAGTACAAGAAGTTGGTGGGGAGTTTGATCTTTCTCACTAATAGTAGACCTGATATCAGCTTCAGAATTGGTGTGTTAGAAATAAGCCACAAGAGAGTCATTGGAAGGAAGGGATGAGGGTACTTAGGTACATCTAGGTACTCTTGAGTATGGCATCACTTACAGCATGGGTGACACTCTATCAGGCTATTGTGACTCATATTGGGCAAGAGATTGTGATTCTAGGAAGTCGGTTTCTTGATATTATTTTTTGCTTGGTTCTGGTGCTTTCTCTTGGACCAGTAAAAGGCAACCTACAGTGGCACTTTCTTCCCCACTAGAGGCTGAGTATAAGGAAACTTGTTTTATTGCATGTGAGGTAGTATGCCTAAGGAGAATCCTGGTTGACATGGGAGTTTAAATTAGGGAGGCTACAATCTTGCGGTGCAACAATTAGAGTTGCACTGCTATCTCCGGGAACCCTATGTTTCATGCTTGCACAAAGCACATTGAGATTCAGTATCATTATGGGTAGGAGCTAATAGAGGATGAGATAGTGGACTCGGGGGGTGCACTACTAAGAAACCCTATGTATCACATGCATTCAGGGGGTATTAAAAAAACCTCTTACTTGTTAATCTTTCATGAATAAAAGGACCCCCTTTTCTTATGTTTTTACGGGTTTTTTTTTCAAAATCGATTAAAAAATCCCTTCTATAAATATACCTTAAAATTTTGAATTAAAAAACCCCTTCATTTGAACTCACGTGCTATACTTACATATTTTTAAGTGAACCCCCCAAGATAGTGGAGCTGGAGTATTTCTCTATTGAGGAAAACTGCATGGACATCTCACTCGGCATCTTCATCGACTTGGTGTTGGGCCAAAAACCTAGTTCATCTTTGGGTGGACATTGAGGGGGAGTGGTTAGTATACACTCAATTCCCACCTCTCAGCATGTATTTCACTTTTATTTATAATGTACATTTGTTAGGCCCCCCACTGTGGGGAGTAGCCATGGTGCATATGTCTTTAGTAGGAACCTCAGTGTAAACACCGATGGGGTCATTATTGTGACCATTGATGATGGTTAGGAGATGGTCAGGGATACGAGCATTAGTTGGGGTCCTAGAATATTCCCTCTCCGATATAGCAGGTCCATCATTAGTGGGTGGTGGTCGGTGGTCGGTGGACCACATTCTTGATACGCGGGCAGTGACCATGTCTATGAAGTGTAACCACCCTCATTGTTTATGCATCTACCACACTGCCTACAGTACTATATATGAAAATGGTTTCTATGGCCTAAGGCATCCAATGCTTGTGACTATCCACCCCTTCTTGTTGTTAAGGAAACCCTACCCTAATGTGTCGTGGGAAGTTGCCTATCTGCTAAGCTCGAGCATGGCTCAAGAGCTCCACCGTAGCTGCTCGGTCATTGTCATCCTCCCGCAGCACTCGTTGTCACATTGAGGTGGAAGAGGATCGCATTGGTTAGCCCAAGGAAGAGAGATAGAGGAAGCAAGAGGAGGAAGCAAGAGAGAATAAATGATTAGTACTAATCACTCCCAAACACTAACCCTAAGCACACCACACATGCTAGATTAGAGTTACAAAAGAGAGGGAGAGAGAGAATACTTCACTTATATTGCACAAATGGGAGAATGAGTTACAAACAAGAGAAATTGGCTTTTATAGTTCCAAGCCTTTTCCCACTAGGCCACTGAGAGTAATTGACTTAGGGCACCCAAAACATAGTTACAAGGCTTTTCTCTATGGATTGGCCAACATACCAAGATCAACTTGTGTGTCCCTCAAATCTCAATACTTGGGAGCATCTTTAGGTCATCACATGATGGGTTTTACAATATATAGTGCTGGTGTCCATTACGTAAGTTGTGTTAACCAATATGTTTGCATACTCCCCTTCCTAAAGTCGATCACGCCCTTGTGATTGGTGAGGGGTTTTCAAGGCACAACGCGAGGAAGTATCGCACTTGGTTGGCTCTTTTGTCTCTCTGGAAATGAGAGGGGGTGGGGAAATCAGTAAGATGGAAAGACATTAGTGGAGTGCTGGCAATTAAGTATCTAGCTAGTCTACTGGGCTCTTATCAATTTGCTTTTTTGGATGTGCCCAGTAGTACTCTTTATTTTGTTTTTTGTGTTTTTTTCTTTTACTTGGTTGGCTCTTTTGTCTCTCTGGAAATGAGAGGGGGTGGGAAAATTAGTAAGATGATGGAAAGACATTAGTGGAGTGCTAGCAATTAAGTATCTAGCTAGTCTACTGGGCTCTTATCAATTTGCTTTTTTGGATGTGCCCAGTAGTACTCTTTATTTTGTTTTTTGTGTTTTTTTCTTTACATGTGAATGTCTCATTTAGCATTAGCTCCTCATGCTTAACCCAATTTTGGACCTTTTGAATGAATGGATGTGGTGTGATATGGATAGATGTGCATGTGATGTAATGTGGATGGAATGAATGTGATGTGGTGTGATGTGGATGGATGTGAACAAGATGTGATAAGATGAGGATGGATGTGATGAGATGTGAATGAATGTGGGATGTGAATGGGTGTGATGGATGTGAATGGATGCGATGAGATGTGAGTGGGTGTGGAGAGATGTGGTGAGATGTGAATGTGATGTAATGAGATGTGAATGGACGTGAATGTGATGTAATGAGATGTGAATGTGATGTAATGAGATGTGAATGGACGTGATGTGATGTGGATCTGGTTAGATATGAATGGATGAGATATGATGTGGATAGATGAGATGTGATGTGATGTGGGCTTGGGTAGATGTGAATGGATGTGAAGTGATGTAAATAGATGTGAACGTGATGTGATGATATGTGGATATGATGTGGATCTAAATGAATGTAGAAAGATGTGATGTGATATGAGTGGATGAGATGTGATGTGGATATGTTGTGACATGATGTGATGAGGATAGATGTGGATAGATGTGATGAGATGTAATATGATGTGATTGGATGAGAATGGATGAAGACAATGGGAATACACATGAGTGGATGTGGAATAAGCAATGTGAATTGATGTAGAATAATGTGAAAAAATGAGAAATGATGTGGAACAATGTGGAAAGATGAGAGTTCGTTAGAAACTGTATTTATGAAACCTGTTTTTAAATGATTGTTTTATGTCAAGAATGCTGGGGAAGCATTTTGACCATCTTGTGAATAAGGTCATGGAGACCTAAGTGATAAAGTTGCAACAGCTGACGGAGAGTCAACGGAGGACATCTCGCATAGCAAGGTCGGTCGATGTCTTGACCAGCCTCACTTCGATTTAAATGGTGAGCTTCCAGTATGGTGGATGAGGGACCAAGGAAGCGGCCTATGAGTGAAGTGCTAGGTGACCTGCGAAGGAGCCTAGAGGGTGCTGACCATACGGTGCTCGGACTCTGGGTCGCCAAAGATACCCATGCCTGCATCGAGGAAGAAAATGGAACAAGGAGTTAGCATTGTTTTTTGAACTCGAGTATGGATCTGGTTGATTGGCCTTGCTGGTCCTCAACGGATGAGTCCATGACTCTTTTATATGGATCTGGTTGATTGGCCTTGCTAGTCCTCAAACGGATGAGTCCATGACTCTTTTATATGGATCTGTTGGTTGATCTTGCTGATCTTCAATGGAGAGTCCATCTAGATTTTCTTATGTGATTATATTTTCGGGTACTATGAGCTAGGAACTATTGAAAAGGCCCCTAAGTGAATAGGTGGTGAGCGTTCTGGTTGCCAATGATGCCATAGGTACTCTGATGAAGGAATGATTGGAAATTAGAATTCAAGCTAGATATTTTGGAGGATTATGATCAGTGATACTATGGTTTCGTTAAAAGATTGTTTTAAAGACACCTGAATTTGTGAAACAGGCAATTTCATATTGGGTGTGTAAGTGGTGTGACTATCTTTAAGGTTGCTTGAAGCACTGGCTAGGAGGCCTGGGAACTCTTTTCCGTGGTACCCGGGGCAAAACATAACCAAATTCCTAAATGGATCCTATCACTACAGTGGTTGGGCTAACCCATGGGATTGGATGGGGTTAGGCTGGACTGATGGATCCCTAAAACTGAGACTCAATTCTATTAAATTACGATAGTTCAAGTCAATCCCGGATAACCCTTGTTCTATGAAAAAGAATAAATGGATGTGCCTCTTAATGAGGAAAAAAGCGTTGGACTCTATGATCCAAGTTCAAGTCTCTTCCTTGATCTAACCATACAGGTTCAGTCGGATCAGTTTGGTTAGTGAAGACCTTGACTACATTAGAATAAAATATCCCAGAGGAATTGCATGTCTGCTTGGGTGAGGGAAGTTTTTTCGAGTTTGATTTTGGAAAAACCGAGGGATTAGTCTCTTGTCTGGATATCCGTGGATGAGGCCCCGAGTGAGAGGCTCTGCCCTGCGCAAGAAGTGCTACTTCCACTGCTGCTAGCACCCCAAAATTCGTTGTGTGGAGGGGGCAGGGATCTTTCACTCATAGGCGGAGAACTCGGTGTTGCCTTTGGGTCATGGGTCTCTTGGTGCCGTCTTTGGCCTTACCCTCACTCACATGCCCAATGTGTGCCACCATCATTACATCTTCTGGGTTGGTTACCGTACCGTAGCTCGATGGTCTTTGTGAAAAGGTTGATTGCTTAGCTCCTAAAAACCTGAAAGGGATGTCGACACCTTCTGTCTCACCCTGCTTGGCACTGCGAAGGTGTGCAGGGCTTGGCATGCTTGCCTCACCCAAAGTGATCCTTGGTGATCTGAGAAGGGGCTTCAGCTCCTCCGGCCTAACCCGTGTTTTGCAGTGCGAAGGAGTGCGGGCTCCCGCTTTGCTGTGTTCACCCTTTGGGTTGATCCTACATGATTTGAAGAGGGGCTCGGCTCCTCCGACCTATCTCATGCTCTGCACTATGGAGAAGTGGGGGCTTCTACTTTGCTACATCTGCCCAAGATATAATCCTTCATGATCTGAAGGGGCTTCAGCTCCTCCCCAGGCTAACCCGTTTGCATCGTGATGAGAGAGGGTGGCTCCATTGCCACAAGGCACACCATGGCCTTAGCGGACATATTTGCCACTTACATGATCCCTTTTATGCATATGTTTATGCATACAAATCATTTATGATAAAAATCACTCTTTTAATATAAAAGAATTTCTTTTATGCATCCATTTATGCATAAAAATCATTTATGATGAAAATCACTCTTTTAATATAAAAGAATTTCTTTTATACATCCATTTATGCATAAAAATCATTTATGCATAAAAAATCATTTATGATGAAAATCACACTTTTAATATAAAAATATCTTTTATGCATACAAATCATTTATGATGAAAAAACACTTTTATAATCAAAATAACAATTTCAATTTGCTTCCTTCTATGCATAGAATTTAATTCTAAAGAAAGTAACACTTTTTTAATAAAATATTTTTAGTATGCATTTTCTTATACTTAGGATGAAAATTAACACTTTAAGAATAATATACGATGGGAATTACTCTTTTTGAATAAAAAAAGTAAAAACTTATTTTTCACAATTTTAAAAAATTTCGCCTTAACCTCCTTTGTATGGCTGACCATTTTTCAATTTTTAATTCTCTAAAATTAATTAGAAGCTCACTAAGAGTATTTAAATCATTCTAATGTAAACATTTTCTACTTATCAAAGAGAAACATTATGAAAAACTTGATTTTATCCATTAATCATTCATCTAGGATAAAGAATGGTTGGATTTACTAAAGAAGAGAGGGGAATGCCTTTTTTCAATGAGGCATAACATCATAATCATTTTAGAGAAGACAAAAATCATAAAAAACCATAAAATGAAATACAAAAGAGAAGAATCTCCAACTTACAAGGAGAATTTGAGAGCTTTCCTTTGGATTGATGGTTTGGGGGATCTACTCTTGTTTGAAACAAGAGTGGCCACCAATCTTTAGAAGAGGAAAGGTCAAAAACTAATGAATTATGAGTAAATTCACAGTTTTTTGGCTCTTGGGAGAAGCAGGGTAACAGTGCAAAAAAACACTATTAAGCTTCAACAAAGGGAGAGGCTTCTATTTATAGAAAAAAGTGAGCCTCTAACCAAGCAAACTGATTCTAGAGTTTCCCAGATCAGTTTGGTCAATTTTTGACCATTTTTAGGTCAGTTTAGCTCACTTTTTGAATCTAGTTGAAATAGGAGAGAGGAGAGATAAAAATATCTCATTATTTGGGAGTTTAAAACTCTCCCACACAAGTGAAATAGGCGCCTCCTTCGTGAGGGAAATTCCCCCATACTGAGGTGTCAAAAATGCATCATTTCTTCTAAATATCTCTCTTTTTTAACTATTAACCTTGTCCTTAGTCAACTCTTCATCTTATGTGAGTATTTACTCATTTGTGGGAGATTTTCCTTTTATTCTTCCATTTATCTCCTCCCTACATTTGGATGAATCTTATTGGTCCATAGGAACCTTAATTTAAAATTTTAAAAAAATCTTGACCCCTAGGATAAGGCCTCTTGAACAGATTATAATTTATTTCGAATGCACCTTCTGAAAATCTTTTTGAACTTCTATTTTGGGGGAACTTATTTAAATATGAAGAGATATTTTTCCATCTAAAAGAGAAGGCTTTTAGCCTTATTGAGGTGAGTTGAGAAACTTTCATTAGCTTGCATCATTATCCCAAAAAATTCTATCATGAGGTTCATTAAGGTGCCTTTTCCTTTGGCTCCAAATAACTCCTCCAATGTATCCCATGCTATTTTGGAGGTGTTGCATGCACTAATATGATGAATGAAATTATCATCCATACTAAGCACTAGAAGGGCAAGTGCCTTTTCATCTTTAGTTATCCATTCTGCTTTCTCATCTTCTTTGTCTCTGTCGTTTGGACATTTGTTCTTACCATTGACAATATTCCAAAGTCCCTTCTTTATGAGAAGGAATTTTGCCTTGACTGACCAAGTAAAGAAATTAGTGCCATCAAACTTAGTAAGCCCTTTATCCTTGTGTTCTTACATACCAAAAAAACGATTCACTCAAACAAATTACATACATGGGAAATCAAAGTTGCATTCCCCATATAAGTGTAATACTTCAAGATAGGATGATGGAATCCGAGAAGTGGGTTTGTTTTTGGCATGGATTTGACTTTGGCTTTCTTCACGGCTTTAATATATTTGACATACTTTGCATTGTTGGACACACATGAAGAGGGCATGTTGAGCTTACACAAAGAAATAGTGATTAATGTCCACTAATCACTCATTAGTGATTAAGTTCACTATTTTGAAAAAACAAAAAACTGGGCCACCTTTAGAGTGAAAGAATGGATGCCTTTCACTAAACATTTTCAAAAAAGCTTCAACATGCTTCAATAGCAATGTGTCCACATGATAATCATCACCCTAAACACTTGATTAAGCAAAGAAATCATTACTTAATCTCTGTTTTGATCAAAGTACCTTTTGTAGTTGCCACAGTGCTAGAGGAGCTACAAGCAAGAATTTTCAGCCAAATCTGATGCTACAGGCGTGTTCGCCATGCCCAAAAAACCCCGGGGTTAAGAGCAATTAGATCAATTCGTGATGGTTGGCTCAATTTTTGCAAAAAACCAGATTTTTTTCCTCACAATGGCGATGGCGATTCCGTCTCTGTTCTGAGCAGCGTTTTGCTTTGAGCCTCCACATAGAGGGTCCCTAGGTGTTAGCTTGAAGCCCCTAAGAGGGCTTGATCATTGGTGAAGTGGTTTGTGCACAGCAAGGCAATGTTCAGCTGTGGGTGCAGATGGGCTATGGTGAGAAGAGGTAAAAGTGACTTAATTAATGAGAGATGATTAGCAAATGAGATTAGGGACTACACATAGCTTGAGGGTGACTTACATAGCTCTGATACCATGTTAGAAAACATGGGAGCTCAAGGATGGATTGAGCACATGATTAGAGCAAGGATTAAGAACTAGGAAGCAAGACTATGCTTAAGCATAGCTAGATTAGCTAAAGACAAATCATATGAGCATAATGATAATGTGAATAAGGCAAAAGCTTTGTGTATTCTTCATTAGATGAGGAGCCTTTAAACAGGCTGAAGTACAAAAGGATTAAGGAGGAGATTAGGATCTAATCCTAATCAAGATGCTTATCACTTGTCTAGAAGTGAGCACCCAAAGCCTAGAGTAGAGTGCAAGAAGTAGAGATTCTCCACTAAGGCATATAAAAAGCTGAAAATAGGACCATCCAAAAAAGGAGCTACTAACCCTTAGAGAAATAATCTACTAAGGTCCACTACTAAAGCCATGCTACTAAACCTTAGAGAAATAATCTACTAAGGTTCACTACGAAAGCCATGTAGAGGGGCCATAAATTCCAATACCCTCCCTGGACCTCAACATGGCCTGAAAATAAGGCAAGAGCGTCCAAGAAGTGTGAAGGAATTCCAAAATGTGTGAGCACTTTAGTCAAGGTCATGGGCACTTGTAGTAGCCTTGGACACATAGAGAGAGAGTGTCAAGGACTATGAGTTAGGGACTTGAGGCACTGGTCTCACGGGCTACCAAGTAAGAGGGAAACTTGGTGTAGGGTCAAGGTGTGCTAGAGTTATTCACTTGAGGGGAGGTGTTGAAATATGCGAGTGAATAGATGTGTGCGGGAACAAGCCCTTAGCAAGAGACTGTAAAAGGGAGTCAGTAATTAAGTGGGTATAGCAGTGAAAAGGTGAGAGAAATCTAGAGAATCAAGGGTAGCATGAGTGAATATAGGTGTGTGGAAAGATTCTAGGAAAAGGTGCCCCTAGATGTAGGGGAGGTGGCATAAATCAAGGAGAAATCTGTGGGATTAGATGCTTGGCATCTTGTGGATGTAAAACCTATAAATTGAGGCATTGGCCTAATGAGAAATTTTTGGTTTTTGAGTATCCATGCCTACATTAAGCTATTAGTTAATTGTGCACTAATCTCATCTTAATCATCTTTTAATCACCTTCTAATCATGTTGATTCTTGCATTTGATCCACCATAGCTCATCACATTGCTGTAAATTTAACAATGGAAAGGAAGAAAAGTGTTAATTCCATTCGGAGATTAACACCATGATCCTCAATTGAGGACATTAATAAGTGTCATGTAAAGACACTATAATGGTTGTACATTATGAGAGATTGGCCACCCAAGGCCTAGTTAGTAAGTTTTGGGTGCCCAAGTGTGAATAAGGGCCAATTGTTTATAAGGTATTTTCTCATAATGAAAAGGACACTCTTCCCTTGTACTTTGTGAGAGAGTGAGGAGTGAGACCATTCTAGCATTGTGCCTCTTTCATGCTTGTGTGTTTATGCTTGTATGAGAGAGTGAGAGAGAGTGTGATTGGCCTATGTAATGGTGTGAGCGACTCCACGGTGACAGTGTGGAGGTGGAGCTTGGAGTTTGGAGCATACAAGCGAGCTTGGAGGCCTCAAGAGAGACACAAGCTCGAAGCATTAGTAAGTACCCCACGATGGTTGTGTTCTACAGCTTGTCCAATTGGTGAATGTGTGTATAGTTCACTCTTGGAGGTGTGGTAGCCCATAACATTTTTAGTGCCGTTGCCAGGGAAACACCTTTATTTCTTCCATACTCTTTGAGTTTTAGCTCCCACTGCATAGTATTCATTGTTGCCTTTGCATTTTGGTAATGAATTGTGTAGAAAATGGAAAGATAAGGTGTGTATGGTTGAGAAAAAAAATATAGCTTTGATACTGTAAATGTTGTGGAAAGTAGTTTAGGAAAGGATTCATTGGTTACTCTTGATAAGTTTGATGTTAGCACCACAAAAAACACCAATGGTTGGTTGAGAAAAAAAATATAGCTTTGATACTGTAAATGTTGTGGAAAGTAGTTTAGGAAAGGATTCATTGGTTACTCTTGATAAGTTTGATGTTAGCACCACAAAAAACACCAACGTTGAAGAAGCAGGTTGGGTGTTGTTTTCTTCGTTTTTCAAAAAATTCAAAAAATCAAAAACATAAGGGACCATTGATTGAGCCAGGAACTTGTATTTCATTCCCTAGCATTGGCACAATATAATTTTCATCATTTGGATAAGTATTATGCACCCAAGACTACAAATTACCGACGCGAAAAACTCCACGTGAAAGTGCAGGAAGTTGTTCATGACTTGAACCATTTTCTTACAATTTCACACCCCGTGAGTCACTCAGGAAATCAGTGCTGGGATTTTTGCCAAAAATCACGGAATTACATTCCTAAAATAGAAACCCTTATCCTGACACCTCTGACACGATTCAGTCCGCCAAAAATTGGATCACGTGAAAGTGCAGTAGACTTTACGACGTGAACCATTTTCAAAGCAAATGGTGTGAAACACTTTTTGTTTCACGATGTGAACTAAATCCTTCTATTTCATGAGAAGACCAAAACCAACAAATTGACAAAACTAAGGCTATGAGGGTCGGCTAAAGAAGGAATTCAATCTTAAGGAGGGAAATTGGATCACGTGAAAGTGCAGTAAACTTTCACGACGTGCACCATTTTTTCTGCAGTTTCACGATGTGAACAATTTTTTCACGACATGAACTGAGTCTTGCTATTTCACGACATGAAATATTCTCTGCTAATTCATGCCTCCTAAACAGAGTGATAGAACAGGAATTGAATCAATTTGGGTTAGATAATATCTTATCAAATCATACATACATGCACTTAAGATTTGAAAAACTCATCGGAGATGATCTTACGCCCGACGATAGTGCATCAAATCATCCAGGAACTTCCTACCAAAGAAGTGTGGGATCTAGACAGTCCGCAAGCACACACTTGAGTGTCTTGAGAAACCTAACAACTACAGAAACCAGTAGTGAGGAATCCATGGAAGAAGGGCTGAGATACACTGGGATTGGGGAAGGTGACAAACCACACTCTCCAACCAAGTCCAGTGGGATCATTAATATAGCCCGGGGATTTTTTGGTCTCCAAACCAGTCATGGCACAATCTACGAGCATGGGTCCATCAACTAGCGCTGGACTCTATCCAAGATAAGAAGGGCCATTCCAGATGTTGAATTCTAGGCTGTCAAATACTGGCACCCCTCGAATTAGATGAGATATAGAAAGTGCAATTAGGATGGGTCAAGTATTCTTTCCCACCACCGAGGAAATGGAATTGGACCTCCAACGAAGTGAGATGAAACGACAACTCCGAGAATTGAGCTTAAGGAAACAAGAGCTTGATACTCGTAGGATAAGAGCTGAGAGACAGGGAGACAGATAATGTCAACCATCTCCAATCACGAGGAAAGGAATCTAAAATTGCTACATGAGGCGATGGGGGTATTCCGAACCTGGAACCCATCAATGAGGAATCCAGAATGGAGGAAGGGTTTACAACCAGAGAATAAGAGGGTAACATAGCTAACCCCGACCTTCCTAGATGAAACCCCATATCATCTCAAAACTTGTCCAAAAATTCTCCGGGGATGGAGATCCTATCCAGCATGTAGAGATTTTTGAATCTACATGTGAAACCTGCGAACCGGTCAGTGATGTGACCATGATACATGCTTTTTCGTTGACCTTAGAAGGAAAATCTCATCAGTGGTTCAGAACCCTTATGCCTGAGGACAAGGTTAACTTCACCAGGTTAAAAAATGTTTTTGTGCCCAGCTTTACACGTAGTGGTGATAGATGGAGCCATGTGGCCCAACTACATAACATCAAAAACAGAAGGAAGATGAGTCTATGAGAGACTATGTTTCTCGCCTGAAACACTTGAATGCAAGATGCAAACTTCGGGAAAGATTGACAGATGATCAACTGTTACCTTGTTTCCACCACGAGAGGGGTTAGAGACCATAAAATACATGATTACTTGGTACTAGCCCAGCTAGCTACCCTTGATGCCTACAGTAAATTGGCAATCGAATATGAAGATAAAATGTTAGAATTGCCACAACCTGAGGATGTTAGAACATTGACAGCAGCAACCACGACTTCGCGTGTCTTGAGTCATCTCTCAAGAAATTGGAACTCGAAAGCAAGCAAGTCGAACATATGACTGTGGATGAGCTCAGCAATGCCATATTGGAGAAATTAAAGGTAAGGGAAGGAAGAGAGATGTCGGGCAAAGGGAATTGGTGTGGTGTTCCATATGTAGACTGAATCATACCACCACTGATGAATGTCCATAGTTAAGGGCAAGACCATTACTTTATTGTGCGCATTGTGTAAAATTGGGCAATCATGAGTGACACATCATCGTGTAGATTTCCAAGGTTTCAAAATATAGCACAACTGTAAACAAATAGAGCCCCATTGGCCTTGCTGGCACCACCTGTGCAAATCACTGCCACTACTATACAACCCAACTCTTCTTACTTACCTAGGGGGATGTTCAGGGTACAAGACACTTCGCCCTTGCCACCACCAGTTCTACCGCCATAACCACCACAGGCCAAGATCAATCAAGTAGTGATTGAAGAACCATCAAAAGATGTTAAGCTGGTGTGGGAACTAGAAGTTAGTAGGGAATACTATGAGGATATGGGTGAGGTCACGCTAGAGTATTATGTCCTTTAGAATAACACACCAGTACCTGTGTTTCAAACCATGGTACAGTGGAAGGGCAAGGAAATCAACCCAAATCTGAGAAGAGGACCTTTACAATGCTATGGCTACAGTGGGCCACATCGAGTTATCAAATTCCCAAATAAGAATATGACTCATACACGCCAGCCACAACAAGTGGTGACCACGCCCAATGACATGACAGTGCTCACTTGCACTAAGTGTGGAATCGATCATCTGATCAAAGATTATCCCTACCGAGCAAGTGGTTCCACTTCAACTGCCAATCAGGCCACCATTCTACCATTAGTGTACAATCTGGGAAGATCACACCGCTCAATGTCCTAACACGAGCTCAAGCTCAATTAGGTGACAAAGGAAGGAACCGAGCGGATGCTACTATTTCCAGATCGGTGGGTCGCAAGAGAAGAGTGAAGAAATTAGGAAAAGGGGACACACGGGTTACGATCCAAGATGGATCTGAAGAAGATACAATTTACACCGGATCCACACAATCAAAGGAAGAGGGGAGTCAAGGGATCAATCTGGAAGAATTAGATCTAGATAAACAAGGAGAACAACCAGCAACTCCAATGGGGGGTTGGTGAATACCCTAATGCTGAGACGAAGAAACAAGGAAGTTAGAGGATGCCAATGCTTTAGTTGAAAAGTACCAACAAATTCATGAAACTATAAGCCAAGGGCCAGCCGAGTAAGGGATACCATCTATCCACAAGATGAACCACCCCGTAATAGGACTCTGAACCTACCAACCCAATTCCGGAGGGAACTGAAGAAGACTCCCAAACAAACACAATAACTAGAATTTTTGAGGAAAATGAGTTGGGGGGTTCCATTCACTCCTTCCCCATGGAAGAATATGAGATACCTCGATGGGAAGAACACTCTATATCCAAGGAACCCAGGGATATAGGAAGCCTAGCTGCTGTATTATCCACGCCTGTCCAGATGCCCTTGGGTCAATTATTATGCAATTCACCCACCTTATGGATAGATATAAAAGAATGGGTCGAAGGAGGTCTAAGGCCAACTGATAATATTGAGATGCTCTACCACCCTTGGCAGAAAGACCTTTGAGGCATACAAAGGAAATGCGAGTAGTTAAGATACCAGTTAACCAACTGGGACGCTACTATGAGAGTGACGACACAAATGCTACCATCCCAATTCATCATAATGGATACAAGGCATTGGCAATCCTAGATGGTGGGGCAGGTGTCAGCACTCATTACCAAGCATTGCTGGGAAAATTGGGGGAA
Organism: Cibotium barometz; assembly: GCF_041138505.1. Taxonomy (NCBI): domain Eukaryota; kingdom Viridiplantae; phylum Streptophyta; class Polypodiopsida; order Cyatheales; family Cibotiaceae; genus Cibotium; species Cibotium barometz. The sequence continues at coordinate 36,460,686 of NC_141087.1, read as the reverse complement.
GTCGGATCTAAAAAGAGCAGATCTAATCGTCAAGATGGCTGATGGAACATCTTCAAGACCCATAGGGCTCTTGGAAAATGTAAAGTTCAGACTCTTCACGTTCCACTATCATCATACTCTTCTTACGCCACCAACCTGATACATATAACATAATATTGGGATGACCCTTCATGAGGGAATCCAAGTTGGTGCATGATTAGGCCTTGGATCATGTATATGTACGTAGGGACTCACAAATATTGAAGATTGATCTAAGAGCATGGAAGGCACACCCCATGGAAGGGCAATTGCTCGATAATAACTCGGCACCACATCCCTACAGATATGCCAGCCCACAGTGGGGGAGACCAAGGATGCGGAGGATACAGAGATGTATGCATCACTACCTCCCTCGAACTTCAGTGATAATTTGATGCATGGAAGGCACACCCCATGGAAGGGCAATTGCTCGATAATAACTCGGCACCACATCCCTACAGATATGCCAGCCCACAGAGGGGGAGACCAAGGATGCGGAGGATACAGAGATGTATGCATCACTACCTCCCTCGAACTTCAGTGATAATTCGATGCATGTGTCAAGCAATTGGCAGAAACCTAAAAAAGTCCTATCAGTATCGAAAGTAGAGAAACTGTACTAATAAAAGTGGATGTGATGAGATGTGATGTGGATCTGAATGAATGTAAATGGAAGTGATAGGATGTGAATAGATGCGATGAGATGAGATGTAATGTGAATGGATGTGATGTGATGTGATGTGATGTGGATATGGGTAGATGTGAATGGATGAGATGTGATGAGGATGGATGTGACGTGATGTGATGAGGATCTGAATAGCTGTAAATGGATGTGATGTGATGTGATGTGGATCTGAATAAATGTAGATGGATGAGAATGAGATGTGATGATATGTGAATGGGTGTGATGAGATGTGAATGGATGTGATGAGATGTGAATGGATGAGAATGGGATGTGATGATATGTGAATGGGTGTGATAAGATGTGAATGGATGAGATGTGATGTGATTTATGTGAATGTGAATGAATGGATGGATGTGGATGAATGTGATGAGATATGAATGGATGTGATGTGATATGGATAGATGTGAATGTGATGTAATGTGGATGGAATGAATGTGATGTGATGTGGATAGATGTGGATAAGATGTGATGTGATGTGGATGGAATGAATGTGAAGTGATGTGAATGGATGTGATGAGATGTGAGTGGATGTGATGAGATGTGGATAGATGTGAATGTGATGTGATGTGGATTGAATGAATGTGAAGTGATGTGAATGGATGTGATGAGATGTGAGTGGATGTGAGTGGATGTGATGATATGTGAATGGATGTGACATGATGTGAATGGATGTGACATGGTGTAAATGGATGTGAACGTGATATATGGATAAGATGTGATGTGGATAGATGTGATGTGATGTGATGTGGATCGGGGTAGATGTGAATGGATGTGATGTGGATATGGGTATATGTGAATGGATGGGATGTGATGAGGATGGATGTGACGTGATGTGATGAGGATCTGAATAGATGTAAATGGATGTGATGTGATGTGGATGAGATATAATATGATGTGATGTGATGTGATATGATGTGGATGAATGTGATGTGATGAGATGTAATATGATGTGATTAGATGAGAATGGATGAAGGACGATGGGAATACATATGACTGGATGTGGAATAAGCAATGTTAATTGATGTAGAAGAATGTGGAATAACGAGAAATGATGTGGAACAACGTGGAAAGATGAGAGTTTGTTAGAAACTGTATTTATGAAACCTGTTTTTAAATGACTGTTTTATGTCATGAATGTTGGGGTAGCATTTTGACCATCTTGTGAATGAGGTCGTGGTGGAGACCTAAGAGTTAAAGTTGCAAGAGCTAACGGAGAGTCAATGGAGGACGTCTCGCGTCGCAATGTCAGCCGAGGTCTTGACCAACTCGGTTCGATTTAAATGGTGAGCTTCTGGTACGATGGATGAGGGACCAAGGAAGCAGCCTATGAGTGAAGTGCTAGGTGACCTGCGAAGGAGCCTTGAGGGTGCTAACCATACGATGCTCGGGCTTTGGGTCACCAAAGATACCCACCCATGCGTCAGGGAAGAAAATGGAACAAGGAGTTAGAGTTGTTTTCTGAACTCGAGCATGGATCTGGTTGATTGGCCTTGCTGGTCCTCAAAGAATGAGTCCATGGCTCTTTTATATGGATCTGTTGGTTGATCTTGCTGATCTTCAACAGAGAGTCCATCTAGATTTTCTTATGTGATTATATTTACGAGCGCTATGAGCTAGGAACTATTGAAAGGCCCCTGAGTGAACAGGTGGTGAGCGTTCTCATTTGCCAATGATGCCATAGGTACACCGATGAAGGAATGATTGGAAATTAGAATTCAAGCTAGATATTTTGGAGGATTATGATCAGTGATACTATGGTTTCATTAAAAGATTGTATTAAAGACAGCCAAGTCTGTGAAATAGGCAATTTCATATTGGGTGTGTAAGTGGTGTGACTATCTTGAAGTTTGCTTGCAGCACCGGCTAGAGGGACTGGGAACTCTTTTCCGTGGTACCCACGATAAAACATAACCAAATTTCTAAATGGATGCTATCACTACAGTGGTTGGGCAGTTGGCTAACCCATGGGATTGGATGGGGTTAGGCTGGACTGATGGATCTCTAAAATGAGACTCAATTCTGTTATGTTATGATAGTTGAAGTAAAATCTCGAATAACCCTTGTTCTATGGAAAAGAATCAACGGTTGTGCCTCTTGATGAGGAAAAAAACATTGGTCTCTATGATCCAAGTGCAAGTCTCTTCTTTGATCTGACCATGTGACTTGCAGGTTCGGTCGGATCAGTTTGGTTAGTTAAGGCTCTTGACTACGTTTGAATAGATTTTCACGGTGGAATCGCCTATGTCTGTTGGGCGAGGGAAGTTTTTTCGGATTCGGTTTTGGAAGAACCGAGGGATTAGTCTCTTGTCCGGATATTCGTGGGCGAGGTCCCGAGTGAGAGACTGTCCTGCGCAAGAAGCGCTACTTCCGTTGCTAGCAACCCTAAATTCATTACGCTAAGGGGACAGGGATCTTTCAACTGGTATCAGAGCAAATTGGCTAAAGTTGATCAATCGAGAAGCAAGAAACGTCAAAATTTTATGAAGTACGAGTAAAAGATTGTAATTGTGTGATGAAATTCATACAAATTGATATTCAGAATGAAGATTCATAAATTGGAAATTGGGTCTTCAGATAGAAGTACCGCAATTGTGTGGAATCCCTGACTTGCTTGAGGCCTAGATATGATGGTATTTACCATATAGTTCCAAGGACCGTGATTACCCATGTATACCATTACCCATGTATACCGTGGGTATAACTGCAGCTCTGCTCTTTACTGGCAATATATACGAGTAAATCTCAGGCCTTGAAGTTATAAGCAAAAATGATGGTTAATATGATTTTAAAATTTTGGTTGAGAATTGATGAATTGATTTGAATTGTGACTGAAAGATGATGATTTTTGAATTCTGGTTGAAAGAAGATAAGTTGAATAAAGCCACAATGAGGATAATAGGAAGAATCCCTGTGATGATGTTAGTAACTGAAAGACGATTATGACTTTCAGCAGATCACTATGAGATTAGTGGATTGTGCTGACAGATTGTTGCTGTTTGACCTTTAACCCCGTGGGCCTAATTAAGAAATTACAAATTGAGAACCTGCATAACTGACATTACCGTGGAACTTCCAGTCTGGTGGACCATTATTATGTTAAGAATATGAATGAATTATTCTATGGTAATGAGTTCTGTATGTTCTTCTTGTAGAAGGGATCCTTATCCCAAGATTTTGTGGGGGGAATCTATAAAGAACTCCAGAATCAATTGGATCTAAAGTCGGATTTGAATTATAAAAAAAGTGGTCTTTTCATCTGAGCGTCTTGGTTAAATTGAAAAAAAAAAGGGACCTAACAAGAATTTTCGTATTGATAGGATCATGGATCAAGGGCGTTGTGGTGGGAATGTTAACCCCCAACTTGATGAGGAAGAGCTCGACCCGGATGTTCGTAAAACTCTTCATAGATCGCAACCTGGACCTTTCAAAGGAGAAGGGAAAAACTTGGGTAAGGCTAGAGAGAAGTGGATCGAAGTAATGGAAGAATACTTTGATATGTCACTGCATACAACGAGAAGAGTAAAATGGCTCTTGAAAGGCTCAAGATAGTAGAAATAAGTAGAAATAGCCAGAGTGGCATGGAGAAACCACTGTGAGACAAACCGTCTGGATCGGAACACCTAGACATGGAATGATCTCAAGATTTACCTAAGGAAGAGATTATGTCCTCCCGGCTTTTTGGAAACCAAGATGAATGAATTCTCAGAGTTAACCCAGGGGAGCAGAATGTAAAGGTGTAAGAACCTCCCCTTCTGTTCTTGTAATCATCCCCTCTCTAAAATAGAAGAAAGATCTTGTTTCACCTTGTTCTAGCCTAGAGAGAGAAAATATCTAGAGAGAGATAATTCAAAATTGAGATATCTTTGGATATAAAAATCTCCTAGTGTCTAAAATGGATTCCCTTGAAACAAAAGTTCAAAATGAGCTTTCCAATGTGCATTAGGAATTAATTGAAAATGGTATAAGGGACCTTAGCCTAAGGGTCTACATTTTTAGAAATTTTTGGATTATGGTCCAATTAAGGTTCCAATGGGCCAATTGGATTAATCCAAGTGTTGGATGAGATAAATCCAAAAAATAAATTAAAATACCCAAAAATGAGTAAATGCTCACATAAGATAAAGAGTTGACTGAGTACAAGGTTTATCAGTTAAAAATTAAGAGATATTAGTTAAAAAAATGAGATATTTTAGAGAAATGATGCATTTTTGACACCTTGGTAAGGAGAGGGGGGCCTTTGAGGTAGGCGCCTTTTCCACATGTGTGGTTAGGTTTTTTAATTCAAAAAAATGTGATATTTTTATCTCTCCTCTCTCCTAGAACAAACTAGATCAAAAGGAAGCCAAACTGGTTTAAATCTTGTCCAAATTGAGTCAAACTGAAACTGAAAAATTCTAGAACCTAGTTGGACTTGGTTAGTGGCCTCCCTCACCTATAAATAGACCCTCGTTCCTTTGTATTTTCATATTGGAGCTATACCATGCTAGTATTATCTTAAAATAATCATATTTCTATTATCCCTTAAATTTTCCTCTCTCTTGGGAGCTTGGAGCTTCTCTCTCTCTCCAACAACTCTTGAAGTTGCTCTTCTCCTCTTGGTGGACCAATTGATTGGTTGGGGGCTTCACTGCTATTAAAGAATCAAGCCAAACTTGGAGGTAAAATTGATTTATATGGTTTTTCAAATTATCTCAATAACTTTCTTCTCGACCCCTCTGAGTCTTGAGAAGCTTTCAAAATGCTAGTTTTTATTCAAATCAAGCTTTTCCTAAGTTTCTTAATGTTTAATTATCATTAAGTTAATCTTTATGCTTAATTGTAATGCTTTTTTTAAGTAAATTTCTCTCTCTAAAAGAGTAGCTATCTCTATGGCTAAATCTCTTGGAAAAGGATGCTTCTCAATGATAGTCTCTTAATTCAAATAAAAACTCTAGGCTTGATGAGCTAGATGATAAGAATTGATATTTTCATGATTTTGGATTGGTGAAAATAATGGTTAATCCTTTTTAGATTGTTTATGAGTAAATAAAGATTCCTTTAATTCATTCTAAATGAGAAAAGGATTATCCTAGTAAATTGGAAAAAGAGAAATGTTTAAATTAACTTAATCTAGTGGAATAATCATAACTATGTCTATAGTTATGGTTAAAATTATGATTTACATAGTTTGATTTTAAGCATAAAAGAAGAACTTCTATCATATTTTCATTACAAGCTTTTATGCTTTTAAGAAAAATTGAGAATTATCAGTAATAGCAGCCAACGAAGATATGGCAAATTTTTTAAAAAATAATACATATCTTATTTTTATGCATAATGCTCAAAGAGGACTTCCTACCATATTCTAGGATTAGACATCCTATGCAAAAAGAATGATTTTCATCACATTCATGGGAAATAATTTTTTAGTATTTATGTATAAATAATTAATTAAGAGAAAAGATAAATTTTTGGTAAATTTATTTTTATGCAAAAAGAGGAATTCCCATGATATTCGAGATCCAAACAATCAAATGTTAAAAGAGGAATTTTTGGCATAATTCAAATTATGAGTATTTATCATAAGTGGAATTTTGAGTATCATCATTTTTATTGAGAAATATGGGTGGAATTGATTTTTGTAAATCCCATGAATCTTTTATTCAAAAGAAGAATATTGAATATATCTTACTTAAGAAATTTGAGAAAGAATGTGAAATTATCTCTCGAGAAAACTTGGATAATTCTTATTTAGAAAAGGGAATCTGGAATCCCTGGGAGGATCGAGGATCCAATGAGTAAACGGAAGTTTAGAATTATTTCTTATTAAAATGAAGCTTAAGGAACAAAAATACAATACGTAAATTCTCTTTCTGAGTTTTTACTATTCAATTCTGTGATAAGGTTTATTTTCTCTTTTTAAACCTTCAACAACACTCTGATACTTAGATTTAATGGAATCAAGAAAAAGTACCTTTAACTAGGTCAAGCAATTGGCAGAAACCTAAAAAAGTCCTATCAGTATCAAAAGTAGAGAAACTGTACTAAAAGTGGATGTGATGAGATGTGATGTGGATCTAAATGAATGTAAATGGATGTGATGGGATGTAAATAGATGCGATGTGATGAGATGTAATGTGAATGGATGTGATGTGATGTGATGTTATGTGATGTGATGTGGATATGGGTAGATGTGATGAGGATGGATGTGACGTGATGTGATGAGGATCTGAATAGATGTAAATGGATGTGATGAGGATCTGAATAGATGTAAATGGATGTGATGTGATGTGATGTGGATCTAAATAGATGTAGGTGGATGAGAATGAGATGTGATGATATGTGAAAGAGTGTGATGAGATGTGAATGGATGTGATGAGATGTGAATGGATGTGATGAGATGTGAATGGATGAGAATGGGATGTGATGATATGTGAATGGGTGTGATGAGATGTGAATGGATGATTATGTGATGTGATATATGTGAATGTGAATGAATGGATGGATGTGGATGATGTGATGAGATGTGAATGGATGTGATTTGATAATGTGGATGTGATGTAATGTGGATGGAATGAATGTGATGTGATGTGGATAAGATGTGATGTGGATGGAATGAATGTGAAGTGATGTGAATGGGTGTGATGAGATGTGAGTGGATGTGATAATATGTGAATGGATGTGATGAGATGTGAATGGATGTGACAAGATGTGAATGGATGTGACATGGTGTAATAGGATGTGAACGTGATATATGGATAAGATGTGATGTGATGTGATGTGGATCGGGGTAGATATGAATGGATGTGATGTGGATATGGGTAGATGTGATGAGGATGGATGTGACATGATGTGATGAGGATCTGAATAAATGTAAATGGATGCGATGTGATGTGATGTGGATGAATGTGATGTGATGTGGATGTGGATGAATGTGATGTGATGAGATATAATATGATGTGATTGGATGAGAATGGATGAAGGACGATGGGAATACATATGACTAGATCTAGAATAAGCAATGTGAATTGATGTAGAAGAATGTGGAATAACGAGAAATGATATGGAACAATGTGGAAAGATGAGAGTTTGTTAGAAACTATATTTATGAAACCTGTTTTTAAATGACAATTTTATGAAACCTGTTTTTAAATGACAATTTTATGTCATGAATGCTGGGGAAGCATTTTGACCATCTTGTGAATAAGGTCGTGGTGGAGACCTAAGAGTTAAAGTTGCAACAGCTGACGGAGAGTCAATGGAGGACGTCTCGCGTGGCAACGTCAGTCGAGATCTTGACCAGCCGAGGTTCGATTTAAATGGTGAGCTTCTGGTACGGTGGATGAGGGACCAAGGAAGCGGCCTATGTGTGAAGCGCTAGGTGACCTACGAAGGAGCCTACACGGTGCTAACCATACAGTGCTTGGGCTCTGGGTCGCCGAAGATACCCACCCGTGCATCGTGGAAGAAAATGGAACAAGGAGTTAGAGTTGTTTTCTGAACTCGGGCATGGATCTGGTTGACTGGCCTTGCTGGTCCTCAACGGATGAGTCCATGGCTCTTTTATACGGATCTGTTGGTTGATCTTGCTGATCTTCAACAGAGAGTCCATCTAGATTTTCTTATGTGATTCTATTTACCGGTACTATGAGCTAGGAACTATTGAAAAGGCCCCTGAGTGAACAGGTGGTGAGCGTTCTCGTTGCCAATGATGCCATAGGTACACCGATGAACGAATGATTGGAAATTAGAATTCAAGCAAGATATTTTGGAGGATTATGATCAGTGATAATATGGTTTCATTAAAAGATTGTTTTAAAGACAGCTGAGTCTGTGAAACAAGCAATTTCATATTGGGTGTGTAAGTGGTGTTGTGACGTGAAAACTTGATATCTTTCATTTTCAATTTTGTGCATATTTTGATGGTTTCTCAATGGTAATAAGGTGGAAGCTTGTCCAAGAAGATTGCGACGCCCACAATGGAATAACGGTGTGGTGACGCGGCGGCTTGGCGGCTACCCCGATAACAGCATTCTATCTTCAAATATAATGGTTTTACTTGATTTAGGGTGCACACATTGTAAATGCCACAAGTATGCTTGATAAATACTTTGGTATGGTAGATAGGCTAGTGATGTAGAAAATAAAAGTGGGCCTTCATGCTCACATGGATTTTTATTGTATTATTAATATGGTATTCACCATAAGGCTACAAGTTGGGGAGTGTGGAAGGTATGTGGAGGAGTGTGTGTAGGTGCATAATTGGGAAAGATTCTTCTAGAATGCCTACATGGAAGAGGAGAATTCCGCCATGTGTAAGTGAGATCTCCACCTACATGCCACTTAGACTTGGCTATTATCTCATCACACTCTCAAAGTCAAAAAGTCTTCAATTTAATAATCAATAGAAGACTTAGCCTAAGAGGACAATTGATGGTGACATCTACCCTTATGTCACTGAAGGGTTGAATATTCTTATGTTGTAATTTGTAACAATGGAAGAGAGGGTGATTCTCCACCTATAAAAGGAGCCCTCCTCTCCCTTTCAAATAAAAGGGAATGAGCCTCCTCAATTGAGTATTTTGTGTCATTGCCATTCTCTTATCTCTCAAACCCTTATTCAAACACTCTCTTTACATGTGAATATCTCATTTAGCATTAGCTCCTCATGCTTAACCCAATTTTGGACCTCTTTGATGATTCATGATAAGTGGGATAAGGAGTTATTATCTTGGTGGGCCTGTGACTTCTCAAGGTAGCCCTTGCCTTATTGCCGCCCTCCTTTGGAGGTACCAATGGTTTTAGCGTTAATGAGCATGTGGAAAGAATTTGGGGACCATAGGTAAATCTTTATGATTGTCCTGAGCAATGTTAACCCTTACCCTCTAGCTTGAATCATGAAGGAGATGAAAGGCAAGAGGCTATGTGAAAATTGAGGTTTCATGCAAAGAGAGGGAAGTGCAGTTTTTGTGGTCCAATACCCAAATTCCAACCGGTAATTACTCATCACTCGAGTATTGATTTCTAAAATTGATCATATGGCTAGGAAACTCTTTCTATGCTCTTCCCACTTATGTAACTAATTTCTTAATCCCTTACTTCATTGATGATCAGAATTTCTCCCAAAGTTACTAAATTTTAGGCGAATTTTGGCAGTTTTATAGTCTTGTAGTAAAATGCTCATAACTTTTCGCTCCGTTGTCCGTTTTTGAAAGTTTTTATATAGACGCGAAGCTCTCTTCAAGCTCTACGCATCTATATAATCTTCTCTTGCATAGCCTATATGGATTTAAAACTGTAATTCTCTGTGTATCTCTGTTTTTATAGACTTTTGGCCATTATTTCTTCTTAATCATGATTAATTTCTCCTAATATCTTATCAAAAGGCAAACCCCATGTGTCTTATCCTCTTGTAAGTGATTGCTATATTTATTTTCTTTAATATGTTCCGTCCAAATCACCCAATTCGAACGGATGAACCTTACCAATATTCCCCGTATGTTTCCGTTCACATAATCCTGAGTCGGAAGATTTTCTTCCAACAAAGAATCGCCCTCTTGTTTGGAGCTGCAAGACTCGCAAAAATTCTTACTTCTCCGGAGCCTTTTATCTTTCCTTCCATGAATTATGATCTTACCTTTGATGTGTATATCTTTATCTTAACCTAGGGAGAGAAAGGGAGGTGAGGAGACTGTGAGGTTTCATTTAAATGTGTTTTTGATTCTAAGAAGTGACCGAAGTCCAAACCCCAACTTCGTGTCACATCTTTTGGTGGAGACGGCGGGTAAGTTTTACTTAGAATTATTCTATTTTAACCTCAAGGTCCCGCATGATTAAAGGAAAGTTATTTTGAAACAAGTAAATTTCCCTTGTTGCTACTCATCTTTTGGTGCAAGATGTTCAACATTCCGGTGTTCCATGGATCAGAAGGAGAAGACCCGGGGAGTTATCTCCGAGAGTTTAACCGAGCATGCCGCTTGACGGGTTGGTCTATGAAGGAGAGGGCAGAAATACTCCCAGATTTCTTGGAGGGTGTGGCCTTAACTTAGCATGAGGCTTTGCCAGAGGAGTCCAAGAATGATTGGGAAAGGTTGACCAAAGCAATGAAGAAGAGATTTGGGACAGTGGAGTCGCCAAATGCTTTACTATTGCAATTGGATCAAATTTTCCAAAAGCTTTACTATTGCAATTGGATCAAATTTTCCAAAAGGATGGAGAGTCAGTTTCTACCTTTTCAATGAGGTATGAAGCCTTATTCATCAAATATCAACAAGCTGCTTTACATGTTGTTGCTTCTTCTTCTTCACCTTCTATGGAAGATTCAAAGAGTTCTTTAGCAATGGAGCACCTTAAGATGAGCAAGTTTATCAGGGCTTTGGATCCCCACTTGCATGGAAAAGTTCTTAGCAAAGATCCCACTAATTTTAAAGAGGCTTTTTGTATTGCTTTGAAGAAGGAGGCCACTCTTCATATTGAGTCCACATTCCAATCTTCTCCGAGTGTGCCAACCCCATCACGAGTAGAGATAGCCTCAACATCTCAGGTACAAGCTCCATCCTTGGATCATAACATTGCACAACTTATGGCAGAATTCGCTGATTTGAAGTTACACTTAGTCAATGCAAGGCCACCTAGGGTTCCACGAGCTGAGGATAAACCTAGGGATAGAAGTAGTGTCACATGCTATGAATGTCAAGAGAAGGGGCACTATCTCAGTGTGAGTGTCCAAAGTTGAGGAAAAGTGAGGATAAAAGTTTAGCACTTTTAGAGGAAATATGCTCAGAAGAAGAGGAAACATTGATGCCATTAATGGCAAAAAGGGGTCGTAAAACTAGGAGTCAGGAAGAAGAGCAAGAAGATAAATCTGAAGAAGAGGAGAAAAGTAAGAAGAAGAAGAAGTCATCTAGGAGAAAAATTGGACAATCTGATTTTCCTCTTGGACAAGGATCTCTTAGTTATGACCTCTTGACAGATCTTAGGGAGAAAACGGCACAAATCACATTTGGACAGCTTTTGGCATTCTCTCCCAAGCTCAGAAAGAAATGGGGTAAGCTGGCTAGCACAAGGGAATCTAAGAAAAAGAAGAAGAGGGATAATGGGACTCCTATGGTTCAGAAGGTGGATATTGATGTAGGAGATGATGTGCCTGTGATTGATGTCATCATTGAGGTGCAAACAATTTCTAATGCATACATTGATGGAGGTGCGTCAATCAATGTCATGAGTGAAAAAACAATGAAAGATACTGATTTAAAGTTTTCTACTAACTCTCCCTATTGCATCAAACTTGCTGATAATACTAGGGTGAAAACCTTAGGAATTGTTAGGAATTTGGGAGTGGATGTATGTGGTATTTCTGTGCCTACAACTTTTTAGGTCATTCCTACAAAGCCTGATGCTAGGGCTTACCCATTGATATTGGGTAGGCCATGGCTTCGCCAAGTGAAGGCAATTCAAAAGTGGGAGACATGTGATCTTATTCTACAAGGTGAGAATAAGAAGGTCCACTACAACATCAAGAGTCGTCTCGCAAGAAAGTGGTAAGAGGTGAACCTTCAACTTCCGAAAGTTCAGAGTCAGAGTCATCCGATGAAGAGGAGACAAGTGGTAGCTCCGAGGATTCCATCTCAGAAGGAGAGGTAGAGGGAGTTGCATTTGGCCTTTCCCTGGGAAGGGATCGAGGGGATGCTGAAGACAATGGAGCCTTGGAAGGGGAAGCTTCTTCAACCATGTTCAGGAAAGGAGATGTGGACCTCACTAGTCTTCACCAACAGAATGAACTTTTTCTTGATGAGTCCATAGCAAGTGCTGAAAGGGAGAATTACTTAAAAGTGTTAGATGGATTTCCTAACCTTTTTGCAAACATCTACTCACAAGTACGCCAAGTTATCCTAGTAGAGCACAAGATTGATCTCAAGCCCCAAAGTAAGCCAGTGGTATAACGACTAAGGTGTTTGGGAGTAGTGCAAGAAGCGGAGGTGCTTAAGAATGAGGTAACAAATTTGCTTAAAGCTGGATTTATTTTTCCAGTAGAGAATTCAGAGTGGATTTTCCTAGTTGTAGTCACTCCCAGCGAAAAAAATTTAGAAATGATAAACCATGGGAAGAGAGGTCGCATCCACCACCACCCCCTGTAGCCAAAAAGAAGAGAAGATGGAAACCGGGGACCGTGGCTCTGTGAGAAATCAGAAAGTACCAAAAGAGCACAGATCCCATCATGGCGAAGGCCCCTTTTGCAAGAGTTGTAAAAGAAGTCATCGACAAGTACAGTGTGACAGGGTCACTCAGGTCTAGAGTACGACACTCGAGGCCCTCCAAGAGGCGTCAGAAACAATTTTGGTCTCTCTATTTCAAGATTCGGTGTTGTGACATGCTCACGCCAAAAGGGTGACCCTAAAGCCTATTGACATGGCACTTGCACTATGTCTACGTCAGGATAAAGAACTCCATAGGGAAGGCTTTATTGGATAGGATTAAGCTTTTCTGCAGCCTTTGTGCCTTTTGTAATCTCCAACATTGTAATACATTTTTTTGAATCTATAAGATATTGTAAATGACTCGTTAACCAACGTTTTTATTTGTTTCAACTGTGTTATAAAAGCAGACATTTCATTTCATGTACTGTGATTTGAATGGGTAAAACTATTGATCATGTATTAAGAGCTTTAGTCAAACAGGAACAAAATTTGTATTGTTGATAAGGTGATTGTGAAAACAAATATGAAATTTGATTATTATCTTGTTATATGTGGTATTGTTGTTAGCATTGAATAAAGCATCCTTACATAGTGCAGAAACAAAATTAAACTGAATTTATTTTAGGAGAAAAAAAGGCTTAAAGCTCAATAAGGCCTCAGAAAAGCTCAGGGACAAAAAAAAAGTCATTTGGGCTCAAAATCACTTGGTGAAGTCTGGCAGTAGATAGAATATTTTTTTTAAAATCAAAATTTTTTCTTTTTTTTGATGTTTGTAGGCAGATTAATCATCAAAAAAGTGTACACAATGCATGAATGAGTAGAAAAATGAAAAAAAAGGCCTGTGCGCTACGGCGCGAATTTAAGCCATTCTTCACCTTTCAAAAGCTTAAATTCGCGCCGTAGCGCACAGGCCTTTTTTTCATTTTTCTACTCATTCATGCATTGTGTACACTTTTTTGATGATTAATCTGCCTACAAACATCAAAAAATGTAAAAAATTTGACGTTTTTTTAATTGTTTAGATTTTGTACTGCCAGATTTCAGCTGGCAGTACAAAATTTTAGCTGGCAGATTTCAGCTGGATGTTAATTGACAATATTTGAATAAATTTCAGCTGCCAGATTTCAGCTAGATGTTAATTGACAATATTTGAATAAATATTTGATCATCAATGAAATTTCCTACACATTCACATGGCTGCCAATAGTTTATAGGGCACAGTGCTGACACAACAAATAAACAAGAGAAATGGTTGAGAATTCTTAAAAACATTACAATTAAAAAAGTATACATTTTGTATTGAATTTGTAGTAGAAAGAAAATTACAAGTTCCTGAGAAGATTTCTTAGAGCTTCTTTATCTTGGTCACTCTGCGTGGCTTTCTCACCTAGACTATTAGCTATAATACTAGGATTGGTTACACCTTTGGAGATTGATGTAGCACAATGGCTTAGCACATGGCCGGTGTAGTTGCTTTCAAATGTATACATAGCTGCCTCCCTACTAATAAGTATACATTTGTTTGCATTATTTGCTAGCCCATCTTTGGTGAGAACCCCACTTAGAGCTTTACACTTGATGAGCTCTGCTTGTGCCTCCTCAGAGTACTCTAAATGGATTACTCGAATAAATCATGGAGAGAGGCTAGGAAGGTAATGAATTAGGGAGGTGTCTCGTCCATCGGATTGCACACGAACTCCACCTCCACGTGCAGCAAACTTGTCAAAAATATAAGCTTTCTACAAGAGAAAAAGTTTAGGTGTTAGTAACAACTCACTTATCAATATGAAGGCACGGCTTCTTAGAACTTTGATTTAACCCCACCTCAATGTCATCATCACATTGGCTTGTGCGTGGATTGGTTACACCTTTGGATATTGATGTAGCACAATGGCTTAGCACATGGCCGGTGTAGTTGCCTGCAAATGTATACATAGCTACCTCCCTGCTAATAAGTATACATTTGTTTGCATTATTTGCTAGCCCATCTTCGGTGAGAACCCCACTTAGAGCTTTACACTTGATGAGCTCTGCTTGTGCCTCCTCAGAGTACTCTAAATGGATTACTCGAATAAATGATGGAGAGAGGCTAGGAAGGTAATGAATCAAGGAGGTGTCTCGTCCATCGGATTGCACACGAACTCCACCTCCACTTGCAGCAAACTTGTCAAAAATATAAGCTTTCTACAAGAGAAAAAGTTTAGGTGTTAGTAACAACTCACTTATAAATATGAAGACACGGCTTCTTAGAACTTTGATTTAACCCCACCTTAATGTCATCATCACATTGGCTTGTACGTGGGTTGCATATGTCTATACTGCTTCCACGCTGCTCAACTGATGTATCTACATGCAAGCGCTTATGTGGTTGAAATGCTTCTTGAGGCACTTTCATACTTTGCTGCTACATTTTCTATAGCAACAAGAGCATTGGAAACAGTTTCCTCAATTGTACGTTCTGTATCATAACCTTGGAATGCTAGTGCTTTGGTAAGATCATGGTCATCAAAATCTATCTGTACACCTGCAGTCTGTTGCTCAGGTGTGTCTTCTTTGTAGAAACCAGACCCAATTGCTAATATGCTTAGGGCCTCATCCTCCCTTAACCCCAAGGATTTACAAATGTCATCAAGGAAAAGAAATTCCTTGTTATCAATGATGATGGGATTCAAAGTGGTTACATCCAACTCAGGGATCTCTTCCACAATTTCATCCCCCTCGAGGTCACAATGAGGCTCTTCATCCTCAGTTGACCCTTGTTGGAGAAGCACCAAGGCTATGGACGCTTCAGCTTCATCTGAGAAAACCTCTTCCACCTCGCCTTTGGATTCCTTCACAAGAGCTACTTCTTTACTCATTGCCTTTCCCTTCTTTTTTTCTGCATCCCTGGCTTCTTGCAAAAATAGTGCTAACGTCATATCCCATGAAAGGAAGGTGGTGCCTACATTACCAACCTGCAATTCAGAAACGGTGTCATCGTCTTCGACCCTGTAATTGCTAGATGTAAGCCCTTTCAAAAATCAGTTGAGCTTGAATCGGAACGACTTGTCACCATGGTACAGATGCCTGATTAAGTCCACTGGAACCCATTTAGTGGTGGACTCAGGCAATTGCACGTCATATTGTGCCACTACATCATTCATGTACTGGACCTGCTCTTGAAAATCCTCTGCGTGAAGGTCTATAGTTCTCTGCATATATTAATCACCCCCTCAAAAATGGAGATGTTCTGACTTGCACCTGCTGAGAGACCAATTTTCTCAAGCTTTGCACGCGTAGCGAGTTAGAGCTTGAAGCCATGGCGGGATATTGAAGGGAAATAGAAATTGTGAGATCTTAAGAATGAAATGAGCTTTAGAAACCAAAACCTTTTCTTATAAAGCATTCCATTTAAACATTTAATAAATTTTTAAAACATACTTAAAAATTTTAAAATTAACAAAATTAAAATCCAAATTGGAGTGAAAAACAGAGGACATTGGGGCTATGGTGCAATCAAAATTTTTGTATTCAAAAGTACACTACTACAAATTATCGCCAAAAATCACTCAAAATGTTACCTAAGTCTGCAACTTAATAGTCTTTCAAGCTAAGGACCCTAGGGGGCTCCAATGACACACAGAGTGTATGTTTCTCTGACCTGTGATGCATAGGTCGATTAGAAACAACAAACTTGAATTGGTTCCTTACATTAAAAGACATGACAATACGATCTCTCAAGTGAGTGAAATTCCAATCATCATTAACTACCACTATATGGTCCTCTCCTGAGTGAACTTCAATATGAAGTTCTACCTCCTCCCTAGCATAGAGATCAGAGTCCAAAGCTTCCCATTCACCATGCGAGAATTTCCACCTTCTAATTGGGTACACCATAGTTAGATTTTGCTTGCCTATCTGATACCTGCATCTTACCATTGACATTATCGTTGAGAACTTTATTACATCGCCCTGATGTTCTGCCACCTTGGTGGTCCAATCGCCTTTTAGAAATGTATCTAGAGCTTCAAAGGCCCCATCTTTGCTTATCCACATTGTTGGGGTGCAATGGAACTTGCCTACTTTGAAAATAGCAATAAACACATGTAAAGGCATGAAAAGAGATACACTTATCCTGTGGGATCCATATGCAGCCTTTAGGCTTGACTGAATGTCATGGAAAATCCTGCGCTGAAAGCTCTCCATTGTTGTGGGGTCTAGAATGGGCCATTCCGGGCTATTTAGTGTAGGAGGAGAAATTGGCTCAAGTGCTCCAAACCTTCCCCTCTGTGGCACAACATATGTTGCAGAGCAAAGAAAAATACTCCTCTATTTGCAAGTTCGAAACTTGTTTCCCCAGCATACATAAGCCTACCTAGAACACGAAGGTCCCTGCAAAACATTCTAGAGGCTGCCATTCCACACATGTTGAAGGGAAAACAATTACATACAATAGAATACATTGGAGTTCTTGATATTCCCATAGTCTTCATGCAAGCATTTCTCTAAAGCAAAGAAACTATAAACAAGTTCTGAAACTTATAGTTAGTTGGGAACCGTGGTGAGTTCTCATCTTCAAGATGTATTTAGCTTGAGGTGTAAACATGTTGCACCTTTGCAAGCCGCTTTTCATCCTTGTTTGCAAACTTTGAATTCTAAGATCCTTCCTTTCCAGTGATGGCTTGTGGAAGCCATATGCCTTCGGGGAACCTTGTGTGCACCCCTCAAACTAGGTTGCATTGTTATCCACATGAACCGCTTAAAAACGGTAGGAATCCAATAACCTTCATCATCCTGTACTTTGGAAATAGCCATGGACTCGATAGTGGAGGATGGCCTGCGTACACACACTGAAGAGCCATAGATTGCCCAAATGAAAAGAAAGTGAATGTTAAGAATATGGTAAAAAAGCAAATACCTGCTCAGAGATAGAGAGAGAGAGAGAGAGAGAGAGAGAAGCTAGCTAAAGCTTCAAAGAAGATCACTGCAAATCCATACACACACACACACACACACATGCACACACACAAAGAAAGCTAAAGCTTCAAAAGAAAGTTAATGAGAGATTGCATTAGGTGCCTGCTTGCATAGAGAGAGAGAGAGAGAGAGAGAGAGAGAGAGAGTCTGATATAAGAGAGCTTCCTCTAGAGAGAGAGAGAGAGGCTGATAATAGAGCTTCCTCTAAGTAGCTGGTAGCAAAGAGCTTTCCTCAAAAGAAAGCTAATGAGAGATTGCATTAGGTGCTTGTTTGCATAGAGAGAGAGAGAGAGAGAGAGAGAGAGAGTCTGATAACAGAGCTTCCTCTAAAGAGAGAGAGAGAGGCTGATAAGAGAGCTTCCTCTCTGAGTAGCTAGTAGCAAAGAGCTTTCCTCAAAAGAAAGCTAATGAGAGATTGCATTAGGTGCCTGCTTGGCAGAGAGAGAGAGAGAGAAGAAGAAGAAGAAGAGAGAGAGAGAGAGTTTGAATAACAGAGCTTCCTCTAGAGAGAGAGAGAGGTTGATAACAGAGCTTTCTCTGAGTAGCTGGTAGCAAAGAGCTTTCCTCAGCAAGTGAGGGTGTAGAGAGTGGTAGATGGGGAAAGTGGGTTAGTCTAAAAGGGAGGAGAGAGAAACATGCCCCTACTTTTGGAGGGAAAAGGGAAGTGGGGGGGTAACTTTTTAAAACTTTTCCTTTATAAAAATATAAAAAGAAAAGATATTGAAGATTTTCTTTGCTGCAGATCTGAAAAAGGTAAGATTCTGCCTTTGACCACAAGATTTAGGTTCTTAATCAACCCAACATTTTTGTACACATGTATTTTTCCTATCGGCCTCCTTCACACTAATTATCTCTTTAATCTCATGGCACCTTAAAGGGTCCCCATAGACCTCAAATGGATTATATTGTCGGGTACTATGAGCTAGGAACTATTGAAAAGGCCCCTGAGTGGACAGGTGATGAGCGTTCTAGTTTTGCCAATGATGCCATAGATACTCCGATAAAGGAATGATTGGAAATTAAGATTCAACCGGATATTTTGGAGGATTGTGATCAATGATACTATGGTTTCATTAAATGATTGTTTTAAAGATGGCTAAATCTGTGAAAAAGGCAATTTTATATTGGGTGTGTAAGTGGCATGACTAATGTTAAATTTGCATGAATATCCGGCTAGGGGGCCTGGGAACTCTTTTCCCTCGTACCCGAGACAAAACCTAACCAAATTCTAAATTGGATCCCATCACTTCAATGGTTGGGCGGTTGGCTAACTCGTGGGACTGGATGGGGTTAGGCTGCACTGATGGATCCCTAAATCTGAGACTCAATTCTATTATGGTACGTTAGATAAAGTAAATCCCGATCAAAAATTGTTCTATGGAAAAGAATCAACGGCTGTGCCTCTCAATGAGGAAAAAAGCGTTGGTCTCTATGATCCAAGTACAGTCTTTTTCCCTAATCTGACTATGGGACTTACGGGTTTGGTCAGATGAGCTCAGTTAGTTAAGGCTTTTGACTACGTTAGGGAAAAGTTATCCTGGTGGAATCGCACGTGCTTTCCGGGCAAAGGAAGTCTTTTTCGGGTTCGATTTTGGAAAAATCGATGGATTAGTCTCTTGTCCGGATATCCGTGGGTGAGGCCCCGAGTGTGGGACCCTGCCCCGTGTAAGAAGTGCTACTTTCGCTGCTAGCACCCCTGAAATTGTTGCGCGGTGGGGATAGGGATCTTACAATTGGTATCAGAGCGAATTGGCTAATGAGGATCAACCAAGAAGCCAAGAATGTCAAAAATTTATGAAGAAGCAGTAAAAGGTTGTAATTGTGTGATAAAATTCATACAAATTGATATTCAAACTAAAATTCGTAAATTGGTAATTGAGTCTTCAGATAGAAGTACCGCAATTGTATGGAATCCCTGACTTGCTTGAGGCCTAGATATGATGGTCTTTACCTTATAATTCCAAGGACTATGAATACTTGTATATACCGAGGGTATAATTACAACTCTTTACTGGCAGTATATACAAGTAAATCTAAGACTTGAAATTATAAGCATTAATGCTATCCAGATGATGAATTCGAGTGTTGTTGATATGATTTTTAAATTCTGGTTGTGAACTGATGAGTTGATTTGGATTCTGATTAAAAAATGATGATTCCTAAAATTTGGTTGAAATGTAATAAGCCGAGCAAAACCACAATGAGGATGAATGAGACGAGTCCCTATGATGATGTTCATAACTGGAATGACGTTAATGACTTTAGCAAATCACTATGAGATTAGTGGATTGTGCTGGCAGATTACTACTGTTAACTTTTGATCAGTGGATCAAGTTAAGGGTTGATAAATTAAAAATCTAAAAATTTAAAATCCCCATGGAGGACTATTCAGATGGAAAAATTCAGTCTGATGGACCATTATTGTGTTAAAGATATGAATGAGATATTCTGAATGAATTATCATTTGATAATGCGTTCTATATGAGTGTCTTTACCCATGATTATGTGGGGAGCTGACCTATTTAAAGAACCCCAGAATCAGTTGAATCAAAAATCGGATTGAATCATAAATAAAGAAACTTAACAAGAATTTTCGTATTGATAGGAACATGGATCGAGGTCGTCGTGGTAGAAATGTTAACCCCCAACTTGATGAAGAGAAGAGCTCAACCTGGATGTTCGTAAAACTCTTCATAATTCGCACAGTAGCCTAGTCCCTTCAAGGGTGAAGGGGAACAATTAGGTGAAGTTGTAGAAAAGTGGATTGAGGAGGCCATGGAGGAATACTTTGATGTAACTGGCTACAATGAAGCAATATGGCTCTTTTCTACTTCATTTTATGGTTTTTTATGATTTTTTTCTTCTTTAAAGTGAATAATGATGTTATGCCTCATCGAAAAGGCATTCCCCTCTCTTCTTTAGTAAATCCAACCCTTCTTTATCCTAGATGAATGGTTAATGGATAGAATCAAGTTTTTCATAATGTTTTTCTTAAATAAGTAGAAAATGTTTCATTAGAATGATTTAAATACTCTTGGTGAAATTCTAGTTGATTTTAGAGAGTTAAAAATTAAAAAATGGTCAGCCATACAAAGGAGGTTATGGCAAAATTTTCTAAAAATTGTGTAAAATAAGTTTTACCTTTTATTATTCAAAAAGAGTAATTCCCATCGTTGTATTCTTAAAGTGTTATTTTTCATCCTAGGTATAGAAAAACGCATACTAAAAATATTTTATTAAAAAAGTGTTACTTTCTTTAGAATTAAATTCTATGCATAGAAGGAAGCATATTGAAATTGTTATTTTGATTACAAAAGTGTTATTTTCATCATAAATTATTTTTATACATAAACATATGCATAAAAGAAATTCTTTTATATTAAAAGAGTGATTTTCATCATAAATGATTTATATGCATAAACATATGCATAAAAGAAACTCTTTTATATTAAAAGAGTGATTTTTATCATAAATGATTTGTATGCATAAACATATGCATAAAAGATTTTTTTATATTAAAAGTGTGATTTTCATCATGAATGGATTTTATGCATAAATTAGATGCATAAAAGAAATTGTTTTATTATAAAAGTGTGACTTTCATCGAAATTGAATTTATGCATAAAAGAAAGTTTTTATTTTAAAAGAGTTATTTTTCATTGGATTTAGCTTTTATGCATGAGAAGATGCATAAGAGAAATTCTTTTATTCTAAAAGTGTAATTCCTACTAAATTGGAATTATGCATGGAAAGATGCATAAAGAATTTTATTTTTAATTCAAAAGAGTTATTTTCATCAATTTTGATTTTATGCATAGATAGATGCATAAAAGATTTATTTTTATTTTGAAAGTGTTATTCTCATTAAAATGGAATTTATGCATAGTAAAATGCATAAAATATTTATTTTTATTTTGAAAGTATTATTTTCATTGAAATTGAATTTATGCATAGATAGATGCATAAAAGATTTATTTTTATTTTGAAAGTGTTATTCTCATTGAAATGAAATTTATGCATAGTAAAATGCATAAAAGGTTTATTTTTAATTTGAAAGTGTTATTTTCCTTAAAATTGAATTTATGCCTAAATAGATGCATAAAAGGATTTTTATAAAAGTGTTATTCTCATTAAAATGAAAATTATACATAGTAAAATGCATAAAAGGTTTATTTTTAATTCGAATGTGTTATTTTTCTTAAAATTAAATTTATGTCTAAATAGATGCAAAAAAGGATTTTTATAAAAAGTGTTATTCCTAGTAAAGTTATCTTTATGCCTAATTAGATGCGTAAAGGATCTTTATATCAAAAAAAATTTCGAATTCTCTTACATTCTATAAATAGATGTGATGAGATGTGGTATGAATCAGATAGATGTAAATTGATGGATGGAAGTGATATGAATCAGATAAATGAAAATGGATGAATGGATGTGATGTCCTGTGAATTAGGATGTGAATGAATGGTATAGGATGTGAAGGAATGTGATGGCATGTGAATTGTGATATGAATGAATGATAAGGGATGTGAATGAATGACGGCATGTGAATCGGATGTGAATGGATGATGTGGTTTGATGTGTGAATGATGTAGATTAATGTGGATGGATATATGGATGATGTGGTTTGATGTGTGAATGATGTGGATTGATGTAGATGGATGAATGGATGATGTGGTTTGATGTGTGAATGATGTGGGTTGATGTAGATGGATGAATGGATGATGTGGATGTGGATGTATGAATGTGGATATGGATGTGGATGTGGATGTATGAATGTGAATGGGGATGTGGATGTATGAATGTGGATGTGGATGTGGATGTGGATGTAAAAATGGATGTATGGATGTGAAAGGATGTGGATGTATGAATGTGAATGGAGATGTGGATGTATGAATGTGAATGGGGATGTAGATGTATGAATGTGGATGTGGATATGGATGTATAAATGTGGATGTGAAAATGGATATATGGATGTGGATGTGGATGTGGAAATGGATGTATGAATGTGGATGTAGATGTATGGATGTGGATATGGATATGTATGTATGAATGCGGATGTAGATGTATGGATGTGGATATGGATATGTATGTATGAATGCGGATGTGGAAGTGGATGTATGGATGTGGATGTACGAATGTGGATGTGTATGTGGAATAATGAATGTGAATGTGTATGTGAAATGATGTGACATATGATGTGACATCGATATGAGTGAATGGATGAGATGTGATGACATGTGAATTGGGATGTGAATAAATGATATGTGATTTGAATGGATCTGATGTGATGAGATGGAAAATGATGTGATTGGATTAGAATGAGTACACATATGAATGGAATGTGGAATAAGTAATGTGGACTGATGAGGGATAATGTGGAAAGACGAGAGTTCATTATAGAAACTGTATTTGTGACCTGTTTGTAAATGACTGTTTTATGTCAAGAATACTGGGAAAGCATTTTGACCGTCTTGTGATTAAGGTCGTGGAGACCTAACTGATAAAGTTGCAACAGCTGATGGAGAGTCAACGGAGGACGTCTCGCGTAGCATGGTCGGTCGAGGTCTTGACCAGCCTCAGTTCGATTCAAATGGTGAGCTTCCGGTACAGTGGATGAGGGACCAAAGAAGTGGCCTATGAGTGAAGCGCTAGGTGACCTGCGAAGGATCCTAAAGAGTCTGACCATACGGTGCTCGGGCTCTGGGTCGCGGTCGAGGATACCCACGTGCGTCATGGAAGATATTGGAATAAGGAGTAAGAGTTGTTTTCTGAAACCGGGCATGGATCTGGTTGATTGACCTTGCTGGTCCTCAATGGATGAGTCCATGTTTCTTTTATATGGATCTGTTGGTTGATCTTGCTGATCTTCAACGGAGATTCCATCTTGATTTTTATAAGTGATTATATTGCCAATACTATGAGCTAGGAACTATTGAAAAGGCCCCTGAGAGTGGACGCATGACTAATGTTAAATTTGCATGAATATCCGGCTAGGGGGCCTGGGAACTCTTTTCCCTCGTACCCAGGACAAAACCTAACCAAATTCTAAATTGGATCCCATCACTACAGTGGTTGGGAAGTTGGCTACCCGTGGGACTGGATGGGGTTAGGCTGCACTGATGGATCCCTAAATCTGAGACTCAATTCTATTATGGTACGTTAGATAAAGTAAATCCCGATCAAAAATTGTTCTATGGAAAAGAATCAACGGCTGTGTCTCTCAATGAGGAAAAAAGCGTTGGTCTCTATGATCCAAGTACAGTCTTTTTTCTTGATTTGACTATGGGACTTACGGGTTTGGTCATATGAGCTCAGTTAGTTAAGGCTTTTGACTACGTTAGGGAAAAGTTATCCTAGTGGAATCGCCCGTGCTTTTCAGGCAAAGGAAGTTTTTTTCGGGTTCGATTTTGGAAAAACCGATGGATTAGTCTCTTGTCCGGATATCCGTGGGCGAGGCCCCGAGTGTGGGACCCTGTCCTGCACAAGAAGTGCTACTTCCACTGCTAGCACCCCTGAAATTGTTGCGCGGTGGGGACAGGGATCTTACATATCGGATATGGCAGCTAAGAGAATAGATTCAAAAATTTCAAACACAGCTATGATCTTTGAGCATTTGGTCATTAAGGCCGGATAGATGGAAGTGTTTGTAATTGAGACTGAGGAATACCTACACGTAATGAAAAATACTGGGTGACTATGGAAAAGAATCCATCATGCACATGTCCTGATTTTCAAATTAGGGTGGGAGAGCTAATAGACCATATTGTGCATTCAAGCACCTTTATTTTGTATATTTGTGTATCTTTGGATTAGATGCGAACCATAATATGTTTATACATCAACCCACTCTAAAAAAGGAGGACCTAATGAGAATGTTCAGCAGGAGAACAATTTGAAAAGGACCTTATTCTGTTGATGACATTATACTATAGTTTTAAAAAAGGTCCTTCATTTTACAATAATAAAGTATCCTTTGTATCATGGTTTGATCAACCCTTTAGCAAGGTCTATTTACTTTTCGTTTTTTAAATGTTTTAGCAGGACAATCAATATGGTTGTATATCAATGACTGGAATATGATCATTTATTATTTCAAGGTCTTCTCAATGTTGATGTCTATGTAGATTTTCTTGAATATATTACTTGTTCATGCAATTCTTTTTTCTGCACACATCACTTATCCATGCATCTACTTTTCTAAATTTAGGGAATATCCATGCAAAATCCTTTTTTTTAGCATGATGTGCCTATAAATATGGCCCCTGGCTCTTATTTTAATCCTCACTTCTAAATCTTATTACCTCTCTCTCCCTCTTATTGTATTTTTCTCCCTCACCATTATTCTCTACCTTAACAACCCCCCTCACCATCATCCACAAATCTTAGTTGATATTTTTATGTCTTCTTCTAATGGCCCCAACTATGCTCTCAAGGATACCCTTGATAGGGTTTATAAAGATTTATGCAAAAAACAGGCCGAGATGTGATAGAACATCTGAGAATCACAACAGAGGCCTGTAGTCTTTGGAGCAAGATGCTAGCAGATGAGCCTATCAATTCTGGAGATTTGTATGTCTGGAATATGAAGATTGGAAACGCTATCGGCACTTGGCAGAGTTACGATTACATTGCCAAAGAGAAGGAGGAATCCCTACGAGAGGAGTTGAAGAATAGAGTAGCCCATAAAAGTGCATAGTGTAGGAACTGCCACGTAGTAGAGATAGATCTCTTTAGCCCGAGAGGATGATGTAATAACCTTCCTGGAATAAAGTGGTCTTTCAACTATAGTTCACCTTGTCTTTTTTATTAATCGCCTTGTCAAATTTTAGGTTTTTTGTTGTTTTGAGGAAACAATATGTGATCCTGATGTAGTTTCTTTTCGGGAGTAAAATTTTCTCTTGCCCACAATTGGCAGCTATATTATCCTATTCAATTTTGTATTGTTAATTATTCTTCATGACATACTCGCTCTTTCCCATAAAAGTAAGAAAAGATGCCTTCATTATTGGAGTGTAGGATTTTGAGGGAAGATGCCTTTATTATTGACGTTAAAGAATAAGAAAGGTATCTTTTTTGTTTGGTGAAAAAGAAGAGCACACCTCTCCCACTACTATAAATATATAGGTAACCTCTATACAACTTTGTTAACCACCATTTAGTTTAGCATCCTTAGTAGACCACACCACCCACAACCCTCCTTCGTATTGTTTGTTATGGCCTCATCAAAAATTAGTATTAAAGTTGTTGCTACACATATCGCTAGTAGGGAGGCCACCAATGTGGAGGTTAAAGTTGTTGCTACACATATCGCTAGTAGGGAGGCCACCAATGTGGAGGTTAAGCAAAAGATCGTCGATGGTGCATAAGCATGGAAAGCTCTCACATATTTACCACTTCCTAAGAGTGATGATGATATTTCTCCAGTGTTGACCAAAGTGGTGGGATTAATTACTATATGGCAAGCCCATGTTTTATTGATGATGCGTCTGAGTGTCTCCTGCTAGAGGAAGTGTGGAAGGGAATGAACGTCGTTTTACTCACTTTGTGCCTACACCCCGGAGGATAAGCGACACCCATGGAACTCTTGATGGTACTAAATAACAGTTACATGATAGAAGAGTTATATTTGGAAGTTGTATGTGAATGAACTTGGTTTTATTTATAATTAAAAGCAGTATTTTTAATCCAGAGGATGTACTGTTGTCACGTTGTTCTCTCTCTCACTTTCTCTCGCTCTCTCTCTCCCTCTTCCTCTCAAATAATTATGCCATGACCTTAATAATAATTGTAAAATTATTAACCTTAATAATTTTACATTGTTCACTGGTTTTTATGAAACAGTATGCAAGACTAATGTAATCTCTTTCTTAGAATGAAATTATCTTGTATGTATAATTGTGTACATTATTCACCTTGTCAATTGTACTTGCATCATGCAATGATATGAAGTCACATGCAAAGGCTTCAAATGGCATACAATCACATTGCAAAGGTATACAATGACATGTAGCACTATGCAAATAACATGCAACACGATGCAAAGGGCAAGTAGTACCATGCAATGACATGTACATGTAATAGCATCCAAATGCAATACCATGCCATGCCATGCAATGCAATGTATTGTAATGGCACATACATGCATTCACATGCAAAACGATAATAAAGAGCAGGCAATGTCATGCAAATGCAAAAATACAAATGCAAAAGATAAACTCACATGCAATGCTATGTAAAGGCATGTAAAGATGAGGTGAGAGAGAGAGAGAGAGAGAGAGAGAGAGAGAGAGGAGGGGGGCAAAGGGAGGGAGAAGGGTTGAAGACGAGCGAGAAAGGGGGAAGAAGAGATTATGCATAGGAAGGGTGGGAGAGAGAGAGAGAGAGAGAGAGGGAGGGAGGGAAGATGGTGGGAGAGTGAAAGGGAGGGAGGGAGAGGGAAATGAAGGAGAGAGAGGGAGGGAAGAGGGTGGGAGACGGAGAGGGAAAGAGAAAGGGTCTTGGGTGGGAGAGGGAGAGAGAGGGAAAGAGAGAGAGAGAGAGAGAGAGAGGAAAGAGGGGGGAAGAGGGAAGAGAGAGAGAGAGAGAGAGAGAGGGTGGGAAAGGGAGTAAGGGTGAGAGAGAGGGAAGGAGAGATTATGCATAGGGAAAGTGGGAGAGGGAGAGGGCAAGGAAGGAGAGAGAGAGGGGGGGAGAGAGAGAGGAAGAGGGTGGAAGAGGGAGAGGAAGGAAGAGAGAGGGGGGGGAGAGAGAGGGAGAAAGGAAGAGAGAGAGAGAGAGAGAGAGAGAAAGAGGAGCTCACTTGGGCTAGAGGGAAGAAAGTGGGCTGGCTTGAGAGGTGGTGGTGGAGGTAGGTAGAGGAGATGGGAGGAGGTAGTGGTGGAGGGGTTGGGGAGAGAATGTCCACATTTTTAAAAGAAGAGTTGCTAGCAAAAACTCCCTCCACCAAACTCCCTCAAAAATCACACTCCCCTAAAATGTCTAAGATGCATGTATCAAAAATGGCAGCCATATTATCATATATAATTAATGACTATGGTAATTAAAAATATAACTAGCACCGTAATTGTCAAGTGATAATGAGGCGATTATGCGAAGATAGGCAGCACATGCTAATGTTGTTTTTCATCAATCACCTCCATAACGTACAGGCATGTAGCTTCACATGCAATAGTAGGGCCAAGATAGGCTGGCTATGGAAGATGGCAGGCTGCGTAACTAATCAACTCTGTGTTCTCAACGTATCAATAATCAACAGCCCTAATGCGATTCAGGATGCTAATTATGACATTGCTGAGGAGTGATCAGCATGCGATTCGGGATGCTAATTATGATCAAATGCCCCGATTGAACAACCAACTGCAGGACGCAGCACCAATTTATATGAAGTTAAATTTCTTTAAAAAATACATATATTTTAATTCTCTTTTTTATTTTTAACGGACAAGTTCAAAGATATGTGTACGTGTGCATGCACGGGCACACACATTTCAAAGATATGTGTGTGCGCATTTGCAAACGTGTGCATGTGTGTGCCATACGTATGGTGATGGCAACCTTCTTATGTAGATAGATAGGAAGGTAAGTGTAGCTTCTCATGGATTGTGAGGCTTCATGTGAACTACCCCTTCCAGGATGAAGCGCCGGATGTTGCTCGCAACATGCAGAGAGAGGAGGCGAAAAGGCACCATCGTCACCACCTCACCCACGTATTTCCATGCACCCTCTGCCGGTACCACTCCCCTCCCTAACGCCAGCAAATGAATCCCTATCGGCTGCGTCACCACTAGATAGCTGCCACGTTTCACCGCATCCACGGTGCATTTAGCCGTGTGATCTGGCAACTCCGAGCTCTCCTTGCTCAGCAGATTCACCTTCTTCATTATCTCCGTGATCTCCCCTTGGTTGCTGACTGCACGTTAATAATCAAACCATAATCACAAGGTTAGCATTGCCATTCTCAGCGGGGAAGGCACCCCCTGTATCATAAGCTAAGCTTACCATCGTCTAAGAACGGGGTGTTCACGAAGCCCGGGCACATCAAGGTAACTCTTATGTTGTTGTAAGGTAGGAGCTCAGCTCGCAAGCCTTCTGCCAGCCCCCTCAATGCATACTTTGTTGCCGTGTACACTGAGTGGCCATACATAAAGAACTGCAGCACCAGAAACAGATCAAAGACTATTTAACCTATGTCTGTCAGATTAATTCACAGAAAGCAAGAGAAAATGCAAGGAAAGAGAGAGGTCGATGCATACAAGAGCAGCCATGGAGGATACGATGACTATGGAGACTGGGTGATCCACGCTGCGTTCTTTGAGAAAAGGCAGGGCTTCGT
Source organism: Cibotium barometz (assembly GCF_041138505.1). Lineage (NCBI taxonomy): Eukaryota > Viridiplantae > Streptophyta > Polypodiopsida > Cyatheales > Cibotiaceae > Cibotium > Cibotium barometz. Next base: position 36,431,516 of record NC_141087.1, on the reverse strand, counting down.
GCAGAGGGTAGATGGTCCCGTTCAGATTGGTGCGGATGACAGTGTCTACATCCTCGATCTCTGTATTCTCCAGATAGCCTCCTCGAGTGAGCCCCGCATTGCACACCAGCAGATCGATTGGCCTCCAGCGTAGAGCCTCCTTCACCGCACCAGCTATGGCACCATAATCACCCACATCGGCCACCTGCAAGCATAGGCCGAGCCACCTCTTAGCCACGCTAATCCATCGCAACCCTAATTCTGAACTAACGTATCCTTTTTATGAGCTAATTACCTTACCTGACCTTACACTTATTGAACCCTCTCCTTCTTATAATTATGAGCTAATTACGTCCTCTATCCTACTTCAGAAGCTTGTCTTTTACCTGGCACATTATCTTGTCCCGCCCGCACTGAGTTTCTTCCACCAGTCTCTCGACTGCTTCTGCAAGATTGATGGAGCCTCTTGACACGAGGCTCACATAAGCCCCCTCTTGAATAGCCTTCTTGGCGATGGCCAGCCCTATACCACTGGAGCCACCTGTGATAAATGCGTGCTTGCCTCTCAAAGACTCCATGAACAGGGGCTTGTTTATGCTAGCCTGCACCAGTTTGACAACGAAGCCCAACGCAAGGGCGAGGCAAACACCCACGACCAGCTCCATGGGAACAACACTTGAAGCTACACAAGAGAGCTCTCTGAGTAAACTAGAGTGAGGTGATATCCTTTGAAGTTTGAATCAAAGAAGAGGCCTGGAGGCTGGCTGGAGCCTCAGAGAAGGCAGCTGGACATTATATGGTTGATGCGGGGCGCCATTCTTGCATGGAAGGCTCACCTAACGCCTCTCAGGCAACGTGATTGGGCGACATGTGGATGTCGGTAATATAACACTAAAGCTCAAAACTGCCATACCTACGGTGGTACAACAGTTCCATCATCTCCTGCCAACAACGCTTGCGCGTCACCTTCACCAACGATCTTTCTCTCATCCAACAAGAAATTAAGCTTCCAACAAAAATAATGAAACATAAATTACAACTCTCTCTCTCTCCTAATTCGATCATGCCAGATGGGTTCGAGTCCCATCCCTAGCTAGCACTTAGGAGTTGTCACGCCACAAGTCTCACCTTTCTCTTGTAGACTTTCTCTTAACACACACACACACACACACACTCTCTCTCTCTCTCTCTCTCTCTCTCTCACACACACACACACACACCTTCCATCTTCCTCACCCACCTTACACAACAAAAGTTGTGTGATTGCAACCACACTCTTTTTACATTTCACATGCCAATTGTGCATGCAATTCAATGTGGTTAGATGATAGATTAAGATCACTGCATTTCACATGCAATTCAATGTGGTTAGATGATAGATTAAGATCACTGCATTTCACATGCCAATCGTGCATGCAATGCAAAGTGGTTAGATGATAGATTAAGATCACTTTGGGTACTCTCCCAAGAACGAACAATACATCTTTATGATACAAAATTACTCAATCAAGGTCAAATGCACATCACAAATGTGTAATTTAAATTTCACAATAAGTGTTTGCAATCCATGGACTCTCATAGTGGTTGGACCAACCCCAATGACAAAATGGAAATTAGGAACAATTATATAGTATACAATATATTTAGTAGTCATGCTTTGTAATGTTTTATGATGATCTATATATCGAGATGCCTTTTTTTATCTAGTTGTGCAAAATTTATGCCTCTTTCACAAGGAGCTTTTGGTGGCTCCCTATATAGTGAACTTCACGATATATACAAGGAGCTTTTGGTGGCTCCCTATATAGTGAACTTCACGATATATAGGAAATTTTGAAAGATTTCCTGGTTATTTAGATGGAAATTTCCTATATATAACTAGGTAATCTTATTCCCTATTTCCATATCTAGGAAATATGGGTTAATATCTAAGTAATTCATTTTCCTATATAGGAAATATGGGACAATATTTAGGAAATTCTATTTCCTATATAGAGAATATGGGTCAATATCTAGGTAATTCAATTTCCTACATAAGAAATATGAGCCAGTATCTATATAATTAAATTTCCTATATAGAGAATGAATAAGAAATATGGGCTATTATCTAGGTATTTCAATTTCCTATATAGAGAATGGATTGCCTATGTGGAGAATTGAACCACAAATGATTAATTGGTTATTAAAAATTTTACTTTAAAACTTTTATACTTAATATTTATCCATCAATATTATTACAAATTGAAATACTTAAATTCTCCTCTCTCTCTCTCTCTCTCTCTCTCTCTCTCTCTCTCTCTCTCTCTCTCTCTCTCTCTCACACACACACACACACACACACACACACAAACTCAATACAATATACATTAAATATCCTCTCATCTTATATGAAAAAGTAAGAGAATGGTTTTACCAATCCTCGTGTGACTTATATTAGGCTTGTACTAAGTTAATATATATGTAAAGAGGACAAAAGATCTGTATTCAAATGATGGGAAATAAAATTTTGTTAGTCTCACCTTGATCATTATGAATGCTAAATGTGGCTTAGTTTCAAAAGGAGAGCAAGTTTTGAGTTCAAAACGATAATCTAATGAACCTACAAGCATGGGAAGAAAGAGTGAATGTTTTGATAGAAGCTACCTACATAGCTTTCAAGGGTTAGTTTGAAGATGTATGTAGATTGTTTTAAAGGGTTTATGTTATATGTAGAAGCTACTTACATAGCCTTTAAAGATTAGTAATAGGATCCTAATAGTGCTTAGTTTAACATTGTGTAAGGGAAGTTTCAACTATATTTTTGAAGAGTCATTCACACAAAAGACCATAACTTTCAACTATATTCTCAAGGAGTAATTCATTACAATAGATATTATAACATCAAGAAAGGAGTAAACATGTAGAGACATGTCAAGTGAGGAAAGAAGGTGTGTCGAACACTATCTTTACTTTGTGATTACAAAAGTAGAAGTTGATGATAAATTATTTCCTCTTGATCACATGTCTTTTTCTAATAATGCATGGTAGACTACAAAGCAACCTATAAATGGTGCTTAAAGAGAACAAAAGAAAGATAGAAGATTCCCACTATGGATGGTTGTTCTTAAAGAGAAGAAAGCATAAATGGAGGATCCCAGTATGTAAGGTCATGATTATGGCTATTTCATGTGTACACATAAGCCACTTAGTTGTAAATTTTTTTTAAACGAGCTCAATCAAAGTCTCCAAGATATGTGCATGATTAAGAAGGGGCATTTACACTACAAGGAAAAGCGACCATAGGTGCATTTATAGACGCGTTTTAACAACGTGCTTTAAAATGTTACGGGCGCGTCTAAAATTGTGTCTACAAACACGCGCCTATATGCACGTCTATATATGTGTCTATACTGATATAAACGTGCTTATAGACGTGCATACAGAAGCGCATATAGACGCATAAATAGATGCCTTTATAGCCTTTGTTATAGACGCGCTCTGAAATTTAAAAAAATCTAGAGAGCTGCCTGTGCAGATGTACAGCTGCATTTTCTACACATGCAGCTACATTTTCTGCACAGGAAGCTCTTAAATGGTTTATACGTGTCTATACTGATATAAACGTGCTTATAGACGTGCATATAGAAGCGCATATAGATGCATAAATAGATGCCTTTATAGCCTTTGTTGTAGACGCGCTCTGAAATTAAAAAAAAACCAGAGAGCTGCCTGTGCAAATGTACAGCTGCATTTTCTGCACAGGAAGCTCTTTGGTTTAAGGTTTTGCTTACTTGTACATAGAAGAATCAAGATCAGCAAAGATATAAACATAAAAACTTAAATATGCACAAAAAGATTTGTGAACACACTTTGAATATTGAATAAAGAAGATGAGAAATTACACTTTATATCCAAAAATTTCTCCATACATGATCGTAGGCTTGAATAAAAACATAGATACATAAAGAAGATGAAAAATTTCATCTTATATCCAAGAAATTGTCCATACATAATGGTAGCCACATGTATGAGGCTTGAAAAAGACACATAGTTGCATAAACCAAAACTATATATGAAGAAAAACTACAAGGAAAACTACTCGGAGGAGTCATCACTCTCCGAGTCATCTTGTCCTCCTCCTTGTCTACCTTATGCCTACACAAAGTGAAGATATATATAAATAAAAATAGAAAGTATTATAAAGGTCGAAACATGTTTTGTAAATAAAAATAAAAAGTATTCCCTGCATTGGTGTTCTCCTTGTTCGATTGTATTGTTCGTAAGAGATGATCCCTTCATCGTGAAGGTAATCCCATGTATCTCCTCTACTATGGCAAGGATGATGGTAGCTAGTCTCTGCGGTAGGATCTCTACCCACAATGTCACACTACATCACAAGACAAACATTATAACACAACTCAAATAGAGAGAATACAAAGAAAAGACATGAAGTTGCACTATACATACAAACTCGGCCTCCCATGATGCACGACCTCTAGATCCGAAGTGTGACGATCCATATCGCTCCATTTGTATTTGCCCCGCGCTTCTCTTTGTTGCTGGTTCACTACTCCTTTTAGGAGCTCCTTCTTGGCTTTCTTCCACTTGCCCCTATGAGCAGTAGATGGCTTGCCATGTCCATTTTGACCGGCATCTATTCAGGATTTCTCCTCCTTTGCATGTCTCCTTACTAGAGACCTCATATTCTTAAGTATGTCTTTGATTTTGTGTTGTGCCCATCTAAACCTTTGGTTATGAGGATTAGGATACTTCTTATGGACAGCTTTAATGCAATCATTCACTAGGCTCTTCCTTTGCTACTTAAAATGTATAAAGCAGCAGTCTTTATAGTGTGCAAAATTTACTTGGCGCAAGTATTTTACCACCTCCTCCCCACGAGAGTCATCAACTATGCCCCACCCCTAAAGCATTGCCCTAGGCATCCTCTATCTCCTCTACCTCCACTCTCAATGCTAGTGTGGCGTGAGGTACGACTGCCACTATCTCCATGACTACCCTCCCTACAATGACGGCTGCCACTCTCATGAGACCCATGATGGCTGTGAGGTGTCACATCTCCTGAAGGTGCAGGTATAGGAGATGCTATAGCACTAACTGGGGCTGACGGATAAGGGGTGAATGTAAAGGCAGTTGAAGTGCCTAGCAAGAGTAAAGTGCCTGGCAAGGGACTCTGTTGGCTGTGGGCACAACAGACCTGATGGTAAAGGGGTGCCTGCTGCATAGGTTGCCAACTTCTCGGGGGTGGGAGTATAGCCAAAGATGCCCTCTACCTCCCTAGCAAACCGTCATTGAGACTCGACATCTAAGAGCCTCAACTTATGGGTATGTGGGACAAGAGGACGAGGACCCAGGCCACATCTATACAAACAAAGAAAATATTAAAAAATATTATGAAATGAAGACTTTCCGGCTCTTTAAGTCAATTGACCCCGAGAATCATCTCATTCTTCAAAACATAAAAAATAAACAAATATTAAGAAAGCATGTAAGCCGTTATGCAAGCTGGGAATCATCTCATTCTCGGCACTATGCGTTATGCAAGCCTTATGCAAGCCGTTATGCAAGCCTTGCATAAAGCATTATGCATTAGGCCTTATGCATAAAGCTTATGCATAAGACCTTAAGCATGAGGCCTTATGCATAAAGCACTATGCATAAGGCCTTAAGCATAAAGCTATGCATGAGGCCTTATGCATAAAGCTACGCATGAGGCCTTAAGCATAAAGCTATGCATGAGGCCTTAAGCATGAGGATTATGCATAAAACTATGCATGAGGCCTTATGCATAAAGCTATAAATGGCATCTTTATATGGTATGTGTGTCATGTAACTTGGTGGCTCTTTATGCAATCAACTTAGTGGCATACATAGACTTCTTGGCTCTAGTAATAGGACCATGCCAAGGTAATCTCACATGAACGTAGTTTCTTATGTGTAAAAGTGTAATCGTTTAGAGAAGTAAAAGTGCACAGAAGAGTTGCTTTATGATCATAAGAGTTCTATAAACTTAATATACATTCACCACTGTGCTTCTTCCTTTCCATATTGAGGTGGTAGTCATAAAGATGCTTTTGCTTACATGCCTAGGAATTGTTTAGAGAAGTAAAAGTGGACACAAGAGTTGCTTTATACTCATAAGAGTTCTTTAAACTTAATATACATTTACCACTATGCTTCTTCCTTTCCATATTGAGGTGGTATTCATAAACATGATTTTGTTTGCATGTATACAAAGATTAATGTGATCATCTTATAATGTCATTAGATTTTATGACCACATGGTGTATGGTAGAAGCTCTTAAGATCTCAAGACCATACATGAGCTCATGATATTTCTTAAGATCTCATAATTGATGTAAGGATATTTCTCTTTAAGGATCCTGTTTAACCTTGCCAGGTTTTCTGCAAGCGAATTCTTCACTTCGATGTGGTTGAAAAGAATCTTTGACTCAATTTGGCTGAATCTTTCATTTGCTTGCATGATAGATTGCATATTCTGTATTGCCCTTTCATTGGTGACATCTGGGCTGGGGAATAGATTTTCAGTGTCACCTTGTTGTCTACCAGCAAGTGTACTCATCATAGATACTCTGCTTTTTGCTCTAACCACCATGCATCCACAAGCTATGCAGTAGCTCTATATCTCCATTGATGATGGTTTGGGAGTGATCACAAAGATCAAGCCTCATTGTCCCTAGTTTTTGGGTCAAATCTTCAAGCTGCCTCAGCTTTTCTTATTTTGACCTAGATTTGACATTTGTAGATACACAAAGAGACTTACTGGTTGAAGCTCCAGGGACTTCTTCTCTGATCTGCAACCTTACTGGATAAGAGATTTCTTTGGGTAGCTTCTCTGTGTCGAAGGTCCATTCCTTTGGAATCTTCAGATCTGACCACCTTGTGATCACGTGCATAATATTGCTAGATCTTTCGTCTAGCTTCATGAACACTGTCATGCTTTGATCTATATCTTGACGGGTGTTAAAGTATCCAATCTTCTTCTTCTCCTTCTCTGCTATATGCTTTAGCAAAGGCATTCCAGTATTCACATATTTGTTGTACATTCTCCACTACACAGACACAGTTTCTATGAAATTCATGAAGTCTTCTATGTCAAGGGTTACCATGATTGCAAGGGCTTTAAGATAGTAAAGATCTCTGAGGGATAGAAGATAGTCTGGACAGACTGTAGAGAATGAGGGTCCTTTTTCAGAGAGGGGAGTGTCCCAAGCAGCAATTATAGACTTCTGCACATCTTTAAGTCTTGTGTCCATAAGAGAAACTAGAAGCCTAATGGGCATACCCTTTCTATATAGTGGAATGGTGCCTATACAGATGACGCCTAGATGTACATAGTTGTATCCTAGTTCTAAGGCATTTCACACATGTACCGATCAACAAATCTGTCAACCCATGTACACATTCTCATCAAAGTGTACGTTTGAAAGATCAATACGACATATGCATTGTCTAGATCAATCAATATAGATGTACATTTTCATTAGACCAGTCTGTAGTAAGAACGTATGCATGTACTCTTCTCATAGATTAGTTGGATGCACTTATTCTATGGTTTAGTCAATAGGCATGTATACTTTTTTCACAAGCTATTTCTTCATTCTTTAATCTAGTAAGAACGTATGCATGTACTCTTCTCATAGATTAGTTGGATGCACTTATTCTATGGTTTAGTCAATAGGCATGTATACTTTTTTCACAAGCTATTTCTTCATTCTTTAATCTAATTACTTTTTTTTTTTTAAGGAGGCAAGCTTAACCTACCATTTATCGGATCCCAGCCTGTGTGAAGGCGGTGGGGACGAGCGTTGAAAGAAGATAGCAGGGGGTGCTTTCCTCTTCATCCTTGTAGCTTGGGGTCCCTATTCCCCGTTCATTTCCTAGCATATTTTTCCCGTTCTTACTCTTCACGAGTGCCTATCTCTTGTATTATTGAGATCCCTTCACACCCATTTGGCTTGCACCTTTTTGCAACGGACGCGACCTCTCTGCAAGGCGATTCCTTTCTTTTGATCTCTGTTGGATGAAGCAGCGAGATCGCCGTTTACATTCATCTTCATCTGTAGAAATCGTGCTTACTTTCCTTGCCTAGCTTTGTGGGCTCCTGGGTCGATCTGATGAAGGTATACATCCTCCTGTTGTTTTTCTTTGTACGTTGTGAAGCTTTATTGTACTAGTTCACTGTGCGTACACTTAACCCATTTTAGGTGAAACCACATCCCAGGATTTTCCACCAATAGGTTTGAAATGTGCATACACCTCCTGTTGGGATATCTGCCACCCCTTTCTAGATTACAGAGAGGGGATTTTTTATGTAGGTTACATGGAGGTCACATAAACAACCTCCTTTCTTGATGATTATATATCCAAGGGTTTCTTTGATGACCATTAATTTAATCTGCTAATGCTATCCAAAATGGGTTCTAATGAAGATGCATGTAGCTGTAGGCAAATACTACAATCAGAATTATGGTGAGTACATAAAGCAAGTTGTAAGTCATCGAGTTTCTTATAGTGTTTGGGAGAAGCTGCCCCCCAGGAGCTTGCCGAGAAGGTGTTTTTATATCTTCTAGTCGCTCTGCGGTCGCTCTGCGGTCTTCCAAAGCCGAGAAGCTGCCCCCCAGGAGCTTGCCGAGAAGGTGTTTTTATATCTTCTAGTCGCTCTGCGGTCTTCCAAAGCCGATGAGTCTGCAAAAAATGGCAACAAATCTTGTCTTCTTGAACTTTCTTGGAGCTCTGGGCCAGGATCTCTCCTCAATCTTCATGGTTCTTAGTGTATAACAATTATCATGGTTTTGTTGCGTTCAGCCCCAGCTCTAGCAGTTGGAGTAACATTCTGGTCTTTGCGAGGTGTTGGTCTTCTATAATCAACTCTGGTCCTTTTTATTGGGCAATATTTATATATAGCCTAGGCATTAGAATAATTGAAGGGGGGTAATCATGGCGAGTTTTTCTAGTGATAGAGATTAGATAAGGCACTCAAGGGGGGTATTAATGATGAGGATGGGCTGTGGTGGCAGGCTTATGTTGAGCAATTGCTGAGATTTTAGGTAGCAAAGGGGCTTTTTTCATAATCACTTCTACTCTAATGGGCAAGTTCTACATAATAAGGGTTGGTGGTTGGTCATAAAATCTGCCATATTAGGTGGTAGTAGGTTTCCTTTCCTCATGTCTAACTTGTAGTGGTTTTCTCCTTTTTGAACACTTTACATTTTCCAACTAAGTTTCTAAGTCATTACATGCCATTTCTTTGATATAGCTCTTTTACAGTTTCAAGATTTGTCTTTCTTGGATGCAGGTTTGTATCTTCACTCTTGTTAGTTATAGGTGTCCTCTCTTTTGTTATTGAGATGATGAATGTTACCTTTTCACCTCAAGTTGCCGTCATGACATGCCATTTGTTTGAGGTAACTCTTTTACAGTTTCAAGATTTGTCTTTCTTGGATGCAGGTTTGTATCTTCATTCTTGTTAGTTATAAGCATATCTTATAGGTGTCATCTCTTGTTACTGAGATGATGAATAAGTCCTATCAAAATGGTCTGGTCTACTCTCATGGGTTGCAACAACAAAGAACATAAATATGGTACAACTTGCTCGTTTATCTTGAATAAGGTTCATGGGCTCCAAACTTTGATGTCTTTCCATCAATTCAGAGGTAGATTAGAGGCAGACTATCTTGTTTTAATTTTCTATAAACCTCTCTTTTGTTATTGAAATGATGAATGTTACCTTTTCACCTCAAGTTGCCAAGTCATGACATGCCATTTATTTGAGGCAACTCTTTTACAGTTTCCAGATTTGTCTTTCTTGGATGCAGGTTTGTATCTTCATTCTTGTTAGTTATAAGCATATATTATAGGTGTCATCTCTTGTTACTGAGATGATGAATAAGTCCTATCGAAATGGTCTGGTCTGCTCTCATGGGTTGCAACAAAGAACATAATATGGTACGACTTGCTCGTTTATCTTGAATAAGGTTCATGGCCTCCAAACTTTGATGTCTTTCCATCAATTAAGAGGTAGATCAGAGGCAAACTATCTTGTTTTAATTTTCTATAAACCTTGATAGATTCTCTTGAAGTTGAAGCTTGTGAAGGACTTTAATATGTTTAGTGTGCACTAGTGCTAAGGCATGTTTTGGGTTGAGCCATTTGACAAATTCGTGCACACGTGCATCTTCACCAGTCTAAACCTCTATTTGTGTGTGCACACATGCATGCATGCATGTGTGTGTGTGTGTGTGTGTGTGTGTGTGTGTGTGTGTGTGTGTGTGTGTGTGTGTGTGTGTGTGTGTGTGTGAGAGAGAGAGAGAGAGAGAGAGAGAGAGAGAGAGAGAGAGAGAGAGAGAGAGAGAGAGTTTTTTTTATTTGTTTTTCAACATGCAGGTAAGCGATCCGGCTTCTTGTAGAGTTTATAACTCTAAGTTGGCAAACAAGTGGAGGCTAAGGCTAAATTGAACAAACATTCGGATCAAGAAATTGACTCTAGATAGAGTCAGCATGCAAGCCACATACCTGGGCAAGCTGAAGAGGTTTTAGAATCTCCAATGATGTCTGATGTGGACATGGAAGGTGTTCAGCTTAATGACTTTATCAGGGGCATTAATGGGAGTAGATCATCAGATCAAAAAAAACAACTGAAAAAGGGGGTTTATAGTTTCAGGTTAAACAACTAATGTTACCATTTCAACGCAATTGCAAAAGATGCTGACACTGAGGTAGTTTCAGAGCATCCAGTGGAAAAAATATCATGATAAGGAGGTCAATCTGCGTGCTGTAACTTGCCAATGAAAGTCATCTCAAGCTGCCAGGGGATGGAGAAGAGAGGAAGATGCTACCCTGTAACATGGTATCATTTTTCGTAAGCTGACTATTAGTGTGGCAATTCTGTGCAAGGTGGTGAAGTCTCAAGGATGCATCCAAGAAGCCTAAGTTACTTTCTTTCCTAGGTCTTCTACAATCGTCTCTATGGTAAGTTCTCCGTGGATTTTGTACATCTCCCAGATGCTAGAGTTTGCTCTTTCATATGCTAGGTTCTATCTCTCATGCTAGAATGATTTTGGTTCTACTATTTGAACACCCAGTTCCATTGGCTTGGGTGGCCGTTCTTGAAAGTCTTTGGCTAGTGTCGTCATCGCAGCAAGAGTAGCATCATATGGGATCTTGTATGCCTACATTTTGGGCTTGAATTTACACAACTTGCTTTTTGGGTTGTTTGCAAAATGAAGCAAGAAATTCAGATTTGAGGCAAAGGAGTAGACATGTAAATCAAGGCTAGGTCAAGAAGAGGACATGATGTCTCTGTGGCATTCAATCTTAATACCTTAAGACTCAATTCTTTTCGATATCTCTGTAGCATTTAGTCCATTGTTTTGGACATATCATGTATGTATTTATAAATTGCTTGCTTAGTATGCACACATGTATGAATTAATTGCTTCCTTAGTATGCATGCATATGTGTGAGTGGGTGGGTGGGTATTTCTGCATGCGTATGTGGTAGGTAGATATTTATGTGTGTGTATATGCATGTTTTTCATGGGCAGCATGCACAGGTGGGTACCTTGGAGTGCAGCATGAGCAAGGCTTGTGGGCATAATAGAGGGGTTGTCTCAACAAGAAAAGATGGGTTTGCTTAGGAAGGAAGAGTGCTACAGTCAAATAGCTTTAGTAGGAGCAGCCTCTTCACAAACCTCAATGCAGCAGATAGGAGCCATTCTATAAAAACAAGGCCCAAGTACTCTTTCTATGGCCGCCTCCAAGCCCATAATGGGCCTGCGCTTGTGTGCACAATAGCAGCAGCTCTTTGACTATGCTTTAGTGGCTCTTTGACTATGCTTTAGTGGCTCTATGGGCCTAGCCACAAGGATTGTTGGGGTTGGCTTAGCTGCCTTGGCTAGGCCCACCTAGTTCTCCCTCTCTATTTCCTCTTTATGGGTACCATGGCTGTCCCTTTGTTACACACATAGACCGCCATCACTCGATCGTTCTCTATTAAGATAAAAAACCTGTGGGTACCTTGTCTCACGAATATAATATTGATAAAAGCACAACCTGTGCATGTGGTAGCCATCAATGTGAGCACATAGAAAATCATGCCTACTTGATGGAATATGTGAAGAGCCAAGATCAAGAGGGTGGAAATGATGGCATCTTGGCTGATGTGTGTCAAACTATTAGTGTAACTAGGCAAAGGTTGAGAGAAAACCATCTTGCATAGACGAGAATACCCAAACAAGTAGCTACACAGTTGGAGATATGCTACTCTATTCTTAGCATATGGAGACAATGTATTCACTATATAATTTCTTGGGTACAAAGAAGGATATCTAGGGAAAGTGCAAACTAGGGAAAATAGAACACTTTCCTAGATAGACTAACTAGGGAACATAATGCATAGATTTTCCTACATAGGATTTTTTCAGTAAGAGAAGGACTAGAGGGCCCAGTAGGCTTTGTTGGAGAGGGTTTACTTGTTTTCTTCACTTTCTTGGACAACTTTGTAACTTCTGTAGGAGATATAGAAAGCCCTCTCTTTTTTGAAACATTGGATATGGATGGAGATACCTTGAAGAATAGGTGTTTTTGGTGAAGGCTTTGAAAAACCAACCGCCGGGGATGGTGACCTTGATGAGGCACATGCTACTGAGACAGAGAAGAAGCCATCCGGGAACGGTGTGATAGCGGAGAGATTAAACTGCTAAAAATCGAGAGGTCACGCCGTTGCGGATACATAGGAAAAATAAAATGAGCAAAAATGTTTATATACATCCGAACCTTGTACGACATCGAATCACAAAACGCCACATGGAAGGTACCGTTGATGAACGATCCAGTGAGAACATGCCATGTGTCACTAGCCGTTGGAGACAATGAATAGAATTTTGACACGTGTCCAATGGTCCGTTGGGTATATATCGAGATATATGACCACATTATCCATTTTCGAATTCCATAGGCCTCCATCCTCACGTGCGACCACGACATTCCCTGAGGTAGTTTCTACTTGCCTTCGGGTGATCCTGTGTGTCCTTCTTAATTCTGTAACGACGCGAAAGGGATCACTATCAGTGTGTCGTTTTGCCTCTATCGCGCCATTCCGGTCAACAAGGTAGGTCTGTGTGGTGTGGGACCTTCCTTGGGTTTGTGTAGAAATTACAATACTATTTGGGTTTCCTTGGGTTTGTGCTATTTTGTACGATCTTTGCTCTTTTAACATTCCGCACCAAGAAGCGCAACCGTATCCAAAAGCACAATGCCATTTTACTCCCTTGCGCGCCGTGCGGACGTCCTTCAATGGGTTACACATCCGGTTCTTGAAGCATACTCTTGTTAGCCGGTACTCAATAGCAGGTTTGGAAAGAAGGACTCATCAAGTATGCGTAGTGTCATTGATAGCACTATCGGATAGTTAATGGGCACTATTGTCCCTGATCTTTGCTTTTAACATTCCAACCGACCGTATCCAAAGCACAATGCCATTTCACTCCCTTGCATGCCGTGTGGACATCCTTCTATGGGTGACACATCCGGTTCTTGAAGCATACTCTTGTTAGCCGGTACTCAATAGCTTGTTTGGAAAGGACTCATCAAGTATGCGTAGTGTCATTGATAGCACTATCAGATAGTTCATGGGGATTGACATGACAGGGAGGTAGAGCACACATGACATGGCGACTGACGTGTAGGGTTTAGACAATTTCATACAATTTCTTGAAGTAGAGAGCTTAACAAAAATTTTACTTTTTCCTTCTTGATAATGTCTATTCCTAAAGATTACTTTATTCAAATGTTTTGCTATTCTACTAGTTTATTTTATTCACTTATATTTGTCACCATTTTACAATAGCCAGAGAGAGTACTTTTGTGTGCCTTTTTTGAAACCACTGGCCATGTACACTTTCTTTATTTCTTCTTGTTTGAGGGTCTTGTATTAATCTTGAAAATATTTTCACTTTTTTTGCAATGTTTCTCAAATATTTCTCAGTGTGCAATCTATGCCAAGGACAAAGAAAAGTGCAAGAAAAGTATATACTGAAGATCCAAAGATAGCACAGGTTGCTTCTGCACCTAGTCCTGAGAAGAAAATAAAGTCAAGTTTTTTTTATATGAAGAGGTGTTTTTCAGAGATCAAGAAGGCCCAAACTGACACTCATCATCTTATCCCAAGGGCTACCTTCATCCGTGTAGTAAAGCAAATATGTGACAGGATTGGTGTCTTAACTAAAAGTAATACCCTATTCAAAAAGTGGCAAGCTTCTGCAATGTGGTGCTTGCAAAGAAGCATCTGAAGACTTTCTTATAGATTTCATGAATGATGCCTATATTGCTGCTACACATGCACACAGAGTCACTTTAATGAACAAGGATTTCTTAGTGGGTGAGCAGGCTTAGGTAGCGATTTGATAAAGTTCTCAAGCCACTTCCCACCACAGATACTAGGGCCTTTGATATCCTTAGGTCCCAGAAAGCTGAAGGGCACACTATTGAAGATGTTACACATGAGTTTGAAACAAGAAAAGCACTTGACCAAAGAGAGATGCTTTTCGATAAAGAGGAAGTTAAGAGACTTGGTGGTATGAATTATGATAGAATGGGCAAGGTGTATGGTCAAATGATTATCAATGTCTCCTCCAACCGTGAGATTGAATATTACTTGAGCATTTCACCTGAGGACAAAGTGATGTTAGAGAAGATAGATATTGAAATATCTGACGTTGTAATATTATGTTGCATGAGATAAGCATCATTCTTTAGCCACAGTTTTGTCCTTTTCTCTCCTTTTGCCATACTTAATATTGTCTTTGATTACAAGGCATACATTTCTAAAATGCCCACAGAGATTTCAAGCAGCATATTTGTGGTTGATCCTCTAATATCAAGTGATATCTTTTTAAAGAGACAGGATCAAATATGGAAGTTTTTTTAAGGGCATATGACAGCCTGAGAAACTATTATATATTCATCCCATATAATGAAAGGTATTATTTTTTATTAGTTTTAAGGTCGTGTTTTTTAATAGTTTTTTAAATTCATAACTTATGTGAGTAGATATTTTCTTACTATTGTTTTATTTGCAGTCACCATTGGAGTCTTATATTCATTGATGTTTTTGATAGAGAGGCTACTTTCACATGAACTCCTTAGCTGGTATCGATGGTCAATGCAAAATGTAAGTATCTCTTTTCATCAACTACCATATTATCTCTTTTCATCAACTATCACAATTTTGTTACAAACATTGCACCTATTTGATATGCTCTTGATTGCAGTGCTTGTAAAATTATATTAGCATATTTAGAGAAAAATTATGAAGATCTTGCAGATCTAGAGAAGCCATTTAAGTATCTTCAACAAGAGGTATTGAGAATTTATTTTTGATGTTTCTTTGTTTGAAGATGGATTTCTTCTAATTACACTATTATTTCAGGTTCCAATTCGAAAAATGTCAATTGTCTATTCATTCATGGTTCAAAAATTACAGCAGTTGGTGGAGGTAAACAAGTCATACAATATATAGAACATTCAGCTCTTCTTCCAATTGTAGTACCATTGACCTTGAAGTTATAACTAGGGGTGGTGTTGTCAAGAAACTCCAAGGTTTCCCTAAACGTCTTTTAACGTCCACTGAGAGGTAACATTAACCTCCTTTCTTTCAACATGTGGAATAACCTGCAACTCAAACCTAAATGACATACAATCTATATCAGAATCCAAAGGTTCCTAGATACCAACTTAAGTTTGTATCTCCTATAATCATAACCCATAGTACAAGAGATTGTCGAGAGATATTGTAAGACAAAGCCAAGGATTGAGGGCATGCATTTCACCTTATGTAGTCACCCTTATGGTCATACTCTCTAGATTTCCAAAACAGTCCTATAATATTGTCCAAATAATCTGCTGGGAAGTTTCTACTTAGCCATGATGCCTTTGTCCTCTGTAACTCTGCATCTTTGAAGCAAGCTACAAAGACATGTGGAGGCACGAACCATGATAACCGTATCCTCCTCGAGATCCTTCCCGGAGTCATGGCCTTTGGAATATCCTGGGATATTTTATGTTTGAAGCTCTGCACCGTCGCTTCATCTAGAATGTCCCAATTAAGAGAAGAAAGGCTTGGCAGCAGCACTGCTAAATCCTCAATTTGCCCATACACACCTATTTTTTGGAGAACAATGTACTATGCGTAGTATACAAAAAGATTACCCTTATTAAAAAAGCGACATTCTGGTCACCATACATGAGCTCTACAAATTCTTTGTGAATGGCTTGGAAAGTACCACTGAAGCTCTCCAAAGCTGCCACTCAAAACTTGTTGTTGAGGGAAAGATATCTGAAGAAATCGGAAGTTAAAACTTGTATTAAAAGGAAAAATATATTTGCAAAATTGAACTACAACTTACAATGTGCTTGCTTAGGAATATGTTGAGTTGGAGGTACGTATATATCCTTTGCCATGTAAACATGTTGGGCAGCAAACCAGCCTTCAGATGTAACCTTGAAAGCAGCAATGTGTCCCTTCCAATGGTATTTTGTATCCTCTCTTTTCATTTTTTTCACCTTGTGAGATCCCTTGCATGAGGGCAACATAGTAACCCAGTCGTTTACAATGAAACTCTTGGGTTCCCAAGTTCCATCATCCCTTTTGTTATGTACGACGCAAGAGTTTATTGAACGAGAAGGATGTCTTGTGGGTTCCATATAGAATAGAAGCAAGAGAATGAAACAATGGAACTCAATGAGGTCGAAAAAGAGATGAGAGAGAGCTAAAAGATGCAATGAAGCTCAGTGAGGTCGAAAAAGAGATGAGAGAGAGCTAGAAGATGAGAGCTTCTAGACGTTGAGAAGAAGAATGAAAATGGTATGGACGCCAAAAGGAATATTGGAGGTAGTTTGTCCAAACTTCAAAAATTTCGGCATTACCTACATGCCATCTTTTTTCAAATCTTTTGACAGATTTTGTCAATATAACGGATCCTAGGGACCACCACAATCCATCTGAATATAGAGATTTTGGCTAAATTAGAGGAAAAAAGCTCGAAATGGACTCTACTACATCCAAAGTAGAGGAGACAAGAATACCATATTCTTGTGCACGTGGCACACTCTCTTTGGCTCTTTTCTTAATCACACGAGATTATTAAAGGGCCCTTTTTTAGGTGTTTTTGGTCCTAATGTCAGCCGCCAAAGAACT
Source organism: Cibotium barometz (assembly GCF_041138505.1). Taxonomy (NCBI): domain Eukaryota; kingdom Viridiplantae; phylum Streptophyta; class Polypodiopsida; order Cyatheales; family Cibotiaceae; genus Cibotium; species Cibotium barometz. Next base: position 36,414,323 of record NC_141087.1, on the reverse strand, counting down.
ACTGGAAGGCAAGGATACAAGTGTTGAAATACATCAAAGGTACCATTGGGTATGGCATCATTGACAAATCATACAATTCCTTGAATGAATTTTGTAACTCAAATTGGGCAGGAGATTAAGATAGTAGAAAATATATTTCTAGCTATCGTTTTCTTATTAGATCTGGAATAATATCCTGGATTAGGAAGAAGCAGCCGATAGTGGCACTTTCTTCTATAGAGGCTGATAGCGATCTAGACAGTGCCATCAATTTGTAATCAAGTTTTTCTAGATCGTTATCAAAGCTCCTTACTTGGAGTACATAGGTCGGTGGATGCCATTAGTTTGTAATCAAGTTTTTGTATGCAATAATATTATTTACTCTCCACATTGTTTTTCAATTGAATGATTTGTATTATGTTGATCTAGCTCCACTTGTGTATTCTTACATGATCTGCCCCGGTACCCCCAATAATTCCTAGTTTAGACACTATATGGATATGGCCAAGTGTGGCGAGATGGTTAGGAGACGACTTATGTAGAGTTGGAACTCTACCAACAAGTAGGATGCATGCTTAAGCGAGCCATGTGAGTGTATTAGTGACTGCTCGACATAGCACTCACTAATGCAAGCAATATTAGTGGGAGTTAGTTAGAGTCTAATATTGTCCTAGTCGGATGATATGGTTGGTTGATCATTTTGGACCAAGTCGTGGGTTTGCTAATCTATGTCCATGCTGACCCTAGGTACTATATATAGACTAGTTTAGTAGCCTTAGTTCATCATCGAGTTCATTGTATTCAAGTACTCTTGTAAGCAAGACATCCTTCGTCTCTTGAGAGTTTATCTACATCGCTCCTTACTTGGAGCACACGGGTGGGTGGATGCCATCAGTTTTGTAATCAAGATTTTGTAAGTAATAATATTATTAACTCTCCACATATTTTTCAATTTATGGTTTGTATTTTGTTGATCTAGCTCCAGTATTATGTATTCTTACATGATCTACTGGTAGAACCAACTTGCCCACAAATTGGGCATCAAAAGAAAACCTATGATCATCCATTGTATATCTTGGTCGAGGAGGCACTTTGGCCTAGTGTAACTTATAAGATAGTAGTCTACCTCTTCGCTTTGTCCTCATCGGTAATAACAATAAATACACCACCCTCATGTAGCAAATTTGTCAACTTGTCATAGTTGGCCATAAACAAAGGAACAACGTGCTCATCGAGCAACACTAAAACATGGACACTCAAGAGAGAGCACTGTCTATATCCATGCATCTTTCCATTCTCTGGAGACATAATCTCACCAATCACCATCCATATATGCTCCACAAAAGTATGTGTATATAATGAGGGCTGCCACGCACATGCTCAATGGAATGCAAGCCCAAGGTGTATGGTATTGTGTCACAACCATGTGGGTATCTATGGTCAATAATACCACCATCCACACACTAAGAAAATCTCATGACAACCCTAGCATCAACAGGGGGGAGGGATAGGATAAGGCTATGCTCCCATACAATTGCTGGGAAGTTAGAACACCACTTGACCACCGCTGGCATGCATCTCAGAACCGCTTAGCATCTTGCTACAAACTGAGACATCTCAAAGCATGCTTCACACACGTGCCTGCACGAGCATGCTCACCGTTTCTGTGAGTGACTAGTCTTGATGAGACTACAAGTCATTGGGATACTGGACTGCAAAGGCACCTATAAACCTATAAAATAAGTCTTGGTTATTGTTTTCTTTAAGATATTCTAGTGAATTTAGGTTATGTATTGATCCTTGAGAACTATAAGTATCATCTCTGTAGAGAGCTAATAGAACTATCGTCATGCCCACTTGCACCACAACCATCCGACCACTCACCCATTGATGTCATTATGTGATCCCACAATCTTGTAAAAAATCATCATAGAGATGGAAATAGTGTTGCACAAAATGTGCATCACGTGATCGAACAGCATCGTTGATGTAAAACTAATACTCCCGAACAATGGCATGACCTAGGGGGTGCTTACTACATCTACATGTGCCTCGACATGCCAATACCTAATGTTGACCATAATAGGAACCTGGCGAGGTTAGACATGAATAGGTCACAAAATTTAATTATGTTATATAGCTCAAATATGAAACAAACTATGTAATATAACTCAAATATGAAACAAACAATATGAAATATAACCATTACTTGCTCTGAGAAGTAATACTCAAATTGTATCTCCTAAAAAGATGTGAATATGTAGTTCTTTGCAAAATCAACCACAAAGAAAACCACACTAATAGGTTCTCCACAACCAGGCATGCTTGGAACTTACAATCCTACCACTTGGTTGAATGAGTGTGCTATATATGTAGGGGGAGATTTGCTCCCTAAATGTCAATGAGTGTGCCGTAATGATGTAGGGGCAGATTTGCTCCCTAAATGTCACTTGTGTCATATATGTAGGGGTAGATTTTCTCCCTAAATGTCACTTGTGTCATATATGTAGGGGTAGATTTTCTCCCTAAATGTCACTTGGCCAAATGAGTGTGCCATCTATGTAGGGGTAGATTTTCTCCCTAAATGTTGTGATGTGACAACGTGGATTATGTTTGTTCACTAACGGCGATTTCTGTGCATGTGAACCACATGCGCAACTGTTCTCCACATAAGGCATCATATGGTAATGGGCAACCTCCATGCATACACACAAAAGAGAGTGGATGAAATCACGACGAGGACACTCCAAGGCAAACTCTCTATGCCCACTAAGAGAGTGGAACACATCATAAAATAGTTGAGACTCAAAATGTGTTCCACTAAGAGAGTGGAAGACATCATAAAATAGTTGGAACTCAACATGGTAGCGACAACAATGTGTCATGTTGTCACATGAGTACCTCATGAACCAAGGCTTACACCCCTCAAATCACCTTTGCCCAATTTTAAGGTTTGGAAATGATGCCACAAACTAAGAATACAACTTGGTTTGGGTCATTTTAAGGAAGCAAGCACTGTGCTTAATGAACACTTCTCTTGTGACTCTCTTCCACAAAGCTTTCTTAAAAACTGGTGAGACACGGCAGTTCCCCTCTCCCAAAAGCTTTCTTGAAAACTGCTGAGATGCAACAATTCTCCTCCCAAACCTTTCTATCAAGGCTCTAGTTGTTTTATCTAGTAGGCTTAGCTACACGACCACTACTTGCCATGAAGCACCAGCCTCATTCGCATCTAAACTTTGCCGTCTATTAAAGCCAACTCTAAGTGTATATGGTGCTATGGAAAGGATGCGAGATGTGGCACCCACCTTACCCTTCATGTGGGAGCTACTTACGGCCACCACAATAGCCTGTCAAGTAGCTAAAGCAACCACATAGTTCCTCTTGATAATTACATAGGAACTACGAACACTTTATGGCACCGTAATGCCAGTTCTTCTCTCTCTTCGACCCTATGACGTTAGAAAGCACCCTACACTCTACCATGTGATCGATCAAAGCATCATGACTATGATGGAAGTTTCCTATGCTCTACCATGTTGGGATGATCAATCAAAGTGTCCTACACTCTGCCATGTTGGGTTGATTGATCAAAGCATGCGTGACTATGATGAAGGCGTGAGGTCTTTGAAATAGGATTAGAAGATTACATGGGCACGATGATGTGTCCCCAACTTTGATAGCTCTTTCATATCCACACTATGGGTGCCCAGAGGGGGGGAGGTTCTAAAGTAAGGGATAGTGGTGGGAGAAGAGGGCGAAGGGAGAGAAAGAGGAGGGGCAAGGCTTGGATCTCGTCACAACGGTACATGTTACTTATTGACGTGCTCTCCACTCCCTTTCTCTCAGGAGCTTTCCTTTTCCTCTCCTCCTCTTGACCTTGGTGGACGGGGGAAAGTCATCCTATCACGTTTTTTATTCCTACGACTTTGAGAACCCAGTCTCAAGGACGCCAAGACATAAAATTTATGAGGGCTCAGTGATGGTGGGATAGTACTAGAGATGTGTGCTTATATAGGAAAATTAGCTTATCCACGTCACACTTCATTGGATTTCCTATCTAAATAGTGCATGATTGATAGGCAATTAAGATTAACATATAGATAAAAAGAAATCTATTATTAAAATAAATATTTATAAATATCTAAATATATTTTTTTAAATAAAATTTTATCTTTTCTTTTAAAATAAAATTATGTTTTCTTCTATAAGGTGTTTTTTAAAATTTTATTCTAAGGTTTTTCCTACACAAAATAATATTTTCAGTAAATATTAGATTCAAAAAATTAACTTTTTAAAATATGGACATCCAAAAAAACCCCTAGCCATCGATTATGCCTCCTTGTTTGAAGCAATGGTACAACAAAGAGCGAGAGATTTCAATAACATGTCACATCATAAACCACCTCTCCAATGTTTCTATTAGAAGGAAATGCACCATGTTACTAAGTGCCCCTCATAGAGCCATCACACACCAAGTACCCCAGTGCCATCCGTGAATCCATTGCCAAATCCCAATGTCATTCCATATGGAGGCATATGTTATAAGTGTGGATTTAAACATGCTTTCAAGGATTATCCCAATAAAGTGACATGCACCCTAGTGACAAGAGCATCACCCACTTCGACAAGCTTAACTTGTTAAGTGTAGAAGGTGGACATATTCATGCAAGCCCCTTAATGCTATCACAAGGCTCCAAACCAAGTCAAGGGCTGCCAAAGAAACATCCAAGAAAGCTAACAGGAAAAAAGATCAGGCTTCAACCTCAAAGCCAATCACCAAAGAGCCTGAGGCACAAGCCCCAAAGGCTCGAGAAGCCTCTGTGAAAAGGCTGAAAATCCGAAATCAAAGGTCCAAAAGAAGAAAACCTTGAAGTGCAGTGGTTCGGACTAGATCTACAAAGCTACCTCCCTCGTGGAGCCAAAATGGGTGATCTCCCACTCAAACCAGGTCTTTTCAAAGAGAAGAAACCCATTGACTACAAAAACCTTCCAAAGAAACTCAAAGAGTACCCCAACCCCGTGTTAAAGAGCAAATGACACAAGCCCAATCACATGTAAGGAAGGTGCCGACTAAACTAGATCCCATCCTTGAGCAAGTGGTCGAGTACAAACCATTAATCTCGCCTGAGCCTATCTCGCATCCTATTCCAAAGTCAATCATAGAATTGGTGAGGAAACCTTAGAGCGTGTCATGTGCATGCACATGGACATGCTTTAATCCCAAGCTAATCCATGATTTGGTCACATATAAATATAGTTTTAGACATGGTTAGGGTCTTATCAAGCACGAGAACCGATCTAGATGGATAGGTACGAAGTCAGACAGGTGTGGAGAGCCTTTTACTGTTAGTCCCAACAAGTAGCTTTTAGTAATATTTGTCCAAGGGACCTGGCCGACTAGTAGTTGGCCGTCATTATATGTTCCAAGAGCCTATAAAGGCATTGGCCTAGTTTATTTTTAGGTATCTCACTCCCCTATGGAGTAGATCATAGATTAGGCTTTTGTTATCCTTTTGGGAAGGCCAAAGATGATGTACCCTTTTGTACTCTATAAATAAATTGAATATACATCTGTCTCTCTCTCAATAAGACTCCCAGAGCTTTCACATGTGGCATTGGTATCAAAGCTTTAGGTTGATTCTAAGATATTGTTGCTACCCCCACATGTGACATTGGTATCAAAGCTTCAGGTAGATTCTGAGATATTGTTACTATCTATGTCCCACCTACCCCTACTGCATCGCACATAGATGAAACCATCGCCCATGTCTTGATGTTTAGGTGGTGTGGTGACTAAGAAACATTATGTCAGCATTAGGCTCAATTATGCTAAGTGGTGTTGGTGTCCCAGAAGAAGTGCATAGGTCCAAGGAGAGAAACGCAATGTGTCAAGACTGGGTTTCATGAAAGTTGGTATCTAGTTGGAGCTACCCCAGATGCTTTTATGGGGCACTCCAAGGGGTGGAACTAAGGGTGCAAGGATCAGTTTTCAAGAAGAAGTATTCATTTTATGAAGTTCATCGAAGGGGTGGAACCAAGGGTGCAAGGATCAGTTTCAAGAAGAAGTATTCATTTTTGGGTTTAGGAATAGGGCAAGAAGGCAAGGAGACAAAATGGAACAGATGTACAGACCTCTACATCAGGATGATTCAGAGACCTCAAGACAGGAAGGATGACAAGTATAGGAGACCATATGCGGAGACAAGGGATGATGATCTTGTCAGGCACTGGCCAAGTGTGGAGAGCCTTCTACTGTTGGTCGGTGGCTTTTATCAAGGAACCTAGCCAACCAAGCAGTCGGCCATGTCATTGTGTGTTCCAAGAGCTTATAAAAGGCAATGGCCCTTGTTCATTGTTAAGTATCTCACTCCCCTATGGAGTAGGTCATAGATTAGGATTTTTTTATCATTTTGGGAAGGCTAAAGGCCAAAGATGATGTACTCTTTTGTACTATGTGAATATATTGAATATACAACCATCTCTCTCTATATTCTCTATCTATGTTGATTGTCCTTGAATCAAGTGTCCCCATGTGATTCTAGATGAAAGAGGACTCACCGAGCGTCCGCATCATGTGATAGAGAGAATTCCAAAGGAGGGCCATAGCTAAACTCGTGACCATTCTTAAGAAGCTGCAAAAAGAGCTAGTTTCAAAGCCTCTACCTCTAGAATAAATCCAACCAGATTTTGCATTGCTAAATACAGTGAAAGCAAGGCTCAATGGGAGGTGAAAGTTGGCCTTCCATGGGTAATCATAGCTACCATAATATTTTCGTCGCCCATGTGATAGGTGACACCTTCATTTTGATCCCATTAGAGGCATCGCCTTCTCTGATGTGATACATGATTACCGTCTCCTAGGGAAGGATCGATGCACATCTCCTACATATTGGGCAGGTACAAGCCACCTTCGAGTGAGTATGAGCGCAAATATCACTGCGCGCATGAGGGACAGAGCAAGCCCTCAGCCTTTTTATACTCGAAAGTGTGAGTTCTAATAAGTTCTCTTTTACAAGAAGGAAAATCTCAACTTTGGAATGACTTATCCGATTGGATGGCTAGGAACTTAAAAAGCCTACACTGAAGAGGAGGAGGATGAGCCGTGCCACATTGAGCACTCTCCTTCCATACCCAAGACAAAAGGACAACCAAAAATCTTCATGAACAAGCTGGGATACTATTTCAAAAAAGCGATGGAATGAATGTTGTGTTACCTTTTATTTAAAAAGGAACAACAGTCTCTGCAATCTTGGATGGTGGTGCTAGTGTCAACATAATCACCAAGTATTGCTAGGAGACCTTGGGAATCCCACTACTCGAGGCACGAGCCTCATGGTCAAGCTGGCCCGACAGGAACACAACTAAACCTTTGGGTGTTCTCGTGGTCAAACTTGTTGACAGGAACACAGCTAAATCGTTGGATGCAAAGATTAAGACCTTCGAGCTAAGCTTCCCCCACACATTCATGGTGATGGATTTTCAAAGAAGAGAGCCATCCACCATGATTTTCAAAAGGCCTTTCATAAGAGAAGCATGATGGTTCACAATTGGAAAACTAACCAATCCTTGAAAATAAACAGGAAAGACTTATCCCATGGGTCGAGGCATTCTTGCCAATGAGTCTAACACAACTGCTCGAACAATCTCATTGATAGCAAGATGTTGGATGGTGAAGATGAGAACCAAGAATAAAAGCCCCTTTCAAAGCCTGCCAACTCTGAGGATTAGATTCACATTTTAGTCAACCATGGACATTCTTCCACGGAAGCTTGAGAGACAAGGTTTGCACAATTGGACAACGCTCAAAACACATCCATGTTCGTGCTTGAAGAATTTGAAACAAAACCAACGGTGAAACCCGCTCGCCCCCTAAGCTCGAGTTTCCCTACTAGGAATACCGCCGCGCTGCATGGCCTACCTTGGTTAACATCGACGGGGCTAGCCACAACGTGTTGTCTTGTGAGAGATGGACCTCAATAGGCCACCCACCCCTTGCACCGTGGTAAATAATTCCCAATCTATGACCCCGTTGGTTGTTTTAAAGCTAAATTTTATATTAGAACTAAACATGTGTCTTACAAGTTTTATGCAACCCATGTAACAAGTACAATGAAAGAGAGCATCATTCTGAGGAGGGAATGGATTGTAACCACCATTGATTGTCTAGTCAATTGGGCTCGAGCAAATGGGGAATGAGAGAACCTCACACCTATCAACATCCCAAGCTTCGCCCTCCACTTACAAGACATCACCTCAAGTAACCCTTAACACTCAACACTCCTATTGTCTCTCTGAGTCAACCACCCTCTCAATCCATTATGGAGATCCAAAACCTCTCTGGCAAAAAGAAGACCACCCCCCAAACCTCAACCTCAACAACCCTTTAGGAAGGTTACAAAGAAGGAGTGGATACCCAAGAGTATCCTCACTAGCCAAGGAAAGTATGATGCCCATGGAAAGACCCAAGAGTAGCTACCATTTAGCCGGCCTACCCATGAGTCAAGATTTGCCAAGCGGGAGTCCCATGCAATAGAGTTTTACCCAACCCCTGATCCTCATCAAGATGTTAGAAGCTCAAAGCTTTGACAATGGAAACTCTTCCTGTTTGGGTCCTGATAACCTCACGAATCGCACCCTAATCTCTAAAGCCAAAGAGAGTTACGAGGACTGCCTCGACTCCAATTCGAGTCGCCCCGCAAGAGCCAACATTCTATTGGGTCCCAACCCAGTTGCAAAGTGTAAGGCTTCTACAAAGGGAACCCTTACATTTAGGTTCCAAAGTCATAAAACCTGCACCACAAGCCTCTGCAACCATGCCATCATATGCTAGACCAAAGATGGAGTGGAGACCAAAAGCCATGCTTCCAACACTAACCCCAAAGCTTAAGCAAGAATGGAGAGCAGTGGGTTCCACCTCGACTCATGTGTTGACACCACCTTCAGAGAAGTCAGAGGAGTCTGTAGATGCCAAGCACCACAAGAGGCAATACCTTGTCCATGTGCAGTGGCCTTACCCATCTCTATTCTTATCAAAGAACAACAACCCATGTGGTGCCAAACCCCAAAGAGAGTTGTGTATACTTTCGTGGCACCGCTGACCAACCCCAAGCCTTAAAAAGATTACCACAATCCATTAACACCCGTGTGAGCCATGTCCCAACACCAAATCTCTAGCTGAAATTAGAAAGAAAATGCTCGATTAAAGCGCTCCATGAGCAAAGTTGGTGATAGTAATATCAAAGATTTCATCATGGATGGGCAAGTGACTCTCTGTCTTTCGCTCGTTGGTGAGGTCACATGGTAAGTTGAAAGTTTAAAACTCCATTGTACATATGTATCATAGCACTTCCTCTTAATTATACATCACATATACCCAAGAATGATTAAAAAATTGAAACCCAAAACAAAACTAAAAATGATCAAAAATTAAATACACATACACGTATGCACACATAACCCCCCAAAAAGTGCCCCTGTAGATTGTTAAAAGTTTCTTTCCCTATTTTGAAACATCCCTTTCTTTGGAGAAAATTTCCACTAAGTCGCTGCAAAGCCACATCCCATCGTCAGCATCATCGGACAAGCCACCCATCGCTCATAGTTTACCAACATGCATGCCATATTAGGAGTCCTAAATTCCTCCATTCTCATTGATAACCCAACCTCATTCACATCCGCCATATCAATCATCCTCACTATACATCAACACTCAATTTTCTATCTCAAACCATGTGTACGTCAAAGAAAGCAAACAAAGAAGTATCGAAGAAGTCGATGCATTGAGTTTTCATATGGATAAAACAAACTACCATGCATCAATAATCTAATAATCTTGGCTCCCAACAAAAGGGATGTTTAGTAAATGTCAAAGAAAGTAACAAAGAGAGTATAATAATCTAATAATCTTGACTCCCAAGAAAAAAGGATGTCCAAAAAAAATTTGAAGAAAGTAGCAAAGAGAGTCGAAAAAAGCATTTGAGTTAGAGAAATCCTAGGACTGCTGCTTTGACTCCAATTCAACACCAACAAAACCTCGACCTAACCAACATACTCGCCATGAAAAAAGCCCAATCTCTAGGCATCACGCTACAAGACCTCCTTTTGTTATGGAAATGGTCAGGACCCTTCAAAATTAGATAGTTGATAGAAGCGATCCGCACCGTATGATTGGCGGATTGAGCACCAAGACCACCATGGAGTGATTTGCAAGATTAGATGGCGGTCCGGGTCTTATGATATTATACCCCAAGCTCACATGAATAACTTCTACATTGCCTATACCTTAAGGATTGCATACCAACAAAGCTACCCAAAGCTTCTCACACATCCAACTGCAGATCAGGTCCGAATCATACCACTTTACCTCGCATGGCAACTTCATACAAGGACACAATCACCAATAGAAAAAGGGATATGTTAACCACTCTATATGCTAACATGGTTTCACCCTCTTAAGTGACCGTAAGGTACTTTACCATCTTATCTACTCAAACAAGCACTTATCAGTGCATGAATATATAAAGCAACCTACCTTGTGCTTAATGTCAAATAAGAAAAGTGTAAAGATAGGTTTCTAGTGGATGAGAGAAGTAAAAATGGTAGTGAGATCCAAGACTTTAATCTCCTTGCGAATATTGGAAGGAGATAGCATACAACTATAAATATTGGGCGGCCTTCTAAAATTTCACCCACAGATTTTGCTTCTGCATCCTCTTTATCACAGAGATAAGTGAGCCCTCTAGAAGCTCGAGCCCCACCAGGCATTCACATCACCGATGACAAGACCCAGATGTATCCAATCTTTTATCACAGAGACAAAGTGAGCCCTCTAGAACCTTGAGCCCCACCATGCATTCACGTCACCAATGGTAAAAAAAGGAAACTTAAAAGGAAAATGGCTTTCATGAAAGGTCCTTTAACATTATAATCATCCCAGAAAAACAAGAAAAAAACAAACACGATAAACAAGATAGCAATCATTCTATCAAACACAACCCCACAGAACAGAAATCAGTTTACAAGATAGCAGTTAACCTTCAAGGTGTAAACACAAAAAGATACGAATCCTGATGATGGAGGATACATGCCCTAGATTCAAAAAGGCTATCAAATCAGACCCCCAAATCCAGTCCTACAGGAGATAGAAAATGTTTCCGCATTTTAGCATTCAAAAATGGTGGCTGCCTAGGTGAGCAATGCACCTACTGTGAATAGAATGCAATTGAAGTAGCACCCATCACTTGCATGCATGGCTACACCAGCAGAATCATTTGCTGATAGAATGTGGTGCCACCTCTAGATGAGATATAAATTAGAGTACAATGATACAGTTGCTGGTTGTCTAACATGAGAAATTGTAGTAATTCCGATTTCTTATTAAGGCTCAAAACGAGGTAGACCCCAATAGGATGGTTCAAAATCCAATAGTGAACCTAAAATCTGATCTGCACCCTCACAAAGAGTACGGTCCAAGTTGGGATCCGGTACCATCACTACAGACCTGCATGCATGGTATCAGTAAGGTTTGATGAAATTGTGCTCAATAAACAAGGCATACAAGGATAACAACAGCAGAAAGCTTCGATGTATATCGTTGAAAAAAAGGTGCTTTTCCTGGACAATCATATCAATGGCAGTCAAACTTAAGCAAACTTCATAGAAATCCCTGTTCTTGGGTGCAAATGCACATCTCAAGCATATAAACTATGCAAGTGGAACAACAGACAGCCATGATACTGATAATTTTCTTTTCTTTTTAACGGGTATTAATTTGAACTCGGTGGATCATAAGCATAGATGCATTTTTGAAACATTCTACGTGTTTCTTCTGCATTTCTATTTTTCAAAAAAAATAAACAAGTACTTTTCGGCATGTTTCCTTGTGCACTACTTATGCACCTGCTTCATGGTCTGCCCCCAGCCCTCAACCCGCTTATTCTTATGCGCACTACACCCACGTGCTACCCAAGAAGTACGGGGCTGTTTTAGGGCTTTCCCGAGGAGGGTTTTCAGCATTTACTTCTGAATTCTTTAATGTCTTTTTTTTCTCTGTATTCTTTCTGCTACAACTTTGTTTTCCAACAATTTTTACAAAAACTTAGCTACCCAAAAGTGAGAGCATCCCGTGGATGATAAAACTACGGTCAAGAAAACCACCCAAGCCTCCACAATGTCAGGAGAAACTTCTTCAAAAAGACATGGAAGGAGAGATCAACAAAGAAGATACCAACAAAGAAACGCTTCCGACCTTCAATGCACAACAGATTGCTCGAGACAAGGCAGCAATCAAAGAAGATGAAAAGCCTAAAGAACTTTCACAGCTTGAAAGATTGTTCCTCATCATGGAGCAACAAAGACAAGGAAGAAGCCAAACAAGCTGAAGACCAAAGACCCTGACGTGATGATGAACGAAGAGCCAAGGACGCCAAACGCAGGGCTGATGAAGACCAATGACGGGCAGACCAAGCAGCCCAAGAACAACACCAACAAAGGCTTGAACGAGACGCTATGCGTTGGTGTTGGACTCACACACTCACACACACAAACTTGCACATTAGGGTTAGGTGCAGGATGGAGAAGCTCACAGAGAAATGAGAGAGAGAGAGAGAGAGAGAGAGAGAGAGCCAAAAGTGTGGTAGCCACAAAATGCAAGTCAACCCTTGCATGTGTGTCACATCCATATAATATAGAAGTACAAAATATTATATGTAAAGTGTCCTTTCACACTTGACATCCAAGGGGAAAAACCACATGGGAAAAAGTGCCCTGGGTTAAGCCCTGTTCACACATAGCACTACCATAAGTGAGCATATGCCTACAAATCCCCCCTGTAGTGGAAGTGTGAACCTGTACAAGGTAGCATATCACTCTCTGTATGAGAGTAAGCCCAAAGCTTTGCGGAAAGCTTCAAACTTTTCTCGAGGTAAAGCCTTTGTGAATAGATCTGCAACATTATCCTGTGTAGGACAGTAAGATAAACTGATCTCCCCTGCATGTAACCTCTCTCTGACATAGTGATAATGAATCTCAATGTGCTTGGTACGTGCATGAAATACTGGATTTCATGCCACGGCCATAGCACTCTGGCTATCAATGAGAATGGTGGTGGGTGTCTGCTAACACTCACGAAGATCAGCCAATAATCTCCTTAACCATACACAATCTACTGTAGCTGTGAAGACTGCCCTGTACTCAGCCTCACAAGTAGATGTGGCAGCAGTGGGTTGCTTTTTACTCAACCAAGATATGCATGAACTTCCAAGAAAAAAACAATTCCCACTGGTGGATTGCCTGGTATCATAATCACCAGCCCAATCTGAATCACTGTATGCATAAAGCTGCAAGCTGCCCCCCCGGGATAGAACAAACCAAGATCCAGGGTACCCTGAAGATAACGAAATATGCGTTTGACTGTTTGCCAATGCTTTGTGCCTGGGCTGTGCATGAATTTGCTCAACAAAGACACCCCAAAAGATATGTTTGGCCTCATGTTACACAAGTAAATGAGACATCCCACTACCTGGCTGTAAATGCCGGCCTCAAAAGGCTCTCCAATATCATGCATAGTAAGTCGTACACCTGGTTCTACTGGAGTAGAAATAGGCTTACATTCATCCATGTGAAACCTTTTTAGCAAACTTTTTATGTACTTAGTTTGCTACATAACAATGCCATCATCTGTATGCATAAACTGTATACCAAGGTAGTAGTGTAAAGGCCCCAAATCTGACATATCAAACTCAGCTTTCAAATCAACTTTGAAATCTGAAATTTGTGCTTTGCTAGTACCTGTAATGAGCATGTCATCTACATACAAGAAGACTATGAGAATATCAGCACCGGTTTTCTTCACATACAATGTGCTTTCAGCTGGACTATTCACATAACCTTGGCTGGTTAGATGAGCATGTATTTTATCATACCAAGCTCTTGGAGCTTGCTTTAACCCATACAATGCTTTGTGTAACCTGCATACTTTATGTTCCTCTTCACCAAGAACTACCAAACCAATGGGCTGATTTACATATACTTCCTCCTGTAAATCCCCATTTAAGAATGCAGTTTTGATGTCCAATTGATGCACTTTCCATCCTTTATGTGCAGCCAATGCAATCACTGATCTTATTGTGGTCATTCTCGAAGTAGAGCAAAAGTCTCCTCCAAATCTATTCCCTTTTTCTGGGAGTAGCCTTTAGCCACAAGACTTGCTTTGTACCTGTCAATAGTACCATCAGACTTCCTTTTGACTTTGTACACCCACTTTGTTCCAATGACATGCTTGCCTTTAGGCAATTCCACAAGATCCCAAGTATTGTTCTTCATGATAGAAGAGATTTCAGCTTGCATAGCTTGCACCCAATGCTCCTTCTCATGTGCTTCTTCATAAGAAGAAGGCTCTTCTGAATCAAAGAGACCCCCCATGGCTAATGCAGACTCCCCACGATGTATATTCAATGCATGGCTGGAACTAGCCCTTGTTCTGCCTGTGAGTGGAGCTGCAAGTTTGCTTTTTTGCAAAGTTTTCAGCAACCATCTTGGCACTGACGTGCACAGTCGGCTACAGCCACTGGTCCAGGAGGAGGAGGAGGGCTGCGCAGCAAGTCGGCAGGGACCAGGCGGCGACGTCGGAGGTCTGTGCATGGACGTCGCTGAGGAGACAGGGCGGACGACACTGAAGAAGCTGGGCGGAACGAGCGGCGGCGGATGTCTGCGCACTAGCGCCGCCGAACAAGCTGGGCGGAACGACGGACTGCGCAGTAGCGCTGTCGGCGGCTGGAATGGGAGATGCCGCCCGCGGGCTGAGCGGCGGCGGTGCTCTCCCCACTAGTGCCGCCAACTATTGGCGACCGGAAGCAGCAGCGACGAACAGAACTGGTCCGTCGACGGAAATTTGCAGGCGATGAACGGACGGACTGCGTCGACGGATTTTCGCAGGCAACTGCAGGGCCAAGGCTGAACTTCCAGAGAGGCTTGGACTGAACCTCCAGAGCTTTGATACCAATTGTTGGTGTTGGACTCACACACTCACACACACAAACCTGCACATTAGGGTTAGGTGCAGGATGGAGAAGCTCACACAGAAATGAGAGAGAGAGAGAGAGAGAGAGAGAGAGAGAGAGAGAGAGTGTCCTTTCACACTTGATATCCAAGGGGAAAAACCACATTTGAAAAAGTGCCCTTGGTTAAGCCCTGTTCACACATAGCACTACCATAAGTGAGCATATGCCTACATTATTGTCCTCTTTGATATGGGAACCTAAGGGTGCCATTTCTATTAAAATATGAGCATCTCATATGTTGTGTGGAAACTAGGTCTTATGTAGGTTTAAACCTTTTATTAAGTTGGTGCAAGTCATGATACATCTTTGTAGGTCCTAAGGCTTCATGATGTGCCTATTTAAAGGCCTCCCTCCCCACTCGTTGATTATCCATTTCCCAGTGCATATTGTCAATGCCTATCTGCTGGCGAGTATAAGCCCATGTAAACCTCTTGATATAATATATATATACCTAGATGAATCAAGAAACATGCCTGTCAAATCTCCACGGATCTCCTCATGATCGATCTTGGTTCGAGACTCAAATCCTGCAAACAAACGAACAAACAAACAAACAAGGGGATGCAAGCCTGACTCACCTCCCAACCATGACAGCCGTGGGCGAGCCCACAGTCTTGGCTGTCCCCACCGAGCCACGAGCTGAGCTAACTAGGATGACGTACCAACCAATCTCCTCCTCGCGACGTCCCATACCGCCACGAAGCCGCCCTCACGGGCCTCGAGACTGCTGCCGGCCTGGACTGCGTAAAGCAGGTGCACGTCTGCACTAGATCCAGGCTCCAAGACCATAGAGCTCTCACAAACTCGCGAGACTCTATATCTCAATAACTAACCTTGGCCACCCTTTTATAGGTTCTTGGCCGGTCATCGGGCATCCACACCTGGGCGCCCGCCCGTCCATACTTGGGTGCCCGTCCGTTAGTATTTCCCTAACTCAGCTCGTCAATCACCCTACCTAGTTCCAAGCTTCCCCAAGCCTCGAAACTAGTCTTGCGTACGTGTAGCACATGGTAGATACACACTGTGCACATGACATACTCCCCTTCCTCTAAGAGCTCACTCTTGAGCTCACTAAAAAGCCAGGGTAATCTCTCTGAAGAGTAGTCAATGTCTCCCATGTAGCGTCCTCCTCAACACGATCCTTCCACTTGATCTTGTATTCCGTGATAAGCGTATTACGCAATCTTCTTTCACGAAATCCAAGAATCTTTTTAGGTTCGTGCGGAACAAATGTCATGTCCTCGACATCTATGATTTCTTGAGGAGTAACTAACTGATCTGCTCCACCCAGTACTTCCTTAAGTCTACTGACATGAAATACAGGATGAACTTTCACATGAGAAGGCAAATTCAATTCATATGCAACTGAACCAATCCGTCGTGTAACACGAAATGGTCCACAATATCTAGGGAATAATTTCGGAGATCTACCTGTCCGTAAAGTCTCGGAATCTTTCGGAACTCGCAAATACACCATCGTTCCTTCAGAGAACTCTCTGGGTGAACGATGTCTATTAGAATAAAACCTGTCTCGGTCTTGAGCACTTCTAATAGATTCCTTTGCAACTTGTAACATTTCCTGCATATCTTGCAAAAAATTACGTGCTGCATCATGCTGAAGTCCAAAGAATCCTACTATAACAGGTGATCTAGGTTGAAAGCCATACATAAGCATGAAAGGACTAAACCCTGTACTCGTATGCTTAGTACTGTTATATGCAAATTCTAACACAGGAAGATAATCCTCCCATGAACTCTGTCTTTTGGATACATATGCTCGAAGCATATCCTCCAAAATCTGATTCACTCTTTCCGTCTGGCCATCAGATTGAGGATGATCACAGGAACTCAAATTCAAAGTTATTTCCAACTTCTCAAAAACAAGTTTCCAAAAATCACTTGTAAACTAGAGTCCCTATCACTGACTATGTCCTGCCGTAACCCGTACAGTCTAAACAATTGCTCGATAAACTGCCGTGCTAATTGCGTAGCTGTAATAGTCTTCCGGGTCGGTAAAAATCTAGCCATCTTTGTCAAGCGATCTACCACAACCCAAATAGAATCGTCGCCTTGATGTGTTCTTGGCAATCCGGTAATAAAATCCATGGAAATGCTTTCCCATTTATTATCTGGGATTTGCAAAGGATGCAACAACCCAGTCTGTCTAAAGCGTTCAACTTTATTTGCCTGACAAATCTGACACTTGAGAACATAATTTTCTACATACCCTTTCATCTTTGGCCAATAAAAAGTGTGTTTCACTAACGATAGTGTCCTATGTACCCCAGGGTGTCCAGCAGAAGGGGCGTCGTGACACTCCTTAAGAATCTTGGACCTAATGTCCGAGGTATGTGGTACACAAATTTTGTCATTACGGAATAGTAAACCATTCCGAATCAGCCATTGGCCTCCTGCAGCCTGAATAGTAGACAACTCAGTCACCGAGTCTTGGTCAATCAATGAGCTCCCGTCCTGGATCTTCTGCCAGAATGGACCAAAATAACTATCAGTCCTACAAAGCCCTCTCAATGACTGAAATAAGTCAGTAGAAATCTCGGTGAACGACAAAGTATTCACCTCTCGAATTCGACTAAGCGCATCTGCAATACTATTCATGGACCCTTTCCGATAACGGATCTCAAAATCAAAATCTTGCATTAATTCTGCCCAACGAGCTTTCCTGTCTCTCAAATCATCCACATCACACACATACTTGATTGACTGATGATCAGTCAATACCACCACAAACTTGGAGCCATATAAATAATGTCTCCAAACCTTGAGAGCATGATCCACAGCATAAAGCTCCTTCTCAAGGGTTGGCCAACGAGATTGAGTGTCGTCTAGCTTTTTACTTTCAAAAGCAACCGGTCTACCATCTTGAAATAAAGCAGCCCCGATAGCGCAGTCACTGGCATCAGTTTCAAGAACATAAGGCCGACTAGGATCAGACAATGCTAAGATAGGTGCTTCCTTGACTTTATCTTTCCAAAGTCTGAAGGCCATATCCAAATCGTTATTCCAAGTGATAGGCTGATTTGACTTACGTCCACGACCCAATAAGTCGGTCATCGGTAGTGTGAGCTAAGAGTACTCCCGCACAGATTTCCGAAGAAAAACTACAAAACCGAGAAAAGAACGAAGTTGTTTCACTGTTCGCGGTATAGGCCAGTCCAGAACCTTCTGAACTCGGTCATAGTCAATGCTCAATCCATCTCTAGTGATCTTGTGTCCCAAGTAAATGATGTCGGTCATAAAGAACTCACATTTACTTAACTTTGCATATAGTCGATTCTGTCTTAAAATAGATAAGACAATCGTGAGGTGTCTGACATGATCCTCAAGAGTACGACTATATAGCAAAATATCATCCAAGAACACCACCACAAATTTTCCCAAATGTTCACGAAAAAGATCGTTCATCATTTGCTAGAATGTGGCTGGAGCATTGGTTAACCCAAAAGGTAATACAAGAAACTCGTAATGGTCATACCTAGTCCGAAAGGCGGTTCTTTCGACATGCCTTTCATGAATACGTATCTGGTGATAGCCAGTACGTAAATCTATCTTCGTGAAATATTTTGCTCTTGCTAACCGGTCAATCAAGTCATCTAATCTAGGGAGAGGATAACGGTTCTTAATGGTCAGCTTGTTCAATCTCTTGTAATCTATACACATTCTCCAGGTATTGTCCTTCTTTCTTCTAAGCAACACAGGTGCACCCCAAGGTGATTTACTTGGACGGATCTGGCCCATCCTTAAATAATCTTCGAGTTGTTTAGCCAACTCATCTTTCTCGGCTTGGCTCATCCTGTAAGGCGGAATACTGACAGGATGAGCACCAGGGATTAAGTCAATACGATGATCTACTGCCCATTCAGGTGGTAAACCCGATGGCAGTTCCTTAGGAAATACATCTTGAAACGAATCAAGTATCTTCTATAATTCTTTGCTTTCAAACACACTTAATTCATTTACATCCATGGAAGGGATGAGAAAAGAAGAAAGTGGAATCAATACACAATGGAAAGCGGTATACAAAGAAGAATCCATTATATGTCCAATAAGGTACAAGTCGTGATCAAGTGATTATGAAAGTTTGGTTCATGCCTAATCATAATTAGTGTCTTCTTGTGTTAATCTCAAAGCAATTTTCTGCATATACCAATTTTTGTCCCTCATATTCATGATGTTTTGTACATACTTTGATCCACCTTGAGTATGTTTTGATCAATCTTCATAGTTGAATTATCGTATCCAACAACATCTCGGTTAGCTTTTTAAACTCTAACTCTCAGCCTAGTTGACTCTAGATTAGCACATTCTAGGTCCTTGGCCAATGGTTAATATTGACCTAGCCCAATTCGAGATGTAACGTGGTGGATGAGGCATTCTTTGAATTTTTATTTAGAAAAATGTGGTACGGCATGTTCAGCATGGAGCAAAACTATTTGGGTACAGCACATTCAGTACAGAGTAAAATTAACTGTTTTGTACGCATACGAATCTGTCTAAGCTCGTAGAAATAGAAATACTCAACTTAAAAATTTACATCATAGTGATATACAAGCACGTTACTATCACATAATGTGCG
Source organism: Cibotium barometz (assembly GCF_041138505.1). Classification (NCBI taxonomy): domain Eukaryota; kingdom Viridiplantae; phylum Streptophyta; class Polypodiopsida; order Cyatheales; family Cibotiaceae; genus Cibotium; species Cibotium barometz. Next base: position 36,394,688 of record NC_141087.1, on the reverse strand, counting down.
AAGAGAGTTGTTGTGTAGCTACACAATACATCTAGTTCAGTCCAACTAACACTTGTTTTAGTGATATTCTTGAAACTATCCACAGTGAACTCAAACTTGAGCAACGTGAATCAAAAACATCCCAGCATGCCTTAAACCTTTAAACTGTTAAGAACCCAAGACTTCAGCCTCAATTGAATGGTCTACATGGAAGGACGGTAATATTCATACTGCCTTCAAAAGGCCTTTTAGTCTCCTTGATATAGACCTTGATTCTCTGTATAAGTTAAGCAAGGCATAATTTTTGATAGAGACACATAACCGCAAAGAGTAAAAAAAATTTGATTGATGAACTTTGACTAGCACCAAAATCATAAGGAAAAGAGACAAATAACTTACATTCCAGCACCCCGAGCAGCTGCTACACCAGTAGGTGCATCTTCAAAGACTAACATGTTTTCTAACGCGACTGGTGCATCCTAGGAAAGGGTAGATTAAAACCCGAGTAAACATAAAGGCAAATCTCCTTATCCTCAAAATAAAACTTAAAACATTTGCAAATAGAAAAGAGCTTACCTCAAACCTGCTAGCTGCCACAACAAAGATATCCGGGGCCGGCTTCCCATGCTTGACTGCTGGATCATCACCTACAACCACATGATGCATGAGGGAGAAAAGCTCTTTATGTCTCATCGTTTTGAGCTCATAGTGGCGTTTGTGAGAGCTGCATAACACATAGCAATTGAAGGCACTCATTGCAAACTAATTCGATTGTTGCGAATCTCACTTGGTCCATCAGATAATGAACTTTTTTTTAAAAAGGGATACGAAAAATCATGCCGACCTTGTTGCGACTGCAATAGGGACCTTGTGTGCATGCAAATGCTGTATTAAACGTTCAGCACCTTCATATCAGCCAAAGTCAAGACTCTTGTCAATTGAATGCCAAATGAGTCCTTGCAAATTGCTAGGGTTCTAAGAACAAAACTCACCGGGTAAAAGTTCGCTTTCAGGAAACATAGACCGCAACATATCTTCTCTTTGACTTATGAAATCTTCAGGAGTGAGAATGCCATTGAGACCCGTCTCATTCACAAAAATCTGGCCAGCCTCCAGTGCTTTCTTGCCCATCATTTTTGCTTTTAATGACCAATCAAAAGTCTTGCCATAAGATGCAAGAATTTTTTCTTGCACATCAGTGTAAAACCTCTCCGTATCTGTTCCAATAGAAGTAGGTAAATCTCAGGAGACACCAGCCCACTACTCTTTTTTATCAAATGTCTAACAAACGACATTCCTGTCATTCAGGTTATTTTTCCAACTTGACAAGTGCAATCTTACCTTCATGAGAATCTACTCAGAGCTCCATACTATCAATATTCATCATGCATAGCCAAGACTGCATGCTTTGACATTTCTTACTCGTGTGATACAGACCTCGAGAGTAGATATGTTAATTTGCATACACAGATATGTCCGTACTAAGCTCTATCACTTCTGAGCCAGGTGAAAAGTTGGCACTAAAGAACAAAGCTGTGTAAATCTAGTTAATGAAGGTGACAATTGGTTAGACCATGTAAGCATGGTAAATGTTGGTGTTGGCCCTTAACCAATGCTCAAGAATACCACTGCTTTGGAAAAGTAGGGAGTCATAAGGTTAATACTGTTGTGTGTCCCCTAACTCCACCCTCTATAATCTCCATACATGATTTGTGTACGGCACATTGACATGGCTCCCATGAACACTCAAATATGGCATGTTTGTCTTCCAGGGGTTTAAGATAATTTAGTGATTAACCAGGGTCGGCCAGTCCTACACAAGAGTCAGCCTGCTCCAACCCCTATAGAAAGGTGGGTTGAGCCTCATTCATGCATCTCATTTTTTGCAAGACTCCCAGGCCATGAGGCTTGAGCATGCCAAGTGGCAGCCTAAGGCAAGAAAGACGCAAGTTGAAGCAGGACGGCCAGCAACACAGTCTTCTGCCCCTTGTAGAGAAAAACAAAGCTGTCCAGCAGAGCATCAACCAAGCAGCCAGATCAATCCCTCACTCCAGCGTTCCTGCAAGTCCAGGTTAGCCCTTCGTGGGCCAGTCTCAGCCCAAGTCAGTCCATACATTCATCTACACGCAAATTCATCTACACGCAAATACACCTACGGCACTGGCCTCTTCTAATCCTTGGTTTTGAAGCTTTATGGAACTAGGTAACAAAACTGATGGGAAGGCAGTTGATGATTTAAGCATCTGATAAATGGAAAGACAAGCGACAGACATCAAGTAGCAGAAGGGATGGGGGCACTCACCAAGCAACAGACCGTCCATGTCAAACAGAACATGCGTGATGCGAGCAGGTCCCATCTCCAAGGAACCTAATTTTCTTTGCTGCCTTTGTGGAAAAATTAATATAAACCCTTCCCAAGAGAAACATATTTTTGGCCGGTCTCAGCTTCATATTAGTCCGGCGCCCAGCAAAGCATCGGGCGCCGGGCGGCCTCGAGAAGGAAGCGCATTACACATTACATCCATAAAACTAAAAGCCCGTTTTATTTATATATATATATATATATAAAGAAAAATCAGCTTCAATTTTCAAATATAGTTATGATTGGATAAATATATAAAAGAATTAAAGGATTGTTCAAAACTATTATTTAGTCTTCGAAGGATTAGTTCGAACTAGATTGCTCTGGCAATTGTGCAGTCGTGGTTTTTCAGTCACTATGTGCTTATCCACCCTTGTGAATTCTTATAAGCTTGTTGAGCATTTATCTTGATATCCTTGATCATAGATAAGCTATATTTTTTCGGAGTAGAGGATTAGTTTTTTAGATATTTGGTCGATTATTTATTTCGTGTATTACTAAGAAAAAACATAAACAACACAATGAAATAAGATAATAATATAGTAAGAGAAATTGATGTCAATTGCTCAGGAAAGTTAATCATTTTTTGCCACTACTACACTAAGGTGCATGTGGATGTGAGTGAGGAAAAAAAGAGTGTTGGCACTTTCAATGCTGAAAATGAATTGTTACAGTGCCATATATCATGTGACACGATACTGATGTATTGGACACTCGCTTCAAAATTATTTTAGAGCATCTTCTTGCTTGTTCATATATGTTTCGAGGTGTCATTTGATAATGATAATATTTTAACATGTCATTTCAAGGTGTCATTTAATAATGATAATATTTTAACATGTACAAACAAATCAAGGTGTCGTTGATCTTAATACCCGTCATCCTTGCTTGTTTCATATATGTTGCCGAGTTATCTCATCAATAATTGATCTCAATCCCCTCCATCCTTGCTTGTTGCCAAGTTGTCATCTATTAATGATAATATTTTTACATCTACATACAAATCAAGTCCCACATTAGTCCTTGATCCAAAACTATCTCATCGATAATCGTTGTAGCTCAATACCCTTCATGTCCATGGTAAGCATCCCTAACAATGTGAATACAAAAATAAAACACACACACTAGGGATTGGAAGGAATGGGGTATTCGGATCTCTTATTCCAAATGGAAAAAAAAAACCATTTTCTTGAATCACATGACCCACTAACTCACATGTACTTTTTGTGCATATACAATAGAAGATCAAATAATCTCTTATTATCCTTTATAGGCCCTTTGATAATATATATAAGGTCATTACATCATACCACTCGACCAATGTCTAGCTAGAAACATCCAATAAAACCATCTCAAAAAATAAAAGACCATGTGGTTGTCTATCTAGAGGCATCCGATTGGATGTGATTTGATGCGGGAATGATATGATGTGATAGGGATCGAAGAATAGATGTCCAAGTAAATGTAAGATGCTCCAATCAAAACCAAATTCAAATTTTGTTCAGTAAAAAATCAAAAGACTGAGAACATTGACACCAATATGAACCCAAAAGAGGTCATAGCAACCCCTCATGACTATCTAGCACGGTGTTGGAGTCATGGGATCAACAATCGAGCTGGTGTGGCCACAACATCAAGTTCATGGGATCAACGGTTGAGCGGGCATGGCCACAGTATCAAGGTCTTACAACACTAAACTTGATCTGACATAAAGGTGATGAGATTTGGCAGCAGGGCGAATCTTCTCTAAAACATACAATATGTCCATACTTTTAAGATTTCCGTAGGGGCATGGACTAACGTTGGATAATGTATGAGGGTTGGTGAGAGCAACTAAATGCAACAAAGTAAACTTAGACCAAAAGTAAGCTTAGGACATGTAGGGTGAAGGTAACATTTTTCTATCTTCTCCGAAATCTATTCACTCCATCACTCACTCTTCACCATTGATATTACATTTTCTGGGCTCTCTCTCTCTCTCTCTCTCTCTCTCTCTCTCTCTCTCTCTCTCTCTCTCTCTCATGCGATAAGCACTTATGTTATGAAAGAGGAAGATGGACTATTACATTTTTTGGGCCCTCTCTCTCTCTCTGTCATGCGATAAGCACTTACGTTATGAAGAGGAAGATGGACTATTGAAGACTGATGCCAAAAAAGTCTTATTGTTGCTTGAAGATGTTCACGTAGCCCTTTCAGAAACCAGGACCATTGATGTTGTTAGTGTAAATGAGAGATTTATATATCGTACCTTTGTCTAATTACTCATATCAATAGATAACATACAATATAAATTAATATATAGTCATATCAATATATAGCATACAATATACTCATATCAATAGATAGAATGCAATATAAATTAATATATACTTGTGTCATTTTTAACATGTGTACATTAACTAGTTCTTATTCATGTTATCTTTATTCTAGAAACGTGGATTGCCTTGAGGAAGGCCAAAGTGCTTTTGAGTTCAAAGAGGACTCCAATAATGATATAAGCTATAGCGCCATGAGTGATGACCAAGATGTGGAAGAACTCTTTCATGATACCAAAAATAAAAGCGCAATCATGTACTTTAACAATTGGAGTGATGGTGACACACTTAATCCAATTTCCTGTTTATCTACTACATATTTATCAATGTTGGAAAGTTATAGCTTGATGAAGAGAGCAATATAAGGGGATGTATTGGTGACATTGGAGAGCCTAAAAGATTGTGATAATAGAGGGATGTTTGATTTGAAGAAGTGCCAAAGATTGTGATAATAGAGGGATGTTTGATTTGAAGAAGTGCCAAAGAATGAAACATTAGTTTTGCTAGGGAGAGAAAGAGGATGGTATCCTTTGTCTTTGTCTTTATCTAAAGGAGAGAATTGTATGCATAGAGGAGTGGGAAAGCATTATCAAGGGTTGCCATTATTTGGACAATGACACGTATCAACAAGGAATAAAACACTTGAAACAATCAAGTCTAGATAATCTATTGATATTAGAAAGCATGAAATTCCCACTTCTTATATTACAGATTTTATCGTTGCAAGAGAGTGGCAAAGAATGATTAAAAAAGGCTAGCTACAAAGGTGATACGAATAAGGCTCAAGTGGAGTCGCATTTGATGGAGATAATGATAAAACACAAGGTGAGACTAGTTAAGATATGCTCAACCAAAAACAATGGCTCATTCAAGTTTATGGTTGATTATATGTCCCACAGAGAGGTGGGAGAGCAAGACAAGTCAGTTCAATTAGGAGGTTGAGGACATCAAAGAAATGTGTTTGCCCATTCAAGGTGCAAGTGGAGTATGTAGTTTGCACCGACAATGTCTTCATTTTTCTACACTCTACCCATGAGGACATGCACCAAGGAGTCATAGTGATTTGTACCACTTATCCAAAGGTCAAATGACATTGAATGTTGTATGGAAGATTTGTTCAATGTGGGTACCTCTCTCTACATGTTGCAAATATGTGCCTATCCAAAGAGAGATTTCAAATGGAGCGATCTCGCTCCTTGATTGCACTGTCTATAGGTTCTTCATGATTCCAAAGGAAATATCTATGCTGTCATACCGACCACACCATCATGGTATCACCTTTAAGCTCAAGATCAATTATTAATGAACATTAAGCAAATAAATCAAAAAACATATCCATATGCTTTGTTTATGTAGGGAAACTTTTGAATGATGATTAGATGTCAATGTACTTGGAGTCTTTAATATTGCAAAAACAAAATAAGGTATCGTCTTTTATATATTAAGTGAGAGAAGGTGTTGTATTGCCAACCATATAACCTTGATGCAGAGGATGACAAAGATAAGCCCTTTATCCTCATTATTTAAGATGAGTGGATGTTACAAATGGTCCTACATTTCTCTCAAAACAATTCGTGGGCCATAGATAGCACTCTCAAGACCAACATTTTTGGTCTTCCTTTGTATGCAGTAGTTTTACCAAACCAAACCAACTTGGAATGGATATATTGTTATGGTTCATGGTGTGCACAAATGATCCAGGTTTCAATCATGATGTGCACAAATGATCTAGGTTTCAATCATGAGACCATTCCCTTGGAATTAACACTCGAAATGGCCTTTTGAGAATGGGTAATATTCATCCCACTGTTATTATAATTGATAAGTCACAACCAGAACTACATGCAATACTCAAGGTGGTAAACCATGACCCTCACTGTTGTCTTCTTGACAAGCATGGTCATAGATGACAAATTGCATGCCATGTCTTAGTATGTTAGTTTCATACTAATAAGGCATACGTGGAGAACCTTCTACCACCATAGGTACGAGCTTGCACCCTTATTTGAACTCCACACTTCTATATTGTTAATGCATTATAGTGAGGTGAGTAAAGTAATTCTCTACTTGGTTGTTTCAATCAGGTTCCAAAGGAATTAGGGGATGATGTTTACACATCATTGTCATATCTCATGTATACCATCACAAAAGGAGACTTTTGAGCATCAGTATCAACAGTTTCGACAAAAATATTCAACACACACCAATGTGGTTCGTTATGTTACAAATGGATGGTGTGGGCATAATTATATATGGAGGAGACGATGGCCCAAATTTGGCCGGCTATTTAACTATGGAAATGTTGATACAACTAACTTACTAGAAAGGTTATGGAAGTATATCAAATACACTTGCTTGGATACACGTATTAGTACCAGGTCTACGGTAGATCTATTGCATGCACTTATTGGTGATTCCAAAACCAACACTCGCATCATGGGTGGAACCTTTCTTGAGTTCTTCAAGCATGAGTAAGAAATAGGTAACTATTGCATACCTTGTATCTCCTCTTGTTATCTATCTTATTATTATTAAAATTAGAGCAATGTGATGAGCTATGGTGGATCAAATGCTAGAATCAACATCATTAACAAAGAGATTAGATGATAATTAATACGTGATTAGTGAGCAATTAACTGATAGCTTAATGTAGGCATGGATAATAAAAAACTAGCAAATTCTCATTAGGCCAATGCCTCAATTTATAGAGTTTACATCCAAGCATCCTATCCCACTGATTTCTCCTTGATTCACTTCACCTCTTTTGCTTGATTCTCTCCACCTCTCCCAATATATCTCCACACCTCCTAAATCTCCTCATGCTACCCTTTATTCTCTCCCAGTAGATACTTCTCACCTTTTCATAGGTTCTCTCACATTTATAGATTCTCTTTTACAGCCTCTACGCACACACCCTATTCACTTGTATATTTCAACACCTCCCCTCAAGTGAATACTCCTAGCACACCTGGACCCTATACCAAGTTTCCCTCTTACTTGATAATCCGCGACGACCAGTGCCTTAAGTCCCTAAACTCATAGTCCTTGACACACACACACACACTCTCTCTCTCTCTCTCTCTCTCTATCCAAGGCTACTACAAGTGTCCATGACTAAAGTGCTCACACATACATCTACCACATGGCCTACATCATCGGCGGTGGCTTAGAGGTGGTTTTACTCTGTTGGGGCAGGTTACATTGGGTTGTGGGGTTTCTCTCTCTCTCTCTCAGAAAAGATGATCTGACTCCACTTCCTTAGGAGCCTCCGTGAAGTTTGCCAATGTCGTTCCTTCTCCACTGAGTTTGCTATAGTAGTCTCTTGCCATCATGTGTCCTGGCTTTCCATAGTTATGGCAAGTGAAGGTCCTTCCTCCTACTCTGCCTCTTCCTCGTCCTCGTCCTCGTCCTCGAGAGAATCCTCCTCGGGCGAAGAATGCTTTTTCTTCTCCTGCTGTTGAGTCAAGCCATTTCTTCTCTTTGCCTCTGGTCTCTTGCTCTAGTAGAGCTCCTTCTATCTCGTGTAGCTTCAATTCAGGTACATTCTTTAGTGTTGCGACAATGTTTTCATATTCACTTTTGTCCACACTCTTCAGAAGCACTGTAGTGCCTCATCATCTTCTACCTTTTTGCCAATAACTGCCAATTGTTGCTTAATGCTCTTATATCTGTTCAAGTGTGTGATTAAAGGTTCACTTTCCTTCATATCCAATTTGTAGAATTGCATTAACAGATTTATCTTTTTTTAGCTTGTGTGCCAAATAATTTATTGAGTTCATCCCATGCATCTTTTGCCCATTGTATCCCTGTGATGTGATGAATGATTTCATCATTTAAACTGAGTGCGATAAGTCCCAAAGCTTTTTCATTCCTGCTCTTCCACTCATTTTCCCCTCTCACCTCTGGGCATTCATCTCTTCCCTCAACTAGCCCCCACAGATTTTTCCTCATGAGCAGATACATGGTTTTTGTCTGCCATGTGTAAAACTGCTCCCTATTAAATTTGGCTATCTCTTGTGTCGTACTCATGATAATGTGAAGAGGGTCTTACCTCTTGATCCAATTTCAAGATTCAAGGGCAGTGTCTACCCTTTTATAACTCAATTTAGTGTTTAGGAGATGATTACAACAGATTTATCAGCATAAAATCACCAGAAATTACATTAAATCAAGGGTAACCAATTTGTATGGAATGGTTGGAGTATCAAACCATCTCCGAATTACAATATGAAGTTATAAGGATCTGTATCAAATACCTAATGGTTAATATGAACCCTCAATTGCACCAAAATATAGTGATTAGCATTGATTAATCATTGATTAGCAAATTAATCCTCAATTTTGTGTGTAAAAAATAGAGTATGCGAGGTGATTAGCAAATTAATCCTCAGTTTTGTGTGCAAAAAATAGAGTATGCGAGGAGTCCAGATCTGAGGCCTTAGAGTTCAAATGAGCTCAAATCCTTTTAAGGCCATCAATAGCAATCAGTCTAGTAGAGGATTAAGCCAAGAAACACAAGATTTGACTACTCTTTTTGAATAAAAATAAATTTACCAAAAATTCCTCTTTTCTCTTAATTAATTATTTATACATAAATACTAAAAAATTATTTTCCATGAATGTGATGAAAATCATGTTTTTTGCATAGGATGTCTAATCCTAGAATATGGTAGGAAGTCCTCTTTGAGCATTATGCATAAAAATAAGATATGTATTATTTTTTAAAAAATTTACCATATCTTCGCTGGTTGCTATTAATGATAATTCTCAATTTTTTCTAAAAGAATAAAAGCTTGTAATGAAAATATGATAGAAGTTCTTCTTTTATGCTTAAAATCAAACTATGTAAATCATAATTTTAACCATAACTATAAACATAATTATGATTATTCCACTAGATTAAGTTAATTTAGACATTCCTCTTTTCCCCATTTACTAGGATAATCCTTTTCTCATTTAGAATGAATTAAAGTAATCTTTATTTACTCATAAACAATCTAAAAAGGATTCACCATTATTTTTACTAATCCAAAATCATGAAAATATCAATTCTTATCATCTAGCTCATCAAGCCTAGGGGTTAGGTTTGAATTAAGAGACTATGATTGAGAAGCATCCTTTTCCAAGAGATTTAGCCATAGAGATGGCTACTCTTTTAGAGAGAGAAATTTACTTAAAAAAAGCATTACAATTAAGCATAAAGATTAACTTAATGCTAAACATTAAGATACTTAGGAAAAGCTTGATTTGAATAAAAACTAGCACTTTGAAAGCTTCTCAAGCTTGAGAGGGGTTGAGAAGAAGAAAGTTATTGAGATAATTTGAAAAACCATATAAATCAATTTTACCTCTAAGTTTGGCTTGATTCTTTAATAGCAGTGAAGCTCCCAACCAATAAATTGGTCCAGCAAGAGGAGAAGAGCAACTTCAAGAGTTGTTGGAGAGAGAGAGAAGCTCCAAGCTCCCAAGAGAGAGGAAAATTTAAGGGATAATAGAAATATGATTATTTTAAGATAATACTAGCACGGTATAGCTCCAATATAAAAATACAAAGGAATGAGGGTCTATTTATAGGTGAGGGATGCCACTAACCAAGTCCAACTAGGTTCTAGAATTTTTCAGTTTTAGTTTGTCTCAATTTGGACAAGATTTGGACCAGTTTGGCTCCCTTTTTGATCTAGTTTGTTCTAGGAGAGAGGAGAGATAAAAATATCACATTTTTTTGAATTAAAAAACCTAACCACACATGTGGAAAAGGCGGCTACCTCAAAGGTCCCCCTCTCCTTACCAAGGTGTCAAAAATGCATCATTTCTCTAAAATATCTTATTTTTTTTAAAACTAATATCTCTTAATTTTTAACTAATAAACCTTGTACTTAGTCAACTCTTTATCTTATGTGAGCATTTACTCATTTTTGGGTATTTTCTTTTATTCTTTGGATTGATCTCATCCCAACACTTGGATTAATCCAATTGGCCTATTGGAACCTTAATTAGACCATAATCCAAATTTTTTTGAAAATGTAGACCCTTAGGCAAGGTCCCTTATACCATTTTCAATTAATTCCTAATGCACATTGGAAAGCTCATTTTGAACTTTTGTTTCAGGGGAATCCATTTTAGGCACTAGGACAATTTTTATATCCAAAGATATCTCAATTTTGAATTATCTCTCTCTAGGCCAAAACAAGGTAAAACAAGATCTTTCTTCTATTTCAGAGAGGGGATTATTACAAGAATAGAAGGGGAGGTTCTTACACCTTTACGTTGTGCTCCCCTTGGTTAACTCGAAGAATTCATTCATCTTGGTTTCTAAAAAACTGGGAGGACAAATCTCTTCCTTAGGTAAATCTTGAGATCATTCCATGTCTAGGTGTTCCGATCTAGACGGTTTGTCTCGCCGTGGTTTCTCCATGCCACTCTGGCTATTTCTACTATCTTTAGCCTTTCAAGAGCCATTTTACTCATCTCGTTGTACGCGGTGACATCGAAGTGTTCTTCCATTACTTTGATCCACTTCTCTCTAGCCTCACCCAAGTTTTTCCCTTCTCTCTAGCCTCACCCAAGCTTTTCCCTTCTCTTTTGAAAGGTCTAGGCTGTGATCTATGAAGAGTTTTACGAACATCCGGGTCGAGCTCTTCCTCATTGAGTTGGGGGTTAACATTCCCACCATGAGCGACGACGAGGATCCATGATCCTATCATCCGGGTCGAGCTCTTCCTCATCGAGTTGGGGGTTAACATTCCCACCATGAGCGACGACGAGGATCCATGATCCTATCAATACGAAAATTCTTGTTAGGTCTCCTTTTTTTTTCAATTTAATCAAGACGTTCAGATGAAAAGACCATGTTTTTTATAATTCAAATCCGACTTTAGATCCAATTGATTATGGAGTTCTTTATAGATTGGTCAGTCCCCCCCACAGAATCCTGGGATAAGGATCCCTTCTACAAGAAGAACATACAGAACTCATTACTAGAGAATAATTCATTCATATTCTTAACACAATAATGGTCCACCAGACCGGAAGTTCCATCTGAACATTTCCCACGGGAATTTCAGTTATGCAGGTTGTCAATTTGTTATTTCTTTATTAGGTCAACAGGGTCAAAGGTCAAACAACAACAATCTGTGTGAGCACAATCCACTAATCTCATAGTGATCGTCTTTTAGTTACTAACATCATCACTAGGATTTTTCCTATTATGCTTTATTCAACTTATCTTCTTTCAACCAGAATTCAAAAATCATCATCTTTAAGTCACAATCCAAATCAAATCATCAATTATCAACTAGAATTTTAAAATCATATTAACCATCATTCAAATTAATCATCTGGACATCATTTTTGCTTATAACTTCAAGGTCTTAGATTTACTTGTATATATTGCCAGTAAAGAGCTGCAGTTATACCCACGGTATATATGGGTAATCACGGTCCTTGGAACTATAAGGTAAATACCATCATATCTAGGCCTCAAGCAAGTCAGAGATTCCACACAATTGCAGTACTTCTATCTGAAGACCCAATTTCCAATTTATGAATCTTCATTCTGAATATCAATTTGTACGAATTTCATCACACAATTACAATCTTTTACTCGTACTTCATAAATTTTTGACGTTTCTTGCTTCTCGATTGATCAACTTTAGCCAATTTGCTCTGATACCAGTTGAAAGATCCCTGTCCCCTTAGCGTAATGAATTTGGGGTTGCTAGCAGCAGCGGAAGTAGCACTTCTTGTGTAGGACAGAGTCTCCCACTCGGAACCTCGCCCACGAATATCCGGACAAGAGACTAATCCCTCGGTTCTTCCAAAATCGAATCCGGAAAAACTTCCCTCGCCCATCAGACATAGGCGATTCCACCGAGAAAATCTATTCTAACATAGTCAAGAGCCTTAACTAACCAAACTGATCCAACCGAACCTGCAAGTCACATGGTCAGATCAAGGAAGAGACTTGCACTTGGATCATAGAGATCAATGCTTTTTTCCTCATCAAGAGGCACAACCGTTGATTCTTTTCCATAGAACAAGGGTTATTCGAGATTTTACTTCAACTATCGTAACATAACAGAATTGAGTCTCATTTTAGGGACCATCAGTCCAACCTCAATCCCATGGGTTAGCCAACTGTCCAAACATTGTAGTGATAGGATCCATTTAGAAATTTGGTTATGTTTTACCATGGGTACCAGCGAAAAAAGTTCCCAGGCCCCCTAGCAGGTGCTTCAAGCAAACTTCAAGATAGTCACACTGTGACACGAAGTTGGGGTTTGGACTTCGGTCACTTCTTAGAATCAAAAACACATTTGAATGAAACCTCACAGCCTCCTCACCTCCCTTTCTCTCCCTAGGTTAAGATAAAGATATACACATCAAAGGTGAGATCATAATTCATGGAAGGAAAAATGAAAGGCTCCGGAGAAGTAAGAATTTTTGCCAGTCTTGCAGCTCCAAACAAGAGGGCGATTCTTTGTTGGAAGAAAATCTTCCGACTCAGGATTATGTGAACGGAAACATACGGGGAATATTGGTAAGGTTCATCCGTTCGAATTGGGCGATTTAGACGGAACATATTAAAGAAAATAAATATAGCAATCACTTACAAGAGGATAAGACACATGGGGTTTGCCTTTTGATAAGATATTAGGAGGAATTAATCATGATTAAGAAGAAATAATGGCCAAAAGTCTATAAAAACAGAGATACACAGAGAATTGCAGTTTTAAATCCATATAGGCTATGCAAGAGAAATTATATAGATGCGTAGAGCTTGAAGAGAGCTTCGCGTCTATGTAAAAACTTTCAAAAGCGGACAACTGAGCGAAAAGTTATGAGCATTTTACTACAAGACTATAAAACTGTCAAAATTCGCCTAAAAAGTAGCAACTTTGGGAGAAATTCTGATCATCAATGAAGTAAGGGATTAAGAAATTAGTTACATGAGTGGGAAGAGCATAGAAAGAGCTTCCTAGCCATATGATCAATTTTAGAAATCAATACCCGAGTGATGAGTAATTACCGGTTGAAATTTGGGTATTGGACCACAAAAACTGCACTTCCCTCTCTTTGCATGAAACCTCAATTTTCACATAGCCTCTTGCCTTTCATCTCCTTCATGATTCAAGCTAGAGGGTAAGGGTTAACATTGCTCAGCGGACAATCATAAAGATTTACCTATGGTCCCCAAAGTCTTTCCACATGCTCATTACCGCTAAAACCATTGGTACCTCCAAAGGAGGGCGGCAATAAGGCAAGGGCTACCTTGAGAAGTCACAGGTCCACCAAGATAATAACTCCTTATCCCACTTATCATGAATCATCAAAGAGGTCCAAAATTGGGTTAAGCATGAGGAGCTAATGCTAAATGAGATATTCACATGTAAAGAGAGTGTTTGAATAAGGGTTTGAGAGATAAGAGAATGGCAATGACACAAAATACTCAATTGAGGAGGCTCATTCCCTTTTATTTGAAAGGGAGAGGAGGGCTCCTTTTATAGGTGGAGAATCACCCTCTCTTCCATTGTTACAAATTACAACATAAAAATCTTCAACCTTTCAGTGACATAAGGGTAGATGTCACCATCAATTGTCCTCTTAGGCTAAGTCTTCTATTGATTATTAAATTGAAGACTTTTTGACTTTGAGAGTGTGATGAGATAATAGCCAAGTCTAAGTGGCATGTAGGTGGAGATCCCACTTACACATGGCGGAATTCTCCTCTTCCATGTAGGCATTCTAGAAGAATCTTTCCCAATTATGCACCTACACACACTCCTCCACATGCCTTCCACACTCCCCAACTTGTAGCCTTATGGTGAATACCATATTAATAATACAATAAAAATCCATATGAGCATGAAGGCCCACTTTTATTTTTCACATCACTAGCCTATCTACCATACCAAAGTATTTATCAAGCATACTTGTGGCATTTACAATGTGTGCACCCTAAATCAAGTAAAACCATTGTATTTGAAGATAGAATGCTGTTATCGGGGTAGCCGCCAAGCCGCCGCATCACCACGCCGTTATTCCATTATGGACACCGCAATCTTCTTGGACAAGCTTCCACCTTATTACCATTGAGAAACCATCAAAATATGCACAAAATTGAAAATAAAAGATATCAAGTTTTCACGTCACATCTTTCCCCCCAGCAGATCCTCCATGCTTGTCTGGGGGGTCTGTTGGCCATGGTGCTCGAGGGTAGAATATCTTTAGCCGGTACTCATTGGCACGTCCGGGAACCTCCTGGCCACTTGCATCCTCTAGAAGATAGGTGTTATTTTTGAACTTTGGCCTTCCCAGCGTCGAAGAAGCTTCTTATCTAGCCGTTTCTCCACACGGCCATCATACCTCATGATGACTAAGCTTCCTTGCTTGAGTTCTGGCTTCTTCTTTTTCCTCGTGAGAGTGTCATGCCTTGCCTTGCACCGTTGTTGTGCAGCCTCCAAATTTTGAAGTGCCTGAAGTCGCCTCTCATCCAAGATCTCCAGTTGTGCTAAGCGTTGGACATGTGTTTCTTCTTCATTATTCAAGCGTGCAAAAGATGTGCGAAGGCTTGTGATTTCCAATTCTATTGGCAAAATAGCCTCCATTCCATAAACTAACTGAAAAGGTGTGAAACCAAGAGAGAGTTTGTGAGTTGTCCTATAGGCCCATAGGACCTCTGGCAAATGCACATCCCACTTTCTCTTCATAGTATCCACTAGCTTAGACAAAGATCCACAAAGCAGTCCATTAGTTTTTTCTACTAAACCATTACATTGGGGATAATAGGGAGTTGACATAGCATGCTTTATTTTTAATTTCTGCACCAAAGCTTCAATCAAGTCATTTCTGAAAGACCTCCCCCCATCTGTAAGGATTTCCAATGGACACCCAAATCGGGCACATATGTATTCCCTGAGAAAGGATGCCACAGCCACTGCTTTATTATTGACCATTGCCTTTGCTTCTGCCCACCTTGTTGCATAATCTGTGGCCACCAATATGTAATACTTCCCATGTGAGGAACGAGGAAGGGGGCCCACAAAATCTAATCCCCACCTTTCAAATGGACCATATGCTGGGATAGGGTTTAAGGGTCCGGGAACCAATTGCTTATGCCCATATGCCTGACATACTTCACAGCTTCTGCACCACTCATATACATCTTTGTTGAGTCGAGGCCAATAATATCCTGTGTTAAGGATCCTCCGAGTTGTGCTGGCGCTGAGGCAAAGTGACCTGGACATTCATGACATAATTCCATAATCCTTTTAGACTCCTCTAGGCTCACTACCCTCCTAAGGATCTTATCCCTACCTTGCTTGTAAAGAACATCCCCTAGAATTGTGTAAGGATGAGCTTTCCTGGTAAGCCTTTGCTTTTGTTGAGGATTCAATCCAGGAGGGAAGTATCCTGTATCTAAATAGTGTTGAACATCTTGGAGCTCAGGCCAACCTGTATCCATTAATGCAAGAGTAGCTACTTTGAAAGAAGCCAAGGTTTTAGTAACCAATTCATCAGCCTTTTGATTATCCTTCCTGTTAACATGCACAAATTTACAAAACTCAAAAGCTTGTTTCAACTCCATTGCCCTTTTATACAATTCTTGGAGATTAGGACTCCTCGTCTTATATTCTCCTTTCATTTGTCGGATGACCAATTGTGAATCCCCTTTAACCTCTACCTCTTCAATTCCATCTTTTATGCAATCTTCTAATCCCCAAATTAATGCATTGTACTCAGCCACATTATTTGATATAGCCTTTGGAAATTCCCTACCCTTGGCCCATACCTCTTTTCCTTCTGGATCGAATAAAACTATCTCCCCAACCCCACATTGCTTGGAAGGGCTAAAGGCTCCATCAAAATGCATAGTGAAAGCAGTTGGTGGCGTTTCCAAATCTTCATATACTTCTTCCTTGGCTCCTGTTCCTTCTTCCTCTTCCTTCCTTGTGTAAGCAAATCTGCAAGAGAGGCCCTAGTGGTGTTTTCTGTAATAAAAGTGAAAGAGAATTCTTGAAGCTCACAAATCCACTTTGCAAACTTCCCTCCTGCAGGATTGGGTTTACGGACCAAGAATTGTAAAGAAGGTTGAGATGTGAGGAAGAAAAAAGGGCGAGGTAACAAGTATGACCTGAACTTCTTTACTGCAAAAACAAGAGACAAACCACCTTTCTCCATTTCACCATACCTCTCCTCGGCATCAGTGAGTTGTCAGCTTGCATAATACACTGGTTGCATACGCCCTTGCTCACCCTTTTGCAAGAGTATAGCACCCACTGAATGTGATGAAACACTTGGGTTCACATAAAAGTCCTCCCCCCACCTAGGAGGCTGCACAATTGGACTTTGACTCATGCATTCCTTGAGCAAACAAAAAGATTGAATTTGATCGGGCCCCCATTGGAAAGAAACATTCTTCTTTGTTAACAGATTTATAGGATACATCTTCTCAGAGAACATGTCAACAAAGCGTTAGTAATACTTTGTTTTACCCAAAATCCTCCTTACCTCCCTTACATTGGTAGGTGGTGGGAGGGCCACAATTGCCTGCACCTTCTCAGGATCCATCTCTATGCCTTCTTCTGAGATAACATGTCCCAAGAGAACCACCTTCCTTCGTGCCAAGCGGCATTTTCCAGGATTAAGACACCCTTTTGCATCATCAATACTTTGCAAGGCCAACCTCAACTTTTCCAAGTGATCCATGCAGCTTGAATAAATGCAAAAATCATCCAGAAAGACTCTTATAAACTTCCCCAAGTAAGGTGCAAATACCTGACTCATAAAGCGTTGAAAAGTTGCTGGTGCATTGGTCAAGCCAAATGGCATCACCCTATAGGCACACTCCCCAAGGGTGATAAATGAGGTTTTCCTTTGATCTTCTTATCACAAATCCAGATTTGGAAGTATCCAGAGTATCCATCACACACTGAATACAACTCATGACCTGCAACTTGATCCAAAATCTCATCCTGAAAGGGTAGAGGATAATAATCCCTCTTTGTGCATGGATCTAGAGTTTTTCTTTTACTTGCCTTCTTCTTTTCTTGTTCTTGTTTTAATCTGTGTGCTTCTTGAATTCTTTGGTACTCCTCCTGCTCCCGTCTTTCCCTCTCCCTTTGCTTCTCTTCTTGTCGTCATTCCTCCTCTTCCATCTCCACCTCTGGCTGCCTGTTTGCACGTTCCTTCTTTCTCTTGACACAAATCTTTATTCTTTGTTTTTTAGGTGGAGGCTGGGGGACTGACGCCTCTCAAGTTCCTCATGTAGTGTTTGTGCTAAGAGCCTATCCTTCTCCTCACGACGGCTTATTTCCTCTGCTTCATAGAAGTCAGCAGCCTGTTGATACTGCTCTTGCTCAATACAGAGAAGTGCTTCCTGGTCTTCCTCAAATGCGACCCTTATGGAAGCTTACTAATCAGAGATGCTTGGCCATGGCACGCCCAAATGTGAGAAAGGGAAAGAGAGTTTTAGTGAGATGAGGGCATCTTAGAGAGAGAATGTAGAGAAAGAAAGTGGTGGGGGTCCTAAAAGTGGAGGGAAGAGAGGAGGGAAGGCTTTTCAGCCATTTTGAATTTGGTGAAACCAAAAAGTTACCCCCAATTTAGCTCAAGCAAATATATATTTGAAAAAATAGAAATTCAAATAATGATTGCATAAAGATCCCCTTTTCAGGCCTAGCCAAAGTTTGCTTAGAGTCCTTAGGCAAAAGTACTTAAAAACATAATATGGCAGCTTAAAGGGCCCCCATAGACCTCAACCTTCCCCTAATGACTTATAAAAATCAAGATGGAATCTCCATTGAAGATCAACAAGATCAACCAACAGATCCATATAAAAGAGCCATGGACTCATCCGTTGAGGACTAGCAAGGTCAATCAACCAGATCCATGCCCGGTTTCAGAAAACAACTCTTACTCCTTATTCCAATATCTTCCACGACGCATGTGTGGGTATCCTCGGTGACCCAGAGCCCGAGCATCGTATGGTCAGCACCCTCTAGGATCCTTCGCAAGTCACCTAGCGCTTCACTCATAGGCCGCTTCCTTGGTCCCTATCTACTGTACCGGAAGCTCACCATTTAAATCGAACCGAGGCTGGTCAAACGTCGGTCGACCATGCTACGCGAGACGTTCTCCGTTGATTCTCCGTCAGCTGTTGCAACTTTATCAGTTAGGTCTCCACCACGACCTTAATCACAAGACGGTCAAAATGCTTCCCCAGCATTCTTGACATAAAACAGTCATTTACAAACAGGTCACAAATACAGTTTCTATAATGAACTCTCGTCTTTCCACATTATCCCTCATCAGTCCACATTACTTATTCCACATTCCATTCATATGTGTACTCATTCTCATCCAATCACATCATTTTCCATCTCATCACATCAGATTCATTCACATCACATATCATTTATTCACATCCCAATTCACATGTCATCACATCTCATCCATTCACTCATATCCATGTCACATCATTTCACATACACATTCGCATTCATTATTCCACATACACATCCACATTCGTACATCCACATCCATACATCCACTTCCACATCCGCATTCATACATACATATCCATATCCACATCCATACATCCACATCCACATTCATACATCCATTTCCACATCCACATCCACATCCATATATCCATTTTCACATCCACATTCATACATCCATATCCACATCCACATTCATACATCCACATCCCCATTCACATTCATACATCCACATCTCCATTCACATTTATATATCCACATCCACATTCACATCCATACATCCATTTTCACATCCACATCCACATCCACATTCATACATTCACATCCCCATTCACATTCATACATCCACATCCACATTCACATCCATACATCCATTTCCATATCCATACATCCACATCCACATCCATATCCACATCCACATTCATACATCCACATCCACATCATCCATTCATCCATCTACATCAACCCACATCATTCACACATCAAACCACATCGTCCATTCATCCATCTACATCAATCCACATCATTCACACATCAAACCACATCATCCATTCACATCTGATTCACATGCTATCATTCATTCACATCCCTTATCATTCATTCATATCACGATTCACATGCCATCACATTCCTTCACATCCTATACCATTCATTCACATCCTAATTCACAGGACATCACATCCATTCATCCATTTTCATTTATCTGATTCATATCACTTCCATCCATCCATTTACATCTATCTAATTCCTATCACATCTCATCACATCTATTTATAGAATGGAAGAGAATTCTAATTTTTTTTGATATAAAGATTCTTTACGCATCTAATTAGGCTTAAAGATAACTTTAGTAGGAATAACACTTTTATAAAAATCCTTTTTTGCATCTATTTAGGCATAAATTCAATTTTGAGAAAAATAACACTTTTGAATTAAAAATAAACCTTTTATGCATTTTACTATGCATGAATTCCATTTTAATGAGAATAACACTTTTATAAAAATCCTTTTATGCATCTATTTAGGCATAAATTTAATTTTAAGAAAAATAACACTTTCAAATTAAAAATTAACCTTTTATGCATTTTACTATGCATAAATTTCATTTTAATGAGAATAACACTTTCAAAATAAAAATAAATCTTTTATGCATCTATCTATGCATAAATTTAATTTCAATGAAAATAATACTTTCGGAATAAAAATAAATCTTTTATGCATTTTACTATGCATAAATTCCATTTTAATGAGAATAACACTTTCAAAATAAAAATAAATCTTTTATGCATCTATCTATGCATGAATTCAAATTCAATGAAAATAATACTTTCAAAATAAAAATAAATCTTTTATGCATCTTTCTATGCATAAAATTAAAATTGATGAAAATAACTCTTTTGAATTAAAAATAAAATTCTTTATGTATCTTTCCATGCATAAATCCAATTTAGTAGGAATTACACTTTTAGAATAAAAGAATTTCTCTTATGCATCTTCCCATGCATAAAAACTAAATCCAATGAAAAATAACTCTTTTAAAATAAAAACTTTCTTTTAGGCATCTATTTATGCGTAAATTCAATTCTGATGAAAGTCACTTTTATAATAAAATAATTTGTTTATGCATCTAATTTATGCATAAAATCCATTCATGATGAAAATCACACCTTTAATAGAAAAAAATCTTTTATGCATACAAATCATTTATGATGAAAATCACAGTCTCTTTTAAAATAAAAGAATTTCTTTTATGCATCCATTTATGCATAAAAATCATTTATGATGAAAATCACACTTTTAATATAAAAAAATCTTTTATGCATATGTTTATGCATACAAATCATTTATGATGAAAATCACTCTTTTAATATAAAAGAATTTCTTTTATGCATCCATTTATGCATAAAAATCATTTATGATAAAAATAACACTTTTGTAATCAAAATAACAATTTCAATATGCTTCCTTCTATGCATAGAATTTAATTCTAAAGAAAGTAACACTTTTTTAATAAAATATTTTTAGTATGCATTTTTCTATACCTAGATGAAAAACAACACTTTAAGAATACATATACGATGGAAATTACTCTTTTTGAATAATAAAAGGTAAAACTTATTTTACACAATTTTTAGAAAATTTTGCCATATTAACCTCCTTTGTATGGCTGACCATTTTTCAGTTTTTAACTCTCTAAAATCAACTAGAATTTCACCAAGAGTATTTAAATCATTCTAATGTAAAGATTTTCTACTTATTTAAGAAAAACATTATGAAAAACTTTATTCTATCCATTAATCATTCATCTAGGATAAACAAGGGTTGGATTTACTAAAGAAGAGAGGGGAATGCCTTTTCGATGAGGCATAACATCATTATTCACTTTAAAGAAGACAAAAATCATTAAAAACCATAAAATGAAATAGAAAAGAGAAGAATCTCCAACTTACAAGGAGAATTTGAGAGCTTTCCTTTGGCTTGATGGTTTGAGGGATCTACTCTTGTTTGAAACAAGAGTGGCCACTAATCTTTAGAAGAGGAAAAGGTCAAAAACTAGTGAATTATGAGTAAATTCACAAATTTTGGCTCTTGGGAGAGAAGCAGGGTAACAGTGCAAAAAACACTATTAAGCTTCAACAAAGGGGAAGGCTTCTATTTATAGGAAAAAGTGAGCCTCTAACCAAGCAAACTGATTCTAGAATTTTTCAAATCAGTTTGGTCAATTTTTGACCATTTTTAGGTCAGTTTAGCTTACTTTTTGGATCTAGTTGAAACAGGAGAGAGGAGAGATAAAAATATCTCATTATTTAGGAGTTTAAAACTCTCCCACACATGTGAAATAGGAGCCTTCTTCATGAGGGAAATTCCCCCATACTGAGGTGTCAAAAATGCATCATTTCTTCTAAATATCTCTCTTTTTTAACCATTAACCTTGTCCTTAGTTAACTCTTCATCTTATGTGAGTATTTACTCATTTTTGGGGGATTTTCCTTTTATTCTTCCATTTATCTCCTCCCTACATTAGGATGAATCTTATTGGTCCATAGGAACCTTAATTTAAAATTTTAAAAAAATATGGACACCCAGGATAAGGCCTTTTGAACAGATTATAATTTATTTCGAATGCACCTTCTCTGAACTTCTGTTTCAGGGGAACTTATTTAAATAAGATGAGATATTTTTCCATCCAAAAATATTTAATAACTGAATCACCTCTCTCTAGAAGATTTTCTCTCTCTAGGCCAAAACAAGTAGAAACAAGATCTTTTATATTTCTGAAGAGGGATTTGACTACAGGGGAAGATATTGGACATCCTGAGAGGCTTGGGAGGAATCATTACATGATATGCCACTTCTGTACTTTGTTGACCGATTGGCTAATCATTTACTTCTTGGCGTAGCCCCTTTTTTTGCAATACAAATCCACCAGCCTCCAATGCTTGAACCTCATCCATAGTAAGGTTTCTACCTCGTCCAACTTCCCATACAACTGGGGGTCTAGTAGAGGTGATTGATAGATGGTATTACATACTCTCCAAGTATGATCCACAATGTTGTTGTTGCAAAACCACATGAACTGACACCTCTTCCTCTTGAACATCTCTCATACCATAGAAAGATGGAGCTAGAACACCTAGCCCACAGTTCTTGATGCTCTTCTTGCACTTGCCATCTTGACCACATAACCATCCTTGGGTGGCAAGTGACCTTGCTGTGTAGAGGTGTTCGACGTATAGCCCACATTGAGTCATGTATGTCATTCTCTAAAATTTAATGCACCTCTGATTTAGTTTGCTAATCCCTCTGCATTGTGACCACCTTCTATAGCAGCTGAAGAAATAGTGGGTGGAAAGTTTAATCTCGTACCTTGTTTCTTGTGTGGTTGGTTCTCTATGACATAATCTAGACAATGTGATGAGTTATGTTCCTCTAGATTTATAACTATGGGTTTTTAATGCCGGCTAACTATAATGTTGTCACCTATATAGTTTGGTTGTACATGCATTGGAGTGCCACTCATCACTGCTTCCCCCACCAATCTGTTGGTGCTTGATGGACTCGGGGCTATTGATTTTCTAGACTTCTCCATCAACTTTGTTATTGTAGGGCCTGGTCCATGATATTTACCTTGCGTGAATGCATGCTTCTTCGTGGATTTCAAGAGGGTATTAGTGATATCTAAAACACAACAGCATCATATAAAGAGATGGTTTCTTTGAAACCCTCTCATGCTAACCAACTTGCATGTTTTATTTTTGCTAGATTGGTGTTCGGCATGTGTGTCAAAGTTGCATCATCCACCTCGTATAATAAAATGATAAGAATTGTAATTGTAAGCTCCAACCACATTCCACAACAAAATATTAGATTAATAATTCAGATTCCAAATGCAAGCTATTTGTTTTCAAATCTAAGAAAGTAATACTTACCCCTGCAAGGTGCTTCTTCTAATGGGGATATCTAGTACGCCACCAACTAAGCCAGCAATCCATGGCTGGTAAGTTTGCATCAATAACTTTACCGTTCATCCACCACGATCTAATGTGTTTGTATTTCAAGAGTGTCTCTTCTTGACTCAATGTGCACAAACAATGCCACTGACGACATAGTCGCTTGTGCTCTTCTTGAAAATTCATGACTATATATTGTACTGTATGGATGTTCAAGCTTTGTTCCCAATGAAAAAGACAGGAACACTCACGACCTTCCATTATATTCTTTGGTCCATTATTATAGACTATCCTAACTGCTCTCTAGTTGGCTTCAACCTCATCAGCTATGAAGCCACAAAAAAATTTGGTTTGGAAAAGCCTTTTTGCACCATAACATCGTTAATCATTTCCTAGAGAAGAACTTGTGCCACTGTGTCCTCCTCTTTCATTTCACAAATCGCAATTCTCATGATGCATGCCATCATATAATAGTTGGAAAGGAGTTGAAAACAAGTTCAAACTTTTGAAGAATTTGACAAGACCAAACTGTACCTTGGATCATATACATGTGCAACCATTGTTGTCCATCCCTACCTATGCCTGATGTGGTAAAAAGAACCTAAGACCTCCTCAAATCACCATCTTCTATTGGCGCATACTGTCACCAGATCCAAACCCGATGTGCGGGCCCTGTTGTTGACATTTTAAATACGTAACATCGCTCTAACTCGTCCAAAGCTTTTCCAAGAAAAAGACTACCATGGAAGAACTCAAAAGCGCATTGTCTCTTCAATTCTAAGATATTGGACTCTTCTCCTTGCACTGAACCATTGATCCTAGAAGCGCGTAGCATCCTCCTAAATCTATAAGAGAATTGGAGAACTTAACAAACTATGTAAACTTAAGTTGAGAAGAATAATTAAAAAATTAAAATCAATATGGAATATGAATTACCTTTGACATTGAAATAGGGGATTTATGTGCTCCAATAATAGCAACAACTCCATGTTGCTAAGATTTGATCCATCCTTCATATGCCTCCTCTATCAACTGCATCCAATATAAGTTGTTTTGGTGATATCCATTTGTATCTTCCTTGGACCACTTGTAGCCACCTCTGAAACTTCCTCTTGCACAAGTTCTCTTATATTTTCCAATGCCTCCCTTCATATGCCCCTTTGCACTGCATGTAAATGTTCCCCTTGATGTATTATCAATTTGGTTATATGTGGGTTAGCAAGCTTACAATAGTACACCGTAGCACCACACATTCTTCTACATACAGGTTTGTTCTTGTGGTAGAAACAAGCTAGAGAGCCATATCCATCCGTTGTTAAGCCCAACGAGGGAAGCTTCTGTGTGAACTTGCTTATTATTTGGAAAATTACAAAGTCACAATAAATACTCTTATTAATCAAGGTTTACTGAAATAGAGCCAAGATAATAAGCTTACTAATCCATGATGTTGTATTTGGTGTGCCGTTCATAGTTCTGCTTCTGCACAAGGCATAAGTGAACTCAAATAAGCCTCCACAAGAACTCTTTTGTACTACTCCAGGAAACTTCACACGACTCTCCACAGGTTTTACCCAAAAATGGCCATCACGTGCTTGCTCTATTCCTTGCATTGGAGAGGTTGAAGGATCGCGTACATTTGGTAACTCAAAAGCCACATTGCCATTATAGATTTGAGGAATCTCTTCTACCTTCTCAATATGGGTGCTTGCTAATAACATTCTTCGAAGAACACTTGCATGAGATTCCTCAAACAATAAGTATTTGACCACACTCTTCTAAACTGGTGTACTTGTGGGAGAATTTTTTTGTTGTAACATCAATAATGACTTGCTTTGGGGTGAGCTTGTTGCTGTAGTGTTGCTTGACTCTCCTATTATTGGAAAAACCAGGTATTTTGTTGTTATATATTTATCAAATATATAACATGGTTCCTCTCTAGTGGGTCTAGATAACTGGATAGATATAAGATGATCTACACCATCATCTTATGGTTTGATCATATATATATATACATACATACATACATACATACATATATCTATATATATATATATATATATATATATATATATATATATATATATATATAGATATATGGTCACCCTTAGTGAGATTATTACCCTCACTAAGGTAGACGTCATAGTGTCCCTCCACTAAGGGCAACCGCCTTAGTGAGGAGACCCTCCCCTCACTTAAGGCCACTTCCTCTCTCTCTCTCTCTCTCTCTCTCTCTCTCTTGCCTGTGATCTCACTCACTCGCTCACGCACTCACTCTCTCTCTCTCTCTCTCTCTCTCTCTCTCTCTCCACACACACACACACACACACACACACACACAGTGTGTGGACCGCGATCGCCTCCATTTCTCTCACTCTCTCTCTCTCTCTCTCTCTCTCTCTCTCTCTCTCTCTCACCTTTCTTTTTGTTACTTCCTTCTCTCTACCCTAAAATTTATTTTTTAAATCTTAATTTTTAGCTTTCTCTCTATTTTTAGCTCTCTCTCTATTTATATATCTTCTTCTTTTGTTTACATCTTCCTACATGTTCTATGCTTTGTAGTGGAGATCTTCAAGGGGATTTTGAGGATGACAATAAAGTTTATATACGAACATGGAGTTTGAGGTGTGCATTTTCAGATTTTGTGGATGCCAAAGTGATTCTATGGTTTATGGGATTGGGGCATTCTTTTTCGGATGCATTTCTTGTCATATTTTACCCATTTTATAGAATGCGATGTCATCATTGTAAGTGTGACATAAGCCCTACAACGTGTCACTCTGGTGATGATGTTAGCCATACACGTGTCACTCCGATGATGATGTCAGCCCTACACGTGGCATAATGGCACAATTTGTTGACGTCAGCCCTACACTTCTGTCATACATGTATGATATCAGCCCTAATAAGATCTATATATATTCGTGCCTTGTTGATTTTTTTAAAAATTTATGTCCTTTGTCCCTTCCACATGCGCTTTATAGTTCTGTTCACCGTGTGATAAGAGGGTTTTTTATAGTTGTTTCTTCATCCTCGTGTCGTGGATTGGCTTCCCTCGCGTCTGTAGTTCACCGTGCAATAGACAATTCTGCTTCTTTTACTAGTTATTTGTCATCGCGTCGTGGCCAGCATGGAGCAAGTAGTTCAAATGGTTCACTCCTATGATCCTTTGGAAGATGTAGAGGCACTTGAAGGGGTAAAAGATGAGCCTAGTGCCAATGAGAACCTATTTGATTTATTAAGGAGAGCTGGGCACGATGAGTGTCTTTCAGATGTTGAGCCTATATTTAATGTGCCCTTTAATTTAGAACAAATAGTAGGGCATGGCAAGCTCCATGTTATAGAAAGAGTGGGAGGCATATAGTAAATTTGTTAGTACAGAAATTATAAATAAGGGCTTTTGTAAAATTTGAAGCTCTTCTTGAAATTTTTGGCGCTCCTCTATAGTCGTCCTGCTTTTTCTCATTAATTTAACCATCTTATTGAAGTTTTACCAAACTTTCTCACATAGAACTACAAGGCTTGGATTGGTGCAGTCAAATGTTGTGCATTTACACAAATCCTTCCACAAGTCCCAGGACTTTGAGTTCTTTACTTTTTTTGGCCTCTAGAAAATGTCTTGCCTTATATCCAATCATTGACACCTGTTGGGCCACTTCATGATTAATGCCAGAGGTCTTCTTGTTAACAGTAATTTGCCGCTACGGCATCCAATTGAGTTCAGTAGTTCCTCTGCTTTTTGAAGAGTTTCATGTTGTCTTTCCTTGCCTTGTATACTAAATGCATAATCAATGTGACACTTGAGTGAGTAGACGATCAAACACATGCATGAATGCATGCAAAGTACAAAAGTGGACATTCTTGAGTTTGAATGGAATTACAGGATTCCATTTGGGGTCTCTCAAATGCATGTTTGGCTCAGCTCTAGCATGTTAGCAGACAAGACACCACCAATCCAATTGCCAGCATTATCATCCACTGTGTCATTCTCATCATCTTGATTCTCTAGATTCCTCTTCCTTCTTGCCTTCTTTTTCTTTTCTCTCACCATTCTCATGCACCATGGACAAGGATTTGGGGTGTTAGCACCTTGTGGACACCCAAGAAGGCACTTTATTGTCTTCAAGTCACCTCCTAAATTTCAGTCTATTGTATAAGTGCCCTTACCCTCCACTTCTAGTTTTTTCCCTTGAATATGTGCTTTAATGACATTGGTAATTCATGGTATCCTATCAAACATCCAAGCCAGCACTTCATGTGTCTCCTTCGGTACTTCAAACGCCCCAAGCCACCATCTCTCTCTCTCAGATTGGACACTAAAAGAGGAAAAACTTAACTTGCAAACCCTCTCCCTATTGCTCGTTTGATTGTCTGGGTTTTCAGCAGAGCCTTCCAAAGGTAACTTAGTCTCCTTAGTCATGTTGATCTCACTCTTTGCATATGCCATTGCCTCATTCATAAGTGTGATACTCATTCGTTCTAACCTCTTACCTTTTACAATCTGACACTCATCCACTTTTAACACAAAACTTACCTTGTCACCTTGCATGATAAACAAAAGTAGATAAGTTTTAGTACTTGAAAGATTTTTTTAAAGAATGTAAAAAATTACTTACATTGTTTATGCAGTCCATAGAATAAGATCATAGGTCTCTGAAGACGTTGTAGATCAACAAATATGTTGTTGAACTCATTGTAGGGATACATAAGCTTACCATTTGTGCTTTGTTTTTTCCCCCAAGCTCCAATGGTTAATGTATCATTGATGCAATAGTACTCTCCAATTTTGCGTTGCACATCATCATTGCATGTCCTCTTTTCTAATCTTATCTTTTTGGGGACAGGAAAAATATTCCTTGTGATGCCTTGTTTGCGGAGTGTATCTTTTAGCAATTGATGGTGGAGGGCTTGATATCCTTTTGTGCTAATGCCCACCTCATTGCATGCACTTTGAACCTCCTCAATGCTTAGAAGATTGGTAATGTCATCCATTATCTCATTTGCGAGTACCGTCATATCTTCTTGTGGCATGGGTCTCGAATAATGGAAAGAATGTCACGTCTCCTCACACAACTACGTAATATTTCTCCAAAATCTTGAGGACCATTATCACCACATGCTTATTTCAAAAAGTTCCTATCACAAACCAATAAAGATTACCAAAAAACCTTAATCTATTGCTTATAACAACACACCAACCAAAAATTCCTTAAGTAATAAAAAAATAAAAAAATAAACCTTGTTGCATGGATTCTTTGCTTGCGAGCACCACCACCAACTATGAGTTTTTGAATGTTATTGATTGTCCTCTTTCGCTCTCTTGATCCCAGAGGGGTGCTCTTCATGTGAGAGATTATATCTTGTAGCTTTATAACGCGAGCCTCTTTCTCTTTGTGTCTTTTCTCTAGCTCTACAATATTATTTTGTGCATCTTATAGTGTATGTTGTGCACTATTCAAAGTGCTTTGTAAGCTTTGTGTTTGTGAGTGGAGGAATTGGACTCTCCATGCATCGCTCATGCTTAACCTTCTACAATATCCAAGCAGCCCATTCTCACCCTCTCCAACAAACTGAATAAATAAAGGGAGATCAGTTGAAGGGTGGAGGACAATGCAAAGAAGGATCATTATGATATAAATCCAAAGATCCACATTAGTCCGCCGGCCCTATTGTCTTCTTACATGCTTCTCATGTGCATTCAGATGCTCTTTCTTCTTGATCGGTGCATATTCATTCAATATGCGAATATGCAAGTCCACCTTCCGTACTCTTGTTGAATTGAAAATTCTTGTCATAACCAAAATGGAAGAGACTAATCTGAAGTGACTTAGGTTGTCCTATTGTATTCAGAATAGGGCTATTCTATTGTGAAGAGGGAGAGAGATAAAGAGAGAGAGGGAGATAGACCCAGGGCTATCCTATCGTATTCACAATAGGAGAAGAGAGCTTGGAAAAAAGGGAGAGAGAGAGAGAGAGAGAGAGAGAGAGAGAGAGAGAGAGAGAGAGAGAGAGAGAGAATCTTATTGCAGAGGTTGGTAGGAAACGTGATTAATAATAGTAATGATTGAAAGAAACAAAATGTGGAGGGAATTTCAAATATGACTATTAAAATAGAGTAAATAAGAATGAAAGTGTGGATATCAGTGATCTTAGTAGGGGGTTTTAATAGCTAGAAAGAGAATCATAGAGATAATCCTAGTTCAAGAATCAGAGAGATCCCCTACTTTTAGGCCCAAAAGTAGGCGTCATTATGAGCTTTGTCTCCTTAATTCTCAAATAAAATTAATCTTAATTCCTTAAAATTAGGGATCTTTACAGGGCCCTTTTTATGCTCAAATGCCCCCTAATGAAGTCTACGTGACCAATCACATGTTTAAGACAAGGGCAAAGGTCTTATGAAAGATGAAGGGGATGATGAATATGAAGAGGATGATGATGATGTAGGGACAAAAGTGCCAAAGAAGGATGCAATGAAGGAAAAGAAAAGAGGAAAGGCACGAGAGGAAGAGGACGACTCTGTTGATGTCTCTGTGTCAGAATATGACGATAGTGATTCTGGGAATAGCACTCGCAAGATCGAGGCAACCCCAAAAGTTGAAGAAGTGGGTCATGCAGCAACATAGGCAAGGCACTCTTTTACTTTGTGTTCAATGGTTTTATCGTTACATAGTTTGGATACTAATGTAGATGAATAAGTTATGGATCTAGATAAGTTTGGCAAGTGGTGAAGTGCCAAATACACCATTGCGACATAATAATCCACCTAGCCTGGGTGTTATGATCCCAATCCAAATGAATTTGCCAAGAATAATTTTACTCATTGGTGATGATAATGTAATGTATAAGTGTTGTGCATGTACTTACAAAATGTACACTCTGTAGGAGTGTCTCATCGTACGGCCTCAACAGTAGTCCTTCGGCGTTTCGAAACGAACATCAAGGTACTAGTTCTTCTATTGTTATAGAAGCCTCGGTGTTGAACAGGTGTAATAATCAATAGTGAACACATGTGAAAGGATTGTGAAGGTGTGTCTTTTATATCCTGTGTAACTCTTCTCATGGTGTAGCAAGACATGATTCTACAAAGATGAGGGCATTTGTTTGCATCCTTGCAGCTTCCAATTCCTCGAATCTCCGAGTTGCTTCCTCTTGGGCGCGTCTGGCTATTGCTTCGCTTTCTTGAGCTTCTGTGATTCTTTGGAGTCTTTTGGCAGCCAGCCTCTTTGACTGTCTTATAGCTATTTTACGTGATTTATGCCATTGCTTCTTGGTGTGCTAATACCATCCTTTGCATTTCGACTTGACTGGCACTGATGGTGTTGTTAAGTGCTCTTACTTTCTTTGCATGTGCCTTGTTTGATTGTTCTCTCTCTTGCTATAAGTCTCTTACTTTCTTTGCATGTGCCTTGTTTGATTGTTCTCTCTCTTACTATAAGTGAGTGGCTTTGTCATATGCTATTTTCAGATTAAAGGATAGATGTTGGATCTGTCGTTTTGCAGCTCCTCTTCTTTGGCCATGAAATTGTGTTGGAGTTCTTGTACTTGCTGGGCATGAAGGGCTGTGAGCTCATGGGTGTGGGTGACCTCCTTCTGGAGTTGCTCTTTAGCTTGTTCTAACTTTGCTTTGAGGTCTGTATTTTCTTTGATCCTTTGTACAATGGTTTGGCTAAGGACCACATTATTGCTCTCCAGTGCCTTGTATCTAGTCTCTTGCTCCTCCGTGGCCTTCAAACTTTTCATTATGACATCCAGATGCATAGCCTCTACTGCTGCCAAGTGGTCCTTTAAGGTCCGCACGTGTGTTTGACTCGTTAACCTACTTCCAAAGGGAAGCGTTACAATCATGGAGCATGTGTGTTATGAGGAGGTGGAAACGCCAGACTTTTTGCTCCTGCTCCCATGGTGCACTTGTGCTTGCGCTTTCTTCGAGTCCAGTATGTGGCAGGTTTAATAGTTCATCCAAACCTTCCATTGTTTCCTGCATGAAATGTTCATAGTCGACATTTTATAGGAAGGACAACTTGGGTATTCTTCCCTCATCTTCCAAATGCCTTCTTTTTCTTGTGCTTGATGGTTCTACACTTCTTGGTGTTTTTCTTGTATCAGTATGGGCTGCTGGTTCATGCACTTGAGCCATTGCTGCGCCTCAATGTCTTGTGTTTCCTCAGCTTGTATTAGAATTGATGCTAATTATTCGGGTTCTATCTCTGCCGGTGTGTCTGCCAAAGCTGAATCCTTAAGTGGGGAGACAGGTTCATGAAAATCAGCTATGCCAGTCTCGTCGGGGGAGTAACTTGCTGCGTTTGCTCTTGAGTGGCCTAGTTGATTGTGGCTTCTTGCTCTGTCAATGCTTCCTGGTATTTTTTGATTTTTTGTGGCACCTCAGCCTCTAGTCTTTGTGATTCTGCAGCTATGTCTGGGATGATGCCCCTCATTTTTTTCTGTCTTCTTCTTTCTCCCTTTTTTATCTCCTTCATAATGGCCTGGGTCTCCAGTAGGATAGCTTGGCCCTCGGATGCTTAGATTGTAAAGTCAAAAACCTCTTGATGGAGTTGATAAAACTGAGCAATCAATCCACACATCCAATCTTCAGTTGGGATCATGTCAAAGGGTGGTGATTCAAACTCTAAAAAGTTGAGGAGAAGTGGGTTGTGCTTCTTTTTGGTTTCATACCCTTTCCATCATGTATGCACCTACATGCAACACGGTATGTAGCCCAATAGCGTGGGTTTTTTAGATAGCAAACCAAGTTGTGATTCTTTTTGGTTTCATACTCTTTCCATAATGCATGTGCTTGCACAGTGCAGTATGTGGCTCAACAGCCTGGGTTCTTCAAATAGCAAAGCCACAATCTTGGTTGATTCTTTATTTCTAAATTATTGTGATAGCTCTATTATCAGTTGGTCTTGTATCCTCCTCTTTCTTCATTAAAAGGCACATGAAGATGATCCTTCATGATGGATCTCTCATAAAATGCGAGGAAAGAAGAAGCTAATGAAGGGAACCCACACAAGCATCCATCTAGCATGTAAGAATCCAGTAGCATGCAAGCAAGCAAGAAGAGGAGCTAACAAGAAAACTATAGTAAGGGAATGATTGTGTGTTCCTTATTGTTAAAAATGACTTATAGACAAATCACTAATTTTCACATAGACCGGCCAAACTTAAAATGGTACGACCTTTGTTAGCATGTAAGAATCCAATAGCATGCAAGCAAGCAAGAAGAGGGAGAGGGAGATTTCACAAGAAAACTATTGCAAGAGAATGATTGTGTATTGTTTATTGTCAAAAATGACTTATAGACAAATCACTAGTTTTCACAATAGACCGGCCAAGCGTCCATCTAACATATAAGAATCCAGTAGCATGCAAGCAAGCAAAAAGAGCAAGCAAAAAGAGCGAGGAGAGCTCACAAGAAAACTATTGCAAGGGAATGATTGTGTGTAGCGCATTGTTAAAAATGACTAATAGACAAATCACTAGTTTTCACACTAGACCGGCCAAACTTAAAAATGGTATGACCTCTGTTATTAGTCTTGAGCAGCCATGTAAACTAAATCCATTATTCTTCACATCCCCATCAAGAGAATTTGTAGTCACAATTGATTATGATACAAAAACTATATTGACATAACTTTTTACGAAGTGAAGGAATAGGAGGTGGGTGAGTCAATGCAGTACTTGAGAACATTTAAGGTGCAGGTGCTGGGGCTTTGCCTTTGATGGTGGACTTGAGAAGCGCTCTTTTGGAGAGCTTACTCGAATCTCTATTGGGATTAAGAGCCTTCCGGATCTTAGAGATGGTCCACGCTGTACTGAACACATGTCCGGCTGTCGCTAACCCTTCATTGGCTGCCTCTCCAGCTTGCTCTCCGTACCTAGTGGGACAACATTCACTCTCTTATCATTCCTCCAGTCATTAATCACATGTAATCCCATCACATGATAATGTGCTCATGTATTCATGTAGATATGAGCTTTACCTGTGTGCAACCACTCCACATGTGACCACCCTTGTGCTGTTCAAGACACTCTTTCCCGCCAGCTCCACAGCATCAAACACCTTTCCTGTATGTTGTTTCTCCTCATAATTAGCTAAGCATTAAGAGACCACACCCCAAATTGCAAAACATATACTAGCCATGCCAAGGCCAAGTAAAAGCAAGCTTCTACTTAAAATATGCAATGGCGGACACCAGCCAATGTGTAAAAGAATCGGTAGAAGCGAGTAAGGCTGGGTTCACAAGCCTCCACAGAAGTAAAAGCAAGCCATGACAAGGCCAAGTCAAAGCAAGCTTCCACTTAAATATGCAATGCAGGACACCAGCCGATGTCTAAAAGAATCGGTAGAAGCGAGTAAGGGTAAGGCTGGGTTCACAAGCCTCCACAGAAGTAAAAGCAAGCCATGACAAGGCTAAGTCAAAGCAAGCTTCCACTTAAATATGCAATGCAGGACACCAGCCTATGTGTAAAAGAAATCGGTAGAAGCGAGTAAGGCTGGGTTCACATGCCTCCACGGAAGCTTGTGAGGTCCACATAGCAATGCCGCATTCAGCAGCTGCCATCATATATGGGGTCCACCAAGCAGACACCCCTAAGGTCAAAAGGCTTCTGACCTTAAAGAGACCAGATGGGGCTGCAAAGAAAAAAAATGCTGCCTCAGGACTTGGCCCCAGGCCATTGGGATCTACAACCTTCCCACTACATGAAGCTGGCTGTATTCTGTGCCAGATGTTGCAGCTTTATTGAAAGTTGTGAACCCATATGGTGGTAGTCCAGCGGCCAGGTCACAGCTTCCCGGCTGGAACCCATTTCACCGCCAAAAAAACAAGGATTACGACGGTAATCAAGCGATGCACTTCCACGATAGGAAAACAAAACCATGAATTGCACACACACTTACACCATGCCGAAGTTTAGAAGATTACCAAATGCATCCAAAGAAACAAGAGCCACCTCCCCAGGTAACATCTTAAAAAACTTTTTGCCTGCTTTAGATCGCATCACTGAGGCACTTGCCAGACCTGTTGCGGTTATAATTCCTGCCAACACCCCTTTGGCAACTCTCTCTGTCATCCTTGACATTTTTCTCACCCTGAGGCGCACACACACACACACAGTCAGGAAGTAATTCACCTACAGCAAAACATATGATCGCATGTGCCATGATATAAATAATAGATTGTTGTAGTACACAGTGCACACTCAGAATCTATGAAATTTACAGTACTGAATACAAATAGGTACATATATACCTATACATGTACATGGACATGCACGTACATGAATCCACAGACATGTGCAAACACATGCATACATATCTTGCACACGAATACAAAAACACACATACAGACCCACGAATACATAAGCATGTGCATACATATATACACATACACAGAGACAGATGCACACACATGTCTATCACATACCCAGAGACAATACACACATGCATATGTGAGTTCTTATATGATTTTTCAATCAAAGACACACAAGGGCACAACATGAGTGAACATTTTTCTGGCCGTATGGTGAATAATTGATTTGGTTAATTGATTAAGTGGATCACCTGCGCAAGTTCCTCATGGTCCGGGGGCTAATCTGAGAGGGTTTATCATTAGTCTTAATGTGGGCTTTGGCATAGTCACCAAGCCGCTCGAGTTGCTGAATGGTGGCATCACTGCACCAGAAGAGGCCCTTGATCACAGAGTTGGACTGTGTAGCAATGCCCCTGGCCATGCCACTGCTATACTCTTCAACATTGGGTGCGAGGGTGGTCCAGTATGCAGAAGACTTCTCTTCCACATATTTCTTCTTCTCTGCAGGAGATGACATGACGGTGGCCGTGGCGGCGACTTTGGCATCATCAGGGATAGTGGTGGGCTTTGCAGGGGGGTTGGGCTTGCCAAAAATGAGCTCTTCGAGTCGGTCCAGGCGGCCCTTATGCTTCTTAATGACTTGTTCTTCAAGCTCCCCTTTCCTTTCTGGGGCACCCTGCACAACCTGGGGCACAGAGAAGAGGCTGTATTGCTCTAGGTATTTGTCTAGCTCAGTAAGCAGGGACTGCCCACCCTCATTAGCAAAGGTGACACCATAGTTGAGAGTGTCAGGCCCCTCTTGGTCATGTCTACTCTCTTTTTCTGTCTCGTCCTCCACTTCTGGAGGCACTTTGAGGGTGAAAAAATAGTGGGTTTCATCTAATTTGCCGGTTGGGGCGTCTTTGGCCAAGGGCCATTGTAGGTCATCGCCAACTTTGGCGAAGACGGCGATGCCCTTGCCGCCTTGGGTGAGGCGGATCAAGGAGAAGACGCCGGTAGCGAGATGGGCGCTTTCCTGGCCGTCGATGAGGTGCACGATGGCACCAGGAATCTTCAAGAGAATCTCCTCCGCTCCTTGCGAGGGGCCTTGCCCTTTGCCCACCACCACGGAGTTAGCCTCCTCCTCCTCCTCCTCTTCCGCCGCCTCCTTCACACTCTTCTTCTTCGTATCATTGTCATCCTTGCTGTTAGCCAAACCCTCCTGCCTTGTATTGCTCTTAAACCAAGGCATCCTGCTTAATCTCCTCAGCTTCGGATTAGTCTCCGTACTAATTCCTAATTAAACCAAAGCCCTCTAAGCTAAATTGCTAATTAAGCCAACCCACTAAGCTTCAATCGCTCGATCTACTCAGTTTTGGATTAATCTGCCTACTAATTGCTAATTAAACCAAAGCTTACAAAGATAGATTGCTAAGTAAACCGACGCACTAAGCTTCAATTGCTTAATCTACCAAACTCCCTACTAATTGCTAATTAAACCAAAGCCCACTAAGCTAAATTGCGTAATCTACTCAGCTCTCGCTACTGAGGCTCGATTAACAAAACAGAACTGAAACTGGTGTTTTGAACACTGAAGATTAGCAGAGGCGTTGTGTGCGAGTACCTGGCGGTGGTGCAGAACATAGCGCATAATTCTGCACCCAAGACTCAGCCCGCAGAAATCTTAGTTGTGATTAGAAGACGTTGCATGTCGTGTTGACACGCTCTTTTGCAGTTGGGCTCACACAGCGCCTGCCACATGGCACGCATTGATTCCCCTTTTTTATTTGACGGTGCACATTTTTTAGTCTTTCCACACCGTTGTTATTGGGCCGCGTGGCAGGACAGCCAGGACCAAAGCGACACTTTTTATAAAAAAAACGTTAGACCAAAGCAATCCTTTTTAAGCATGCAACGCATATTCACTCTACTATTCACTCTACTATTCGGATAAAATTATAACTCTACTTTTAAAAAGAGGACGACAAAAAGAAAACCATAGATATTTTTTATTTTTCATGACAAAAATTTCCATGGATTCACATTTGAGAAAAACATAATAAAAATGTCATTTATTGATCTTTCAAGTGATTACAATACCAATATTCTTTTTTTGGAATAAAGGAATATATTCTAGCTTGTGGATGTTCTCCTCATTGTCACTATCATCAACTTCAATATCAATTTCTTTACCCGGTCTATGTGTTTGCTCTTCCTCCATTATTTCAATTGTTTGCTTATTTGTCTTATATAAATTCTCTACTATTTCATCTTCATTAAAGGCATACCTGAAATCGTCAACTTCATTCTCATTTCTTTTCCATCTATTCATGAACCAATCTAATCTTGGATGTGAAGCATCGAAATTTTGTTTATTAATAAAAATGTCAAAGATATCTTTCATTGTTGTGTTAGATGGGTATACCATTGTCCTCCATAAAGCATCAACTTTTTGAAGCTCCATTCCTCTTCCTTGATATGGTGTTATCCAATTAGAAGATGGGTAGTACTTTCCTGTCTTGATCATTTTATGAATGGTGGTGCAGAAATTATTGCCTAAAGGAAGCTTTAAATAGAACTTCCAAAACATCAATGCTCTATCAAAAATATTTGTTGGAGTAAGACAAACTTTGTTCTTCAAATCATCTGCACCATATTGCATGTAAATTTCTATTCCCATTGAAATATCTTCAACACTAATACGAGCAGTTGCAACCGTTGGAAAAAAAAATGCAGTAATCAAAAAATTAAAAAATTTAATTACGTAAGGTTTAATCCTAAGGTCAAACCTTAATAAATTATATAATTAAGTTTCCTCAATTAATTAATTGAATATCTTTTTTCACTCGTATGCCCCTATTAATCAAAATTTTTTTGGTGCTTCATATTCACTCTAACCTTAGACTTCGTAAGGTTTACAACCTTACTAAGTATAAGATGAAAATAAAAGATAGCAACAGCAAGGTATACAAATTCATGAACGTTGCAAGAATAACGAAATTGTAAAGCAAAGAGAAATG
The DNA here is from genome assembly GCF_041138505.1 of Cibotium barometz. NCBI lineage: Eukaryota > Viridiplantae > Streptophyta > Polypodiopsida > Cyatheales > Cibotiaceae > Cibotium > Cibotium barometz. The sequence continues at coordinate 36,356,769 of NC_141087.1, read as the reverse complement.
ACATACACAAATCGTGTTGAACGTTTGAAACATTATCAAATCGAGAATTGGAAAAACCACACATGTTATTTATTTATAAAGCTTACAAACAATGGTGCAATAATTACATATGTGGAGAAGGAAAACGTGACACTACACAAAACAAGCTTCTTCCTCTGTGAGGCCAACAAACTTGCAGACTTTTGGGGACAGAGGGACAAATTCATCGTACATCCACGATGGCCTTTTTGACTTTACATGCTCTCTCCCATATACAAATAGATAAGATGTGTTGTGGTCATGCGGTGATTGGTTTTCTTGATCATCATCAATGACTATTGGATTTGCTCGAGTCCCTAGTGCTACTATATTGTCATTGTTGCCATGCATATTTTGGAGTCCATCACCATCGTCACTTTCATCCTCTTCATAATCTATGTTTGGTCTTGCATTGATGGGATCGTAGTACCTCTGGCAGAAGGAGAATCTACAAAGAAAATCTCTTCTATATCTATGCAGTGGGTGAGGTGCGGGAGTTTCATAACTTTCCACACCGCAACAGATCTTTTCCTGCTCATACCCGAGCCAGTTTTTGGAATTATCCATGAGGCTGTCGGGTAGTACTTTCCATTACGGACCATTTTAAGAAGAGTGGTTTCTAAAGATGCGCCAAGCTTATTGGCTATATAATTATCCATGTAGACATGTGCTCTTTCAAAAAGATTAACAGGTGACAAGCACACTTTATTCTTTAAGTCAACCTGGCCATATAAAGCATATAGCTGACGACCTCTAGTAATCTCATCAGCAGATATGTTGTGCGAGAAAAATTTGAAGTGTGTTTTGTGAAAATCTTTCATACAATAACCTACCATGTCTTCAAAGGTGTGCATCTTAATCTGTCTAAGACCTCGACACATAACCAATGCACCCTCAGGTTTAAATAAATCCCATCCTAAATATCTCTTTATAGTTTTGCCTATGTTCATTAGGGATGGAGCCATTAAAGTAGCAACCATCTGAAAGTGCAAAGAGACCTTTCAAACACTCCATTCTGACAAATTCCTCCAAGGGTTCCCAGCATGATAATCGAATATCTCCATTCCCAATCGCAATTGTAACAGATACTTCAAGGAGCTTGGTTTTTTTGTCTGAAGGAAAAGATGGGATTTTGTGTACAGAAGGCTCAGAATCAGCATTTTTTTCACTCTGCATTGGTTTTTTTTCTTTCACGTCTAACTTGCTAGATCCTTCAAAAAAGAGGATACAAAACAACAACCAATTAAAACATGAATATCAATTGAAAGGTATAACATTAATATGAATCAAAAGGTATAACATTAATATGAATCAAAAGGTATGAATGGCTATGTGGGTGCATATATATTCAATTATTTATTATTGTTGGTGCATATATCCTAAGTGCATACTGTGTGTCACCTGAATGCTTATTTTTTATGAATGCATGTTGTCATCACATTATCCTTATTTTTAATCAATTCTTTTTATGTTGTCAGTGAATACATGCAAAACATTGGTGTAATTATCAGTATTCTTAATTAATTCATTTTATATTGTCAGCAAATGCTTATTCATATTTTGTCATTATTTTTTTGAAAAAAAAATTCGATCAGAATGAAAATAGAATGAAAATATAAATGGAATTACTAACAGTTGCATGGATATAATCATCTTCTTCTTTGCATAAGCCTTTGTGTCTGCAGCCTAGGCCATCAGAGTTGCTTCAGTCACATAGCGTTGGAATCAAAACTGCAGGGCTCGAACCAGAGTATCTGAATCGTCTCTGAACACTGTAAGGTGATTTCTCTAAACACTGTAAGGAATCACCCAAAGGAGGACAGAGCTGGGAAAAGGTAGTGCAAAAGAGGAAGGGTAGGTGGTTTCAGACCTAAGAGCCCAAAGGTAGTGCTGGTAGGTGGTCTCAGACCCAAGATTGGAATAAAATCTAGGCAAAACTGATCAGAATCGCCACTATAGCATTGGAATCACTACTCCAAGGCTAGAACCACAATATCAGAATATTCCCCCAACACTACAAGGGATTGCCACATAGGACAATAGGTAGTGTATAATTGGAAGGGTAGGTGGCCTTAGACCCAACAACTTAAAAGGTAGTGCAGGTAGATGGTCTTAGACCCAAGAGCCTGGACATTGTAATCACAACTTGGTAGCCTAGGCCATTATAATTGCTTCAACCACACGGGATTGGAATCATCAGAGCCGTAGAATTGGAAGGGTAGGTGGTCTCTCAGACCCAAGAGCCCAGAGATTGGAATCACTACTTTGTACCCTAGGCCATCTGAATCGCTTCACCCACATGGAATTGGAATCATAATATCCATAGCATTGGAATCATATCTTGGTAGAGCTTATCAAAATTGCCACTATAGCATTGGAATAAATACTGCAATGCTAGAACCATAGTATCAAAATCTTCTCTAAACATTGCAAAGAAATCGCCACAAAGGAGGATAGATCTAGAAAAGGTAGAAGAAATCACCACACCAAGGAGTACAGAGCTAGAAAAAGTAGTGCAGAATTGGAAGGGTAGGTGGTCTCAGACCCTAGACCCTAAAAGGTAGTGTAGGTAGGTGGTCTTATGCCTAAGATCCTAAATATTAGAATAGCTACTTAGCAGTTTAGGCCATTGGAATTGTTTTAGCACTACTTTGAGGCTGCAACCATAGTATCAAAATTGTCTCTAAACACTGCAAGGAATCGCCACAAAGGGAGATGGAGCTAGAAAAGGTAGAAGGAATCACTGCAAAAAGGAGCACAGAGCTGGAAAAGGTAGTGAAGAATTGGAACGGTACTAGGTGGTCTCAGACCCAAGAGCCCAAAGATTGGAATCAATACTTGGTAGCCGAACTAGCAATTCTAATCTCTGGGATCTTGGGTCTGAGACGATGTGAAAGAATGGATGTGGATGTGTATGTGAAGAATGGATGTGGATGTATATGTGAAAGAATGGATATGGATGTGTATGTAAAGAATGGATGTGGATGTATGTGAAAGAATGGATGTGGATGTGTATGTGAAAGAATGGATGTGGATGTGTATAGAATGTGATGTGATGTAAAGAGATGTGATGTGACATGAATATTTATGGATGTAAAGTGATAGATATGAATATATGGATAGATGTGGATAGTCGTACATGTGAACGATTGGATGGATGTGGATGATTGAGAAGAGATGTGTATGAATGAGATATGATGTGGAGAGATGTGATGTGATGTTATGTGGATAGAATGCGAGATGTGTGTGAATGGAGATGAGATGTGATGCGATGTGAATTGGGATAGATGTGAATGAATGAGATGTGAGGTGAAACGGATGTGACGTGATATGATGTGGATCGGGGTAGATATGAATGGATGAGATGTGAGTGAATGTGATGTGATGAGATGTGGATATGGATATGGGTAGATGCGAGTGGATGAGATCTGATGCGGATAAATGAGAAAAGATGTGATCAGATGAAAATGATGTGATTGGATGAGAATGGGAATACATATGAAATGGATGTGGATTAAATAATGTGGAACAATGTGGAAAGACGAGAGTTTATTATAGAAACTGTATTTATGATCTGTTTTTAAATGACTGTTTTATGTCAAGAATGCTGGGGAAGCATTTTGATCGTCTTGTGAATGAGGTCGTGGAGACCTAACTGATAAAGTTGCAATAGCTGACGGAGAGTCAATGGAGGACGTCTCGCATAGCAAGGTCGGCCGAGGTCTTGACCAGCCTCGGTTCGATTTAAATGGTGAGCTTCTAGTACGGTGAATGAGGGACTAAAGAAGTGGCCTATGAGTGAAGCGCTAGGTGACCTGAAGGATCCTAGAGGGTGCTGACCATATGGTGCTCGGGCTCTGGGTCGTCGAAGATACCCACACGTGCGTCGTGGAAGATATTGGAACAAGGAGTAAGAGTTATTTTCTGAATTCGGGCATGGATCTGGTTGATTGACCTTGCTGGTCCTCAACGGATGAGTCCATGGCTCTTTTATATGGATCTGTTGGTTGATCTTGCTGACCTTCAACGGAGATTCCATTTTGATTTTTATAAGTGAAAATATTTTCGGTTACGACGATGAGCTAGGAACTATTGAAAAGGCCCCTGAGTGGATAGGTGGTGAGCGTTAAGGAAAAATTAGAAATTAGGATTCAATCAGATATTTAGGAGGATTATGATCATTGATACTATAGGATTATGATCATTGATACTATAGTTTCATTAAAAGATTGTTTTAAAGACAGCTGAATCTGTGAAAAAGGTAATTTTATATTGGGTGTATAAGTGGTGTGACTAGTTTTAAGTTTGCATAAATATCCGGCTAGGGGGCCTAGGAACTCTTTTCCCTGGTACCCGGGACAAAACCTAACCAAATTTTTAAATGGATCCCATCACTACAGTGGTTGGGCGGTTGGCTAACCCACAGGTCTAGATGTGTCTAAAAAGTATTGGTCTCTATGATCCAAGTGCAAGTCTTTTCCTTGATCTAACTATGGGACTTACGGGTTCGGTCAGATCAGTTCAGTTAGTTAAGGCTCTTGACTACGTTAGAGTAAAATTATCGTGGAGGAATCGCTCGTGCTTTTCGGGCGAGGGAAGTTTTTCCGGGTTCGGTTTTGGAAGAACCGAACCCGTGCTTTCCGGGTGAGGGAAGTTTTTTCGGGTTCTGTTTTGGAAGAACCGAGGGATTAGTCTCTTGTTCGGATATACGTGGGTGAGGCGCCGATGAGTGAGGGACCCTGCCCCGCGCAAGAAGTGCTACTTCCGCTGCTAGCACCCGAGAATTCGTTGCGCGGAGGGGACAGGGATCTTTCAGGGATGTTGTCTCTTGGAATGCAATAATCACATGATATGCCACTGAGCTGTTTTGAACAGATGTAGTGTGAGGTACTCTCTCTAAACACTTTGACCTTCACTTCCATCCTGAAAGCCTTGCAGTATAGGAGCAATTTCCAAGGGGTAGAAAATTCATGATGAGATTGCTAGACATAGCATGAGTTCTTGACAATCTCCATTATCAAGATGTTGTCTCTTGGAATGCATTGAATGCGGGATATGCCCAATCAAGTAGGTTGAGTAAGCTCTTAACTATTTTCAATGGATGACAAACAAAAGGGGCTTCTTCTAAACACTTGGAACCCATGGGTGAATAGCTATGTCAAATATGAGGCGGCCTGGCAAATGCATGTAAAGCTTCATACTTGGAATGATGTTGTTTTTTTAACTACACTAATTGGAGCATATGCACAACACTGCCAAGGTGAGCAAGAGGTGGCAAATTGATGCCAAAGGCTTCTTTCCAGCTTAGTAAGCATCACTTGTATCTTGGAAGCCTTGGGCAACATAAGAATAGCCAAAAAAAGAGAAAAAAATCATGACAAGCTTGCTTGGGAGAGGCTCCAAGGTTCAGGCAAGCAAGCCCAAACTGTGTTGGCTAGAGGGAGAAGCATAGGAAGGGCCATCAAAGGGAGGGCAAAAGCTCAAGAACCCTCAGCATGGGATCACCCTCTCGCTTCCTTGAAATTGTAGATTCGCTGCTGCAGATTCGAATCACACCCACTATAGATTGGAATCACCACTGCATTGGGATCGCCACACGGGATTGGAATCTTCATAGATGCAACATTGGAATCATATCTAGGTAGAGCTGATTAGAATCGCCATTGTAGCGTTGGAATTGCTACTATGAGGCTAGAACCACAATATTGGAATTGTATTTGCAAACTGCTAGGAATCATCAAAAAGGAGGACAGAGGTGGAAAAGGTAATGAAGAATTGGAAGGGTAGGTGGTCTTAGAACCAAGAGCCTAGAGATTGGAATTGCTACATGGCAGCCTAATTGCTTCAGCCACACGGGATTGGAATCGTCATAGTTGTAGCATTAGAATTGCTACTGCGAAGCTAGAACCAAAGTATCCGAGGAATCTCCCAAAGAAGGACAGAGCTGGAAAAGGTGGTGTAAAATTGGAAGGGTAGGTGGTCTCAAAACTAAGAGCCCAAAGGTAGTGCTCGGGAGGTGCACTACTAAGAAACCCTATGTATCACGTATATTCAAGGGGTATTAAAAAACCCCTTACCAGTTAATTTTTCATGAATAAAATAATACCTTTTTCTTTATGGACTTACAGGTTTTTTTTAAAAAATTGATTTAAAATATCTCTTATGTAAATGTATTTCTATAAATTTACCTTAAAATTTTGAATTAAAAAACCCGTTCATTTGAACTCATATGGTATACTTACACATTTTTTGGTGAACCCCCCGAGAGGTAGTGCAGGCACATCCATTCTTTCACATACACATCCACATCCATTCTTCACATACACATCCACATCCATTCTTTCACATACACATCCACATCCATTCTTTCACATACATATCCACATCCATTCTTTCACATACACATCAAACATCCATTCTTCACATACACATTCACATCCATTCTTCACATACACATTCACATCCATTCTTTCACATACATATCCACATCCATTCTTTCACATACACATCCACATCCATTCTTCACATACACATTCACATCCATTTTCATCACATATCATCCACTCACATCCCATATCATTCATTTACATCCCGATTCCCATGACATCACATCTCATCCATTCATTCACATCTATCTGATTCACATGTCATCCATTCATTCACATCTATCTGATTCACATGTCATCACATAAAGGTAAAGAGAAAGTGGTTGAGCCCCTTGGTATGCCTGATATTTCTATAGGGCATTCTCTTGTTGATGGAGAGTCCAGTGGCTCGGAGATGAGTTGTGAGACTCCTCTTCCCCCTCCAGCATTATGGCGTAAGACAGTCCTTTAAGAAAACAGGTTTTCTATGCAAGTTTTCAGTTTGATTTTCTTTTGAATACAAGGAGTATTTCTTGAATTAGTATCCCCAAAACTTCTTGATCGGAATTTTGAATTTCATACCAGAATTCCTCGAATTTTATAACCTTGATCTACATATCAATTCAAAGGGTCTCAAACTTAGTTTCAGATTTGGCGGGAGTTTTGAGTGTATTTTTCTAAACTGGTCACTCCTTTCCTCAAAACTGACAAAAGAGTTTAGTCTTAGTCATAATCTGATACAAGGTTCGAGTCGGATAAGATTTTTCTTGAACTTTCGTTCTCGAAAAGGTTTGATAATTCAGTTACTATTTTACTGAATTTCTTTCTTTGAATATTCACTTAACTGATTTCTAAATTAGTTATGAATTTCAATGAGGAATAAATTAATCATTTATGTGAATATTTCGATCTCGATAGATTTTTTGAATTTTCTTTTTACAATCCGTGTGAATATAAAACGATAGAAATTTCTCTCTTAGAGTATTTAATTATTCATTTATCAAATACTCATAGAATTTTAAACATAGAATTTAAGAGAATTCTAATTTTGATATAAAAATTCTTTATGCATCTATTTATGCATAAAAATCAATTTCAATGGGAATAACACTTTTATATTTAAAAAAATCCTTTTATGCATCTATTTATGCATCAAATCAAATTTAATAGGAATAACACTTTTAAAATAAAAGAATTTCTTTATGCATCTATTTATGCATAAAAATCAAATTTTATAAGAATAACGCTTTTATAATAAAAAAATTCCTTTATGCATCTTTCTATGCATAAAAATCGAATTTAATAAGAATAACACTTTTGTAATAAAAAATTTCCTTTATGCATCTTTCTATGCATAGAAATCAAATTTAATAATAATAACACTTTTGTAATTACCTCAGGAGTTGAACCGAGTTCAAGGGTACACCCTGGATGATGGAATTTTGTATTATAATAGCAAGCTATGTATTCCCAATGATGAGGGAACTAAAGGTCAAATTCTGAATGAAGCCCATGATAGCCTTATTGCAGGACATCCAGGTTGTTTCATCAAGATCGACATGTCTATGAAGAAAAGCGGACCAAAGGAAATACTAAAAAAATAAATTTTTGACACCTCAGAGTGGGGATTCCCCCTCATGAAGGAGGCGCCTATTTCACATGTGTGGTGGAGTTTTAAACTCTCAAATAATGAGATATTTCATCTCTCCTCTCTCCTAATTCAAGTCTAATTCCAAAAAGTAAGTTAAACTGACCCAAAAATGGTCAAAAATTGACCAAACTGATTTGGAAAATTCTAGAATCAGTTTGCTTGGTTAGAGGCTCATTTTTTCCTATAAATAGAAGCTCCCTCTTTGTAGAAGCTTAAAAGTGTTTTATGCACTGTTACTCTACTCCTCCCCAGAGCCAAAAACATTGAATTCTTTGATAATTCACTTGTTTTTGACTAATTCCTCTACAAAGAATTGGTGGCCACTCTTGATCCAAGCAAGAGTAGAACCCTCAATCCCTCAAGCCAAAGGAAAGCTTCCAGAGTGCTGTTTCTAGTAAATTTGTGTGTTTGGCAAGATGTCAAATGATGGCATAAACCAGATTGTTGCTGAGAAGCTTGATAAGAGCAACTTCCATGCTTGGAGGTTCAGGTTGACAAATTTCCTGATGGGAAAGGGTTACTGGGACTACATAGAAGGTGAGCATGAAGAGGCACCAGAGATACCGGAGATCAATCCGACTGCTGCAGATATGAAAGAGTTCAAGGATTGGAACCAAGGAGCCAAAAAAGTTATGTATTGGCTCTCCATCAGTATACAAGACACCATGATTGGGCACATACAGGATGCCAAGTCCCCCAAGGAGGCATGGGACACCTTGGTAAAACTCAATGAAGCGAATACCAAGGCACGAAAGATACAGTTAAAGAATGAACTTTATACTGTGGAGAAAAAGAGTATGTTTGTGAATGAATATGCATTGAAGATCAAGGGTATTGTGGAATCCCTTGTTGCATCTATTGGCATTTCAGTAGATGATGATGATAAGGTGAAAGTCTGTCCACGTGGTCTCGGGCCACAATACAAGGCGTTCAAGACTTCTATTCAGACTCGGGAAAACATTCCCAATTTCACAGATTTGGTGTCTATGTTGATTATAGAAGAGAAGAGCTTGGGTGAAGACCAACAGCCTTCACAAAACAAAAACAGTTCAGAGCAAGAGGCCTTCTACACAAGTTTAGGAAGAGGACGAGGTAGAGGAGGCCGTGGACGCGGCCAAGGAGGTGGCCGAATAGGTAATCAGAATTATGGCCAGCAGCAGCAACAACAACAGTCTTAGAATTCACAACAACAACACCACGCAGGTGGAAGAGGCCGATTCAGAGGCAAGGGGAGTCAAAGAGGTCATGGAAATTGGCAAAGGCAGTATAATGATACACGTGGATGCTTTTATTGCGGTAAGCCTGGACATGTGCAGGCAGATTGTTATATAAGAAGCAAACTGACATGAAAAATGGAAAATTGTAACAAAACAACTATGCATCCTCGAGTAGAAACAATGAGGATAATGAAAGGTTGTTTGTTATACAGCATGTCGTTAATGCCATGTCTGAAAATGTTGAAGCAGCACATAAAGATGATGTATGGTACGTTGATTCAGGTGCTTCGAACCACATGACAAGTCATGGGGAGTGGTTCAAGGAGATGAAAAACCTTGAAAGACCAAGTTTTGTGGAAACAGGGAATGACACTGCTCATCCAATTGCCCATGTTGGAGATGTGCCATTGTTTATGCAAGATGGCAAAGTGAAGTACCTTGTAGATGTACTTCATGTTCCGAATATAACAAAGAATCTGGTTTCACAGCTGGCCAGGGTTTCCAGGTTCGGTTTAACCCTGATGGCTGTTATGTTTAAGACTTTAAAGATAAGTGCACGTTGGTTGCAAAAGGCAACAGAGTGGGCAGAATGTTTACATTGAATGTAAACATGCCTGAAGTGAGTGCTGCAATGTTTACAAATGGTTCAGGAATTGTTGCAGACACAGACATTTGGCATAAAAGAATTGGACATGTGAATGTGCAGAGAATGAAGTCTATGCAGACTAAAGGAATTGTGACAGGGCTGCCAAAGTTTAAAGTTGAAGGTATGCAGAAAATATGTGAAGCATGCCAATTTGGAAAGCAAACAAAGCATGTATTTCCACGTGACAGAAATGTGAGCAAAAATGCACTAGACATTGTGCATTCAGATGTATGGGGTCCTACGAAGACCATGTCTATGGGAGGCGGTAGGTATTATGTGACATTTATTGATGACCACACAAGGAAAGTGTGGGTATACTTCATGAAGGAGAAGAGTGAGGTGTTCACTCATTTTCAAAATTTTAGAGTTATGGTTGAAAAGCAAACAGGGAAATATGTAAAGTGCCTAAGGTCAGATGGAGGGGGAGAATACTTCTCCAATGAGTTCTCTGATTTTTTGAAGAAGAATGGTATTCGGAGACAGGTTACATGCAGATACACTCCGCAACAAAATGGAGTTGCTGAGTGAAAAAACAGGCACATTGCTGAGATTGCACGAGCATTGATGGGAGAGAAGAATATGCCACATAGCTATTGGGCTGAGGCTATTTTTTATAGCAGTTTACATCATGAACAGGACTCCAACTGTAGCCATACATGATGTAACTCTAGAGGAGAGGTTTACTGGGCAGAAAACCTGATTTGTCTCATCTGAAATTCTTTGGATGCATTGCATATGTGCATGTGCCAGATGAGCTGAGAACTATGCGGGATCCAAAAGCAGAAAAATGTGTGTTTATTGGGTATTCCCTTGAGAGCAAATGGGATACAGGTGTTATAATCCTGCTACACGTGAGTTGAGGGTAAGCAGGGATACAGGTGTTATAACCCTGCTACACGTGAGTTGAGGGTAAGCAGGGATGTTTTTTTTCATGAGATGATCAGCTAGTATGCTGCTGAAAAAGAAGCTGTTGGGGCTGATGTGAGTGGAAATGTGGTTGCACAGAATGCAAGTCAGCAATCACAGTCTTTGAGTGGACCAGGAGAGTCCTCATCTAGTGGTTCAGTTGATAGACCATGGAGTGGCAGGCTATGTCATAATACCAGTCCTGCAAATGTGATTAGTACATCACATAAAGGCAAAGAGAAAGTGATTGAGCCCCTTAGTATGCCTGACATTTCTGCATGGCATTCTCATGTTGATGGAGAGTCTAGTGGCTCAGAGATGAGCCTTGATGAGGATCTTGGGATACCAGCTACTATGAGAACACCTCGTGTAAAGAAGGCTATGGAAGCCATGAATGCAAAGCTGCGAAGATCTGGGAGAGTGAAGAATCTTGTGCAGAGGTTTACCTATGATGGTTATGTGGCACATCACTATGCATACATGGCAAAGTTGTACAGGTTCTAGAGCCCACATGCATTGATGAGGCTGTTGGAAATGTGTTTTGGGAGAAAGCTATGAATGAGGAGATGGATGCACTATATGGAAATGAGACTTGGGATTTAGTGCAATTGCCCAAAGGCAAGAAAGCCATTGGATGCAAGTGGGTGTACAAAGTAAAACATAACATTGATGGAAGCATAAGCAGGTACAAGGCTAGATCGGTAGCCAAAGGATATGTGCAGACATATGGCATTGATTATGAGGAAACTTTCAGTTCAGTTTGCCAAGATGGCAACAGTGAGAGTTGTGATAGCAGTGGCTGTGTCAAAGCAATGGTCTTTACATCAGAGGTGTATATGTTGCAGCCACCTGGTTATGAGGATGTGAGTCACCTGGTTATGAAGATGTGAGTCACCGCGAGCATGTTTGTAGGTTGAAGAAAGCCTTGTGTGGCTTAAAACAAGCACCAAGAGCATGGTCTGACGAGATTTTTGAATATCTTGTCACTATTGGCTTTCATGTAGCCCCAGTGCAGATTTCTCGCTGTATGTGAGACACAGTGATAGAGGGGTTGTGCTTGTTGTCATCTATGTAGATGACCTGATCATTACGAGGGACAATGATGCAAAGATCTTGCTTAGAGAGAAGTTTAAGATGAAGGATATGGGGGAGCTCAGATATTTCTTGGGCATTGAGGTTATTAGGTCACCACATGGTATTGGATTACTGCAGAGACAGTATGGCGTCTAAGTATGGTATGACAGGCTGTAAGCCTATCTCAGTGCCAATGGATCACAATGGCAAGTTGAGTGCAGATTCAAGAGAGATTTTAGAGGATCCTACCATGTATAGGCGCATAGTAGGAAGCTTGATCTACATGCCGATCATCAGGCCAAATTTGAGCTATGCTGTTGGGTTGGTGAGTCAGTTTATGTAGGTTCCTCAGAAGTCGCATTTGGATGCATTGAGATGCATACTGAGGTATGTGAGGTCTACTTTGCATTGTGGACTATTTTATGAAACTGGGACAGAGATATGTGTACACAGATGCTGATTGGGCTGGTAGTATCTCAGATAGAAGATCTACTAGTGGCTTCATGTTTTCTTTGGTGTGGGGAGTGCTGCTGTGACTTGGAGCAGCAACAAGAAGAAGCCTACGGTTGCTTTATCCAGTACAGAGGTGCTGCTATGACAGCATGTGAGGTAGCTTGGTTGAGAAAGCTACTTGCAGATTTGGGTCTATTAATGGATAGACAAGTTGTCATTTTCTGTGACAACATTAGCAGTATAAAGTTGACCAAGAACCCAGCTTTTCATGCTCGCACGAAGCATATAGAGGTCCACTACCATTTTGTCAGAGAGAAGGTTTTGGCAGGAGACGTTGACCTTGTTTATGTCAGCACCACACAGGATCAGGTCGTTGACATCTTCACCAAAGCGTTGGGTACAGAGAAGCTCCGCAGATTCAGGGCTTCACTTGGTGTACATGAGATGGAGTTGAGCACGAGGGGGAGTGTTGAGATATCTAGCTCATCTAGTGAGGCGGTGGACACACTGATGACCTGCCTGGGGGGGAGATAGGCCCCACACTTACACCACTGGCATGGTTGGTGAGATCATGGGTGATATGCGGCCAGTGGGATGATAGGCTATGTGTGATAGCCATTCTAGAGAGACTGGCATAGTTATAGCGTCAACTCATTTAGTTGGGTTCACACTATAGAGAACCCTAGTATGTATTTGGTTGAGTACCTTTTCATATTGTGCACTCTTATCTTTGTATATGGTGTGTTGAGTGTTGTGTGAAGAAGAAGAAGATTTTCAGCCTCTCACCTTGTGTGTTCTCTTTTAGAGTTTTGTGAGTGTGCTTGAAAGAGCTCAAGCTCTCTTCTCCCCTACATCTTTTCATTGAAGATGAACTGAGTATATGGGAAAATAGCCTCTGTTTTGATGCATGTGAGGGGCAAGAGTTTCAGGATTGAGGTGAAGGCAATGACAAGATTTCAAGTCAACAAGGAGATGGAGATCAACATGAAGTAAATGTCACAAGAGGGGTAAAAAATGAAGACATTATAACAATTTTAGATTAGATGACATGCTTGTAATTTTGTAGTAAGCTCTTTTTTAACCAATCTTTATTTAATTAATATTTTTACAAACTGTAATTTTTTTGTCTAGCGGTCTAGTGTGAAAAGGCCAAACTTTAAATTTTAACTATATATAGGTTAGGTTTTTTTTTGCCTTAAAAAAAAAACTATTAATAGTTCCTTCTCTCACTTCATTTTCATTTCACTTTTTTAGAGAGCTTGATCTCAAGATCTATGTAGGCACCCACGTAAGGACACCAACATATCACCACATTAGCACAATAGGCATAGTCGTACATGGATATGGCACGCACCAAGAACACCACACGTGTTACCATGCCCTTACAAAATACAGTGCAAGGCACCCAACGACCACATACTGGCGACACCACGGAAGAGAGTGACCCCTTGGATTCTAGGACACGCCCAATGGGATCACTAGAGTCCAACCCTCCTCCCACAGCAACACCAACGCGCACACATGTAGGCCCTTCTAGTGGGAGCAAGAGCATGAAGAAGATCCCACAATGCAGCCACCCAGAGATCAAGATAGAGAGGCCGATGAGAAGTTCGACTAGGTTGGTGAAAACATTCCTACATTGCGCAGCATCACAGGTGGCAAGACCCTACTACCAGGACAGGGTCCCCTACCTACCCGGGAGGAACTTGATACACAGGTACCACAACAGCGGGAGGACGAGGATTCAGACTATGAGAGAGACCAAGGGGAGGTTCCTTGCAAGTGCAGGCAAGGGTAGAAAGGTCAAGCTCTTCAAGCCAAGGAAGTCCCAACCTTGCCCAACGCACCAACACAACACAGAGAGCTCCAAGGAGAAGGATGCACCAAGGGCATAGGGCTCTACAAGAAATCAAGTTTTATCAGAGGAACACTGAGTTGCTGATAAGAAGAGCCCCTTTTGCTTGCACAGTGAAGGAGAATCTCCAATGATATAGAACAGAGTTCCGTGTGTAGGGAATTGCCCTTGAAGCATTGTAAGAAGCCGCCGAGGCTTACCTTGTTGAGCTTTTTGAAGACACCAACCTCCTTGCAATACATGCAAAGAGGATTACCATTTTTGCCAAGGACATGCAACTAGCTCGGCGTATTCAAGGCAAGCGAGACACGATCTAGAGATCTTAGATGTTAACCTACTTTTTGAAGCAACTCTTTTGTTTCAAACCCCCCTTTGTAACAAGCCTATCTGGCTTTCATTTGTAACCTTCTGATAATTTAAATTTTAAGTTTCTCTTACAAAGTCTCGGTGTCATCATGTTTGTTTAACATGGAGTGTCTATCATGTGCCAGTTTGTCACCTAAGGCATCATAAATACTCTTAGAGGACTGAGGAAGCTGTGCCAGAACACTGCGAATTTAGCCTCTGCAATGGCGATGTAGGCTAAAAATTTGCACTGTTCTGGCACTTCTCCCCTAGCCACTCAGGATCATTTCTGATGCATTTATAATGAAGTTGAGTATACTAATTGTGAGAAACAGTAGTTTACAAGATAAAAACACCTTTAATCATGTGTAAAAATACATTGTTTGTCATCCAATGCATCATAATTGCTCCTGGAGGACTTGGGAAGCTATGTTAGAACAGTGTGAATTTAGGCAGCCGTTGTGCAGGCTCAAAATTCGGACTGTTTTGGCACTGCTCCCCAGCCACTTAGGATTATTTCTGATGCATAATGAAGTTGAGTACATTGATTATGAAAAACAGTAATTTACAAGATAAAAACACCTTTAATCATGTGTAAAAATACATTATTTGTCATCCAATGCATCAGAATCGCTCCTAAAGGGCTGGGGAAGCTGTGCCAAAACAGTGTGAATTTGGGCTCTATAGCAACGGTGCAAGCTCAAAATTCGCATTGTTCTAGCACTGCTCCCCCAGGCCCCCAGGGTCATTTCTGATGCATTTACAAAAAAAAAATGATGGTACAAACTAGAAAAAACAATGATATACTTGATGAAAATAAGTTTGCAAAAACTGTATTGTATTCATAATAAGAAGTGATACATCATCTTTACAAAAGTTTTCTTACAATATTGAGCTTCCTTCTCTTGTTATTGGGCAGAGTGTGCTCAAGGAGTGATTGGGCTATTTCTTCAGGATCCTCTCTGCCTATGCTTTTGGCTATACCTATACGAGCAAGAAGCTTACCCCTAAATCCAAAACCAAAAACATCGAAGGCAAGGGATTTTTTAATCAGAACTATACATTTGGTGCTTTGCGCCATAGAGGCTACACATAGCACCTTAGAGATGGCTTTCAAAAAGAAGAGAGTGAAGGTAGATTGAGGAGTGTAGTCCCTATGGATAATGGTGATGCCATCCATAGGAAGCCGACCAAGATAGTGCACCAATGCAGCATCATGTCCATGGACCTTGGCCTGGTCTCTGCTGTGCCGTCGCCTCTCCCAGCAAATGCGTCAATTTCAACCACCCTCTACAATCAAAGAAAAAATCAAAATATTTTCCTATACATAATTACAAATGTTTCTAAGTTGTAAAAGGTCGATTATTACCTCTTGCTCAATGTCTTCTTTTGCCAAAGTGCTGGTGTGTTGAGATATCGAGATCATCTAGTGAGGCGGTGGACACTGTGATGACCCGCCTGGGGGATAGGCCCCACACTTACACCACTCGCATGGTTGGTGAGATCATGGGTGATATGCGGCCAGTGGGATGACAGGCTGTGTGGTGACAGCCATTCTAGAGACTGGTGGCATAGTTATACCGCCAGCTCATTTTAGTTGGGTTCACACTATAGAGAACCCTAGTATGTATTTGGTTGAGTACCTTTTCATATGTGTGTACTCTTATCTTTGTATATGGTGTGTTGAGTGTTAAGTGAAGAAGAAGAAGATTTTCAGCCTCTCACCTTGTGTGTCCTCTATTAGGGTTTTGTGAGTGTGTGTGTGTGCTTGCAAGAGCTCAAGCTCTCTTCTCCCCTGCATCTTTTCATGGTATCAGAGCCAGGTTCATGCTAAGGGCTGAGCTGCAAGCAAGAGAATCACAGGAAGCAGTACGAGGGTAAGAGCTTCAACTACTCTTCCCTATTTGTGTTGGCGACTACACCCTTGTCAGGAGCTCTACGGGAGGTATCGGCAAACGATCTCTGATTGAGGAGCTTTCTTCGCGGGAGTAAAGCTTTAAGGCAACTCTATTGTTCTATCGGACAAATTTTTGGGCCGAAAATGCATTTCGGGTGCGTCAGGACCTCCGTTTTTAAGAAAGCATGCAATTTCGAGCACTGCGGGTAAGTCATTGACTCTCTGCAGAACTCTGTTTTAAGAACTGCAAGGAGATAGATTGGCTGTGCAGACACTATGTGTGCTACAAGGAGGTCAACAGTGTCCATTGGGTGTATGTATGCACATTGAGGTCACTGGTTGTGACATTTGAGTGTACTACATTACTACTGCTTTCAAAAAATACAGCAGTTTGTGCAGGACAAACCAGAGTGCTGTTTCTGGTAAATTTGTGTTTCTGGCAAGATGTCAAATGATGGCATAAACCATATTGTTGCTGAGAAGCTTGATAAGAATAACTTCCATGCTTGGAGGTTCAGGCTGACAAATTTCCTGATGGGAAAGGGCTACTAGGACTATATAGAAGGTGAGCATGAAGAGGCACCGGCGATACCGGACATCAATCCGACTGCTGCAGATGTGAAAGAGTTCAAGGATTGGAACCAAGGAGCCAGAAAAGTTATGTATTGGCTCTCTATCAGTATACAGGACACCATGATTGGGCACATACAGGATGCCAAGTCCCCCAAGGAGGCATGGGACACCTTGGTAAAACTCTATGAAACGAATACCAAGGCATGAAAGATACAGTTGAAGAATGAACTTCATACTGTGGAGAAAAAGAGTATGTCTGTGAACGACTATGCATTAAAGATCAAGGGTATTGTGGAATCCCTTGCATCTATTGGCGTTTCAGTAGATGATGGTGACAAGGTGGAAGTCTGTCTACATGATCTCGGGCCACAATACAAGGCGTTCAGACACGTCTATTCAGACACGGAAAAACATTCCCAATTTCACAGATTTGGTGTCTATGTACGAGAAGAGCTTGGGTGAAGACCAACAGTCTTCACAAAATAAAAACAGTTCAGAGCAACGGGCCTTCTACACAAGTTCAGGAAGAGGACGAGGTAGAGGACGCCCTGGACGCGGTCAAGGAGGTGGCCGAACAGGTAATCAGAATTATGGCCAGCAGCAACAACAACAACAGTCCCAGAATTCACAACAACACGCAGGTGGAAGAGGCCAATTCAGAGGTAGGGGGAGTCAAAGAGGTCGTGGAAATTGGCAAAGGTAGTATAATGATACACGTGGATGCTTTTATTGTGGTAAGACTGGACATGTGCAGGCAGATTGTTATAAGAAGCAGGCAGGCAGATTGTTATAAGAAGTAGGCTGACATGCAAAATGGGAAATTGCAGCAAAACAACTATGCATCCTCGAGTAGAAACAATGAGGATAATGAAAGGTTGTTTGTTATGCAGCATGTCGTTAATGCCATGTCTAAAAATGTTGAAGTAGAACATAAAGATGATGTATGGTACGTTGATTCAGGTGCTTCGAACCACATGACAAGTCATGGGGAGTGGTTCAAGGAGATGAAAAACCTTGAAAGACCAGGTTTTGTGGAAACAGGGGATGACACTGCTCATCCAATTGCTCATGTTGGAGATGTGCCATTGTCTATGCAAGATGGCAAAGTGAAGTTACCTTGCAGCAGATGTATCTCATGTTTCGAACATAACAAAGAATCTGGTTTCAGTTGGCCAGATGATTGAGCAGGGTTTGCAGGTTCACTGATGGTTGTTATGTTGAAGACTTTAAAGACAAGTGCAGGTTGGTTGCAAAAGGCAACAGAATGGACGGAATGTTTACGTTGAATGTAAACATGCCTGAAGTGAGTGTTACGATGTTTGTTGCAAATGGTTCATTGCAACTGGTTCAGGAATTGTTGTAGACACAGACATTTGGCATAAAAGAATTGGACATGTAAATGTGCAGAGAATGAAGTCTATGAAGACTAAAGGAATTGTGACAGGGCTGCCAAAATTTAAAGTTGAAGGTATGCAGAGAATATCATATGCTAATTTGAAAAGCAAACAAAGCATGTATTTCCACGTAACAGAAATGTGAGCAGAAATGCACTAGATGTTGTGCATTCAGATGTATGGGTTCCTACGAAGACCATGTCTATGGGAGGCTGCAGGTATTATGTGACATTTATTGATGACCACACAAGGAAAGTGTGGGTATACTTCATGAAGGAGAAGGGTGAGGTGTTCACTAATTTTTAGAATTTCAGAGTTATGGTTGAAAAGCAAACAGGGAAATATGTAAAGTGCCTAAGGTCAGATGGAGAGGGAGAGTACTTCTCCAATGAGTTCTCTGAATTTTTGAAGAAGCATGGTATTCGGAGACAGTTCGTTCGGATTAGCATCATTGCCATCATGGAGAGCTTGGGTCTCCCAAAATCTCAACATGGTATCAAATCCTTTCCATAGCTCTCCTACCTATCTTTCCTCTTCTTATTAGTCTTCCCACAGCTTAATTAGCACTAATCATATCACTAATCACATCTTATCCATTTCTCCCGCTTGTGGCCCAAATTTGACATGCTCTATTCTCTCAATCCTTTGCACCATTGCCTACACCCTCTTAGCCACACATTCCTCAACCTATTTCTAAGATACACATCCAAGGGTTTGTCCAATTTTATCCTTTACCTCCCGATTTTCGTGTTGCAACCGGCGGGCTGCTATCCATGTTTTTTTATTCATTCTTTCTCTCTACTCACAATTGGGATAATTTCTCTTAGGTTAAGTTTAGCAATGTTATGAGCTACCCACAGCCCAAATCACATGCCATTTGGTCCATTGGGTGAGTTGGAGCAAGAAAAAAACCAAATGCCAACAAGGAGGTTGCAGTTGCTGCAAACTGCCTGAAATTTAGACTTTAGTAAAGTGCACTCTGGTAGCATTTGAGAGATTATTTTGAAAATCCCAACGGTCAAAGTGTAGATCATGAGCTAACAAACAACTTGTATTTTTACATGAAGTCAATCCAACGGTTGGATCTTCTTAGATCTTCTCTACAATGTAGGCATGCCAAAACTATCTAGTTTTTCTGTTGAGGTTTTCAACATTTTCAAGTCTTTGCAAAACTTGCATCAACCTTGAATTGACACCAAAAGCACTCATATTGCATCAGAGATTCTCTCAAGAGCTCCGGAATCAAAAATCAAAAGTGGGAAGGGAAAATTTATTATTTGTATTGCACCAACTCTTTGCATTAATCTTGCTTGTATTGCTGCACATGCCCAACTTGTAATCAAGAGGTAGACACTGCTGAGTAGTACTTAGTGTAAGACCCCTCAAACATGGAATAAGAGATTAATAAATTCAATGGTGATGGGTTTTATACATGGCAAATGAAGACCATGTACATTCTTATGCGGAAGGGTCCCTTAAGCTCACAAAGCCTTTGTGGCATCACCAAGAGCAACACCACCAAGGAAAATGGAGCTTCTAGGTCATGGGCGGCTCACGAGATCAAAGGAGGGGTCAGAGGAGTCAGAGGAGAGGAGGAGAAGTCAGAAGAGGGGTCATAGGAGGGATCTCAGAGGAGGGGGCACAGAGGAGTCGTCCCGAGCTCTCAAAGGTTCCTGCGTGCTTGCAAGAATCTTTGTGGCATCACCAAGAGCAACACCGACAAGGAAAATGGGGCTTCCCAATCATGGGAAGCTCACGAGATCAAAGGAGGGGTCGTAGGATTAAGAGAGGAATCAGAAGAGTCAAAGGAGGTGTGAGGAGTGGAGGAGGAGTCAGAGGAGGGGTTAGAGGAGGGGTCAGAGGAGAAGTCTCAGTAGTCCCTTATTTTTCTTGGGTTTAGAAGGTTTTGGTTTCTCTTTTAGGTTTTGTTTTAAAACATGTTGGCCTTGGGTATAATCGCTCAAAATCTTGGCAATGAGTATTGGTGGTGAAGACTTACCCCAAATCTTTTCCCTTGAATTCTAAACTTGGGTAAAGGGATTGGAAGATCTTGGCCAGGAGATCGGCAAGCTTCAATGTGCTACATCGACAGTCATCCTATGGGAAATTACATTTCAAGAAAAACCAATGCCACAAGCAAAGTGGTATTGAAAATCATCTTATTTTGGTCATTACATTTGGAGAAAAGGAATGGCATAAGCAAAGGCAGAAAAGATTGCAATTGTTGGTATTTGCATGTTGCCTATGCTTGGACATCAGTTGTGATCACATTTTGGATTGAGTTTTGGTAAAAACTGCCCAAACGTTATGCCAAATTTTCTAAACATTTCCTTCCATACCTGTAACCTAAACCATAAATTTAGTCATTTAAGGTGACATAGGAGGAGCTGAACAAGATCTTCGGCGCATCGAATCAAAGCACTCCAAAATCAACTTGCTCATGCAATTTTACAAGCTCGACAAAGCAAACAATGAAAGCATGGCCTCACACATCAACAAATTCAAGGCGGTAAAACAACAACTCCATGCAATTAAGAAGAAAATTGATGAAGATGAAGCTATTGCTATATTGCTTAATAGTGTGGATAAAAAGCCATATGACACCATTGTTTCAACACTTCAAAATGTGGATAAAACTCTATCAGAAGTAAAGTCTTCTTTGTTAGAGTATGAAGCAAAACATAAGCCACCCACTCTCACACTCAGGACAGACTGCACTCTTCACCAAAGGAGGAAGATTCAAGAACAACAAAGAAACTACCTCAAGCACAAAGTTACCAAGTGTTTTCATTGTGGTGGAAAACTTGGTCATGTTACCAATGAGTGTCGTGACGAGACAGGGACACGCCTAAGCTTGTATGTGATCATTGTGGTAAAATTGGCCACCTAGAAGAAAACTGCTATGGGAAAAAGAATCAAGCCAACTTCACAGAAGCCATAGATGCTTCAAAAACACTCTTTTAAAGAAAAAGGAAAACATGTATGCTTCACCCCTTCTCTCTACCAAAAGTACTTAAGATTTTGTAAACCAGCCCCTCTGAGACCGATGATGTACTTATGCTAAGAAATGGCCAAAGTAGCCTATCACCCCTGCATGTGATTTGCCATGTCGGCATCAAGGGGGGGTTAGTGCCAAAGTAGCACATTTGTATCTTGGGTCAAAGCAACCCTAGCACATAGAGGGAGTTAGGAAGAGTGAAAGCTTATTTGTATGACTCGCATCCAACCACCTAGAAGTAGCCCAAAGCTTATTTATATGACTCGCATCCAACCACCTAGAAGTAGCCCAAAGATTTGTATGACTCGCATCCAACCACCTAGAAGTAGCCCAAAGATTTGGCACCAAGGGGGTGTGTGTTGGGAATTGTGGTGCCAAAGTGCACTAGACAAGAGGTATGGAGTGAGAAATGCCATATGGCAAGAACAAAGTAGTGGCTTGATTCCAAGACCGCTTTTGCTATCCACAACGAGAGACAGACATGATCAACTAGTGAGTACCCCTCTTCCCTAAGTTCGTTATGATTATCCAATTTTTGTAGCCAAACTTACACAAGATTTGATTTAATTCATCCAAATTTGAATTGGTTCATCTACTTGGATGTGATTCTAAAGGATATCATATAGTTGTTAGATACACCAAAGTTGTAAGTGCCTTGGCAAAGCATGCATTGAACAATCTATTTCTGAATATAAGTTATTGATATAGGGGGAGTGAATTGGTTATATCAAGATTGATAACTTCTTGAAAAAGGTGAAAGAACCAGAGATGTCACACAATGGTAATTTGTGTATTGAGGTGGCTCGCTTCATATGGGCAGATTTCCCCATAGGTTTGGCAATGGAGCTCACGGGGAATAAGCACTACATGTGCCCATAGTGGAACATATATACTCCCCCAATCTATATGCAAATGTGGCAAAGTTTGCCCACATCACGATAGACGAGGGATGGTACATGACATGCTGAACATTTTGGATACATATTTGAACATGGGAGGAGAGCGAGTTCAAACTACATCGATCATATACAATGCTTCTAGACTTCTAGACCTACATTTGAACAACAGTGGAGAAGAGGTACATCAAATAACCTACATGTTTGTTTTTTTGTTCTAGCAAACTAGATTTGCATGCGCAAGATGTATCTGAGTAGAGGTGTCATCGATTAGGTTCGTAGTCTACACATCGAGGTATCTGCATGGAAATTGTCACCTCCCACACATGGATCGACAAGCGAGTGCAGAGGTCTCCAACAAGCGTTTTCCAAGAAATAGATCAATGCTCATGGACACAAGTGGCAACATCTTACTATACGAGGAGGCGCAGAGAGATTGAAGTACTTGTACAAGTAAGGCCCTACACAAGCAAGATAATAATCATGTTTTATTGAAGTCGTGGGATGTAGTTAAAATTCTTTCAATAACAACAAATATGGTTGTATGTAAATGATTGTATGTCTTCTAAGGCCCTTTAATGCTTCTGACAAGTGGATACTCAAAATATTCAGAGAGCTCGATGGTTGCACCATCGATGTCTTTGCACACTATGGTGAGATGGCAAGGCTTTGCCAAGACTTACTTTGTCATTGTCTATCCATAGAGATTGACATTGTTGTCTTGGACATGTGCCTTCAATCACTCCCTTTTGATCCCCATGAGGTTGATGTTGAGCGTGATGATGAGGGTGGTGAGGGTGATGATGATGAGGAGGATGGTGAGGGTAATGTGATGATGAGGACGATAACGAAAGTGATGAGTAGAAGCATGTTCCCATTTGTGCAAGTTATAAACTTTGGATCTCACATTTGCAATAGTTACGAGACTGAACACTTTTCTACTTGGGATGTAAATGGTATTGGATATGATCAACGTTTCTCCTTGCTTATGATGATGGCTTTTAATCATAATCTTCATGCTTATGATCATCACTTTTTAATACGCTTTTCATGCTGAGGTTGTTATTTTTGATATGACTCTGAGGAGTTGAAAGCAAGTGGGTTTGCAAGTGTTGCACGTGTGTATGCTAGGGGTGTTAGGAATATTTGCAAAGTTCAATCCTCATGTCAATTGCAAGTCTACTGAATTGTTCCCACTAACCATGATCAAGTCTACTTGCACGTGTGGATCCTACTAACCATAATCCACTAGGTCTATTGAATCAACATGATCACATAGCATCAATATATTGGCTTCTTGCTTGATTATGCCTTTTTCCATCTTTACTTTGATGTGTATTGAAGTGGTTTGCTTTGATGTGTATTGAGGTGGCTTCTTGCTTGATTATGCTTTTCTCCATCTTTACTTTGATGTGTATTGAGGTTGCTTGCTTGGTATGGACAGATTTCCCCATATGTTTGGCAATGAGGCTCACGGGCAAAAAGCACTGCATGCCCATAGTGGAACATATACTCCCCCAATCTATATGCAAATAAGGCACAACTTGCCCACACCTTCACGACAAACGAGGGACGGTACATGACATGCTACCAAAACCTTTTGGCTACATATTTGAACATAGGAGGAGAGTGAGTTAAAACTGCATCGATCATATACGGTGCTTCTAGACTTCTAACCCCACATTTTTATGATGGAGAAGAGGTATATCAAATCATCTACATGTTTGTTTGTTTTGTTCTAGCAAACTGGATTTGGATGCGCAAGATGTATTTGACTAGAGGTGTCATCCATTAGGTTCATAGTCTACACATTGAGGTCTCTGACGTGGAAATTGTGACCCCCCACACATGGATCAACAAGCTAGTGCAAAGGTCTCCGAGAGGCTTTTTCCAAGAAAGAGATCAATGCTCATGAAGTATGGCCAAAAACATGTTGCAAAACAAGCACAAGTGACAACGGGATGTAATTAAAGTTCTTTCAATAACAACAAATATGGTTGTTATGTCCTCTAAGGCCCTTTAATGCTTCTAACAAAGTGGATACTCAAAACATTCAGAGAGCTCGATGATTGCGTCATTGATGTCTTTGCACGTTATGGTGAGATGGCAAGGCTTTGCCAAGACTTACTTCGTCATTGTCTATCCATGGAGATTGACATTGTTGTCTTGGACATGTGCCTTTGATCACTCTTGATCCTCATGAAGTTGATGTTGAGGATGATGATGATAAGGGTGGTCAAGGTGGTGAGGAGGAGAAGGGTGGTGAGGGTGATGTGATGATGAGGCTGACGGTAATGAGTAGCATGTTCCTATTTGTGCAAGTTACAGACTTTGGATCTCACATTTGCAAAAGTACAATTGAACCCTTTTCTACTTGGGATGGAAATGGTCTTGGATATGATCAAAATTTATCCTTGCTTATGATGATGGCTTCTAATCATGATGGCTTATGATGATGGCTTATGATCATGTTCTTCATGCGTATCACTTTTGAATATGTTTTTCATGCTAAGGTTGTTACTTTTGATGTTATTCTAAGGAGTTGAAAGCAAGTGGGTTTGCAAGTGTTGCACGTGTATGCTAGGGGTGTTAGGAACATTTGCTTAGTTTATATTGTGAAGTTTAATCCTCATGTCAATTGCAAGTCTTACTTGCACGTGTGGATCCTACTAACCATAATCTCTTAGGTCTATTGAATCAACATGATCACACAACATCACTATATTGGATTGTTGCTTTATTGTGCTTTTCTCCACCCTTACTTTGATGTTTATTACACGTACTTTTTATATAGATATTATTACTCTTGAATTTATGGTAATTGCTTGTGCATTTAGAGTATTGGGATTCCATCTTTAAATAATGCATTTATTGGGTAATGAAGTATGAGAATCACCTGAGGTCGGAACTTGATAGCCAATGAATCACATACACAATAACTCTAGAAAATTGCAGCATCCAACCAATAGAGGTTGAGAAATATGCACAATGCAACATTAGACATGTGGAGTGGTGGTTGAACAATTCTTAGCTTATTAGAAGAGGCACTTATTTTTGAGAAAGAGGATTTTGTACAGGTGAAAAAAGGAAAGAGACCAAGCTTATGCCATGCCCTTGCATGCATACATGACGTGAGGAACTACACAATCTCAATAAGCACTAAACCGATTCATGCATATGCAAACAGACAGGAGGGCATCTCTCTCGACAAAAATCTCAATACTATCACATTTGTTACAACTTGAAAGCCTAAGGCAGCTTCGGAGCCATAGACGAGGCCACGAAATATGCAGTGAACTTGCTAGGAAGAGGTTGGAATGAAACTTTCTTACTGGCACCTTGTTTGACATATACACCAAATGTTTATGTTTGCTTGTGAAAACACAAGTGTTTGACAAGCTTCCCATGGAAGACGTGATATCATGGACAAACGTATGGTAAACATGGTTGTGATACTCATTTGATAATCTACTTAGTTGATAATGAAAAACTATTATCAACCAATTGAATCTAATAAATTGATGTCTTATTGTGTTTTGTGTTTATGATATCAACCCCTCTTTGCATGTAGTATGCCAAATCAGTTGAGGGTGGGGGGTAACCTTGGATTTTATGTGTGACTATTTATATGAGCCAACCATGTAATTACTCTCTTCACATGTACTTCCAAGATGCCTTAAGTTAGAGCTTAGAGGTCAACACGTCATAACCTGTTTGGACATAAGACCTTCTGATGTTCTTGAGTGAGCAACATCCAGTCAACGACATAGTTAATTCAAGCTCATCACAAAGCATTTGAAGCACCTTCTTAACCCCTGATTCTCCATCTACTGCAAGGCCGAAAAGAACCGGTCTTCCAATCTGAGATAACAGCGAACATATTAAGGAAGAAAAACAATCAGAAGACACTTCTAGCTAAGCATCAATATGGTTTTGTACACTTACAAACACAGCCTCTGCACCCAAAGCTAGAGCCTTGAAAATATCGGTGCCCCGGCGAATCCCTCCATCAAAGAAAACAGGTATTCGACCTTGCACAGCCGTAACAACCTGTTGAACACAACTCTTAACACACACACTCACTCCCTCACTTCCTCCAGTGTTTTCTCCAGTGTAAACTTGGAGGGTGATAGACCACAAGGTCTCTTTGTGTGCAAATGGTTAACTTGCTGTTTTTAGTGATTATTTCACACATTGACTAGCTACTTGGATCACACTTCCACCACAACTACCCAATAAGTTCTACCAACAACCTGGTATCATCTTGCAGAGTAAAAAGAGATTGCTTTAAAAGTAGAAAGGGACAAGAAGAAAGAACCTCCTCAAGGGCCAGTATGGTTGGAGAGACGAAGTCCAATTGGCGGGCACCATGATTCGAAACAATTATCCCTTCAACCCCAGCTTGTACTGCTAAAGATGCTGTTCATAAGACCACACAATATACATGTATCACAGAAGTCCATACATAATTACCTGACAAGCATGACCAACTAATCAATTTGTGAACAGCTTGAAAACATGTGCGCATGCCTGTGTGTGTTAATATATCTAGCTGGATCTCAGCCCAATGCTTGTTTTTGAGGTGGACGGAAATGGATAAAAACCCTATCTTACCATCTTCACCAGTCAGGACTCCTTTCAGAAGGATTGGCAGGTTGGTAATAGATTTTAACCATCTGATATCCTGCAAGCCAAAGCATTAATGAAGAAGTATATGAACACAAATCCACATGCTACCAATACAAAAGACATTATGACCAGGAGGAGGAGGAGGTCACACTAAGCAAAACGGCCATGGGTGGTCTTCCCTTGCTAATGAAGTGTAATAGATCATTATGTTTTTCAGGTGCTCTCCCAAGCCTTAAAGAACATTTCTACCCTGATTATCATGGCCCAAAAGAGCAGCTATGTGGTTGAGTTCTATGACTTCGTCAAAGCTTGAAAGGACCATGCACAATGGGTGCTCTGCCCTGGTATATCATTCAAGTGCTTGGCCAATGGCCCACTAGCCTGAAAGATGGATTACAAGGTTCAAGAGAGGAAGCACTAGAAACTCTGTGGGTAAAGATTAAGAGAGGGTTAAGATGATCGAGCATGACTTGCACGTAATGAATGTTTCCATCAATGAAGGGTGTTCAAATTGTAATCATGCATTTATAACTTAGACTAAAGTTTTGAGCAGAAACACATGAGCACTGAGACAGGCATGCCTTCGTTAAATTGGACAATTTGAGGGTCAATATACATGCATAATATTGGATGCATGGCATGAATAAACCACAGGTGGCCAAGAACACCAAGATAAGAAGACTCAACAAAGAATGGGTTCTTGATGGGGGAGACATACACTCATAGCATCTGGCACTTCCAAATCTGAACATTGCCCAGTGGTTTTATGTATTAGAGATCCAGGATACCATGGCTTTACTCCATTTCTATTCATATGCAGAGCTTTCGTGACAGGTGATAGATATATGGAGGTCTCATGCTTTTCTGATGGCCCAGTGAGTGTCGCATCCACATTGCAGCATGTCAGTGATTTTTACCACAGGATGGCCTTACTTAGAAGACAAAAGGTCATTGACCATGAGAGGGCTCTCAAACATAGGGTATCCCCATTTAAAAGAGAACATGCAAAGCACCCCAATGCTCAATGGATTGCAAATACTTTATGTACTTCTCACAGAGGGAGAGATTAGAGAATGTAGCAATGAAAGCTTTTTCAGGTGTTGAAGTAGAGGCTTCCGGCTTCTCTCGCAAATCTTCAAGTTCTTCATCTTCCTCTTCTGTAGCAACAAGGTTGGCATCGTTCTTTTCTTGCTCTTTAGCCAAACACTTGAAGCATCTGTCCTCAGTATGACCCAGCTTTTTGCAGAAGGTACATTTGAAAGTTCTCCCTTTGTTTTTGTCCTTTGATGGCTAGTGTCTAGAGTGCAGCCACACAATAGTGAGGAGAAGAGGCAGAGATAATAATTAACAAGAGAATCAACACAAGATTGAGGGGATTGTGGGAGTACAAGATGTGAAAAAGCATGAATTCATTATAGAACTAGGTCCTTTTCATAGGAGAGACCTCATTACATATTCTAAGCATATGCTAGATGTGATGCCACCACATATGCTACATATGATTCCACCACATATGCCAAATATGATGCCACCACATATGCCTTTTAAGAGGCTATTCCTACACAAGAGACTTGTACATACTAGCAACACACATTGGAACCGCTTTATTTAAGGCTTACATTCAGTGCTAGTTTACTCAACCACCTAGCACTTGTTTATTCCCACATTAATCACTATTAATATTTAACA
This sequence comes from Cibotium barometz, assembly GCF_041138505.1. Lineage (NCBI taxonomy): Eukaryota > Viridiplantae > Streptophyta > Polypodiopsida > Cyatheales > Cibotiaceae > Cibotium > Cibotium barometz. The sequence goes on along the minus strand of NC_141087.1, from coordinate 36,328,163 downwards.
TTCCCCCCCATAGTGATAATGTGGCTAGAAATCCTAGTCATCTTGGACTAGGTTTACTTTATCTTCTGGTTGCTGCTTCTTGTCGTCGGAGGTAGAGGAAGCAGAGTTTGCAGAATCTTCATCAGCTTTCAGCTTTGCGAGCCTCTTCCAACACTCTTTGATGTAGTGCCCTGGCTTGTGGCAATAGTGACACTTTCCTTTCTTCTTCTTGGTGTCACCCTGTGACAAGTCCACTTTGCCTTTGTCCTTGCAAAAGTCTCCTTTGCATGCATCACCCCTGGATCTGTTCTTCCTTGTCTGCTCCTCTTGGAGAAGTAATCCAACCAACTCCTCAAAGGATATAGGATTGCATCCTCCTCTCATAGAGAGATTCAGAGAAGTATGGAAACTCTGATAGGACTCAAGTAAGGAGTTAAGAACGGTGGTGACCAATTTCCTGTTATCAACTACCTCATCTATATTCAGCTAGTCACAGGGAATGGGCATTTTTAGACTCGGGAATGTTGGGGATGGTAGCATCTTCCCGTTCCCATTCCTGTCCCATGTCACTCTATAGTCACAGGGAATGGCCATTCTCAATCTTTTCCGTCCCCGTCCCAATTTCACGTCCCATGTGACTATGGTTCTTTGAGGTCTGTTACCTTGGTAAGATGATCTGAAATGGAAGCACCTTTATTCATGGTCAAGTTGTCCAGCTCCCACATCAAGTACATGACTCGTGCTTCATTACGGGACTGGAACATGGTCTCAAGAACCACCGAGGCAGCCTTTGCAGAGCTGCAGGATCGGATGTGAGGTGTAATCGAGCGCTTGACTAAAAGAGCAATCATGGCCATTGCTTAAGCATCACGGACATCCCACCGTCTTTGGTCTTCAATGGGGCCAGGAGGCGGTGCTGTAATGCCTGACACAACTTGTGCCACAATTTGAGTCGCCCTTAAAGTTGAGGCACCAAGAGTTGGTGCAACGAGACGAAGCTCTTGCCCCGTGACAATCTCCTATAGCCCCTTGGCAATTAAGAGATTCTTGAGCATGAAACTCCATAACGAGTAGTTGGGACCATTAAGTTGATCTTCAGTTGTCATGAAGGCACCAAATCCAAAAAGCTCAGTGGAAGTGGCTCTTTGCGACATCCTCACAGTAGTACGAAATTTTCCAAAGCTAGAGAGAGAACTAGAAACAGGAAGCCCCTCCCCCCCCCCCCCCCCCCCCCCCCCCCCCCTCAATGTAAGCTCTTGGAAAATACGAGAAAAAGAGATTTACGGGAGTGTGCACACAAGGCACCAGGATATGACGAGATTGAAGGTGTGATCGTGGAAGTATACAAAGAAAAAGGTGTATACTTAAATGAGCTAACACAAGACTCCGAGAATAGTGCACAAGAACTAGAGTGTCTATGATGCATGCAGCACAGAGGCCTTGAATTTGACCAAAAAAAAATGAATGGAAAAGAAAGCCCCAAATCTATGTACCTCGAGCAAAATGCTTGTGTGAGCTGATTTGTATCTCCTCTCTCCTCCTCCCTTTGGCTCCCAAGCAAAGTGGCCAAGCAGGTCTTAGAGCTAGCTGAGCCGCGCATTGAGGCGAAGCTGAGCCAAGTTGAGCTGCGGCAACGGACTCAGGCGGCATAACTGGGCGCAGCACTAGCTGAGGCAGTGATAGTGGATGCAGGCACCAGTTAAGGCGGTGGATTTGGGTGCAAGCGGCGACGGGCGGAGGTGGCGCTCGTTCTTCAGTGGCTCCGGCCAACTGGTCGGCAGAGGTGGTGCGCTGGGCACTAGTGCCACCCGGTTGAGCGGCGGCGGCAGGCTCTAGAGTGGCGGCGACTGGCTCTGGACAGCGGCAGCACCTGGTGATTGGCTCTGGGTGGCGGCGACTGGCTCTGGATCGGCGGAGATGAGCACCTGGCTTTGAGACGGCGGCGACGAGTGCGAGTGGAGGTCGTGTGGCTGCAGCAGAACCTTGCTCTGATACCAAATGATGGCAAGTGTCTAGAGTGCAGCCACCAAATAGTGAGGAGAAGAGGAAGACATGATAATTAACAAGATAATCAACACAAGATTGAGGGGATTTTGGGAGTACAAGATGTAGTGGAAAAGCATGAATTTATTATAGAACTAGGTCCTTTTTTTAGGAGAGACCTCATTACGTATTCTAAGCATATGCTAGATGTGATGCCACCACATATGCTCTATATGATTCCACCACATATTCTAAGTATGATGCCACCACATATGCAAAATATGATGCCACCACATATGCCTTTTAAGAGGCTATTCCTACACAAGAGACTTGTGCATACTAGCGGTTGTTCACACACATTGGAACCGCCTTATTTAAGGCTTACATTCAGTGCTAGTTTACTCAACCACCTAACACTTGTTTATTCCCACATTAATCACTATTAATAGTTAACACCCTTCTGTAACTTTTCTCCAAGTCAAGACTAGTGGCATTGTGGTCTTGAAGCTGTCTTTCCTTATCAATGAGAAATGCCACCATGCTATCATATGTCAACTCATGGGACACTCGAAGTGTAGACAACACTTCCTTGAAGGTGTCTATCTCTTGAAGAGAACTGCCTTTTAATCATCCTCATGAAATTTTGCATTTAATGTTGTGAGTTGTTGCAGAAGTCATCCTATTGTGCTGAGATGTTCTTGGAGAGTGCGATGTTCTTTCATTTTTAAAAGTACTTCAAAAAGACCTTAAGAGTTATTAATTTTGTTTCCAAATAAATTCGCAACCTTATTCCATACCTCTTTTGCAGATTTGTCAAAGTTGAGGTGGTGTATAAGACTGTTGATGAGACAGAGACCAGTATGTACCAAAGCTCTATCATTTTGGTCGTTCCATGCTTTCACTTCGAGCGATATCGCTGCTCCCTTTGGTTTTTCCTCGGTACCTTTGACAATGTCCCAAATCCCATCTCATCAAGAGTAACCTAATCTTCTTAGTTTGCCAAGCTGGGAAGCGTCCCAAGGAGGTGCTCAGATCCATAAGAAGAATGCAATAGGGTAGCAAATGGAGTGGTCTACAATAGGCGAAGCCAAAGGAAATCATTTCCTAAGGGTATATAGTAAGAAACCGTACATCATTAAGCTCTCAGATCAATTCGAAAGACGTAGCAACAGGCATGATTAGTTCCGACAAGTGACTCGTCACTGTGTTGAGGGAAAGGGATAGCAAGCATGGGGATGGCAATGGAACAAATGCTCAATTCTTCAGCAAGACTTGGAAGTGGAGATCAGAAGTGGAAGGTGTTCGGACAAAAATATCAAAGTCAATAGTCCAGAAAGGAAGGATGACAAAGTGTCCAACCCGTCATCAAGTTTAGCAGGAGGGGATGTCACATGCATGCCTATGCCATGGCTAATGAATTGATTTGGATTCCGATTGAAAAATGACGATTCTTGAATTTTGGTTGAAATGTAATAAGCAGTAGAATCCCTCTTAAGTCAGCATCCTGTTCATAATGAAGCTTAGGACTGTGGATAAGTATAGCAAGGCTTCCGAGAATGCAACACTGCTTCTATTGAGGTCCATGGTAGTGCGAAGACTGATGGAAGTTCTGAGCAACAGCAACAAGATGTGTAGAGTTTCAATTACCCGATTTTCACCTCATTATTGAAAAGCCATAAATTTGATTTTTGGCGCGGACTTCTATAGATGTGGCATAGGTGACAGAGGTGCTGCTGATGATGTCATGTTGCTATTAGTGTGATCTTGGAGAGCACAAAAGACACAAGGTTGTGCAAGAGGCACAAATAATGGACAGCAATGGAGAAGCATGCAAGAGAAGAGAGGCATGCAACTAGTGCCGCACAGGCAGGCACAAGCGAGTTAGAGCCATGGACAACAAGGCAGAAGCTCGTCGCTGCAGAGGCAAAAGGCCATAGGTCGACACAAGGGGGGATAGGCACCTAGTGAGGCTATACGTGAGAGCATATGGGCCAAAAACGAACCAACGAGGCAAGGCTAAAAAGCACCACAACTGTGGAAGAGTGTATGAGGTGGCAGAACAAAGCTGACGAGCAGATGAGGTCGACCACGTAAGAGGTGCAGCTCACCCGGGTGTCTTGCGGGTGATTCACTAAGGCACTAGCACCAGCGGGAGGAGGGAATGGCAACATGAGAGTTACAGGAAGTGCACGAAGAGGTCGCCATGGCGAAGGTGTTGCGCAGGAAGAAATGTCAATTGGGCAAATGCACAATTAACGAGAAGTGCAAAAAAACGATAGACCCCTCCTAGCGATGCTATAAAACCCTAGATGTGTAGAAACGAATTGAGAGCTTAGATCCCGTGCTCAGCAAGAATCGGCTATGGCAAATGATGCTCCATGTTTAAAGTGAAGATAAAGTGAGAGGGGAAGACTAATGTAAACTTAATGCAAAGACAAATGATAGCACCATACAAATGAAAGCTTGATTGATGTGTAAACCTTCCAAGTACAATGCTCTTTTATAAGCTAAAAGCCTTATCTTTCTCAACACTCTACTCACTGAGGCAGTAACACTTGGCTAAACCAGTGGCATCACTACTAACACACAAACACATTAGGTGGTTATAAGCCCCTGCTCACACACTCTTAACACACATACACCTTTTAAGGGGTGTTCACACACACAGAAAGCTCCGAATTACCTAACACCTTTCACTGCTAAGGAGTTGAGGCACGCACTCCATGCATTACCTCAGGGTAAGTGTCCAAGGGATGATGGCCTCTCACCCACCTTTTTCATGACATTTTGGGATGCCTTTGAGGAGCATGTCACTATGGCCCTTCAAGAGATGTGGAACATGGGGAGGGAGTATGCCTTCTTTGCTTACTGAGGGTCTTATTCACCTTATCCCAAAAGGTGCCGATAAGACAAATACGTATAGAATACTTGCCAAGGCAATAAGCATGAGGTTCCAGCCAGTATTGCAAGATGTGATTCATGATACACAGAATGGTTTCCTTCAAGGAAGGAGCATCTTTGATAATATCTTTCCTTTTTGCAAGGTGGTTGACTGGGCTAAGGAAAGCAACCATCCCCAAGCCACTTTGAGAAGGCATAAGATAAATTTGATTGGATTTCCTTGAAGGAACTCTTAGATGTATAGGATTCTCTTGAGACTGGATCAGAGGTGTTACATGCTTGTATCGGGATGCTCTGATCGCTGGAATGTGCTCGCATGAGATCTCTCGTTCTGTACGACATGGATGCCCCTTAGCCCCCGTGTTATATCTCATTGTTACTGAGGCTATGAGCATCTTTCTTCGCTCTGCTACAAGGAGTTTCTGGTTTGAGTCTTCCCTTGCGTAGTGAGGATGAGAGTTTGGACTCTAATCTTGCTGATGGTACTACTATGTTCCTTGTCCTGTCATCTGATGTGCAGGGTAAGTCCCTCCCAAGCCAAGCACTTGGGTCTTGAAATGATAGAAATTGGGCTACCACCTTGGTGGTCCTCTGGGTCCTCAAGCATGTTGAAGCCCCCGCCCATGCACCAAGCGTCTATTGGAGGTAGATCCTGGAGCACCTGAATCCAAAAGGTAGTACGGTCCATGGCTCCATTGGGAGCGTGGTAGATCTTGAGGAAGCTGAGCTTGGTGTCCCCAACCTGAAGAATCAACCATTACACTGTGTCGCTGTGTCCAGCACCTGGGAGGCCAAAGACTCACCCACAAAACTGCATGCTCCACCTTGGTTTTAGCGGGGAGCCCACCAGCAGGGACCAATAGGGGAGACTCTCCCCACAACGATAGATAGCAGTGAGTTGTGACGTGATGCTCTTGGATCATGAGAATGCCAATGATACCCCCCAACAAGGGCTCTATAAGTTCCGTCATGACTATGGCCTTGCACCTTAGAGGTGCCTCCTAACCATCAAACATTGCCTGAGATGGCTGAAATGCTAGGTGTCTCAACGACAGGGCCAGTCTCTCCATGGCGCGGCTGATCTTCAAAGCGGATTTCGAAGGGGAATAGTGGATGTCGGTGCAAGGGCAGAGCTGCTCTAGGTATGCTCAAATGCGGGCTTCCACTCCTCCCCAAGCAGCCTCAAGTGCAATCTACTCGCGGTGGAGGTGCCTCCCCACTTAGCTATGAAGCTGAGGTGGAAGTAAATAAAGAGATGAAGTGCCAATGAGGTGATAGCTCAAGTGGTGAAGGCGTTTGCCTAGGACCAAGAGGTCTTGGGTTGCAGACTTGCTGCATCCTGCCTACAAAGTACCAAGGCTCTTCGCTGATGAGGAGCTACTTTTCGATCGAGATGCCTAGTTGTCAAAGATACTTCCCGTCCACGAGCAAAGAGAGTTCCTCCAAGAGCTCATTTGTTACAATGATCAAAGGGGAGCCGCTTTCACGAACCCACTTTACTCGAGTAGGGAGTCCATGATCCGGCCACTTTTTTCGTATCAAAACCCCCCTTGGTGCTTCCTTGGAGGTATTGCCTACAAGTGAATAAATAAGCGCTGACAGGCGGGCTATCTACAGGCGGTAAAATTTGGTAACTATGGGAGGATCTTGGACCAAAGACCAATTGAAAAAAAAAAGAAAAAAAAGATGACGTCTCCTCTAACTTGGAAGAAGGTTAAGGAGCTCCAACTGAGTCGTCGCCCAAGAACTCACTCTCCTCTCACTATCTACTCTCTCTCACACCAAGCGTAGATAGGAATATGTACTAAAAAGCAAACTAACCTCTACTCTCAACTCTCTCACACAGACACACATAGACAAGAGAAAAGAGCAAGTAGAACGCTTAGAAAACTCGTTTAGCACAAAGGGGGGTTGTATCAATTCATTATGAGATAATGCCTTATGTACAACTGGCCCTTATGGGCTCCCAAAACTCCTAGGTTAACTACATGAGCTTGGGTGTGGCCAACTTTCTCGTAAAGGTCATAACTTTTATAGTGCCTTTCCATGACACTTAACCCTCAATCTAGCCTAAAAGCCTAATCACCAAGTTTGTAGCAGTTGTGATTTCAACGTGCCTGGAGCCTCTTGAGCGTTCACCTCAAGTATGGGTATGATGGCGTCTAGAAGCCTGTGTCAAGCATGTCCTCCAAAGTTTGATGAACTACATAGTATTAGTCAAGATACTAGTGGAGATTATTAATCCCTTGCCTTCTTTTGATTGAAGTCTTCACTATCTTTACATGCTTTTTCTCTGCATATTGCATACTCCAAAAGCAAGACACTACTAACATGAGAAAACCCCAATTTCTGAAAACGCTAGCTTGCATGACCTCATTATCATTCTTCTATCCATCATGCATATCATGGAAAATCACAACATCAATCTACTGACAAACATGAGAATACAAGAGAAAATACTAACTCCATGCACCATAAAAAACCAGATTGGTTTTTCACGTCATAGGAAATTCTTGGCTAAAGGTCAAAACACAAAATTAAGAGCACAACCTTGGCCATCAGTCCCATGCATAATGTGTAACCGTGAAAAATTGAGTTAGTTTTTCAAGCCAAGTTCAAAAAGTGGTTTTTCACGCTGGCACTAACCTGAAGAAAAGTAGCAAGAGACCATATTTTCTTATCTTTACTACATCATGCTAGCCCACAATGCATGCAAAAAGGTAAAAAATCAACTCCCAGGTTCACCATGAAAAACTAAGTTTTATCACACCGTGAAAAACATTAGGATTTTTCCGTCTGAGATTAACTTCATTTTCATCTTCTAACATTGCTTATTGACCTATACTAATGTCAACTAACCCATCTCAAACCATAAAAACTCAAAAAATGAAACCATGAAAAACTGGGTTTTTTACGACCATGAAGTTTTTCACGTCCACAAGAATTCAAGAGAAATAGGATTCAAGGCCTTTTTTAGTGCTCCCCACTTGCTATTTGCGCTTAAAATTATTGTTCGACTCATGCTTAATAACCATGGAAAACCCAAATCTTGGTTTTTCACGCCAATTCAAGAGAAGCAGATATAGCACCCAGTACAGGTTGGCAAGCCGTGGTGCCAATGTCTACACAAGCTGAAATGCCTTTGCATCAAACAGAATGAATGCCCATCACAGAGTATGCCAATGCCACAGCCACACGCACATGTAATGCAGGTCACAGAGACTGTAGATACAAGTATGTCTGTCACCATGCCATCATCACAAGAAGTGTGGATGTTAATGCGTTAGCACAGAGGTTAATGCATGCCTTAATAGACATGTAGCAACTCACAGCACCTATGCCGACTCCCATCATGTTCACTGATGCAACTGCAAGTGCATCACCCAAGCATGATCGTGATGCAGGTAGCTCGACTGGGTGCTAAAAGGAAGATATTCAATCTATCACATGAAAGTCTGAGAATGCCAAATCTCCCACTCATGTATCAAGTGGACAAGCTGCCCATAGAAGTCACACAAGGTGTGCTGATCGGACCAAATTGTCACAATCTACACATCGGGATAGATGTGGAGACTCCACAGGTTGTCAACCTGAGACCATCAATGAGTGCAAAGCTTCAGGACCGATGGACTTATTCAACCACATGGTATATCTTAATCCCCATTTGAAGCTGGACCTCAGACACTAAGGATGCATACAGGTTAACCTTTCCATAGGTGGACCCTTTTGAATTCATGATTTGATATATGTCCAAGCAAAAAAAAAAACAATAGTAAGACATGACTCCATGGTGCTAGAAGCCAAAATAGGACCTTTCCTCTTATTCTAAAACAGGCTTACTGAGAACATTTGAACCTACTAATTCCAACAGAAGGAAGAGGACACCACAGACGAAGCAACTACCTTCCAACTCAAAGACCTGTCCATGGTATCAGCAGCATATGCCTCCAATCCAGAGCCTTTGGACTGCAAAACAATAAAACTTGTTAAAAGCAATTTCACCTAGACAAATCTAGAAGCCTACACAAACATTTTCTGTTTTAAGTAATCCTTTCATTTAAGAAAGCTTTCAAAGGCAGAAAGTCCAAAATAAAATATCATAGGACTAAAAGCAGCCACACGTATTCCGCATTGGCTTTGAGATGTTCCAAGGACTACTAAGCTGTTCCGCAAGCCATGTAATTACTCTTGAGGGAAAAGATATATATGCTTAGTAATTTTTATTGAAAAAAGGAGTCTTCTATTGAGACTAAACATATGAAAGTCAAGAGTCAACCAAGTAATAAGAAAGATTGACTCATAAACAAAATCAGTGCTAGCAGAGCCAGATAATCTCAGTTGCACACACACACACACACTGGAAAAGAAAGAAAGAGAAAGAAAATTGTAAGACCACAAGGGTCTATAAGACAAAGATAATACATCAACAGGATCTATTGTACAAATTAGTATGAAAACAAGTTTTGAAAAAGTCAGACAACCCGTGATTAAGAGACCCCACATCCCTGTTTGGGAGCGAATATGTATTTCTCCTGGATAATCACTCATCCATCCAGTCCAGAACCACCTCTGTACCAAGCTATGAATCGTGAACAAGTGACTGGACCTCCCCCAACTGTGCACCTACCTTCGCCATCGCCAGCCCAGCTTCCTTCCGCCCCAACCTCGCACTACTGCCTTGCCATCGCCCTTTTCTCTCACCATCTCCCCTTCCGCCTCGTGTTCCATTTGCCTTCGCCATCGCCTACACCCCTCGCCCTTCTCCCCTTCCACCTAGTGTCGCCTCCCATCCCAGCCCTCTCTTCTTCCACCTAATGAGCCCCCGCCCCTTTTCCCATTTGGCGCCGCTTCACCCCAGGACTGGCAGTGATTACTCTCCATCGAAACCCATGCCCAAGACTCTTCGAGTGGAGGGCAGTTCTGACTATTCCGCTTCTCACCGCTTTTAGCTATGCAGATTGTTTCATGAAACATCCAAAGGTTGGGCGGCCTACACTGCTTCCAGAGGCGTGGTGTCCTTAGAGAGGAGCTCCACATAGCAGCAGGGCAGCAGACACCTTCTTGTCCCACTCTTTTGGCCCCTCTAAGACACACAGTGGAGTATGCATTTCCATCAGTGAGTAGCTTTTGCCGGCAGCAGAAGACTCAAGAACCACTGTCACTGGACAAGCTCAGTGGGTTACAATCAGGATAGGGGAGCACTATGTTGGCTTTCTAAATGTCTACACGCCTGTTAACCCTCATTGGACACCTTTCCAGCGTCAACGCCATCCATTGGCAACCGTCACTTCATTTGGCCATTGGCATTAGAAATGCTAATATCGTATATTTTACGTGTGTGATCATTGCTTGTCTATGAAAGGCATGCCATGGGATTAATTATTCAGATTGCATGCTTAGATTAAGTGTTTGTACAAGCCTAGGCACCCTTGGATAGCCATGGAGCTATATTTTAAGTATGGCCGGCCAAGGTATGAATGCTTGGGACCAAGATAAGGGTCGATTTGTATTCTAACCATTCATTTTCTTATGCAACGAATAGAGTGCTCTTCTTCTCCATTCTATAATCTCTTGCCTAATCTAATAAGAGCTGCTATATGCTCATTGTGTATGTGTGAGAGAGAGATTGAGTGAGAGGAGGGTCGAGCTTCCATTGGAGTGCGGCGGTGAGTGGAACTCTCGCGTGCTCCTACATCGACAACAGCCACGAGATTCTCGCGTGCGACAGCAGCCACGAGAATCTCAAGAACCAACATTCAACGAGGTGAGTGACACACCCCCGTTTGCATTTTGTGCATAGGCCATGGTAGATTGGCTTGTAGGTTGAGCTGTTTGTACTCCCAAGGGCAATTGGGCAAAGCCCCACAACATTTGGGCGTTCCCTGCGTCTTTCTTGTAGCGTAAGGGCCCTCCATAAGTGGCGCCGTTGCCGAGGAATAGCTCCATCGCATAGGCAATGTGCATTTCGGATGCGTATGTGTAAGGTTAATTTCTATTATATTTTTGATTTTTTGTCTTGTTGCGTTTTTTATTACAAATTTGTCTTTAATGTGTTTTTCATTAAAATTTCTAGTGTTTCTGCAATTTCTGGTTTTCTGTAATTTTTTGGTTTTCTACATTTTTTACATTTTCAAAACGAAAAAACTGTCAAATGAGCATATAATGGAAAGAATTTAATTAAATTGACCTTAGAATTAGCTTCGTAGTATAGTTTTTTACTCTAATTTGGATTCCTTATATGACGAAATTGGAATAGAAACTGAAATTAAAGAAGGATTTGCAAGACACAAAAAATTCTATGTTATTGTAGGCTTTCTATATTCTTGCATTAGTGCAATTACGCAAGTTAATTAGGCTTATTCCTCTTTGGAGTCTCTTGACTAGCTGGCTGCATTTAATACGTACAACCTTTGAGGCCACTAGTCACAAAAATCCGAATTTTGACATTAACCAATTTTGGATAATTCGGGATCGGCTGGGCACATTCAACATGTGCAGGCTTTTAGGCAGACCTCCAAGTCAAAGATTCCAAACATACCCCTTCTCGGTAAAAACTGAAAAATCAAAGCCGCGAAAGTAAAAAATAATACAGTAAAAAAAAGAAAAAATGAAAAAATGAAAAAGTTTTTTAAAAAAAAAAACGTAAAAGAGATGAGAAAAAAAAGGTCGGAGGAAAAAAAATGTATATATATTTTTTTAAAAATACACGCATAAGTTTGCTTGATATATGTTTTAAGCCGTTGCGATCATTTTGACGCAACTTATGTAACACCGAAAAAAATGTGTTTTTCCATAGTTAAGGAGCTTCCTTAACTATGGGAGCCAACGCCATCAACGCTTGACTAACCCGAAAAAAGTACATTATTTTTTGTGCCAAACGAGTTAAGAAACACCAAACACGTGTTTTGAAAAAACTTTAGATAATTCAAAAAAAAATCCAAAAAAGAAAAAACAAAGAAATGAGTCACTATCAACTCTTGATCATGAAAGGAAATATTTTCAAAAGAAGTATGAGGGTTGTTTTGTAGATACTCTTCCAAGAGAGCTACCTCCAAAGAGACTAGAAGATCTTAAGATTGACATCATGCCAGGAAGTTCACCTCCTAATAGACCTCCTTATCGAGTGAGTCAGACTCAACAAGATATTATGAAGCAAGTGACGGAGCTTTTGGAAAAGGGTTTGATTCGACCTAGCTCATCACCTTTTTGCTCCCTAGTCTTATTGGTTCAGAAAAAGGATGGTTCTTGGCATATGTGTATTGATTACAGGAGTCTTAACAAGATCACTGTAAAGAACAGGTTTCCTATCCCTAGGATTGATGATATCTTGGATAGATTGGATGGAGCCACTATCTTTAGCAGGATTGACTTGAACAGTGGTTACCATCAAGTCAGGATTGTTCCAGAGGATATTCATAAGACCGCATTCAGGCCTACCTTTGGACTCTGAGTATTTGGTGATGCCTTTTGGTCTCACCAATGCCCCGGCTACCTTCAACTGAATGATGGAAAGAATATTTCGAGCACATAGAAAGTTTGCAGCTACTTTCGTTGATGACAATATTGTACATTCAAAGAACGAAGAAGAGCATCGAAAGCACTTGGACATGGTATTTCAGGAATTGCGTAAGCACAAATTGTATGTGAATGGCAAGAAGAGTGAGTTCTTTTTGTCAAAGATTCACTACTTGGGCCATATAGTGTCCAAGGAAGGGTCGGGATGGACCCAAAAAAAGTCAAGGCTATTATGGAATGACTAGAGTTGACTAGTGTGCATGCAGTTCGAAGTTTCCTTGGCTTATGCTCTCATTACAAGAAGTTCATCAAGTGGTCTGCCGTGGTAGCAAGTCCACTACATGATTTGACAAAGAAAGCCATGGCATTTCGATGGGCCAAAGCCGAAAAAGAATCCTTTAAAGCACTAAAGTTTTATGCTAGCAAAGGACCGGTATTGATTATTCTAGATTTGTCGAAGCCATTCATGGTAGAGTGTGATGCTTCAGGAGATTGCATTGGAGCAGTCTTGAACCAAGAGGGCCATGCCGTGGCCTATGAGAGTCAAAGACTTCAAGGAGGCGTAAAGACCGCACCCACATACGAGAAAGAATTGATGGCTATCATTCATGCCTTGAAGATTTGGAAGCACTATCTTATGGGTGTTGAGTTTGTTATCAAGACAGATCATCAAAGTCTTAGGTATTTTATGTCTCAACCTAATGTCACATGCACTCTGCACTGTAGTGCATGGTGACAAGATGGCTCATCATCAATGCAACATTGTATAGTAGTAGAACCCTTTAGGATTTGATATTTGTCATATGCCGTGACCCCATTGTAATCCTCAGTCCAGGATATGTCAGGCATGAGCTACATAGGTCATTCCTCAGCCTTAGAGAGTCAACCAGTCAGTCAAAGTCCCTTAACCCACTTGGAGAGAATCATTCATGCATATAAAAGTCAGTAGAAGCCTTAGGGTTTACATCAGATCATGTTTACATTTTGCATAGCATTCATCCCATATGCATATAGACCATCTAGACCATGGCAGAAGCATCAGAATATCATTCAGCATTTTATCCTATTTATTAGCATTTTATTTGAAAATTTTCCATAATATTTCAGCATTTTTAACATCATTATTTGATGTAGCAAGTCGTGTAGCAAAAAGTGCTACAGTCGGCCAGCTTTTACAGCTAGCCGACTAGATCTTGCCCATATAAATAGCATCGCTCTTGCATTCACAATCATTCAATCACCAACCTTCAAGCGTTTCATCCTTCAGCACAAGGAGCATCAACGATTGAGCATCCAGCCCCACATCATCAAAACGCAGCACCATTCAGCATTCAGCCACTTCAGAACCTTGCGTTTTCAGCATATACACAGTTTTAGCATTCATTATATCATCGTATTGCTACAGCCCTTCCGGTGAAGGTAAAACGCATTCATACGATCATTTTCAGCATTCATTCACAGCCTAGAACAGTCCTAATCATCCCCATATCTCAGTCTCAGATTTGCAGCCTTCCTACATTCCATTGGAAGAGTGCATAGGCTTGAGATCGGTCATCATTTGCGCTTCCACAGCCGTGTACAGTTCAGCCCGACTCTTGGTCTTTCAAAGGTCTTGCGTTTGGCTTATCGACAGTCCCTCAGTCGTTCTCTTCAAAGATAATAAAGCAAATACTCCTAGCAATAGGAGGGGGCCCTTCAATGGGTAATTTGGGACCCAATAAGGTGTCCAATTCTATATCTCTCTCATCTCTTAAAGTTTGAAGTGATAAAAGTGGATTGCTAAAGACTCGTGAAACTCGGGATAAAGACGGCGGTGTGAGATTGGTGTGACAGGATCCTTCATTACGCATAATTCCGTTGCATGTTACACCTAAGATATCAGAAAAGCATATAATAAGATGGGCTAGCTATTTGGCCCAATTTCATTTTTAGATTATGCATACTCATGGGAAAGACAACAAAGTAGCAGATGCTCTATCTCGAAGACCCATGACCCATGTAGTTTCTATGGGATATCATTTGGACTTCACTACGATGAAAGATCTTTATGCTACAGATCAAGATTTCAAGGACATTTGGGACACGTTGCAGAATGGAGACTTGGTGACTTCTTATGTCATCAAGGAAGGGTTTCTTATGATGCAAACCCATTTAAGTGTGACCAAGGATTTGAGACCAAAAGTAATGGAAGAATGCCATGCCCCCGGACAAGGGTATCATGACAACAACTCATGTCTTGGAAAATTATTTCATTTGGCTTAGCATGAAAAAGGATATTGAGAAATATGTTCGAGAATGTTTGGTTTGTCAGAAGGTCAAGTTTGATCGGTAAAAACCCGCAGGATTGTTACAACCTCTGCCAATTCCCAACATTCCATGGGAAAGTATTGCTATGGACTTCATCTTTGGATTACCAAAGTCAAGATTTGGGAATGATGGAATATGGACTATTATTGACAGGTTCAGTAAGGCATCATGGATTAACCAAATCCATTGTAGGGGATAGAGATCCTCGGACTACTAGTTTCTTTTGGAGAGCACTTTTTGACAACATGGGAACAAAGCTGAATTTTTCTTGGGCTTATCATCCTCAAACAAATGGACAAAGTGAGATTGCAAACCTCACTATTTTGGATATGCTAAAGTGTTATGCTCTCGAAGCAAAGGATCAATGGGAGAAGTACTTGCCACATTGGTTGAGTTTGCCTATAACAACATTGTTCATTCTTCGATAGGCAAAGCTCCTTTTGAGATTATCTATGGCAAACCATTGTTGTTGCCTATTTTGAAGACCAAGAGATCTTCCATGCGGACGAGTTTGTTCGAGATTTGGATACGGCCTTTGCACAGGTTTAGAAGGTTATTGAGACATCTCAAGCCAAGCAAAAGAAAGCTGCAAGTAAGAATAGAAGGAAGGTCATTTTTGAAGAAGGAGATTGGGTGTTATTGCGATTTGAAAAAGCAAGACTTAGAAAGTCAAAAGCTAAGGAGCTCAAGGAACCCAAGCTTGCCCCAAATATTATGGACCTTTTCAGGTTACCAAGAAGATCAACGATGTATGTTATCGTTTGGACCTTCCAGACCATTGGAGGATACATAATGCCTTCCATGTCTATTTATTGAAGCCATATACAAGACTACCCCCAGAGGGGCCTGTATTGGAGGATCCACCAGAAGTGGAAGAACAAGAAGAAATTTTATAGCCGGAACAGATTGTATTCCATTCAGAGAGAAAAAAAGGAAGGACAATGGTCAGGAAATTCCTCTTGAAGTTTAAGAACCATTCACCTATGGATGCGAAATAAATGCCAGAAGAGTACTTCAAGAACTACCCAGATATTCTTCGAGCTTATGAGGAAGGAGTTGGTCCAAATGTATTTGAAGTACAAGCTTGAAACGTCTTGTAATCAAGACAGATTTAAGAGGGAGGGATTGTACCTCTAGTCCTCTTCATTGTACCTCTAGTCCTCTTCATTGTATATATTTATACTGAAATGGAATTGATCATTATCTTGCTTATGTAATGGTATTGATTGGATATGCTCTAGTTTGGGTGGCAACGATGCCTCAAAGCCCAAGAAGCAAGATTTGTACATGGGAGGCAACAATGCCAGAAGACCCATTGGACGGCAAGGATGCCAGATATATTGGACATTCGCAGTCGAGCGGTCATTGCGACCAGATGGCCCAAATGACTATTAGATTTCGTAGTCGGGCGGTCATTCCAACCAGATGGCCCAAATGACTATATTGGATTTCGCAGTCGGGCGGTCAATGCGACCAGATGGCCCAGATGACTATTGATGAACTCTCGGGTGGTCATAGTGACCAGATGGCCTAGAGGGGTAGACTAAGCGGTCCTAGTGACCAGATGGCTCAGCACGGTTTCAATGAAATCAGATAGGACAATCCATGAATATAAGAATCATTACTTGTGCATTGCATACTGATGTATGTTTGAATTTCTTTGACTGTGTGTTGTTTTTGATGCGTGGACAGTGCTTCGATTTATGACATGTGATAGTCCACTGGGCTCCAGACTACCTGGCCAGTACCTGGAATACCCAGTAGACGCAAATGATGCATACTTGTTTGTTGACTATCTTGTGTCTAATTTTTGCAGAAGGTGAGTATGCATTTATTATATCTAATCCCTATTACAGGCTATTAAGAACGTGTACCATCAACAACAAGAACATCGGTCAAAGAAAGGCATAAAGATGTTGCCAAAAGGCACCACATATATGAGGAAAGACCAGATTCACAAGAGCACCAGATGGGGCTAGTACCAAGATCGTATGCATGCCACAGTTGAGGACAATTGTGATGTAAGAGGGAGGGAATGTAACTATTTGGTCCTCCATGCTCTTTTCATATGATAGAACTCATGCCCGGGCACATGGACAAGATGACGGACACATGGGAACAGGGTTCCTAATGCTGGCATTGGAAAAAGCACCCGTCTTGGTCAAAAAGCAAGAAAAAGCAAAAGTCAAACTTTGTTGACCAAAAAGCTGAGGGCACCGTTGGAAAGAGGACATCGAATTGGATCAAAAAGCTAAAAGCTGCTTCTTCAAAAAGCTACTCCAGGGCCAAAAAGCAAGGCCCTGAAGTTGTAAAAGCACCATCAAGAACTTTAGTTATTATAAATAATATTGAAAATGAAAAAGCAAAAGCTAAGAGATAAAACAAAAGCAGGACAAGACAAAAGCATAGTCCCCCATCAAGTATATAAGGAGCGAGCCAATACCCTCATGGAGGAGCATAGAGAAGTACTCATGTTGGTTTTGACGATCTTGTACAGAATCCTCATCATCGTCATCTTTCCATCTTCTCCACCTCAGCCGTCCCCAGTTTCATCTATCCCCCCCTACTCCCAAGGGCGCCCCTCCATGCCTCATGGGTCACACCCAGTGAGTGGACTATTCCTTCTTTCGCTGCCTCCCCTTTCAACTCAAGCTCTCTCGAAGTGGTGGTGGTGCCTCTCTAGGTTTATGTGGTCCTCCACCACCCCTGCCCTATACGCACTAATGTTGTAGTTGGAGAGTTCTCCTTCCCGCTATGTGTAGCCCCACAAATGGAGTGGGATGGCCCCGCAATGGACTTGTAACATCCCTCTAAGATCTCCCTAAACACAAGCAATGTTACATGCACCGAGGTTGATCGTGCTAACGCACAATAGGGCCTTCTTTATACCTTTATGTGGTGAGAATATGTAGCATCAACTTTAGAGAAGAGGGAGAGTAGAGAATGTAGAATGTAGAAGACAACACCGGATTGGGTCCCAACACTCCCCCCCCCCCAAAGCAAGAGTACTTGCTTCTATTATTCTTTGGAGAAATGCTGTAAATGCTGAGTACAAATGATATGAATGCCCAACGCAAGGATGAGGAGGCCCAAACGTCGGCGGAGTATCCAGCTATCCCGAGGCTCTGCTGCTGAAGACTCTCCTTGGCCACTGATGCAAGTCCAAACTGAAGGACTGCATATATGCTGGCTGAGATGTAAGGGAATCTTCCTTGTTGCCTGGAGATGAGTAGGATGCTGCAAACTGAAGTTGTGTATCTGCTGAATACCTGAATATGCATTGTGGGAGTAAGGCCGTGCCTTTTATACCCCCTCAAACAGCAGTCAGCTGCCTCTTGGAGGCTGTCGACTGAAGCAAGAAGTCCCACGATTGATGAAATAACAGTCGGCTGCAGGAAAATACCCTCATGACTGCAAGATGCCAGTCAGACAGCATAAAATGCTGGTCGGGTATAATATTCCCTGTCAGCTGGTCATTAAATGCTCACGACTGCTCATGTGCACAGTCGGCTGCCCAACAATACCTGGTCGGGTGCTGTATTCTCTGTCGGCTGGCCCACAGATGCTGGTCTGGTGCTGCCCGACTGTGAGGCAAGGCCTTGGCTGCCTTTGCAAGGCTAGCCAAGCTGAGGCTGCCTTGGGGCTGGCCCCCTACTATGTGGATGCACCTACAATGCTCGACATGCATCTAAAGCTAAGGCTGACACATACATGCTCCTGAATGATGCTTTCTCCGAGTGGGTTAAGAGGACTGACAACCGACTGACCTCTAAAGCTTAGAGACTAACCTACGTAGCTGATGCCTGACTGTCCCTGGACTAAGGGCTCACAATGGGGTCACGACGTACGACAAATAATCATAGAAAAGGTTCTACTTCTATACAAATGCTGCACTCAAGATCATCCCAGTGTGTCACTGTGTACCCCAGTGCAAGGTGCACGTGACATTTCCTCCTGCTTAACTTGGCGGCAAGTTTAGAGCTTCCAAGTAGTCCGCCAACAACTGGGGGTACCCCTGAAAGAACTCTTCATCGAGCCAAACTGCTTCGTGGGTTCCGCGGTTCTTAAACTTCGTATAGAATTGTCATATTCTTCGACCGGATCCATGCTTCCATCTGTGGAGGAGAATCTGTTCTGGGGCTATAACTTCAGCTTCGTCAATCATATCTAGTTGTTGCTCTTCTGAGATATCCTTCAATGCTAGACCTACATATGGCTTCAACTAAGAAACATGAAAGACATTGTGCATAGTCCAACTTTCCCACAACTTTAACTTTAAAGAGACATCACTTAACTTCTGAATAACTGAAAATGGGCCGAAACTTCAGAATGAGAGTTTAGGACAACGCTTGCCCTCTTCCTTTAGCCGTTGTTTCATGATGCGGAGATATACCCAATCCCATTCCTTAAAGTGGACATCTCGCCTGGATTTGTTGGCTTGCCGGGTATATGCTTCCTAAGCCTTGGCAAGGTGCTCCCTAACTGACTCCATGATTTCCGAGAATGTCTCGATCGTTTTATTGGCCTTGAGATTGTGACACCTGTCTCGTCAAAAGAGAGGAGAACCAGCGACCAAATGCTGCCTCATGCAACGTCCAGCCAATACTCGAAGAGTGCGTATCATTTAGGATTGCCTACACCGAAGAAAGATATTATTCCCATTTCGACTGCTGGTCATGGCAGTATGATTTGAGAACGTCAAAGGCCAATTGATTGTAAATTTCTGTTCGGACATCTGTTTGAGAATGGAATGCGCTGGACAACTGCAACTTAGTCCCAAAATTGTCAAACAATGCTCTCCAAAAGTGGGACGTAAATTTTGGATCTCTATCTGATGTGATAATCTGTGGCAAACCACCAATGGGATACCAAAACCGAATGAATAAGCGTGCTATGTCCTCGGTTGTGGCTATCTGCTTGCATGGAATGAGCATGCAAAACTTACTGAATCTATTAACAATGGTCATACACTGTGTGTTTCTAGATCCAGCTGAGACGGGGAGAGGGCCTACAAAGTCCATATTGATGTCATGAAAGAGTCCCTCAGGAATAGGCAAAGGCTGTAGCAACCCTGCTTGTTTGGTATGAGGAACTTTCACCTTTTGACATATCTGGCATGATTGGACATGTTGGTAGACATCCCGTCGCATCTTAGGCCAATAGAATGATCTCTCTTACTTCTCCAAGGTACTGTTGATACCCCTATGACCCCCAACCAGAGAATCATGGACATCATGGAGAAGGACTTGACGCTTGTCTTTGAGTACACAAATACGGTTTTTGAAAAACAACCAACCATCCTGTATACTATAATGGCATGGTTCTGAGCTGAGGGCCAACTGGTATTGAGTCCCGAACTCTTCTGAATCCGGATACTGTGCCTTCAGACTCTCTAAGTCTTTGCCTTGAATTTCAACCACAGTGACCTCCTCCAATGTATGAAGAGTGCCCTTGCGACTAAGAGCATCGGCAACAGGGTTATTCTTGCCCGGAACGTATTCAATCATTCCTCCAAACTGTTGGAACAATTGACTCCATCTGGACTGCCTGTCACTCCATTGAGCACTAGGCATGGTTTGCAACCATTTAAGTGCCTGGTGATATGTCTTAACTGTGAAGCCCCTCCCGTAAAGGAAGTGCTTCCAATGTTTAAGAGCGGTCATCACCCCCAAGAGCTCCTTGTCATACACCGAATAATTCTTCTCAGCGTTATTCAACTTGCAGCTATAATAATCCATTGGCCTACCATCTTGCTGTAAAACGGCTCCAATGGCAAGATTACTGGCAACGGTAATCACCTCTAAAGGATCATCCCATGATGCCAACTTCAAACTGGGGACTCAGAGGCAACTTTCTTCATGGCCTGGAATGCCTCTAGAGCCTTGCCCATGACAGACACTTTCTGACGACGAGTCTTCACGCCCTTGAGCAGGTCAGTAAGAGGTGCTGCAAGGTCAGAAAACTTGTCCGTATGTGCGCTGTAGGCTTGACAAAGACCCACAACTGAGCGGATTTCCTGGTCTGTAGTGGGAACATCCCAACTGAGAATGGCTTGTACCTTTTTAGGGTCAAGGCTAATACCTGAAGAACTGATGATGTATCCCAAATAATGGATTTCTTGTACTCCAAACTCACTCTTCTTGGCATTGATAAACAAGTCATTGTCTCGCAAGAGTTGCAAAACCTGTGCCAAATCTCGCTCATGCTGCTCTGCAGTCCCTGAGAAGATAAGAATATTATCTAAAAAGATGAAGACGCATTTGCCAATGAGATTTCGAAAAACCTAGGACATCATTTTGTTGAACGTCGCTGGTGCATTGGTGAGACCAAAGGGCATCACCACAAATTCGTAGTGGCCACGCTCGGTTCTAAAGGCCGTTTTTGGAATGTCGGCCTCAAAGATAGTAGCCACTCTTAAGATCTATCTTAGAAAAAATCTTTGCACCATTGAGTCGTTCTAGGATGTACTCTATTCTAGGCATGGGGAATCTATTCTTCACCATTAGCTTGTTGAGCACCCTGTAATCCACACATAATCGTGCAGACTTATCTTTCTTCTAGACAAACAGAACGGGAGCGGCAAATGGTGAGGAGGATGGTCGGATAAAACTGGACCGGAGTAACTAAGCGGACTGATGTTCCAGCTCGCTCTCCAATGCCTTAGAAAGGCGATAGGGAACCTCAGGTCTATTGGGTGGGAGAGCGGGCAGGAGGTCATCTCGCAACATGATATTGCTATATTGAGACAAAAGACCAGCCATCCGTTGCTCCCCTATGGGTGCTACTTGAACTGCATTAGACTGAGAGCGGACGTATAGTAACGCACAGTTGGCTCCTTTTCTGATGGCTCTTTGGGCCTGGATGTGAGAAATGAGTGGAATGCCAAGAATGCTCTGATCCCCACGAATCATGAGAGGCTCAGGAAAGCCTTAAACGATGGTGAAAGTGTCTTGCCTCCAATCAGGAATGGGTGCATACTGTCTAAACCACTAGATCCCGAGAATCATGTTACACCCTGAGAGAGGGGAGACAATGAAATCCCGCTGGAATGTGGCCGCTGAACCTGAAACTCAAATTGCAGAGCTTTATAAGTAATGTGCGTACGTAGACCAGGGGTAAACCTGTCCACATCCAAATGATAAGGAACCAAGCTACAACTCATCTTGGTAGCCAACTGCGGAGAGATGGCATCCTCAGAACTGCCCATGTTGAAGAGGACAATGAACTGTTGTCCCTTTGAAATGCCATAGGCACGGATGACGCCTTTGTCTTGCCCTCAACCTCACCCTCCTACTGATCATCAAATACCACTGGTGCCACTGAATTCAAAGAGGGTAAAAGTTGAACGGCATTCAAGGCTGATGGCGGAGGTGTGGATGATTCTACGATGGCTACTGTGGAAGTGGATGCCTTAACGAACCTTTCAGCCTGGAATTTAGGACAATCTTTCTTCCCGTGTCCCATAGTGTGACAGAAGAAACAATGGTTCTCTGTCCGGTACCGTGTCTATTCATGAGACTGGAGATAACCTCCAATTATGCCCTCCTTAGCTTTTTCCTCGAGAGTGTTCTTGGATGTAGAATCTTTCTTATGCCCCGATTGACCCCTAGAATTTTTCTTTTGGTTCTTTTGGTCTTTGTTGTTGTGAGCCCCCTTACCTTGGATAGATGACTGTTGGGTAGATGACTATTGTTGGGGCTTTGGGGTAGACTGTACCTGCTTGGGCTTACCTCCATTCAGCATCAGCTCCTAATTCTGAGCGAGGGTCAGTGCCCGTGCATAAGTCTGAGGCTCAAAATTCCGCACTAGGTACCTAATGGTAGTGTCTAGACCTCGAATAAACTGCTTGAGCTTATCTTCTTCCGATATGCCCAACTGTTGGGCCAGTGTAATGACCTTCTTTGAATAGGTCAAAACAGGGGAACCACCCTGAGTGAGTTTGTAAAACTCATCGTCAAGATTGGTCATGTACTGTGGTGGAAGAAAACGGGCTTTGAGATCAGCCACGAAGGTGTTCCAATGAAAGCACACTTGGCCTGTGATGGAGTCTGTGTGAAGTTGTGACCAATGTTGCTACCAAGTAACAGCTTCCCCAGTGAGTTGTGGGGCTGCCACATTGACCTTGTCTTGTGGATATGTGATTTTAGCTAATGGAAAATGTGCTTCAAATTGATGAATAAATTGAGTAACTGCAGCATGATCACACTTAACATCATACTTACTAAAATTTGGAGAGGTTCATATGACAGTGGTGGTAGGGGCGGTGGAGGACGAGAAAGGTGTTGCCTGATGAGGGAGAGCCACCAGGATTTGTGCTACTGTTTGTTAATTCTGGATTTGCACAGCCTCCCAGTCGAGTCTTTGTTGGAACTCTCGGTCGGCCTTCTCTCTGCGGCCTTGGTCTTCCTCAAATTTGCGTGTGGCTTCCCTATCCCTCTATTCCTTTGCACATCTTAGTTCTTTTTCTTCATCTGCTTGTCTTTTGGCTTTGTCGTCTTTTCTTCGTTGTTCTTCAATATGTAGTAGGACCTGTGCCAGATCTGAGATGTTTTCTTTGGGCTTCTCCTTTTTGGTGATAAGCTTCTTTTTCTTTTTTTCTTTTTCCCGAGAAAAGATCCTTTCATTAGTTATAAAAAACGCCCGTAGGGCTACAAAAGATCCTCTCCTGCTCACAAGAAAAACAGAGCAGAGAACAAAGCAAGGCAGCCAGGAAGACTCTCCCTAGATGCTGAAAAGTACAAGTATCAGTACAAACGGGGGGAAAAGCCAAACAGGTGGCAGTGCCAACGGGGGGACCCCGCGTGTAGGGTATAGAAGGGGCCGCTGCACCAGGTGGTGTGAAAGGCCTGGCGCCGCAAGATCGCCTCATCCGAGTCACCCCGGATGCGGTCATACTGTCCTCGCAAGAAAATGTTGTCAAGGATACTACGCTCCTTGACGAATCCTGTCTGGGTAGCATGAATCAACTCCCCCAGGTAGGGCTGGATCCTCAAACTCAAGGCCTTTGCTAAGACCTTGTAGATAGTATTGAGGATCATAATAGGTCTCCAATGCCGAATATCATCTAATACTCCCTCCCCCTTGGGGATAAGAAAGATCAAGCCCTCTGAAAAGCTCTGTGGCATCACCCCAGTGTCCAAAACATACTGAAAGCCCCTGCGAAGGCCTGGCCCCAAAAGGTCCCAATAGCGCATAAAAAAGGGAGGCGTCAGTCCGTCCTCCCCTGGGCAACTATGACGCGGCAAGACCCTCAAGGCCTCAGCAAGCTCAACCTCTGAAAGAGGCGCACCAAGAACAGTACGCATACGATCTGTGACCCTCCTCTGCACATGGGCCCACACAGTCTGTCTGCAAGCATCCCGAGCCTCAGTGGCTGGCTCCGCTGAAAGCAGGTCTCTATAGAACCCAGTGGCAATGGCTCTAATCTACCCGGGCTCAGTAGCTACCGAACCGTCCGGCCTCCCAAGCTGACGGACTTCTACTCGAGCATGGCGGGGTCCAGTAATCTCAAAAAACTCCCCAGTCACTCTATCACCAAGCTGCGTCCACTGAGAGGCTTGGCGACGATAGTAAAACTCATGTCTCTGCTCCGCTGCCTCTCTAACCTCCTGGCGTGCCTGGCTCAGCTGGGACGCCACCCACTCACATGCAGGCTGCTGCTCCTGAAGGCGCTGAAGCGAAGCAAGGCTGCGTCTCAGCCGATGCTCCCGCTCGCGAATCCCTCCCAGCCGTGTCAAAGCTGCAGCGTGCAGAAAAGAGCTAAGCTCGATGAGTCCCTGGGCACACTGGCCTGCTGCATCCTGGTCAGAGCACTGACTATCATGCCAGATCCTCTCAATGTCGTCGGCGAGACTAGGATCTGTAAGTACCCTCTCTAGGATCCTCAACTGCAAGCTGGGCTCCCGTGTCCTCTCCTCAAGTGTCAAAATAACTGGCGCATAATCTGAAAATGAGGTGCCAGCAAGAATGCCAACGGAGCCCCCTCGCTCCCTTAACCAATCGCCCACATAAAAGCGATCAATCCGTGATAGATTAGTCCCTCCGTTGTGTGGACAAAATAGGAGTTGGTAATGTGTACATACGTGTGCATGGCGTGTGTGAAGTGTTGCTTTTGAGAGCATTGCCAGGTGTACAGAGTAGATGGTTTTGATGTGAACAAAATAGGAGTTGGTAATGTGTACATACGTGTGCATGGCGTGTGTGAAGTGTTGCTTTTGAGAGCATTGCCAGGTGTACAGAGTAGATGGTTTTGATGTGAGCACGTACAGGCCTGTCTAGACGTGGTCTACTGGAGGTTCGCTGGGATTGATTTCAGCTCCTCGTTCGGCTCTGAGTATGTGTACACGCCCAAGTATGAGTGGGCATTGGAAGGCTGTGTTTGAATGTGTATGGAAGCATGGGCATTTAAGGTTGAAGGGACAGTGTTGCCTTGGGCATTTGGTGTGAAAGGAAATATAAGTGTGGCCATCTTTAGGCCTTGGAAAATAAGAAAATAATGATTTACGTGGCCATAAAATTGAAAAGCCACATGGAAGGCTTGGTTGGCTGCCAGTTCATTATCTAGAAGCTGGGGAGCGTGGAGCAACGGAAGGTGGCGCCCAATTGGAATCGACGGAAAAAAAAAAAGAAAAACCGCCTTGTTGATGTGGGCTCTGGAGTGGTGCTACGGTGGAAGCGCTGCAGCTGCGGAAGGTGAGAAGAAGGCCGACTGGTACGAGAGCTGGCTGGAGAGACCGCTTGCAGAGACCAGAGGTGTTGGCACTAGCTGGAGGCGCCCGGGTGATCAATGGCCTGGAGCGAAGGCGCAGTGCTGGAGAAGGTGCTGGAGGTCGCCTAGAGAGAGGGCCCCGGTTCTGGAAGTAGGCGAAGCAGTGAAGGACTGATAGCCGCCTTGTGGTGTTGATAAGCGCTGGCAAGTATTGTTGCTGCGGAGAGCTCACGACTGGAGCACAGCGCAGAGGTAGCTGGAGGCGCCTGGGTAGTGAGAGGCAAAAGTTGGCGCAGAGCAGCAGACGTTGGACTGCTGGGGTGGCCTATGCTAGTTTGAAGGTGAGCTGGGGCAATCCGTGGTGGAGTTACTGCTGGGAATTGTCAAGAGCCCGGGTGATCAATGGTCTGGAAGGCAAAGTGGACAGCGTGGCTGCAGAGAAGTGAGACAACGTGGGGAGTTGCCGCCTGGAGAAAGACTGCAGGTACTGTAGAGGGGAGCCAGAGAAGGGAGTTTTTGTAGGCAGTGACCACCTTGGGTGTAGCTGCTGGGCTCTGAGAAGCAGCTACAGACAGGTGAAGAGGAAAGTGCAGGAGGTCACCACGACTGAGAGAGGCAAGGGTAAAAAGCTTGCAAGGGCTGGTGATTCGGCATAGCCAGAGGGAGCCGCTTGGGGAGCAAGCGAAGGGGGGAATAGAGCAGAGAGAGCAAGAAGGCTGGTGGGTAGCAAGGACAAAAAGAGTCTTACGTGTGGCGCTGTGTGAAGGTGGTCACCCAGTTTGCAAGAAAGGGAACAGGGAAGGTGGTGCCTGGGATAGAGAGGGCGTGAGTATGGTTTTTTGTGGATTTCTACCTCTTCTAGAGACTCAGGCCAGAGTTGTAAATTCTCTTGATTAGCTGTGGCTGGTGTTTGGTGATGCCAGAGAGTTCTTTTTTGTTTCTTTGTTTGTTTGGGTACAAGTTGTGACAACCAGATCTGAAATATAAGTCTTGTTTATGCTCTTTGGTCTAGTGTTCCGGTGTATTCATATGCGTGTGTGGAAGTGTGGCACCCTATAAGGGCGTAAACAGCTTTACCGCTTCCGTGCCATCACTTTTTGGTGCCTCCACAGAGGAGCAGATTTCCTCTGGTTTGTGAAAGAGAACAGGAGCTGTGTGAAAAAAGATTTGGGAAATGGCTCAAGATTTTCCGGAGTATTGGGGATTGCCACAGGAGAGTGCAGTCAGGTTTCTGGAGAAAATGGAATTTACAGCCTTGATGAAAGACAGGGCAACCCCGGAGATCCTTTCTCAAATTTTGACTTATTGCTTGCAGGGTGATGCAAAAACATGGCTATAGATGTTTGTGACTACACACAGGAACATTCATCAACAGGATCTTGAGTACCGTGTAGTCAGAGCTGCATTTTTGGCACAGTTTGCCCGTGTGAGGAGTCCGAATGAAATGTGGAAGGAGTTGTGTAACATTCAGCAAAAGGACGGTCAGGATGTGGATCAGTATCTGATAGAGTTTGGTAGACTGTGGAGTCTATGGTGTGAGGCTTTGATTCCTGAAGTACCCCCGCAGATGATAAAGAGAGACCGGTTTGTGGCTGGTCGGGAGCCAACCCTCCGTCTGAAGGTGGAGCTGAAGAACCTGGATAGCTTTGAGGAGGCTGTCAGAGTAGCTCAAGAGAAGGAGTGGAAGGTGAAGCGTCTGAGGCAGATGGGAATACAGGAAGAGCCGAAGAAGTTTGTGAAGATGCCAGAGATTGAGAGTATACATCCTGAAAGAGAAGCTGCTGTTGTTCCTGAACAGGAGGACACTTTGAAGAGGGACATACATGATGCAGTGGAACTCATGAAGTCTCTAAGTTTGAATTGGATGGAAGCAGGTGGAAAGGGAAAGAGCCGAGGTGCACCAAATAATAGAAGAGACAATATGTCAACAGGTGAAGGGAATATGGGAGGAACAGGGAGAGGACGGGGCTATTATTTAAGCAATGTCCAATGCTGGAACTGTGGGGAGCGGGGACATATCAGCCCTCAATGTGACAAACCGCCCAGAGCAGGTGGTGGAATGTATGCTATGATGCAGAGGACTAATGATAGATCGGGGGATCATAGTGTTGAAGTAAAAGATCCAAATCAACCCTCTACCAGTGGAGTTAAATGGGAGGATAAAGGAAAGGGACCAGCTCTCAGCTTGATAGGGGTGGAGACCATTCCAGAGATTATGCCTGTGGCCAAGAGGACGAGAAGTACAATGGCAGAACCTGAACCATCTTCTAAGAAAGGTAAACATGTCCAATTTGATATAAGTCCTCAACCAGAGAAGAAGAAGAGGAAGCCAAGAAAACATTATAAAACTTCAGATTTGCATATTGGTCAAGGTCAGGAGGAGTATACATTGATGGGAGATTTAAAGGGAAGGGTAGCCAATATAACTTTTGCCCAATTGCTTGGATTGTGTCCGAAGCTTAAGAGAGAGTGGAAGAAGTTAGCAAATCCGAGGAAAGTAAATGAGCAGGAGCCCACACAAGGTGAAATGGAGCTGATGTCTGTGGAAGACCTTCCTGATATTTGTCCCCATCAGTTGATGCTTGGTGTGGAAGTGTGAGTGTTGGAGAAGCATATGTTGATGGCGGCGCACAAATCAGTGTCATGACTCAGTCCTGTATGGAGAGATTGGGGTTAAGGCTGAATGCTAGTTCAGATTTTAGACTCCGTTTAGCAAATCATGCAAAAGTGAAGTGTCTGGGTATATGTACAGAAGTGCCAGTGACTGCTTTTGGTGTGGTTTGCAACATAAATTGTCATATTATGCCGGCTGGTTTGGGAGCTTATCCATTGATTTTGGGCAGACCTTGGCTCAGACAGGTGGGTGCCATCCAAAATTGGAAAAGGGGAACTATAACAGTACATAATAAGAGAGGAAGGGCCAGGAAGTTCAATATGAGTAGTAAGCGGGAAATGAAGAGTGAGCCTGAAGAAACAAGTGCTGATGAGTATACAGATAGCGAAACTGAAGAAGAGAGTTCTACTTCTGATGATGAGAGTCGGGTATCATTTATAATGAAGGAAGAGACCAGGCTAAAACCACTATCATTACACCGTGGGGTTGCTTCTGTTACTGAGTAGTACCATTTGGTTTGAAAAATGCACCCTCGTGGTATCAGAGGAACACTGATAGAGTACTTGCACCTCTTACAGATCATTTTGTGAAAGCTTTTTTGGATGATATATGTGTATATAGTTCTCAAAAGGAGCATGATAATAAATTGGAGCAAGTATTTTCTAAAATGGATGATGCAGGTGGACAGCTAAATCCAAAGAAGTGTCATCTAGGGTATTCAAAGGTGAAGCTGTTGGGACATATGATATCTCAAAATGGAATTGAACCTGATCCAGAGAAGATAAAAGCTCTTGTCTTATTATCTGCACCATCAACATCCAGGCAGCTCTGCAGACTTTTGTCCAGAAGGTAAAATATATGGCAAGATTTGTCCCTTTAATGTCTCAGCTGCTTTACCCTCTTCAGTAGGCTATGAAGAAAGAACCATTGCAATGGAATGAAGAATGCGAGGAAGTGTTTGAGAAAGTGAAAGAGGTATTGGGAGGTATTTCTAGTGTAAAAGCTCCGGATTTCTCTCAGGTCTTTTATGTGAATCCATCTTTTGGTCCGGATGTAGTTGGAGCAATTTTAATGCAGAGAGGAGATGAATCCAGATATATGAAGCCTGTGTATTATGCAAGTAGAGTGAAGACAGAAGCAGAGAGGAAATACACTGAGGCTGAATTGGTTTTGTCAAGTCTGGTGTATGCTTGCAGGAAATTCAGGTCATATCTCCTGATGAGACCATTTGTGGTACTGACAAACTATACTTTACTCCCTCAGCTGGTGAATGGTACTTCACTCTCAAAAGGTATGATGCGATGGTTAGTGGAGCTTCAAGAATATGATTTCTCATTTTTGATTGAAGATACTTGCAAGGCAACTCTGGCAGATCTTCTAACATACAAGGACGGTCCGATCTTGGTGAAGGAAGTGAATTCAAAGATAGAAAAAGAAGAACAAATTATCATTCCCGGAGCTCATGTTTTATTCTTTGACGGTTCATATAAGAGGAGTATACATCAAGCCACCGGGGGGTATATAATCCAGGATTCAGAAGGCGGGCTGATTCTAAAGGATGGAATACATCTGGAAGCTGAAAGTAACAATGAAGCTGAATACACAGCATTGTTTCAAGGGTTGCAGGCTGCTTTAAAACAGAAAATTCAAAAGCTAATCATAAAAGGAGATTCTCTATTAGTAGTAAAGCAGGTCTTGGGTAGCTGGCGAGCAAAGAATCCGAGATTAAAAGAATGTCTGGCTGATGTTAGAAGGCTACTACATCAATTTACAGCATGGAGTATTCAACATGTGCGGCGGGAGGACAATCATATGGCACATGAGTTGGCTCAGGAGGCAATTAATCAGGATCCAGTAATTGCAAAAATCGAAGAGCCATTATACAGAGGGAGGGAATACCTGTCCAGAGTGGTGGATTACTTACTCTCAGGTCGCTTGCCTGAAGAGCTCAAAAAAGGCCAAAAGTATCATTTTATCGGGAGAATAAAGCATTATGTCATGATTGGAGATGAATTATACATGCAAGGAGCTGATCAGGTATTGAGAAGAATTCCATGGAGGGAAGAAATTTATTATATTCTATCTTCAAATCATGAGGGAGCATGTGGGGGTCATTATGCATTTAAGATCACCTTGCAGAAGATATTACTGGAGAGTTATGTATGGCCTTCCATTCAGAAGGATATTCAGCACTGGTGCAGGTCTTGCCATGAGTGCCAGAGAATGGGGAAGAGAATCTTAAAAATGGAGCCGAGAAATATCATGCTGGTATATGACATTTTTGAAAGATGGGGAGTGGATGCAGTTGGACCACTTCCCAGGACGGCCAGAGGAAAGTGTTATGTGCTTACTGCGGTGGATTACTTATCAAAATGGGCAGAAGCGAAAGCAGTGAAGAGAGTGGATAGTAAAGAGGTGGCTGATTTTGTGTATGAACATATATGCTGCAGATTTGGTATTCCTCTGGAGATAGGCTTGAATGAAAGATTCAATGGTGAATTTAAGCTGATGATAACCAAAATGACAGAAGGTCATATCAAGAATTGGGATATAGAGATGAATCGTGTATTATGGGCATACAGGGTTGCAGTAAAATCTGGTACACAATTCTCACCCTTTCATTTAGTTTATGGGAAAGAAGCACTCATGCATATTGATGTGGAAATTCCAGCTTTGAAGTTCCTGGTTGAAGAAGGACATGAGCCTATTAATTGTTACAGAGAAAGATTACTGGCCTTGCAAATAGTCCAGTTGGACAGAGAGCTAGCATTTGATCATTATGCAGCTATGCAATTGAAAAGACAAGAGAGAGAGAATGAGAAGGTGGAGCAGAAAGAAATTGAAGAAGGTGATCTGGTTCTCAGGTATAATAGCAAGCTGGATAATACTTTTCATACTGCATTCCAGACAAAGTGGGAAGGTCCGTATAAAGTTGAGAGAAAATTTGATAATGGGAGTTATCAGCTTGCTGATTTGAATGGAAAGAAGCATAAAAGAAGAGTGAATGGTTTACGACTGAAGAAATATTTTGCTCGATTGATGTTAGCCGTGAAAGAGGAAGATCAGGAAGCTTGTGATGCATGTCAGGAGGTTGTGAAAGATACAGAGGAAAATCTGAATATTTCATCCCTGTTTGTACAGCTGCTGGACATGAATGTCTCAGCAGAAGTAGGGGGTTGCTAAATATGTGTGGACAAAATAGGAGTTGGTAATGTGTACATACGTGTGCATGGCGTGTGTGAAGTGTTGCTTTTGAGAGCATTGCCAGGTGTATAGAGTAGATGGTTTTGATGTGAGCACGTACAGGCCTGTCTGGACGTGGTCTACTGGAGGTTCGCTGGGATTGATTTCAGCTCCTCGTTCGGCTCTGAGTATGTGTACACGCCCAAGTATGAGTGGGCATTGGAAGGCTGTGTTTGAATGTGTATGGAAGCATGGGCATTTAAGGTTGAAGGGACAGTGTTGCCTTGGGCATTTGGTGTGAAAGGAAATATAAGTGTGGCCATCTTTAGGCATTGGAAAATAAGAAAATAATGATTTACGTGGCCAAAAAATTGAAAAGCCACATGGAAGGCTTGGTAGGCTGCCAGCTCATTATCTAGAAGCTGGGGAGCGTGGAGCAACGGAAGGTGGCGCCCAATTGGAATCGACGGAAAAAAAAAAAGAAAAACCGCCTTGTTGATGTGGGCTCTGGAGTGGTGCTACGGTGGAAGCGCTGCAGCTGCGGAAGGTGAGAAGAAGGCCGACTGGTACGAGAGCTGGCTGGAGAGACCGCTTGCAGAGACCAGAGGTGTTGGCACTAGCTGGAGGCGCCCGGGTGATCAATGGCCTGGAGCGAAGGCGCAGTGCTGGAGAAGGTGCTGGAGGTCGCCTAGAGAGAGGGCCCCGGTTCTGGAAGTAGGCGAAGCAGTGAAGGACTGATAGCCGCCTTGTGGTGTTGATAAGCGCTGGCAAGTATTGTTGCTGCGGAGAGCTCACGACTGGAGCACAGCGCAGAGGTAGCTGGAGGCGCCTGGGTAGTGAGAGGCAAAAGTTGGCGCAGAGCAGCAGACGTTGGACTGCTGGGGTGGCCTATGCTAGTTTGAAGGTGAGCTGGGGCAATCCGTGGTGGAGTTACTGCTGGGAATTGTCAAGAGCCCGGGTGATCAGTGGTCTGGAACGCAGAGTGGACAGCGTGGCTGCAGAGAAGTGAGACAACGTGGGGAGTTGCCGCCTAGAGAAAGACTGCAGGTACTGTAGAGGGGAGCCAGAGAAGGGAGTTTTTGTAGGCAGTGACCGCCTTGGGTGTAGCTGCTGGGCTCTGAGAAGCAGCTACAGACAGGTGAAGAGGAAAGTGCAGGAGGTCACCACGACTGAGAGAGGCAAGGGTAAAAAGCTTGCAAGGGCTGGTGATTCGGCATAGCCAAAGGGAGCCGCCTAGGGAGCAAGCGAAGGGGGGAATAGAGCAGAGAGAGCAAGAAGGCTGGTGGGTAGCAAGGACAAAAAGAGTCTTACGTGTGGCGCTGTGTGAAGGTGGTCACCCAGTTTGCAAGAAAGGGAACAGGGAAGGTGGTGCCTGGGATAGAGAGGGCGTGAGTATGGTTTTTTGTGGATTTCTACCTCTTCTGGAGACTCAGGC
This sequence comes from Cibotium barometz, assembly GCF_041138505.1. Lineage (NCBI taxonomy): Eukaryota > Viridiplantae > Streptophyta > Polypodiopsida > Cyatheales > Cibotiaceae > Cibotium > Cibotium barometz. The sequence goes on along the minus strand of NC_141087.1, from coordinate 36,295,538 downwards.
CAGAGTTGTAAATTCTCTTGATTAGCTGTGGCTGGTGTTTGGTGATGCCAGAGAGTTCTTTTTTGTTTCTTTGTTTGTTTGGGTACAAGTTGTGACAACCAGATCTGAAATATAAGTCTTGTTTATGCTCTTTGGTCTAGTGTTCCGGTGTATTCATATGCGTGTGTGGAAGTGTGGCACCCTATAAGGGCGTAAACAGCTTTACCGCTTCCGTGCCAGCACCGTGCCGGCGATCCGACCGAGAGAAACTAAGACTGTCCTGAGAGCGGGAGAAGGCTCCATGCTGCCATGCATCAGTGATCCTCAGTGACATGCAAAATCGCTACCAAGCTGCAAGCTCCGTGCCGTGCACTGTAACATGACTGCCTCCCACCCTATCAGCCAGGTCCTCAAGCATGTTGAAGTCTCCCCCGACACACCAATGTGCGGCCTCTGGCAATGCACCCGTAACCTGGGTCCAGAACTCTGCTCTGGCACTAGCATGGTTGGGCGCATAGACGTTGAGCACGCCCAATAGCTCATCATGCATCCTCAGAATGACATTGTGTGCTCTACCAGGCACAATGATCCCTCGATCCACAATGGCCTGCCGCCATACATCTGCAATGACCATGCACACTCCTCCCTGTCCACCCAAAGGACCAAACCCTGCAGACCAAAAGGTGTCCCATCTACCACGCATCACCAAACCATATCTCCGGATCCTGCTCTCACCCAAGTGGTGCTCCTGCATCATCAAAATATCAATGCTGCCACCAACCAGGCATCTCTGAAGCTCCTGCCTCAAGCAACCACGATAGCGTATAAAATGTGCTCCGCCAAGGCCCTGTACATTCTGTGAGATGATCCTCATGGATGACCTGCTGAGGTGGATGCTGTCTCAGCCGTACGGCGGGCCTTCGCAAGCGGCTTGGATGGAGAGTATCCCCATCCGAGCGGCTGCGAATCCGCCCACCCGGTGTACTGCAAGAATCACGGATCAGGCGCCAGTGGCTGTGTCCCATGGCGACTGCCTCCCGCTCAGACAGAGCAACCTCGTGTATACATACATATCCAGGGTCGCATGCTAAGTCTGCCACTATGCGAACGACCAAATGACGAATCCCTGAGGCATCCACACTCCCGGGATCCAAGAAAAAATGAGCCAACTCCCATAGTCGGCCTATCACATCTGTCACCTCCAGATCGCTCACATGGTGAGAAAACTCAACTGCCTGAGTCTTCAAAGTGCTAAGAGCGAGCTCCAGAGTCCACTCCCGGTTGCATGGGCCACAGAGAGGGAACGAGAAGGCCACCGCTGAATCAAGTGCCTCCTCCCCGCGGGCCGGAGGAATCACTACATGAACTCTGATGGGTGCTGGCTCATGGGGGGCCTCTGCTCCAAAAAGCCGTGTGAAGGCATAATCAAAAGCCTCCGAGCGCTGTCTAGTGCCGACGCGACTCAGCCGACTGCGGATAGATGATATCCGTGAAGCCCGAATCGGCATGGTAAGTCACCTCTGCGGTGCTCGAGCAAGGTCGGTGCTCAGAGCCCTCTGGACTGCAGGTGAACGCCAGGGGACTGTCAGAGCCTCCCGGAGAGCTGAGGCGGGCGGGGGGGGGGGGAGGAGGAGGGGGCGAGGGGGTGGAGAAGGAGCCGCTGCCGAAACCGGAGCGGGGACGGGAGGAGGCGAAGGTGGAAGCGAGGCGGTAGGGGGGGACGGGGGTGGGGAGGGTGAAGGAGGGGGTGCTGGCATCTCCTGGTCCTTAGTCGTTGCAGGGGTCTCCTCCTGGAGTGGAGCAAAGCTGTTCCTCACGGGAACCCAGTGATGCTGAGATTGTGGCTGCTGCTGCAATGGTCTCTGGGCGTGCTGCTGTGGCTGTCTCCCTCGACGGCGCCCCTGTCGAGGCTGCCACTCCGAGGTCTCTGTGGCTTGAGCAGGTGTCCCGGAGGCTGCCTACCGAGCCGCATCTGTGGGCGGGCCATCAGGGGCCTGCTGCTGCGGTGAAGGTCGGGGTCTCCTACGAGGGCAGGCCTTGGCCAGATGACCGGCCTGCCTGCAAATAAAGCACTGGTTCGGGAGCCCCGAGAACTCCACTCTCTGATCAATCCATCCCCCCCTATCCTAGGTAGCTAAATGACCTTCGGAAGGGAGGAGATGTCAGACACCAAAACTCTGACCGAGGGTAGCCCAACTGCTCTGGCCACTGAAGCTGCTGTGGGGCCAGTCTCTAGCACCGAACCCACCAATGCTCCTAGCCTAGAAAGGAGCGGAAGGTACTCCCGGCGGAGTCCAGGGAAGAAAACTGTAACATGGAAAAGGCGCTCTCCCTGCTCGGCCGCTGCTGGGTCAAAGCCATGTTGCCAAGGTCTGAAGAAAGCCCGAGCAACCCCTGATGTCAAGGGGACTCATGGCTAGGACCTTGGCCACGCTCTGGGCTGTCTCGAACTCGAACTGGTAATGTCCACGGCCCAGTAGCTGAACGTCCAGGATCTTGCCCACATCTGCAAAAAGGCGGGCCTGGAGAAGATCCTGGATCTCCCCTCTGCTGAGGCGAGTGCCGACTATACGGCAGATGGTGGAATGAGCCTGGAGGCGTTCCACCTCTGCGGCGGGCGGCGAGGCTCGCTTCCTCTTCTGGTGAAAGAGAGAGCCTGATGGGGGTGTCCTCAAGGGCGGGCGAGGAGGCTGCGGGGGAGTCCCTCTAAGGCGGGGCGGGAGGAGCCTCCATCAGTGTCTGAAGCTATGTCGAAGGCGGAGCGAATGCGGAGAGTCCTACAAGAACCGAGCTGCACACAAAGGACGGAGGGGGAAGGCAGAAGGCAAAAAGGAAGAAAACCCCAAGGGGGACGAAAAAACCAAAAAAGGAAAAGAAGGGGAGGGGGGGGGTAAGGCGGCGAGGACAAAAAGCCCCTAGGGGGGAGGCGGCAGCAGCGCGAAGAAGGGGGGGCGGGGGGAAGAAGAGGTGACGGCGGCTAAAGGGGGAGCGGGGCGCTGAAGACAGACGGGGGGGGGGGGGGGGGGTGCGAAGGAGAGGAGCTGGATGTTGGGGTAAAGGCATTATGCCCACCCTTATAGTGTGTACAAGCCCATAAGTTATAGTACAAAGTACACTTAGTACATTAAAAGTACTAAGTGCACTATGTGTACTAGTGCAATATACATGTGTGATAGGGGAGTCACACACTCTCACTTGATGAGTTGACTTATCCCCACAACTCTCTCTCTCTCTCTCTCCCTTCTTCTCTGTGTATGTCTCCCACATGAAAACCTAACCCTAATTCTCTCTCCCATTCAACTGGTATCAGAGCTTAGGTAGCTGTCTTGATCCTCTCCCAGCGGCAAGTAGAGCTTATCCAAATTGTGAGGCTGTTCCATGTGAACAGTTTGAGGCTGCATTTCAGGCTGTGGAGCAGGTGCTTACAGATAGCATCTTCGGCCAGCATAGAACAGTGAAGCTTGACGGGCGGCAGGGACAAGTGCTGGGGTCGCTTCACACACCTCCAGTGCAGTTGCAGCAGCGCTCGCAGCAGGTGAGGAGCTAAACGCCGCCAGCAAGCAGGTCGACTAGGTGTCAGCGCTGGGCAGCAATACGTCGACTAGGTGTCAGCACTGGGCAGCAATACGTGAGCGTTGGGCGTAGGCTGGCTGCTGGGCGTTGTCGTGCCATGGCACGTCTATGATGTGAAACCATGCATATGAGGCCATTAAATGCAAATCCAGATGCATGGGATTAAGTGCCATGACTTGAGTCATTATATGATGCCTAAGTACATATGTTCATATTGTAAATGAGGTTCAATAAGACGAGCTGAGGCTGAGCCAGGTCTCGAAGCCTCTGTACATGAGTGTGGTGTGAATTATGGAGTTTTATGCTTATGGTAGACCTTGTAGTAGGGCATTGTCGGCATTGGCTATGGCGATCGCAGCTTTTCTTACTCTCGGATGATCCCCTCGTCTACAACGTTTCTGTCTGCAGCGGTCAAATCCAAGGTCACATCCAGAGATTAATAATGCCTAAAGATAAAAGCTGCCGCAGTTCAGCATCACAGAAAAGCAGATATCATGCTTACAAGCCACACTCAAGCCATGGTAAGGGACATGACTTGACAGAAGGGGATTCTTCACAAGGTTCCGCAGGGAAAAAGGATTGGGAGGATGCAACTTGTCCGGTTTGCATGGATTTTTCGCATAATGCTGTCCTCCTTTTCTGTTCCTCATATGATAAGGGCTGTCGCCCATACATGTGTAACACCAGCTACCGGCATTCTAACTGTCTTGATCAGTATCGAAAGGCCTATCTGGGAACACAGAAAACTTGTTTTTCGAGAGAGCCAGTGCCTAAAAGTTCCTCTGACCAAGCTCTAGATGCAAGGGTTGGGAGATTGTTGAACACCACCAATACTGAATCTGTTAGGATGGCTCAAAGAAGTGGAAGGAATGTAGCCATCAATGGACTAGGAGGAGCTACAGCCATGCAAGGTTTGGATCTCGAGCCAGCATCAGTGGATGCGGGTGAGTGCGCAGATGAACCTGAACAGTCTGGAGCATCTTCATCCTTTGTAAAAGGTGACATGGAGGGTCTATTTTGTCCTCTTTGCAGAGGCAAAGTGAAAGGATGGAAAGTAGTGAATTCAGCCAGGGAACATCTAAATCACAAGGCCAGGAACTGTGCACAAGAGTTCTGTTCATTCAAAGGTACTTATGAGGAGCTTCGTGTCCATGCTAGACGTGAACATCCATTGGCTCGGCCTTCTGAAGTTGACCCAGTTCGTCAAAGCGGCTGGAGACGTATACGCAAGGTGGTGGCTTGCGTGGCAAAAATACGAAGGATTTTTTTAAAAAGGGAATATCCGAATATTAAGCATGAAAAAAGGAGGCGCAGCGTATTTTCAATTTTGGAAATCCGTGTTTTTGGCTGCAAAAGGGAATGGGGACCGAATTCCCTGCGGGAAATAGAGGAAAACCAAGCAAACGGCGCATATTGAAGAGGGGGGGTATAAAAAACAGAACCAGAGCTGAAATCTACCAGAGATTAAAAGATCGTGATGAGGGCTACTGTATAGGGCATCCTGGGGTTTGAATTAAAGAGAAAATGAAGCGCTATCCAATGTCATGATCTTCAAAAATCTCACAGTATACAAGCGAAAATGATGTCAAAACCTTTACAAATGCTGATTTTGGCGCATACTGCAGTGAAGCAGAACATGGGAAAAGCGAAATTCATGAATTCGCTTCTTTTTTTTATTACTCTGAGATAAGTATTTTTTTTGTTTTGTTACTTACGATTTTCTAAAATCGTATAGCCTTTGGATAAAAACACTACTCCTTTAAGGTTTTGGAGAGTCTGGGAATAGGAAAGCATCAAAAATACAAAGAGTTTCCTGGGATTTAGATTTTATTTTGTAAAAAGCTACTTGGTTGGATTTTGGATTGCTAGACATGGAGTTTTCTAAAATCACATGAATATGTTGTACATATGCCATATGTCATCTTTTGCTTTGTGAGTTGTTGGAATCTGAAAGCAGGTTTTTATGAGATCAAGAGACATCTTGAAATGATGGAGTTGGCAATATATGAAATATGTGATGTGAATGGTCACATGTATATGGAAATCTTTTGTAGATTGTGTTATGCCTATATGTGATATGTTTGAGGCATTTGGAAAAAGAGTCAGGAGATCTATGCTTGGAACTGGTCATGCTCTTGACACACAATTTATGTGCAATCATCAAGCTGAATTTGGGATGTATTGAAGTGAATTGGCACATGTACATGTCATCAAAAATGGAGATGTCTTATGCTCCTTGAAGAGTTATATGTTTTGTTTCCTTGCTGGGATTTGAAAGCTACTCTCACAGCCAGAAGTCTCGCACTTTCCCAGCGATACCGCCCACGTCACGACAGCGTGAGCGAAGTGGTGAAGTGTGTCCCCCGTGAAGGCGAGCTCGAGCGGAGGCGACGTCAATAAAACATGCCTTGTCACGTGTAGCGCCGGCTAGGCAGAGACGGCGAAGGCAAGCTCGACACGACGAGTGGCTGGGCGAAATCGGGTCAGCCCACACTAGGCGAAGGCGTAAAACCACGCTTGGCTAGGTGTGCTGTCGAAGAGTTGGCGTCTCACGGTTGTTGACGCTGCCCAACCGAGTCGGAAAGAAGATCTTACGGGGACAATCGCCAACGAGGAGAGCTACGCAAGGAGCTACGCACCACTGCCAGCCTACGGCCCCGTGGAACTCCTCGCCTATCATTTTGTCTCCACCATTTCTGCAGCAGCACCAAATTCAGCAAACCCCCCTTTCCTGCAACAAAAAAAATCAGAAATTACAAGGTATTCTGCTTCAATTTTTTTTTGGGATTTGCAATTGAGCAAGTACAATCATCAATTGAGCAGGTACAGGTGCCGAATTGCTCAATTTTTGAGCAAAATTGGCAAAATTAAGTGACATTGGTCACAATCAGGATCAATTTGCAGGAAATTGGATGTCGAAATTTAGGGCTTTTGATGTAATTGTGCAATTAAGCATTCATACATGCTGTATGATGTGAGAAATCGCACATTCGGGCAAAATTGCAGCAAATTGCAGTGCAAATCAAGGGGCTTTTGTGCCGATTGGATTGATTTGCATGCAGGCAATCGCATTTGATGCTTTGGGCAATGTGTTGATGCCTGACAAGCACTCAATGTGCCTGTAAATCAAGGGGCTTTCATGTATTGGATGTATATGTGGCCAAGGGGAAGCATCGTGAACACTCTGGATGCCTTCATGTGCGTTAATGTACCATGTATGATCAGAAATTGATCTTAAATCAAGGGGCTTTTCAAGATTTTATGCTTGTTGAGCTTGGCAAAGCAACAGGCAAGACTTTTATGCCTTGAATCCTCAGAAATCAGCTTGCAGTCAAGGAGCTTTTGCCCAATTTCTGTTCGGGACTGTTGTATGCAGTGTTCGGGACTGTAAAAGTCTGATTTTCACTCATTTGGACAGCCAGGAGAGCATTTATTGCTACTGTACCTACTGGTACAGATTTGGTACAGCTTTGTACAAGTTTTGGCATGGCTGTACACTGATTTGAGTGAGGAAAAGGCTCATTTACAACTGCTGTACTTGCCTGTACAGGTTTGGTACATCACAGGTGAGCACTTGGTACTGTTGTACAGTACTTTGGAAGGGCAACAGAGCACATTTAAGGTGCTGTCCTAAATCTGCAGCAACCAAATTTTGGTGATTTCATCACATACAGTGGGAGAAAAGTTGCATTTGTGCTTCCGCAGTGGGAGATAAACTTTGGGAGAACAACTGTGAGCACTTTGTGTGCTTTTGGTGCAGTGTTTGCACATTTTGCAGGGAGTCAGGCATTGACAGGTTGCATATTGCTATGGCAACCACAGGTGAGAGCTCTTCATTGCTTCACATCAAGAAGCTTGAAGACTCACATAACTATGATATTTGGCAAACCCAGTGCTATAATGTGTTGCTCCAAAAGAAGCAGCACAAGCCTATCAAAGAAAGGGGTGTAAAGCCCGCTTCTCTTACTGCTGAAGAGTGGGAAGATATGGATGAGCTGGCAAGATCTGCTATCATGTTGTCTGTGTCAGACTCTTTACTTTTCAGCATTCGTGAAGAGAAGACAGCTTGGGGAATGTGGCAGAGATTGCAGGACTTGTATGCCCAGCAAAGTGCCTCAAGCAAAGTGTATTGGTTGAAGAAACTCATAGATCTTCAGATGAAGGAAGGGGCGTCTATGACAGCCCATCTAAATGAGTTTAATGGTATTGTCAGCCAAGTTATAAATCAAAAGTTGGCAATGGACGATGAGTTCAAAGCCACCTTTCTCTTATGCACTTTGCCAGAGAGTTGGGACACATTCAGGACAGCCACTAGCAATTCGAATGCTGTGCTGTCATATGCAGATGTTGAGGGTGCTCTTCTTCAAGAGGAGATGAACAGGAAAAACAACTCTGTTGGAAAGTCCAATGCAATGAATGCACGTGGGAGATCCCAACAAAGGGGTAAAAGCCAAGAACAGGAAAGGAGCAAGTCCCGCTCCAAAAAGGACTTGGAATGCCATTATTGTGGCAAGAAGGGACACATCAAAAAGCAATGCTACAAATGGAAAAATGATCAAAAGGAAAAGGGAAAAGGCAAAGACAAAGACAAAGATGAAGCCAAAGATGTAAAGCCAAAGGGCAAAAGTGGAGTCAAGATTGAAGAAGTCAATGTGTCACATGCAGGTGACAGTGAGGATGAGGTCCTATTTACGTCTTCACTTGATGCCCATTCACTTCTTACAGGTGGTCATGGTATGCACTCATGGATCATTGATTCAGGTGCCTCCTTTCATGTCACAGGTTGCAGAGACTTGTTTGTCAGGTATACTGCTGGCAATGAAGGAGTAGTTTATTTGGGTGATAACCATGCATGCAAGATTCTTGGCAGAGGTGATGTGAGACTTGTGTTTTCAGATGGCTCACAGCTTATGCTCCATGATGTCAGGCATGTGCCTGTGATCAAGAAGAACCTGCTTTCTACTGGACAGCTTGATGATGCTGATTATGTTACCACATTTGGTAGTGGAAAGTGGAAGATTAGTAAGGGCTCACTGGTTGTTGCCAGAGGCTCTAAGGTGGACACTCTTTATTTCATGCATGCTGGTGTTTGTCACCATGCTACTGTAAATGCAACCGAGCTGCCGGAAATCTCTATGTGGCATAGCCGGTTGGGACACATGAGTGTCAAAGGAATGGAGCAATTGTCTCGTTTGGGTTACTTGCCTTCTCTAAAGTTTTCAAGTTTTCAGTTTTGTGAGCATTGTATATATGGTAGGCAACTACAGTGCCCCCACAAGAAAGCTCGCTCTTGGACAGAAAGATGCTCAGTTAGAGCTTGTGCATACAGATGTATGTGAGATGCCTCAGCTTTCTTTGGGAGGGGCAAAATATTTTGTGTCTTTTATAGATGATGCCACACGCAAGGTGTGGGTCTATCCTCTTCGTCTGAAGAGTGATACATTCTCAGTGTTTGAGAAGTTTGTTGCTCTTGTTGAGAATAAAACGGGCAAAACACTGAAGGCTTTGCGTTCCGACAATGGTGGAGAGTATATGTCCAAACAGTTTCAGGACTTTTATGATGCTAAAGGCATCAAGAGGAAGCTCTCTACTCCTTATGATCCTCCACAAAACGGGACAGCAGAGAGGATGAACAGGACCATTCAGGAGAAGGTCCGTTCTATGTTGTCACATGCTGCGTTACCTCATGGTTTTTGGGCTGAAGCTGCTATGACAGCCGTTCATCTTATAAACAAGTCACCTAACAAGAGGCTTGGTGGAAAAGTGCCAAAGGAAGTATGGACAGGGAAGCCTCCGTCCTACAAGGTTGCGTTGCGTACGTGCAGATACGCATGGAAATGCGCACCAAACTTGATCCTAAGTCTCACAAATGCATATTCCTAGGATATGGTGACAGAGGTGAAATGGGGTATAGACTTTGGGATCCCGTGAATAGAAAGATTATACGCAGCAATGATGTCATTTTTGATGAAACATGCATGTATAAGGAGCCTGCAAGGCAACAGGAGCCTAGCAGAGTCATCTTTGATGATGATGGACATCATGGACAACAACCAAGGGCTGTAAATCAGCCATTACAGCAACAAAACCAGCCCTTAAATGGTGCTGAAAATGGTCCAAATGGACAGCCAGAGATGGCAGAAGATATCCCTATAGATATACCACAGTTAGAGGAGATACCGGGCATGATTTTTCAGCCTTATGGCATGGAAAGGAGCCACCAATAGGTGATATGCAAGCTGGACAGCAACCTGCAAATGATGGTCATTGGGTACGGAGGTCCACAAGACCATCCAGAGCCCCTGACAGGTTTGTTCCAGGGGTTGACTACTTGATGCTTACTGACTGTGGGGAGCCCTCATGTTATAAGGAGGCTTTACAGAGGGCAAACAAGGCTCTTTGGGAGCGTGCCATGAAGTCAGAGATGGATTCTCTGCACAAAAATGGAACATGGAAGTTGGTGCATTTGCCTGCAGGCAAGAAGGTTTTGCCATGCAAGTGGGTATACAGGCTCAAAGTTGCACCTGATGCAAAGCCAAGGTACAAAGCCAGGTTAGTAGCCAAGGGCTTCAAGCAGGAATATGGTGTGGACTTTGATGAGATCTTCTCTCCAGTGGTCAAAATGACCACACTTAGAGCTGTATTAGCTTTGGTTGCTCATGATGATCTGGACTTGATTCAGATGGATGTGAAGACTGCTTTTCTTCACAGTGATCTGCATGAAGAGATATATATGCAACAGCCAGAGGGTTATGCAGTAAATGGAAAGGAGAAGCTTGTATGCAAGCTGAAAAAGAGTCTTTATGGGCTCAAACAGGCACCAAGAGAATGGTATCATAAATTTGATACATTCATGAAATCCCAAGATTTCAGGAGAAGTGACATAGATCACTGCTTGTACACCAAGAAAGCTTTGGATGGCAGTCTATTGATCCTCATCTTGTATGTTGATGATATGTTGATTGCCGGGAAATCTCGTAAAGTGATGGATGCCTTGAAGAAGAGGCTGCATCAAACCTTTGATATGAAGGATTTGGGTGATGCAAATCACATTTTGGGTATGCGGATACTTCGGGACAGAAATCAGCATGTGTTGTATTTGTCTCAGAAGGAATACATTGGCAAAGTCTTGCAGAGGTTCAATATGGACGGGGGAAAGAAGACTAGTACTCCTTTGCCTCCATATGTGAAACTCAGTGCTATGGACAGCCCACAGTCAAATAGTGGCAGGGCTGATATGGCCAAGATTCCGTATGCTTCAGCTTGTGGCAGTCTCATGTATGCCATGGTTGCTACTAGGCCGGACATTGCATTTGCAGTGGGAGTGGTTTCTAGATACATGGCCAACCCTGGCAAGAAGCATTGGGAAGCAGTGAAAGGTGTCATGAGATACCTGAAGGGCACACAGGATATGTGCATATGCTTTGGCAAACAGGATGCATTAGTGCATGGTTACACGGATTCGGATTATGCCGGTCATCCAGATAACCGGAAGTCTACTACCGGTTATGTGTTTACATTCACAGGAGGTGCTGTGTCATGGATATCCAGGATGCAGAAGTGCACAGCCTTATCTACTACAGAGGCCGAGTATATTGCAGCCACAGAGGCTTGCAAGGAGGCATTATGGCTATCTCGGGTAGTGGTTGATTTGGGCTATACAGGTGATATTCCATTGTTGCATTGTGACAGTCAGAGTGCCGCAAAGAACCCTGTCTTTCATGCAAAGACGAAGCATGTGGATGTGAAGTATCACTTCATCAGAGAGGTGATAGAGAACAAGCAAATTCAGCTTGTTAAGATTCACACAGATGACAACCCGGCTGATCTGTTGACAAAGAGTTTGCCTCCGGAGCGGTTTGCTCATTGCAGACACTTGATGGGCATTGGATGAGGCCAGTTTCAGTCTTGATATGGCCTTGTATATTATCATGTACATGCTGATTTTTTTCTTTTCCTTTACTTAAGGGCACTTTGCCTTTAAGTGGGAGGTTGTTGGGGTAAAGGCATTATGCCCACCCTTATAGTGTGTACAAGCCCATAAGTTATAGTACATAGTACACTTAGTACATTAAAAGTACTAAGTGCACTATGTGTACTAGTGCAATATACATGTGTGATAGGGGAGTCACACACTCTCACTTAATGAGTTGACTTATCCCCACAACTCTCTCTCTCTCTCTCTCTCCCCCTTCTTCTCTGTGTATGTCTCCCACATGAAAACCTAACCCTAATTCTCTCTCCCATTCACTGGAGCAGGGGATGGCGGCGCAGCAACGCTGGGGCGCGCAGAACAGCTAGGCGGGGGAGGGGGGGCAAACGCGAGGGCAGGCGGGGGGGGGGGGGGGGGGGGGAGCGAGAGCTTCAGCGAGCGACGGAATCACCCTTTTTGGTGATAAGCTGCATCTTCAGAGAATTTATTAGCTCCATCATCATTTTCAGGAGCTCTTCTGTGCTTGGTGGAAGCGCTTTTTCTGTTTGGAAGCTTTGTACCTCCATTCCTTCCTGCTGGCTTTCTTCGTGATGCAATGTTTCTCCCGACATGGTAGAGGCAAGGGTTTCTTCTCCCGACCGAAGTATAACCATCCACCGGATGCTCTCACTTCTTTAGGTAGCCGAGTTGGGTTACCAACCTGATGCTCTGTTACCAATGTTACATGCACCGAGGTTGATCGTGATAACGCGCAACAAGGCCTTCTTTATACCTTTATGTGGTGAGAATATGTAGCATCAACTTTAGAGAATAAGGAGTGTAGAGAATGTAGAATGTAGAAGACGACATCGGATTGGGTCTCAATACCCATTGAAGCACCCCCCCCCCCCTCCCCCCCCTCTGCAAGCAAGCAGGAGTATTTCCTTCTATTATTCTTTGGAGAAATGTTGTACAATGCTGAGTACAAATGATATGCTATCCCACCACAAGGACGAGGAGGCCCGAACATCGGCGGAGTATCCAACTATCCCGAGGCTCTGCTGAAGACTCTCCTTGGCCACTGATGCAAGTCCAGATGATTCAAGGACTGCACATATGCTGGCTGAGATGTAAGGGAATCTTCCTTGTTGCCTGGAGATGAGTAGGATGCTGCAAACTAAAGTTGTATCTGCTGAATACCTGGATATGCATTGTGGGAATAAGGCCATGCCTTTTATACCCCCTCAAACAGCAGTCACCTGCCTCTAGGAGGCTGTCGGCTGAAGCAAGAAGTCCCACGACTGATGAAATACCAGTCAGCTGCAGGAAAATACCTCACGACTGCAAGATGCCAGTAAGACATCATAAAATGCTTGTCATTCTTACCAACCCCTGTCTATCCCCTCTCACACGAGTGCATGGGTGGAAACAAAACCAAAGATGCATATGTAGCTCGTCCTGCTTATCAATCAAGCATTACTCCAGCAGCAGTGTTTGACTATACAAGACAGGAAAAATGGATGCAAGTCCTGCCACAACACTTCCCATAAAATCCATCCACACAAATTCCAACAGGCCTTGGCTCCAAAATGTAAACATAATGAAGAAGTGTCTTAGTTGAGAAATCCCTTGTTAGAACTAGAAAGCGGAATTCGTAGTACATGCATCTGAGATGTGCTTCGCACACCATTAGAGCATCTTCTATACATGCAATGATCTATCCCGAACAGTTGTTCACTCAGCTCTCAAAAAGCCGAAATCAAGACACTTCCAAATGAGAATCAGACGACACCTACCATTGATCTTAGTGACCGAAATCAGAAAAAAATTGAAAGGTAATATCACCATGAAGCTACGAATGAGGTCCTTGAGACTCTAAGCAAATCCCTGTTTCCAACTGAGCCCTCCTCAAGCTCTTCAAACTCAGTGGCATCCACCAAATAAACTTACCTTTGGATCCTCAAATACAGACTGCAATGCTGCTTAATCGGTCAATCTGCAAACTCCATGCTCTTACAGCGAACTCTCACACAGGTGCATTGTTCCATATACTGAACTCACACACTTAGTTCACAAGGATTCACGTACCTCATCCATTTTCATGGATATTAGTCCATCAAGATTTTTGAAAGTCACATGGGGTGGCATGGTAAATCTGTAAGGAACCACCATACTCTATGTTTCTCAAGTGATAAACCAAGGACAACTCCAAGGATGAACTTCAATGTTACAAGATACACCACCTGTTCCTTATGTCTGATTCTCTGCGCCCAAGCCTAGGCGTGTCCCCTGTCAAAACAATTGCTTTGTAGCCAGCTCTCTGGGCACGATTAACAAGGTTTTCAGCTATTTTCCTGTTTCTATAGACCTGAACACAAGCAGACCAAAATTACCATGGTGAAAAAAGGTCATTGGACCAAACAAAAAGACTGTGGTGGCGACCTTTAAAAGTGATGTTAGAACCAGCAGTGACAAAATCATTAAACGCATTATAACTAAAATAATTCAAAACTAAGAACAAAAAATCAAAGATAATAGCTTCCTGAAGAAAGTACTTGATTGAAACAGGGAGAGAAGAAGAGAACGCATGAGGATAGATAAAAAGACTCAACTCTGCGAGTGTGGGAAATGGCCAAGGCTGAGCAAACAAGAACCAGTTTCATCATAGGAAAGCAGCGAGCCTAGAAGCAGCAAAAAACTCAATCAGTTTTGCTTGAACTAGGCCTGCACGTCATCCAACACAGGGCACCTAGTATTATTTTCTTTTCCCCCCCAAGAAAAATGCCATGTGCATCACATTTGTGAATGCTACAAGGACATGGATCTTACTTGCATCTGCCTCTTATGCAACTTAGAGGTAGAATATGGCCTGATTTGGGCAGTTTTGGCAACCCAATAGGTACCCATAGGTGCCTAGGACATGGCCCAATGGTTGGGACACAAAAATGTGAACATGTTTAATGGTATTTTTTATGATGTTTTATGACTTGAAAATCGATAGCCAAGCCAATCTAAACATGACTTCCCATCAAATCCCTACATAAAGGAAGTCAAAGGGCATTTTAGAGTAATCATTTATACATTCAGCAATGGTTCAGAGGCACAATTTTGAGGCGCATCCTTCATGCAGTTACCTGGTATCTGGATTAGAGAAGATAGCTGTAAGGTCTCCACAAACCACACCCAAGGATTATCTAACCTAGAACCGAAACCCTAAAGAGGTTTCATAGACCCGACATCGTCGTACGCATCGCATGATCATGATTGATTGTGGCTAGCAACTCACCACCCAACTTTAGGTTCAGTGCATGGAACCACCCTCGAGCCTAAGGTCTGATTGACACAAGCATGCTTGGTACCTTATGGCCCCAACCTAGTGTCCCATGCAACTTGGCTGAACCACCCACCTTGTAGCTCCATGGCCAACGAGATCTTGCACGCTTCCTTGGTAGCCCCAGACCACCGCGTGACTAGTTGACCTCTTATGTCTAACAAGTGATCCCAAGGTCACTTGTATAGTAATAACCTAGCTATTACTGGCCCTTGCTTTATTTATTAGCTTTCCTGCTTTATTTATTAGCTTTCAGGCAATATTTATAATCTTTTAGCCATTATTAGCCCTAGGCTATTAATTATGTCACATGCATCTCGCCCTTGAATGCCACATGGCCATATTTGTACAACAAGTGCACGACCTAGAGTGGTAATTGCCGCTTGTCAGCCCCAATCCAGGATGAGTCAACCAGGGATCTCCCCTATGATTCCCGGCACTATATCCTGGTCGTGTTATGGGCATCAGGTATGACCCGCTTCTTGAAGAGGATTGGGCTTCAAGATTGGGATAAAAAAATAATAACGAGATTTGACATATAGATCTCCGCTCAATGCAGGAACATCCTCGCTACAGAGAAAAAGGCAACTTTAGGTGCATGTCCCGCACTCAGTGTCACCCTCTAGAATGATGCAGAGGTGTATCGCACTTTCCCTAAGACACCAGATATCTAGGAGTCAAGTTATTAGTTGCATGCAGATGGGCATCTAGGTGAAGGCGCAGCCCTATGGGCCACCCCATAAGGCTTTAGAATCCTTGCCCGCAAGGTGAGCAGCCCTTGGGGGCTACCCTAGGGGCCAAGGAGGCCCCCATGCCCAAGCAACCAGCCATATGAGGGCTGGGCAGCAAGTCGGCATGTTGTTGGGGGCACTCACAACCAGTCAGCCAACATCAAGGCTCAGTCGGCCAGTCCATAGACCACACATGCGAAAAGCCCCTATTATTAGGTGAATACTCATGTCGTGGAGCAGCAAACACAAGCCGACAGCCTCTAATACCAACCGACCAACAGCATGGCAGCCCTATATAAATAGTATGTAAGCCCAGCGGGGCGTGCCATGACAGACTCAACCACGTGTCCAACAGATAAAGGTATAAAGAGAGAGGGGAGAGAGAGAAGGGAATAGGGTTCTTGCACAATACACCACACTGAGTAGGGAACAAGCCCCGCCCCCTTTCAGGAATTTATTCAGGAACAATCCACGGGCACGCTAGCCAAGATCAATACAACAATGAATACAAAAGCAAACAAATATGCCAATGTAGAATCCCTAAGTTGAAGTTGATGTCAAGGCACGAGATCTCTAATGCCGAGCACACCATGGGGATGACCCACAAGAATCTCTCAACGGGCTAGTACCAGATCCAATACCCAAATCCAAATCCAAAACCAAGTCCAAGTCCAAGTTCCAAGTTCCAAGTTCCAAATCCAAGTCCAAAACCACGTCCAAGTCCAAGTTCCAAGTTCCAAAACCAAGTCCAAGTCCAAGTTCCAAATTCCAAGTCCAAATCCAAAACCAAGTCCAAGTCCAAGTTCCAAGTTCCAAAACCAAGTCTAAGTCCAAGTCCAAGTTCCAAAACTTGTAGTCTCACAGTAGTATCCAGTCAGCAACTGAAAAGTATGACATAGAATGACTCGTACAACTGTCTTCAACAAATGTGGGTCCGGCAGCAGCTGGGGGCAGTGGCCAGCAGATATCGGTGGTTAGTTTTTGTACAACGGCGGCAGCTAGGTGTGTCCTCTGGGGGCCAGGAGTAGATAGCAGAGGCCAGGTGTAGTAGTAGGTGCTGGCCACTCTTGGACAGCAGCTCTAGATGGCCGAAGCGCTGGCAGCCAAGAGTAGTTGATGGCAGCTAGGTACAAAGATGGCGGCTGGAGGGGGTGCTTGTGCAGGCGTGTATCAGCAGCAGAAGCACAAGCGCTGGTTACTGGCTGGACAGCTTGTCAGGTGGCACAAGCGAAAGTGGCGCAGCCTGTAATAGCTTGCGAATGAGGTGGCTATAAGTGGCTTCAGGCAGGCTGAGATTCTGATGGAGCCAGTGCTAGCAGGTGCAAACAATGGTGCTAGATGGCGAAGTTGGCGGTGCTGACTGGCGAAGCTGGCAGCAGCGCACAGCAATAAACAACAACAGCAGCAGACGCTTGAGGCTTCAGATGGTGCTGGTAGGCGCAGCCAGAAGGAGAGTGGCAGCAGAGATTCTGGAGGCGGCAGAACTGTACAGACAGCAATAGCGCAAAAAGGTGTCGAGGTTGATGAATCTCTTCGTCTCCATGCTCATCAGAGAGGTGATAGAGGACAAGCTGATTCAGCTTGTCAAGATTCATACGGATGACAACCGGCTGATCTGTTGACAAAGAGTTCGCCTCCAGAGCGGTTTGCTCATTGCAAACACTTGATGGGCATTGGATGAGGCCAGTTTCAGCCTTGATATGGCCTTGTATATTATCATGTACATGCTGATTTTTTCTTTTCCTTCACTTAAGGGCACACTGCCTTTAAGTGGGAGGTTGTTGGGGTAAAGGCATTATGCCCACCCTTATAGTGTGTACAAGCCCATAAGTTTTATAGTACATAGTACACTTAGTACATTAAAAGTACTAAGTGCACTATGTGCACTAGAGCAAATATACATGTGTGATAGGGGAGTCACACACTCATACTTTGTGAGTTGACTTATCCCCACATGTCTCTCTCTCTCTCTCTCCCTTCTTCTCTGTGTGTGTCTCCCACATGAAACCCTAACTGTTTCAGCTGAGCTTCTTTAGCTCCTTCAACTGGTATCAGAGCATCTTCTGGGGTAAGCGCTTGTGCATGGTATGCCATAGGCATGCATGAACTTAAGCCCGCTTGCCGCTGCTAGGGTTGCTGCAAGGGCAGAGGACCCTTCTACCTTTGACCCACCTCCTTTTGAGCACATTCCGACCACTTGGGGTGCGAAGGCGGACACGAAAACCTGATGTCCGGGCTAGCGACTTCCGTGATCTGGACCTCTTGGTGCATCCCAGGGCCGTCTTACCTGCCCTCACCTTCACCACGCTGCTCCTCTGTGTAACCACCCATCCAAGGCTCAGTCTTGGAGACATTAGCCCGACCAGGATGCAGTACATCCACAACAAATTGCTTGCGGGAGAGAAGGCGATTGGTCATGAACTTGCGCGTGCGCACACTACAATTCTTGAGGTCCGCCATGGCGTGATCGCTGCAGAGCTCCTCCGCTACCGCCCACCTGCACGAATATACTGTACGCTGAGAAGCGAGCAAGTCCAGCAACAGCTCCCTTCAACAGCCGTACAGCACACAGCAGCATCCGTACCTGCACAGCACCACCACCACCACCACCACCACCACCATCAGCACACGAGTCAGCAAATACGACGCCCCCCCCCTTTCTGCAACAGAAATCAAGAAATTTAGTCTGCAAATCGCAAGAAATCAGAAATTTCAGAGGTATTTGCTGAAATTTTGGGATTTGCATGTCCATTATCATCAATTGAGCAGGTACAGGTCCTAATGGCTCAGATTTGAGCACAATTGGCAACATTGGGTGACATTGGTCACATTCCGGGTCAATTGGCAGAAAATTGGGTGTTAACATTTGGGGCTTTTGATGTAATTGTGCCATTGGGCATTCATACATGCTGTATGATGTGAGCAATCTCACATTCAGGGCTAAATTGCAAGAAATTGTAGTGCAAATCAAAGGGCTTTTGTGCCAATTGGGTTGATTTGCATCCAGGCACTGGCATTTGATGCTTTGGGCAATGTGTTGATGCCTGTCAAGCACTCAATGTGCCAATAAATCAAGGGGCTTTTATGTATTGGATGTATATGTGGCCAGGGGGAAGCATTGTGAAGACTCTGGATGCCTTCATGTGCATTAATGTACCATTCATGATCAGAAATTGATCTTGAATCAAGGGACCTTTCAAGATTTTGTGCTTGTTGAGCTTGGCAAAGCAACAAGGAAGACTTTTATACCTTGAACCCTCAGAAATCCACTTGCAGTCAAGGGGCTTTTGCCCAATTTCTGTCCGGGACTGTTGTATGCAGTGGTGGGGACTGTCAAGGTCTGATTTTCACTCATTTGGACAGCCAGGAGAGCATTTATTGCTACTGTACTTGCTGGTACAAATTTGGTACAACTTTGTACAAGTTTTGGCATGGCTGTACATTGATTTGAGTGAGGAAAAGGCTCATTTTCAGCTGCTGTACTTGCCGGTACAGATTTGGTATATCATTGGTGAGCACTTAGTACTGTTGTACAGTATTTTGGAAGGGGAACAGAGCACATCTAAGGTGCTGTCATAAATCTGCAGTCACATTCAGTGGGAGGAGAGTTGCATTCGTGCTTCCGCAGTGGGAGATAAACTTTGGGAGAACAACTGTGAGCACTTTGTGTGCTTTAGTGCAGTGTTTGCACATCTTGCAGGGAGTCAGGCATTGACTGTGTCAAAGGTTGCATATTGCTATGGCAACCACAGGTGAGAGCTCTTCATTGCTTCACATCAAGAAGCTTGAAGGCTCACATAATTATGACATTTGGCAAACCCAATGCTATAATGTGTTGCTCCAGAAGAAGCAGCACAAGCCCATCAAAGAAAGGGGTGTAATAACCGCTTCTCTTACTGCTGAAGAATGGGAAGATATGGATGAGCTGGCAAGATCCACCATCATGTTGTCTGTGTCAGACTCTTTACTTTTCAGCATACGTGAAGAGAAGACAGCTTGGGAAATGTGGCAAAGATTGCAAGACTTGTATGCCCAGCAAAGTGTCTCAAAGCAAAGTGTATTGGTTGAAGAAACTCATAGGTCTTCAAATGAAGGAAGGGGCATCTATGACAGCCCATCTAAATGAGTTTACTAGTGTTGTCAGCCAGGTCATCAATCAAAAGTTGGCAATGGACGATGAGCTCAAAGCCACCTTTCTCTTATGCACTTTGCCAGAGAGTTGGGACACATTCAGGACAGCCACTAGCAATTCAAATGCTATGCTGTCATATGCAGATGTGAAGGGTGCTCTCCTTCAAGAGGAGATGAACAGGAAGAACAACTCTGTTGGAAAGTCCAATGCAATGAATGCACGTGGGAGATCCCAACAAAGGGGTAAAAGCCAAGAACGGGGAAGGAGCAAGTCCCGCTCCAAAAAGGACTTGGAATGCCATTATTGTGGCAAGAAGGGACATTTCAAAAAGCAATGCTACAAATAGAAGAATGATCAAAAGGAAAAGGGCAAAGGAAAAGACAAAGACAAAGATGAAGCCAAGATGCAAAGCCAAAGGGCAAAAGTGGAGTCAAGATTGAAGAAGTCAATGTGTCACATGCAGGTGACAGTGAGGATGAAGTCCTATTCATGTCTTCACTTGATGCCCATTCACTCCATGCAGGAGATGGTCATGGTATGCACTCATGGATCATTGATTCAGGTGCCTCCTTTCATGTCACAGGTTGCAGAGACTTGTTTGTCAGGTATACTGCTGGCAATGAAGGAGTAGTTTATTTGGGTGACAACCATGCATGCCAGATTCTTGGCAGAGGTGATGTGAGACTTGTGTTTTCAGATGGCTCACAGCTTATGCTCCGTGATGTCAGGCATGTGCCTGAGATCAAGAAGAACTTGCTTTCTACTAGACAGCTTCATGATGCTGGTTATGTTACCACATTTGGTAGTGGAAAGTGGAAGATTAGTAAGGGCTCACTGGTTGTTGCCAGAGGCTCTAAGGTGGACACTCTTTACTTCATGCATGCTGGTGTTTGTCACCATGCTAATGTAAATGCAACCGAGCTGCCGGAAATCTCTGTGTGGCATAGCCGGTTGGGACACATGAGTGTCAAAGGAATGGAGCAATTGTCTCGTTTTGGTTACTTGCCTTCTCTAAAGTTCTCAAGTTTTCAGTTTTGTGAGCATTGTATATATGGCAAGCAACTCCAGTGCCCCCACAAGAAAGCTCTTGGACAGAAAGATGCTCAGTTAGAGCTTGTGCATACAGATGTATGTGATATGCCTCAGCTTTCTTTGGGAGGGGCAAAATATTTTGTGTCTTTTATTGATGATGCCACACGTAAGGTGTGGGTTTATCCTCTTCGTTCGAAGAGTGATACATTCTCAGTGTTTGAGAAGTTTGTTGCTCATGTTGAGAATCAAACTGGCAAAACACTGAAGGCTTTGCGTTCCGACAATGGTGGAGAGTATATGTCCAAACAGTTTCAGGACTTTTGTGATGCTAAAGGCATCAAGAGAGAGCTCTCTGCTCCTTATGATCCTCCACAAAACGGGACAGCAGAGAGGATGAACAGGACCATTCAGGAGAACGTCCGTTCTATGTTGTCACATGCTACGTTACCTCATGGTTTTTGGGCTGAAGCTGTTATGACAGTCGTTCATCTTATAAACAGGTCACCTAACACGAGGCTTGGTGGGAAAGTGCCAGAGGAAGTATGGACAGGAAAGCCTCCGTCCTACAAGCACTTGAGAGTGTTTGGTTGCGTTGCGTACGTGTACATACGCAGGGAAATACGCACCAAACTTGATCCTAAGTCTCACAAATGCATATTCCTAGGATATGGTGACAGAGGTGAAATGGGGTATAGACTTTGGGATCCAGTGAATAGAAAGATTATACGCAGCAATGATGTCATTTTTGATGAAACATGCATGTATAAGGAGCCTGCAAAGCAACACGAGCCTGGCAGAGTCATCTTTGATGATGATGGACATCATGGACAACAACCAAGGGCTGTAAATCAGCCATTACAGCAACAAAACCAGCCCTTAAATGGTGCTGAAAATGGTCCAAATGGACAGCCAGAGATGGCAGAAGATATCCCTATGGATATCCCACAGTTAGAGGAGATACCGGGCATGATCTTTCAACCTTATGGCATGGAAAGGAGCCACCAATAGGTGATATGCAGGCTGGACAGCAACCTGCAAATGATGATCATTGGGTACGGAGGTCCACAAGACTCTCCAGACCCCGGGACAGGTTTGTTCCAGGGGTTGACTACTTGATGCTTACTGACTGTGGGGAGCCCTCTTGTTATAAGGAGGCTTTACAGAGGGCAGACAAGGCTCTTTGGGAGCGTGCTATGAAGTCAGAGATGGATTCTCTACACAAAAATGGAACATGGGAGTTGGTGCATTTGCCTACAGGCAAGAAGGTTTTGCCATGCAAGTGCGTTTACAGGCTCAAAGTTGCACCTTATGCAAAGCCAAGATACAAAGCCAGGTTAGTGGCTAAGGGCTTCAAGCAGAAATATGGTGTGGACTTTGATGAGATCTTCTCTCCAATGGTCAAAATGACCACACTTAGAGCTGTATTAGCTTTGGTTGCTCATGATGATCTGGATTTGATTCAGATGGATGTGAAGACTGCTTTTCTTCACGGTGATCTCCATGAGGAGATATATATGCAACAGCCAGAGGGTTATGCAGTGAATGGAAAGGAGAAGCTTGTATGCAAGCTGAAAAAGAGTCAGGCACCAAGGGAATGGTATCATAAATTTGATACATTCATGAAATCCCAGGATTTCAGGAGGAGTGACATAGATCACTGCTTATACACCAAGAAAGCTTTGGATGGCAATCTATTGATCCTCATCTTGTATGTTGATGATATGTTGATTGCCGGGAAATCTCGTAAAGAGATGGATGCCTTGAAGAAGAGGCTGCATCAGACCTTTGATATGAAGGATTTGGGTGATGTAAATCACATTTTGGGTATGCGGATACTTCGGGACAAAAATCAACATGTGTTGTATTTGTCTCGGAAGGAATACATTGGCAAAGTTTTGCAGAGGTTCTGGCCTATGCTTGAGGCCATCGGGTCTGCCTCTGGGCTGGTTCTTCAAGTGCCCCCCCTCCACGCCTTGCCGACATCTTATGCCCAGGTGGTCACTGTCTCGGCGGATGCTGTCCCCAGGGTCATGGTTCTTGCCCGTTGTCGTGCCATGGCACGTCTATGGTGTGAAACCATGCATGTGAGGCCATTAAATATAAATATAGATGCATGAGATTAAGTGCCATGACTTGAGTCATTTTATGATGCCTATGTACATATGTTCATATTGTAAATGAGGTTCAATAAGACGAGCTGAGGCTGAGCCAGGTCTCGAAGCCTCTGTACATAAATGTGGTGTGAATCATGGAGTTTTTATGCTTATGGTAAACCTTGAGGTAGCACGAATTATCAATGAACCAAAAGCAGCATCACTTTCTTATGGGGCTGACAAGGAAGAGGGATTAGTTGCAATTTTTGATCTTGATGGAGGCACAAGAAAGACTGAAGGACCAGCAACTGATCACTTCTAGAGAGGGAGTAGATAATATGGTTGAAGATGCATCCATGCAAAATGGCATTATGAACGTTTCTTCTGGGATGGTAGAAGCTTTAAAAGATGCTAGCATTGCAGAGACCTGCCCTGGGGAGATACGTGGCACATTGATTTCCATGAAAGAGGCCTTCATAGTTTTGGGAATATTGCTTGGATATCTTATTGGGTATCTAGCAATTGATACGGTGGGAGGATGGCGGATCATGTATGGCATCGGTGCACCTATTGCCTTGATAATGGCGGTGGGCATGTGGTGGCTACCTCCATCACCACGTTGGATACTGCTTTGTGCTTGCAAAGGAAAAGGAGATGTGGAGTCGTCACAAGAGAGAGCTGCTGCAGCCATCTGCCGGTTGAGAGGAAATGATGTTGATGAAGTTGTAGTTTCACATCAAATGTAGGAAACCTTGCTATCCTTGCAACTTGTACAGGATGAAGTGAGCTTCTTGGAGATCTTTAGGAGCACCAGTCTGAGAGTTTTAATGATAGGTGGTGGCCTTGTGTTGTTCCAACAGATCACTGGACAACCAAGTGTTCTTTATTATGCTGCATCAATTTTCCAAAGCGCAGGATTTTCTGCTGCTTCTAATGCCTCAGGGTGGTGTCTTGCGTGGGGAAAATACGAAGGCAGTGTTTTTCAAAAATTGGAATATCCGAATTTTAAGATAAAAAAGAGGCGCAGCGTATTTTTCATTTTGGGAAACGCGAATTTTTGGCTGCAAAAGGCAATTCTGCCCGAATTCCCTGCAGGAAATGAAAAATAACCAGGCGGCGCACATATTGGGAGGGGGGGGGGGGGGGGGTCGTTTTTTTTTCTATGTACAGAGCTTGGAGTTTCTTTCTTATGCAATCATGGTGTTTTCTTATCAAAAGTGGGCTTCTAGGGGTTCGATGTAATCAGTAGAGAGAGCTCTATAACATATACAAACTTGCAAAAATTGCAGTTTTTTTTAGAAACGAAGAGTGGTTATAGCTTGTAAATAAGCTTGTCTTCATCAAAATGGAAAACTCGCAATTTTCTACATGGCTGGAAGCTATAAAATCAGCATTTTTATGTTTTCAATGAAGGAAGAGATGATCAAAACGAGTGCATGTTTCTGCTGTGGGGAGACGGATGCGTTTCTATGTGTGAGCTGCAAATACAGAGACTGGTCTTCCGTTAAGCACAAACTTTGGGAAAGGAGGGATGAAAAGTTGGTTGAAGATATGGCTGCCAGCCATGCCATCTCTATGGTTGAGGCAGCAACCTATGGGTTAAAGGCCGGTCAATCAAAGCAAGAATCTGAGAAGGATGAAGACTATGAGAATGAAGATTTTTGGCCATCAACAATGGAGCTAATTGCGTCAAAGAAGGTGTCTAAGCAGGCTTTGCATGAGGCAGGAGACTGTATACGTCTTGAGACTGGTTGGGAAGAACGTGTGGATTCTCTATCTGTTCATGCCTATATTGCAAAATGCCAGAATAATGAGGCACAGGTTGAGGAAAAGCGTAAGAGGGAAAATGAGGAAGGAGGGCCATCAAAAAGGGTCACCCGTGGTAGTGGAAAGAAGGACCCTGGGCCATCACATGTGCCTCCGCCGCAAAACCAGCCTCCACAGGAAGTATCAATGGAAGAAGCGCCAGCAAAGATGAAGCATGAGAAGGAGAAGGGTAAAGGGAAAAGTCCGCTCTACAAGCTCCAATCCGATATTGAAGCCGCAATGGACCTCAAAAAGGTGCTAGAAGAGAGAATTCTAAACAGTAGGGTGGAATTTACACTAGGGGAAGTCTTGGGGATTGCAAAGAAAGAATTCCATGATGAGATAATTGATATTATACGAAGGAAAAGGCAGTCCATAATTGAATCTATTCCATCACAGGGGGAGACAAGCACTTCCAAGACTCATGGAGTACAGGTACAGCAAAAGGAAGAGAGAGAGAATGTGGTGGAATGCAGTCACTCTACTGGAGGGGCACGACAAGTGCGCTTTGTGGCTGAGGGTGATGAAAAAGAAGTTCTTGCAAAAAGTCATTACTCCAGGAACCATTGGGCAAGGGCCACCACTGAAACCCTTGTCAAGATAGGAGACTTGGAAGAGCCGTATGTCGCTCTAATCGACCATGGGTCTGAAATAAATCTTATGGCTAAAAACCTCTACAACAAATGTAAGTGGCCAATGGATGTAGATCTGGCCAATGGATGTAGATCACGGGTGGATGATTAAGGCGGCTAATAACTCATCTGGAGAGCTCTATGCAGCCTGTCCAAATGTAACGGTAACTATAGGGAATGTGAAAGATGACCAGAACTTCTTCGTCCAGGAGATGTCATCGTACCCCCTTATCCTTGGGTAACCCTATATTACAGCTGTGAGGATGGAGACAAAAGTCTTGGACGATGGCTCGGCGTATGCAAGAATAAGGAGCAAAGATGGTAAGAAAGCTGTTCAGTTCTTGACAGTTTGCATCAACCATGAAAGAAACCGCGAGTCTCTTCGAGAACAGTCACTCCCAAAGATAAACAGAGAATTCATGAACTACAAGGACATGAGGGATTTTGGCCAGGTGCCATTGTAAAGCGGGATTGCAATGGTACAAGGGGCAATGAGTTCTCGCAGGACTCAATCAATGTAAATAACTTTTTAGCAAACTTTCAGAGATTCTCTAGCCATGGGTCAATAGTCTTTGTAAAAAGCAAGGATTTGAAGCGTGGTATACGTCGATATGTACAAAATGTACAAAAAAGTCTTGAGCAGTGTGGTCTTTTGGAGAAAAATGAGTTTATTTCAGGTATGCTTGACGAGGTGTCATTTGTGGATACTATGGGTGAGCTTTTTGCCATGGAAAGCGCATGCTTACAGGGTGGGAATGAGATAGTAAAAGTGTCATCTGTGGAGATGTATGATATAATCCAGGAATTTGAAGGAATGGAATGTAAAAACATGTATTGTGAGATGGATGCTCGTGTTGATACAAAGTATAAAACGGTTGCAAAGAAGGTGAAACCAGTTGCCTTGCCCCTGCCACCAGAAAGCAAGGAGAAGATAGATGAAGCCTCTATGCAACCGAATCTCAGAGATCCGAAGAAAATTGGGCATAAGTTTACATAGAAAACCCTAAAAGAGCTGAAGATCGGTGACAAGGATTTCCTGTTACCAGTTGAAAAGGAATGCTTTGAGGAGATGCTTGTAAAACATGGGAAGGCCTTTGCTTTTCAGCCGCATGAGATAGGCTGTGTTGATCCAAGCGTAATAGCACCAATGGTAATCTTCACTGTTCCACATGTGCCCTGGAACCTGCAGCCGATTCCAGTACCAAAAGCTCTCTTGCCAAAGCTGATGGAATTAAAAGAAAAGATCAGGATGGGAATTTTGGAGCCATCATGCGCTCCATACTCCAACAGATGGTTTACCGTGCCAAAGAAAAATGGAGCATTGCGCTTCATTCAAGACATGCAACCTGTAAACAAGGTCACAATCAGGAATGTGGGAACAGGTCCGATTGTGGACGAGTTTGTAGAAGCATTTGCAGCGAAAGCTATATACTCTATGGGTGATCTGTATTCGGGATATGATCAGTTCCAGCTGGATATACAAAGCAGGGACATGACCACAATGAAAACTCCTTTGGGTTTGGTAAGGATGTGCACCTTACCACAGGGAGCCACCAACTCAGTGGCGCATATGATGAATGGAATGAATAAAGTCTTACGAGACTTCATACCACAAATAACTATGCCTTTTCTGGATGATGTGCCCATAAAAGGCTGTGATGAAAAAGATAAAGATGGGAATTTGGATTCAAAAGGGTGCCGTAAGTTTGTGGCAAATCATATAAAAGATTGTGATAAAATTCTATCCAGGCTTGAAGAGGTGAATCTTACTTTGTCTGGATTGAAATCAGTGTTTGGGGTTGGTGAAGTACTAATCATGGGACATCTTTGTAGTACTAATGGACGCAGACCTTGTCCAGCCAAGATAGATGCGATACAAAGAATGAAAGAGATATGCATTAATGTTACAAAGGTGAGGAGATTTCTTGGTGCATGTGTCTTTTATGTTATATGGATCCCACATTATGCACATGTAGCAGATCCTCTCTACCAACTTTTGAGGAAAAATCAGAGATTTTTATGGAGTGCTGCACATATTAAAGCTATGCGGAAGCTGAAATGTCTGCTCCAATCATCACCTACTCTAAGGAAGGTAGATTATGAGTGTGGCAGGCCTGTGATTGTAACAGTTGATACTAGTCCTACTGGGATAGGATGGGCAGTAGGGCAAGATGATGAGGATGATCACAGGTATGTAATCAGGTTTGGAGCAAAGGTACTAAGCATTCGCCAGCAAAACTATCCGCTGATCAAGAGGGAGTTATTGGGAGTAGTCACTGCTCTAAAATGTGAAAAAGAATATCTTATTGGAGCATCCGTGCTTGTGGAAACTGACTGCTTGCCACTCCTTGGGATGATTGCAAGCTGCACCACTCCAGATATCGCTATGCTCAGGTGGATTGCCTATATCAAGTCACTAAATCCTGAGTTTGAGCATATTGCAGGGAAGGACAACCCAGTTGCAGATATGCTATCAAGAGCCAGGTATGAAGATGAAGAAGGGATAATTAGTGACATTGATGATGTAGGCACAAAGTTCTATACTACTGCACATGCAAAAGGGAACCATGCTTGCTTATCAAATGCACTTGAGTCTTTTACTGAGGAAATGTATGAAGGAGATTGGTTGCTTATTGGCCAATACTTGAGTACCTTGACAAGGCAGGAAAATTGGTCTGACTTAGAATTCAAGAGGATCCGCAGAAAGGCATATGGGTATTTTCTAAAGAATGGGTACCTCTGGAAGCATCCTAAGCAGAGGAATGCTATGCCACAGGGAGTTATATGTGATAAAGAGACTCAAGGGAAGCTCATGAAAGAATTCCATGAGAGTCTCTGGACTGGACATCGAAGTGTGTGGGCCACCTTTACCAAAATAAAGGAAAGATATTGGTGGAAAGGAATGTACAAGGATATATCCCAATATGTGGAAACATGCATGGTATGTCAAATGTACTCGAATGTGCGACATCGTGATGGCCTGCAACCAACCTACCCACCTGCCATGCACTACAAATGGGTAGTGGATCTAGTTACAATGCCCTTGGGAATCTGGCAGATGCGGTACGTAGTACTTGCAAGACAAGACCTGACAAATCAGGTGGAAGGGCGTGCTCTTAGAACAAAGAGCACGGAAACAGTATGCAAATTTCTCTTGGAAGATGTGATTTGCCGGTATGGTTGTGTTGGGAAAATAACAGCTGACAGGGGTGAGCTAGATGCTGAAGAAGCAAGGGAATTCTTTTCTAGAATTGGCATCAAATTGGCCCTAACATGTGCTAACAACCCTGAGGACAATGGTAAAAGCGAGCGAGGACATCCTCCAATCATTAAAGCTTTGGCTAAGGCATGCAGAGGAAGAATGCGGGAGTGGCCAAGGCTGCTACCATATGCTTTATGGGCTGACCGTACAACTCATAGCTCAGTGAGACAGGATACATGCCTGCAGAATTAATGTATGGTCAGAAGCCGGTAATGCCAGTTGAAGAAGTAGTCCCAACTTGGAATGTATTACCCTGGGTAGAAGAATTGAGCAGGGAAGACCTCCTTGCATTGCGAATGAGGCAGTTGGAGAGAAGGCCTGAAGATGTAGAGCTTGCTAAAGCTCGTTTGAAAGATGCAAGGTTGAAAAATAAAGAAAGATTTGATAGAAGACACAGACTCCGGCCGAAACCCATTGAAGAAGGTGATTGGGTCCTAATGTATGATAGTAGTCTTGACAACCAGTTCACTGTGCAAAGAAAGTTTGCAAAAAGATGGTTTGGCCCTTACATTGTCAAGCATGTGCATGGAAATGCCACGTATACCCTGTGTGAGCTTGATGGAACAGAGATAAAGAATCTTGTAGCACGCAAAAGGATCAAGATGTTTAAAAGAAGGCATGACAGTGATCCTTTTGATTCACAGGAGACTCAAGATTAGAGGCTTGATAGTGATACCATGGATATGGTTGAAGAGAAAGAGGATGATCTTCCTGGTAATATAGAAGATGAAGACAACATCCAGATATATATGGATCTTAATGATGACTTGGCACATACCGGAGGATGTGCAGGTTTAGAAGGGGTGGATGTCGTGCCATGGCACGTCTATGGTGTGAAACCATGCATGTGAGACCATTAAATATAAATCTAGATGTATGAGATTAAGTGCCATGACTTGAGTCATTTTATGATGCCTATGTACATATGTTCATATTGTAAATGAGGTTCAATAAGACGAGCTGAGGCTGAGCCAGGTCTCGAAGCCTCTGTACATAAATGTGGTGTGAATCATGGAGTTTTTATGCTTATGGTAAACCTTGAGGTAGCACGAATTATCAATGAACCAAAAGCAGCATCACTTTCTTATGGGGCTGACAAGGAAGAGGGATTGGTTGCAGTTTTTGATCTTGATGGAGGCACAAGAAAGACTGAAGGACCAGCAATTGATCACTTCTAGAGAGGGAGTAGATAATATGGTTGAAGATGCATCCATGCAAAATGGCATTATGAACGTTTCTTCTGGGATGGTAGAAGCTTTAAAAGATGCTAGCATTGCAGAGACCTGCCCTGGGGAGATACGTGGCACATTGATTTCCATGAAAGAGGCCTTCATAGTTTTGGGAATATTGCTTGGATATCTTATTGGGTATCTAGCAATTGATACGGTGGGAGGATGGCGGATCATGTATGGCATCGGTGCACCTATTGCCTTGATAATGGCGGTGGGCATGTGGTGGCTACCTCCATCACCACGTTGGATACTGCTTTGTGCTTGCAAAGGAAAAGGAGATGTGGAGTCGTCACAAGAGAGAGCTGCTGCAGCCATCTGCCGGTTGAGAGGAAATGATGTTGATGAAGTTGTAGTTTCACATCAAATGTGGGAAACCTTGCTATCCTTGCAACTTGTACAAGATGAAGTGAGCTTCTTGGAGATCTTTAGGAGCACCAGTCTGAGAGTTTTAATGATAGGTGGTGGCCTTGTGTTGTTCCAACAGATCACTGGACAACCAAGTGTTCTTTATTATGCTGCATCAATTTTCCAGAGCGCAGGATTTTCTGCTGCTTCTGATGCCTCAGGGTGGTGTCTTGCGTGGGGAAAATACGAAGGCAGTGTTTTTCAAAAATTGGAATATCCGAATTTTAAGCTAAAAAAGGGGCGTAGCGTATTTTTCATTTTGGGAAACGCGAATTTTTGGCTGCAAAAGGCAATTCTGCCCGAATTCCTTGCGGGAAATGAAAAATAACCAGGCGGCGCACATATTGGGAGGGGGGGTCGTTTTTTTTTCTATGTACAGAGCTTGGAGTTTCTTTCTTATGCAGTCATGGTGTTTTCTTATCAAAAGTGGGCTTCTAGGGGTTCGATGTAATCAGTAGAGGGAGCTCTATAACATATACAAACTTGGAAAAATTGCAGTTTTTTTTAGAAACGAAGAGTGGTTATAGCTTGTAAATAAGCTTGTCTTCATCAAAATGGAAAAAGCGCAGTTTTCTACATGGCTGGAATCTATAAAATCAGCATTTTTATGTTTTCAATGAAGGAAGAGATGATCAAAACGAGTGCATGTTTCTGCTGTGGGGAGACGCATGCGTTTCTATGTGTGAGCTGCAATGATGGACGCCTCACTTTGCAGGAAGGAGAGAACTAAACGCACCAGCATCATTTTTATTGCATGAATGTTTCTGAAGACGGGAGAGCATGCGTGTATTGTTCGTGGAGGGACTCTTTTGTAACAAGAAACCAGAGAGTGTTTTTTGCTGTGATGGTGCTAAGTATGAGAGTCTTGAAAGTAAATGCATGAAGAGGAGCGCGTGAAGAGTAGATGGCCAAGGAGATGCAGAGCAGCAACATGGTGTTCACGAAGGAACCGTGAGGATCTACATGTAGTTGGTGTGCTATAGTGAAATGGAGAGCCTCACTTTTTTTTTTTCAAGAGAAGAAAGAGAAGAATCTGCATGCTGAAAGTTGTGCAGAGATGAAACCACCGAGAACTGCATGTAGAGGAAGACCAGCACCTTCGAGGAGCATGCTGCAGAGGTGAAGAATGCTTGGTGTAATTATGGTGGGTATCTCATGAAATGGAGCGGCTGTTCGTGCTGAGTAAGGGAGTATAGCTCTTCAAAATAGCTCTTCAGAATACCATGGGGTGTGATGGTATGCACTGCCAACAAAGAGGTGACTATCTTGGAGAGAGGCTGGTGCATGCAAATTGAGGAAGCACAGATTTGCAGTACCCAATTACTTTGTTCTTGACAGGAAGAATTTTGCATATGGGGACGTAAGCGCAGGTTTATAGAGGCTCATAGAGGCTGATTTTGTGGGTTATCATTATACAAGGATGTCTATAATGATACTTGGCTGGCCCAAGGTGGAAATTGTTACTGCAAGGATCATAGGAACACAATACCATGTGGAGTTGGTTTTGGAACCATATGATGGTTGGCCATGAGTCTTGGATGTATATGCCATGAGTTGATTTTCTGGAGTGCAAAAACCTATGAGATGTTTTTCTGGGGTTTGATGTTTTGAGTTTTATGACAGATTATAATGTTATCAACCTTGGATTTTGGTTTGAACCATGATGCCTATGATGGTTTTTGGTACAACTCATATGTCTTGCTGAGATTTGGTATTTAAATATTATGGTTCCAGCTTCTGCAGGTGGTGCCCCTTGAAGAGATATATATTCTGTTTCCTTGCTGGGATTTGAAGCTACTCTCACAGCCAGAAGTCTCGCACTTGCCCAGCGATACCGCCCACGTCACGACACCGTGACAGTGAGCTCTTTGAGGACTATGTTTTGCTTCCAGGCCCTAGTGGTCCTTTGAAGCAACGTATGGAGATTGCAAGTAAACTTAATCAGTGCCAGGTTTGTCACCAACAGGGTCACTTTGCTCGAGATTGCCCTCAGGCTCGGGGTCACAGGAGGCCTCGCAAGCGTGCTTCTCAGGCGCCACCTCCCTTGATCCTTCCCGTCCTACAGTCCGCCAGGTGTGGCGAGCTGTCTCTCACGCCCGCCCCCCTAGTGCGATTGATGGGAAGACCTCCTCGGATCTTGTACCTCAGATAGATGATGTTTCTGGGGATGTATCAACTCATGCATCTTTGCAAGGAGATGATATATCAAATCGGGATGATTTTGTTGAGTCCTCTCTACTTGGAGGGGGCGATATGCAAGATGTTCAACGCAGTGGGAATCATGTATTGTAGGATTTTCAGCATGATGCCATTGCCCTTGATGCCCTGCAAGGCACACAGGTTTCTCGTACATATGCAGGTACTATGCAAGGCCTCAGACAAGGGCATGTCAGCGGACTCTGCCCCGTGGATTATCCCGTCCTCCAGCATTATGAGAGGCGTCCTCAAGCTGCCCATCGTCTTCTTAGACTTCTGGTCCTCGGCTATTGGGACTAGAGGGGGTGTTCGCATTTCAGTGGCAGCATCTGTTATGCCTCATGTTATTCGGCATTGTGTTATCATCCTTGCTAGAGCGCAATGGATCTTGATCATGCATGAGGGTCAGAAATTGGGAATCTTGAATATCTATGCACCTAACGTGAGAGGTGAAAGGGTGTCCTTTTGGGACACCATTACAAATGTCATTCCCCAGGTTGATCATTGGATAGTGGGAGGAGACTTCAATATGGTTGAGCAACCTTCTGACAAGAAGGGTGGACGCGAAGGGGGTACACACCCTTTGGAGCGAACCTCATGGGAGAGGTTCACGCTTTCTTTTTTTGGCACGGATTGCTGGACTGAGGATGACTTCCAGAGAAGGCCAAACTCCTTATCTTTCTCTTAGCATAACCGCAGGAGTGGGGATGAGAGCATCTTTGCACGTCTGGACAGATTTTATGTGGATGATTGGTCCCTCGTGGACAAAGGAGGCACCATTGCTATTATGCCTGGCACCACCAAATCCAATCATTGCCCCGCCGTTTTGTGTCTCAGGGAGCCTGGGCTCGCTCGGCCTCTCCCCGTGTCCGTATCCTTGACTCTCTTTATCTAGATGCTGGCATCTCCCTTGAGATCAGAGAGATATGGAGATCTTGTGACGGTCCTGATCCTCGTCATAATATTGCGCTGGCTCTTGAGAGGACCAGCCATCATTATCATAGCGCTGCCTTGTCCAAGAAGAAGGAGGCTCTGGACAAGGAGAGAGCTATTAGGCGTAGGATTGCTGCTCTTCAAAGGGAACATGAAAAGCATCGACATGTATCTTGGATTACAAACCTCTTGACCACAGTTAGAGCAGAGCTGCAGTTGGCCATGGACAAGAGGGCTGAGTTCGCGTTTCATGCGAACGAGGCTTTTTGGACTTAGATGGGTGGCAGATGCAACAAAGAGTTTTTTTCAGTGCACAGGCCTTCCCATAGCAGGGATTCTGTGAGGTACTTGCAGGATTCACAGGGTGAGGTTCAGATTGAGCCTGATAAGGTAAGGCGTATTGCTTCAGATTTTTATCGGTCTCTGTTCACTGCAGAGGTGTCCTCTCCTCCGAGAGATGTGGCATGGCAGAAAGTTTGGGAGTGCATGCCCAGGCTCATTACAGATGCTGTGTTCTTCCCTGGATGCCCCTTTCTCGAACGATGAATTCCTTCACGCACTGCATGCCCAGGGGATGATGGTCTTTCTCCCGCCTTCTTTATTCTTTTTTGATATCATATTGGAGATGCTATCACTGTTGCCCTTCAGGAAATGTGGTTGTCGGGTATGATGCCGCCATACCTCACAGAGGGGTTGATTCACCTTATCCCCAAGAGTGGGGACAAGACTGACATCAAGCAATGGAGGCCCATCACTCTCCTTGGATCTGCATATAAGATCTTAGCTAAAGCCTCGAGTATAAGGTTGCAGCTGATTCTCCAAAGGACTATCCATGATACACAGAATGGGTTCCTCCAAGGAAGGAGTATATTTGATAACATCTTTTCTTTCTAGGAAGCTGTCGAGTGGGCAAAGTCTAGTCAACAGCCTCTTGCCATTCTTTTGCTTGATTTTGAAAAAGCTTATCACAGAGTGGATTGGGATTTTTTGGAGGGCACTATGGCACACATGGGGTTTTCCCAAAACTGGATTAGGGGGGTGTCTTGCCTATACAGGGAGGCTCATAGCACTGTTTTAGCTTGTGGGGGGCGCGGCGAGCGTTTTCAAATTTCCCATTCGGTGAGGCAAGGTTGTCCCCTCGCCCCTTTACTGTACCTCATTGTAGCTGAGGCTATGAGCAGGTTTCTTCGGGCTGCTCCTGGTGTTGTGGGTCTCAGGCTGCCTTTATGCACGGAGGAAGAGTTTTTGGACTCTGAGTTAGCAGATGATACAGCGTTGTTCCTTGAGGCTTCACATGCTTGTTTATGTGCTTTCCATACAGCCTTGGAGGCCTTTTGTTTGGCAGCAGGAGCTACTATCCATTGGCATAAATCACTTGGTTGATCAATGATTCTCCTCTTGCAAATTGGGGTCCAGATGTTGGCTTTACTTGGATTAAGAGAGCTACTATCCATTGGCATAAATCACTTGGTTGATCAATGATTCTCCTCTTGCAGATTGGGGTCCAGATGTTGGCTTTACTTGGATTAAGAGAGGATGCTCTGCCAGACACCTTGGTTGTCAGGTGGGCGTTGACATCTCCCCTGCACAACAGTTTGCTCCAGTGCTCTTAAGCATTAAAAGCAAACTTCATCACTCGAGGAGGAGGAAGCTCGACTTGGCCTCTAGAGCTTTGGTGGTTAACCAAGTTTTGCTAGCCATGGCTTGGTTTATTGCTTCGTGCTGGATTTTTCATAAGGGTTGCATTGGCCAGCTTCGTCGCCTTATTTGGAACTTTCTTTGGTCAGGGCTTGATGGAAATGCACACACCAGGGCCAGAGTTGCTTGGGAAACCATTATCGGGCCTAAGCAGGAAGGGGGATTGAATATCATTGACCCTGAGGTGCAATGTAAGACTTTGCTCTGTAAGCTTGTTGTTAGGGGCTTTCTTCCAGGCACTGAGCCATGGAAGGACTTTCTCATGCAGCAGATCGTGTCCCTGTTCGCGGAGGTGACTGGACTCTCAGCTCACGCTTTATTTTTTCGGATGCAATTCACCGCTCCCCTTCGTCCCCCTTGGTTAGGTCCCTCCTACGAACCTGGGACTGCTTGAGGAGTTTTTTGGTACACATCCCCCCGCGTTCAGCGGAGGAAGCTAACCGGCAGCCCATTCTGTGGAATGATTTGATATTAGATGTGCATGGTAGACCTCTTGGGGCAGCTATGCATATTCTTTGGGTTGGCTAGGAGACCCTTTGCCCCACAGTGCTGGCTTGGAAGAGGCTTCAGAGCCTCACTGAGGTGCAGAGATTGGATTTCACGCAGCACTTGAGAGGCTCTAGCCGGAGGATTGCACAGATTGATGCAGCCATTCCCAACCACTGGATTACTGGATCTTTTTTGGAAGGTCGTCATCATTCTTGGTCAGGGGTTTTTTATGGAACAAGCGTTCCTCTTCAGGGTATGGGTCTCTCCTTGCCTAGGGAGGATGATGTACCGGTCTTTTTTTCTGTACAGGATGGATGGCAGCCGGAGAGATGTGATGTGCAAGACCTTATTGAGGGCCCCCAGATTCGTCCAATCAGAGTTGTTGGCAAGCTAGGGAAGCATGTCTTTGTTGACCCCCACCCCCCCCACCCCCCCAGGGATGTTCACAAAGAGTGTTAGCCTTTGGTTGTATGGTGGCTGCCCTATCAGACATTTGCATTGGGACCCCGGTGAGTGGGAGTGGAAGGATGCTTGTAACCCTTTGAAAAGCATGCCTTTTTTTAGTTATACGGTGCGGAATGCCAGACATCTTATCTTGGGACACATTCAGAGTGTCCCTACTCTTAGACCCCATTGGGAGTCTTACGGCATTTCGATTGACATTCAGAGGGTATTTTGGCGGAGATTAAGGCTTTCTCATAGGAAGCCACAGATTTCCTCCTTTATCTGGGTTTCCCTTCATGGTGGTCTGGCCACCAATCAGTGGAGGTCTATTACTAGTGCTTGCCTAGCATGCCCTAGATGTGCAGGAGTTTCGGAGTCAGTTTACCATTGTTTATGGGAATGCAGGGAAGCACAGAGGGTTTGGTCTGCGATTGCACACCTCTTTGGTAGGATTAAGAGGGATGCTATCATTTCTTTTGGTTCTATCATTTGGTTGACAAAGTCTAGGCCTCAGCTGAGATTCGAGGGGACTGACAAGAGCTTGGCCATTATGGTTAGGCAAGGAGTTGCTCGGCAGTGTTGTCTTCAGGATTTGCCACTTTCACACTGTCTCTCCGACACAGAGGTTAGACAGTTCTTGGGAGATTATTGCTAGCATCACAGCTTGGAATATCTGGAATGCTAGATGCACTGAGGCCATTGAGGGTACTCCTGTTCTTGTTTCTCAGTGTCTTTTGCAAGATTTGGAGTGATATTATTCACACATTATGGCTACCTGGGCCAGAATCCAAGGATCTTCGAGGGCTGCGAAGAGGAAGCGTGGCCACTTTATGAGAGAGTGGGACATTGGTATCTTTTTCACGTCCTCTCATTCGGGACCCTATTGGCAGCACAAGGTTCCTGATTGGTTGAGATCTCCACCTTGCTTGGTGTGAAATCTCCATTTTGTAAAATTTTTCATACTTAATAGAAGTCTCCTTTCTGGAAAAAAAAATCGCAATAAAATCCAATCCTTCTGTGCTTCTCTACAACCAGACTTAGAAAATCCAAAGCTAAGGAGCACCAGGAACCCAAGCTTGATAATAAACTCCACACCCATAAGATAGTGTTTCTAAATCTTTAAGGCATGAATGATAGCCATCAATTCTTTCTCGTATGTGGGTGCGGTCTTTTCGGCTCCTTGAAGTCTTCCGCTCTCACGGCCCTCTTTGTCAAATCATGCAGTGGACTTGCTACCACGGCAAGCCACTCGATGAACTTCCCGTAGTAAGAGCATAAGCCAAGGAAACTTCGAGCTGCATGCACACTAGTCAACTCTGGCCATTCCATAATAGCCTTGACCTTTTTTGGGTCCATCCTGACCCCTTACTTGGACACTATATGACCCAAGTAGTGAATCTGTGACAAAAAAAACTCACTCTTCTTGCCATTCAAATACAACTTGTGCTTCCACAATTCCTAAAATACCATATCCAAGTGCTTTCGATGCTCATCTTCATTCTTTGAATGCACCTTCATTCTTTGAATGCACAATAATGTCATCAAAGAAAGTAGCCGCAAACTTTCTATGTCCTCGAAATATTATTTCCATCATTCGGTTAAAAGTAGCCGGGACATTGGTAAGACCAAGAGGCATCACCAAATAATCATAGAGTCCAAAGGTAGTCCTGAATGCGGTCTTGTGAATGTCCTCTGGAACAATCCTAACTTGATGGTAACCACTCTTCAAGTAAATCCTACTAAAGATGGTGGCTCCATCTAATCTATCTAGGATGTCATCAATCCTAGGAATAGAAAACCTACTCTTCAAGGTGATCTTGTTAAGAGCCCTGTAATCAATACACATCCGCCGAGAACCATCCTTTTTCTGAACCAACGAGACTAGGGAGCAAAAAGGTGATGAGCTAGGTCTAAAAACCCTTTTCCAATAGCTCGTTCGCTTGCTTCATAATCTCCTCTTGTTGTGCTTGACTCACACGATAAGGAGGTCTGTTAGGAGGTGAGCTTCCTGGCATGATGTCAATCTGACGATTTTTCGATCTCTTTGGAGGTAGCTCTCCTAGAAAAGTATCCGCAAAACATTCGAGCCCTTCTTTGGTCCTATTCCTTCTTAGCTCTCCAAGCTAGGAATTCTTCATCTTGGAGAAACTGTCTAAACTGCTGAAAATCTCGGTACTCTGCCGATGTCATGGCTACGGTCTCATGAGAAATAGATTGAGGCCTTGGTTCCCATCTAGAAGTTCTGTATCGGCCTCATAGTTGTTCCCTTCATGAGGCTCTTGGTCTCCCTCTTCTCTCGACATGGCTCTGTCACCCCAAGAAAGTTTGTTCAAGAGAAATCTTGCTCTCATACCATTGTAAGCCCAATGAGGCGTGCTGTGACAGACTCAAGCACGTGTACAAGAGATAAAGGTATAAAGAGAGAGATAGAGGAGAGAGAGAGAAGGGAATAGGAATCTTACACGATACACCACACTGAGCGGGGAACAAGCCCCGCCTCCTTTCAAGAATTTATTCAAGAACAATCCACGGGCACACTAGCCAGGATCAATACAACAATGAATACAAAAGCAAACAAATATGCTGATGTAGAATCTCTAAGTCGAAGTTGGTGTCGAGGCACGAGATCTCTGATACCGAGCACACCACGGGGATGACCAACAAGAATCTTTCACCGGACTAGTACCAGATCCAATACCCAAATCCAAATCGAAAACCAAGTCCGAGTCCAAGTTCCAAGTCCAAATCCAAAATCCAAGTTCCAAGTTCCAAAACCAAGTCCAAGTCTAAGTTCCAAGTTCCAAAACCAAGTCCAAGTCCAAGTTCCAAGTTCCAAGTCGAAATCCAAAACCAAGTCCAAGTCCAAGGCCCAAGTTCAAGTCCAAGGCCCAAGTTCCAAAACCAAGTCCAAGTTCCAAGTTCCAAAACTCGTAGTCTAGTATCCAGTAAGCAACTGAAAAGTATGACGTAGAATGACTCGTACAACTGTCTTCAATAGATATGGGTCCGGAATGAGAAAAGCTGATGAATATGGGAATGAGTGTGAGGGATCTGGGAAGAACAATTGGTGATCTTGTAGAGACCCCCATCATGGACTCCATTAGCCACAACCCCGAGAGTCTTCCTATCAATTACTTCGATGACCTCATCATCAAAGTACACACCAAGTCCCTTCTGAGAAGCTTTGTATACTGAAAATAGATTTTTGGAAATTCGTGGTACATGCAGAACATCATGTAAGGTGGCAAAGGAACCCAAAGAAACATTACCAACACCAGTGACAAGAAGCGAAGAGTTGTCGCCGATACGAACTAAAGAAGAGAGAGTTTAGTAGTCCTCCAAGATATGGGCCTGATTGGTCATGTGGACAGAAGCACCACTATCACCAACCCATTCCACTGCTGCAAGTGTGACACTAACCTCTTCAAGAGAAGTAATATCTGTGATCACGAGGAATGAATCCTTTGAAGAAGTGGATGAATCTGTGACTGCCATGTATGCAACTTTGGCAGATCCCTCCTCTGAAAATTTGCCTTTATCTTTGGTGTTGTCCTTGTCAGATGCTTTAGAGGCATCTTGGGCTTTATACTTGGCTTTTGCTGTTCAAGAATCATCACGACGAACAAAGCAGCGAGCCTCAGTATGACCTGACCTACCACAATAATCACATTCATTGTTTTTGTCCTTGGATTCCTTAGAATCCTCTTTACCCTTGCCTTTGCCTTTGTTTTTGTTGTTGTTGTTGTTGTTGTTGTTGGAGTTCCCTTTTCCGCCTTTGCCTTTACCCTTGTCAAAGGCAACAAAAGCAGACTCTGACTTGCCTTTTCTACGAAACATGCACTTGTCGTGGAGATAACTCACGAAGTCCTCAAAAGGGAGGAGAGGATCACGGAAATAAATATTATCCCTTCTGAAAGAATCAAAGGAAACAGGCAACTTACCAAGAAGTTTATGGATGGGATTGTTGATGGTGCTCCTGTACTTCTCAAGTTGGAGCTTGATACGAGAGAACTCTCCAATCTTCTCAATCAAGTTATCTGACTCACTGATGGTAAGCTTCTCTAGATCTGACTCCAATTTGGCAATCTTAACTGTCGAACTCTCCCATACCACCTCTGGATCTCTGTCCACATCTGATGAGCATTACTCCGAGAGGAGACAAATTGTGCCTGTATGAATGGAGTCATGCAATGGATGATGATAAGACGAGCCCGAGCATCCAATATGCTTCTCAAAGCAAGGTCCACCAAGTGAGGTGCGGAGAAAGCCATCCACACACCGGCTCCTTCAGCAACAACTGAGTGTAGAAAGGCCAAGTATGATAGTTGGTTGTTGTAAGCTTCATGGAGTCACTGACTTGGGGAGGATTGTAAGATGGTATGTGGGTAGGGGTGGGAGCAAGACCTGGATGAGAGAAACTCAGAGAGGAAAGATTGGGAATAGGAACCACCTGTGCAGTGGCGGGAGTAGGGGATCTAGGCTGTGATGGTGCTAGAGAATCAACAAGAGAAGGAGCAGCAGTAGAGAAACCTTGTGAAGACATGTCCTCTGTGACAAGAAACCTTCTCCGAAGAAAGGGGCTGAAAAAAATCAGCAAGTCCTCCTCTCAGGCTGTGCACAGCAACAAGAAAGGGAGGAAGGGTGGGAAACTGAATAGAGAGGAAGATCTTTCCAAGATGTAGTTCCCTGTCCTTGGCACCTAGAAGAGGGCTTCAGCAATCAGAAAAATCAGCAATCTTTGTTGAAAATTCAGCAATACAACAGTCCCAAGTGTCAGATGAAGAAAACGCAGCACTCTTGAGGAAGCCTCTGCTCTCGGAAGAAAACGCAGCACCTTCTACGCTGAAATCTGCAGAAAACGCAAGCAAACTATCGAAGCCTCTGCTCCAAAACAGAAAATGCAGCTCTCTTCTGCTCACAGGTCAATGTTTTTCTCTGATACCAAGAAAGAAAGTGAAGCAAATAGAAAACATAGATGTAGGCCCAGGTACAAGACCTGTAAATGCTAGAAACTGATGTCTATTGTTGAATGCTGAGCACGAGGGAAGCCCGTAGGTGCTGTACAATGGGAAGAAGCAGAAGCAGCTACTAATGACCTCAATTGAATGCTGAAAAATGAGATAAACTAGGGGAAAGGGAGTCAGCCCTTATATATTCCCATAGGATGCTGGTCAGCCAGCTGTAGCATGCGGACAGCAAGACAGTAGCATAAAATGCTACAAAAATGCCTACAAATACCCAAAAAATGGTAGAAAAATGCTGAATAATCTCTACTAAGATATGCCAATGCAGGGCCTCATAAATGGCCAATACAAGCGTGAAGAAAGGTTATGTAGACCCTCTGGAGATGATATAATCCAACAAGCTCTCATTACAGAACTACCAAAATATATACAAAATTTAAAAATGAAAGATATTAATTTTCATGTCATAGTAGGACAATCATAGGGTATTCTGCAGGAGCTATAGCAACCATTTTGAAAAGGTGTGACAATAGTCTTGTGAAAGAGTCTCATATAGTCTTAGCAAAAAGGCCACAGCTGTTATGCCAATTGCTTTTTTCACTACCTTTCCAAACTCTTTATATGTAATCAAGAAATCGCCGTCAAAGTTTAGAGTACCCTTAACTTTACATTCATCCTTCATTAAAACTGCAAAATTACTATAGTAAGAATCTCACATAGAGTTGAAAAAATTTGATACTACTACTTGCTTCTGCAACTTCTTCCACACTACATGAAGATGAGAATGAAAGGACCTGCATTCAAATCCCATACACCAATTAGAATAGTCTAATAGAAAGCCACCATTCATGAGGGACAAAGGACACGTGTATACATCAGACAAGCACTCTGAGACATTCACTTCCCTTTGATACAATGAATGTGCAGCTCTTACTCAAAAAAGCATCAACAAATATGAAATAACATCATAAATCATGTGAATCAAACACCATAATGAAAGCAAATATGCAAAAGGTATTACTTTCATTTTAAAAAAAAAAACAGGGCAAAAAACCAATACATTAAAAGGAGATAACATAATAACAGACAGTATAAATAAGAACTCTTAATACAAAAACAAGCATCAACAAGTATGAAATAAGCCCATATATTATGGGGATCCAACACAATAAAGAACACAAGAATGCAATGTCATGTGCATGCACATGTACATGCTAATCCCACGACTAATCCTAGAGTGCAACCAGATAAAGAAGGATTAAGAACCAGATAGAATCAGGATTTTGGACCATGGATGTGCAAGTTATGGCCAGTGATAGACTGGAGTGGACATGATGACCTCTCGGCTGTGTGGAATGCAAGAAGAGGCTGTGTCGGCTGCATTAAAACAGGTTGGGTA
Organism: Cibotium barometz; assembly: GCF_041138505.1. NCBI lineage: Eukaryota > Viridiplantae > Streptophyta > Polypodiopsida > Cyatheales > Cibotiaceae > Cibotium > Cibotium barometz. The sequence continues at coordinate 36,253,295 of NC_141087.1, read as the reverse complement.
CTTCATTAGTGATATTGGTGTCCAAGCGGCTGGCCAACCAGCAGTTGGCCAGATCTCTAGCTTTTTCCAAGGCCTATAAAAGGCACTTTTGCTCATCGTTTTATGCATTCACTCCCTCTTGGGTGTGTGTAAGGGTATTCTACCTTTCCCAGAAGGCAGCCCATGGCTGCAAGGATTCATGTACCTTTTTGTACTATATGATATACTGAATTTCCAGCTCTCTCTCTCTCTCTCTCTCTCTCCATTTTGTTGGGATGACAGAGGATACCCCATACATGTACTCCGATTTGTCTCATAGGCCGAGTTCGGTCTTTTGGAAGACGTTAATAAAATCTTTCTTTCTTTCTTTCTTTCTCTCTCTCTCTCTCCTCTGTATGCATTTCTGCATCAGCATGTTCTTGGTGGTGTTTAGGGCTGAAAGAAGACTCCCAGAGCTTCCACGTGTAACATTGGTATCAGAGCATAAGTCTCAACAAGGCTAAACACCCAGGGCAAGGAACACAAGACAGGGAAGAACTCCCAGGAGGTTGGTTGGTGGTGTTCCACAAAACCCAAGGGGAATGGCAGTCCTGTGAGTCGGATGCCACTTGGGGCATACCAGGAAAGGCTTTCAGGCAACAGTTCCAAGGGAGGATGATCCTCCAAGGGGTGGAGTGAGAGTGCCAGACTCATTTCTCCGAAATGAAGACAAAGACGGTGTTCAGAGACAGGGCAGGAACGGAATGGGGACTGGATGGAACAGATGCATAAGATAGGTAACTTGGTTAGCTACGCCAATTCTCTGTGATGTCAGATTATCCAATTCCTCGGGAGTTGGATTGAGGATTGTTCTATTCCTCCTCAACTCTGTGAACCAGATTATGAATTCATTTGTCAAATGTAGTTCAAGTTTCCCCTCTTTATCGACTCGAAATGTTTCTGACTTGGGAGACAGATGCTAGTTACAACATAGGTTTCTCAGTTTTCTTCTTAGATAGATTTTGTTTCCAAGAATGGAAACATCTCAAGAGTGGAAGTATATTACATACCTAGTACTAATCCTCGAGATTAGTAACCTAATCTGATGGAATTAGGGGAGCCCTAGGATTAGGAGGAAGCACGCTAATACGGGTGGCTAAGGTCATTATTAGTAAATCCATGTCTACTCGCTATTTATAATGGTTTAGTTATTTATAACAACAGTGCACACAATATAAGTGAAACACTGATTATTGTTGTCATAACCTCACTATTAGTCAGAGTTCAATTAAGACTCCGGCTACGTATGTAGCAGAGCATAGATCAGCATGCCGAAAGACTAGCATGGATTTCTGGGAATCAGACCTTAGCCCCTCGCTCGGGGACGGTTCGAAGCATAGAACCTATGGTTGGGAGGTGAGCTAGCTTGCACCCTTCTTAGGGCGTTTATTCTAATTATTTGTGTTATGCATTTAGGAGGCCCGTGGAATTGTAACATATCTGCATGTACAAAGCTCTAGAGGAGCCTTTGCATAATTCTTGCTTTCTTGTGGAAATGCATGCCGATATTGCTTGCCCATCATACAACGTTCACATACATCTAAAATCTTTGAAAATGCTAGTAGATGTGCCATAATTCCATTCCTTTGCATCTCTTTTAAGACTACAAAGTTCAAGTGCCCGACATTGCCACTGGCATCTGTGATGATTGTACCATCCTTATCGAAGAGAACCTTCTATCACGATCAGCTATGGCCGCAACTGACAATAAATTCCTCTTAATGTCTAGCACATAAAGGACATCGAACAACTTTTTAGTATCACCACCGCTAGAAACAAGAGAAATAGTACTTGAGTCATTTGGCATCGATCCCAACCGCTACCATAATGAACTCCCCCACAAGCTTAAGGAAGCTATACCAACTCTTTTGAATGGTCATATGTCGAAATGCTCCACTGTCAATGATCCAAGGCTTCAAAGTGCCATTCTTCTCATCTACTTCCTTCAGTCTACATGATTTGACCACATGACCAAGCTTGTTGCAGTAGAAACACTTTGCCTTTGATTTCTTCTTCTTCTCAAAAGCATTGGGGTTATCAAAGCCCTTCCCCTTGCCTTTCTTTGCATTCGCGGAGAATGCAATATCACTACCATCTTTGGCTTTAAAACGCATCTCCTCCAACAACAACATTCCATCGAATTCCTCAAAAGTAAGAGGCGGGTCGCACACTTGCGTGTTCAATGAGGTCACCAAACTATCATACTTCAGGGACAAGACTCTAATGCACCTGCATGCCAGTTCTTCACTGGTCTTGGTGATCCCCACCGCTGCCATCTAATCTTGCAAATGCTTCATTCGTGATATGAATTGGAAAAGCCCCTAAAAGAGTCGGATGGTTTGCTTGCGCTCGCACACCCGTGGTAGTGGATGGTTTGCTTGCACTCGAGCTTGAACACGAGCACTCCCACTATGAGTAATCTGGAAGACAGCCTCATCACAAGAGTAGCTCAATACTCCCCTTGATTCATCTTCTTCCACAAAGCGTCCTCCTTCTCCGATTGTCTCCTTATTTGGACCCGAGTCTTCCATGACTTCCATTTTTTCCTTGATACAACTACAAATGCAGCAAATATGGCAGCAACAAGACATGCTACTGGAAGCTTTGGTGATCAATCTTGACTGTAAATTTAGCTCCCACAATAAATAGTGTTTCCATACTGTAAGAGCATGAATTACAACCAATAGCTCTTTCTCATAGTTGCCAAGAGAAAGCTCAACATCATGCAACTTTTTGCTCTCATATGCAACGGCATGTCCTTCTTGATTTAGGACAGGTTCTATGCAACTACCACGTGGCTTCTGTAAATCGGGAATCACCAAAACTGGTCCCAATGTAATGGCATGTCACGTGCATCCCGCACTTGGATGCCACGTAGACATTTCTGTACAGAAGGTGCAGGACCTGGGATGGTGAACTGGTCCCATGTGAGCCCAGTCCGAGACGAGTCAGCCAGGGATCCATCTCAGTTGTCCGAGGTCAAGTGTGCATTGTCCTGCACATGCGTCCAAGGTCAGGTGTGCACTGTCCTGCACATGAAGCAGTGCCAGTCCGCGCTGTGAGTCTCCCTCTGGAATGATGTCAGATGTTCTGTGTATCTGGTTTGCAACTGGATGCCAGGCCTCTGTAGGCATGTAGGTTTGCATGTAGAGATGGGGCCAGCCCATAGGGCTACCCCAGTGCGAAGATTTGCACTTGCACTCTTAGTATGGGCATGGGGGAGGTGTAGAACCACCCCCAAGGGGCCAGGAGGGCCCAAGCTTTGCCCACCAGCCAAGGCATGGGCTGGAAGGGCTGGAAGGGCTGTCGGCCAGCCCTAGGGCTGCTGGACAGGCAGCCGACAGGGTTTGAAACCCTACCCAGCAGGTCAGGCCAGGTGTAGGGGCAGTCCCACACCTCTGCGCAGCATGCCCAGCAGCCAGGAGCTGTCCCAGAAAGCATGCGCAGGCTGGACAGCATTTAATAAAGTATGAAAGCATTTTATTGAATGGAACCTAGTCGTGGGGCTTTTATTAGCTGGCCGACTGGATGCTGAAGGGAGTATAAATACTCCAGCCAATAATCATTGATCTCATCTCATAATTCACCAAGTGCTCCAAGCAAACAAGGGCCAGGACAGCCAAGAACTTGCTAATGCAAAGGGGTGAAGGACTGAAGGTCAAGGGCAGGTTTTCCAGCCAAGAAAAGGTCAAGTACTTTGTATTTGTTTTCAGATTTACATCATTCTAATAAAGCAAATACACCATCCGTGGTGGGGGCCCTACAGAGGGTAATTGGGACCCAACACTGTGTCCTCTCCATCTCCCCCTTCTCTCTCTATTTTCTGCACATCGTCTTCCAGTTTTGTGCGTTAATTCCGTCGCGAAAAGAGTGCTGATTTCTGAGTTTTGAAGTACCGATCCTTCTCCGAAGCTTCCGCATATTACAGTGGTATCAGAGCTCACTTCAAGGACAAAGATTCAGCAAAGAAAACCAGAAAATTTTTTCGCTTGTGGGGTTGGTTTTTAGACGCCGGTGGACTACCCCTTTCGGAGTGACTCCTGTCCCTCGAAGGACGGTTGGTTTTTAGCCTCCGGAAACCTCCGGAAGTCTCCCACACAGATAGTGGATGGTCAGATTGCGTTCCGGAAAGGAATTGCATTTTCCCGCTATGGCGAGTTTCGGCGACGAGAGAGAACCAGAACCATGGGACCAGAGTGCACCAGGCAGCCCAGCTAGGGCACCCGGCTTGAGTGTCACAGACATGTTCCAGCAAATGATGCGAGCAATCGCAGACCAGACAACCAAGTTGGATGAGCAGAAGGCGCGGATTTTGGCTCTGGAGGAGCGTTCTCGCTCTCCAGCGTCGCGTTTTCCATCTCCTCCTCCCTCTCCTTCCGTATCCCAGATACTAGATCCTCGTCACAGGGACCCTCTCGCGGGGTCACAGCCGCAGCCAAGCTCCTTGCTTAAGATGCAGATGCGTGCATTGGAGATTCGACAACGAGAAGACAACGCCATGCGACGAGTGGAACACGAGCGTTACCTCAGAGCTTTGGACGCCAGATTGACACCGGCGGCGCCCTCGAATCATTTTCTCGAGAAAATGAATTTCAGTAAGTATAATGGTAAACTCGATCCCACAACTCTTTATTCATGGTTACATCAATTTGAAGCTTACTTTGCCGCAGTTAGGAAAACAGATACTGACAAAGTGATCTTAGCTAGTTGGTACTTGGAAGGTGAGGCCATTCCTTGGTGGACTCAGTGGGCTCATGCCCACACCAGAGCAGGTATGGCAGCTTATGTGTGGGACAAGTTTGTCCGCGACCTTAAGCAGCGGTTTCTACCGCCCCACTACCTTGAGCGACTCGAAGACGAGTTCAGGGGAGCGCGTCAGAACGCGCAACCAGTCCTTCAGTTTGCCAATAAAATTTTGACCTTGTGTCTGCAATTAGGCTTATCTGATACGGACAAGAAAGGGCAGTTTTTGTATGGCCTGGACACGCAAATCCAATGGGAGGTGCGTATGTTTAGGCCAGCCACCTTTGAGGATGCACTCTCGCTTGCGCAGAGTGCAGAAATGAAACACAATGGTGGCAAGCCCAAGACTTCCCAGCCGGCTTCTCCTAAGGCTAACGCCTCGGGGGGCAAAAGCCAGAACCAGACGGAGTCTTCCCCAAGACAGAGCCCGAGAGCCTCTGGCTCCAAGAACTCGAACAATGCGTCTAAGCTTACTCCAGACCAAAAAGCAGAGGCAGGCAAGACAGGTGGCAAGTTGAGTACTGAGGAGCTTTCTCAGTACAGGAAGGAGGGTAGATGTTACTTTTGTCACACAAAAGGACATACTTCTCGGGATTGTCCGAAGAAGCCCCCAAAGGCCGCCACCGCCTCCACAGCTTCCGTGGTGAGCACAGCTCCCACACAGACCCCAGCGGCTACCCCTAGTTCTTCAACCCCCGGTGCTTCAGTTGGAGCAATTATTAGCCGGGAGCTCGAAGATAAGCAGAAGGGCGCCCATGACCAGGAGTATGAGCGCAACGAATTGCTCAAGTCTTTTGGCTACATAGGTGGCCAGAGAGTCGTTGTCTTGTTTGACAGCGGCAGCACGGAGGATGTGATCACGGAAGAGGCCGCTAGGCGTGCCCGTTTCGAGCTAACTCCGGTGGACAAACAAGTTGAGGGTTTTAGCACAGGTATGACAACGAGCGTCAAGTATGAAGCTCTAGGTGCTAAATTAGTGATTCAGGGCATAGAGTTTGTGCGTGACTTTATGGTTGCCCCTCTTGTAGGAGCAGACATAATTTTGGGTATCCAGTGGTTTCACAAGTTTCTTCCTGATGTTTTCTAAGACAATGGAATCGGAGTTGGACCGCCAACTCCAAGAATTGTTGCAAGCTGGCTTCATCCGCCCCAGCGTGTCGCCATTTGCAGCACCGATCTTGTTTATCAAGAAGAAAGATGGGTCTTCTCGGTTGTGTATCGATTATCGTGCACTCAACAAGCTGACTATCAAGAGCAGATTCCCGATGCCTCGAATTGACTATATTCTCGAGAGGCTGAATGGAGCTAAGGTGTTCTCTAAATTGGATTTAAAGAGTGGGTACCACCAGGTACGGATTGTAGAGGGATACATCCCCAAGACAGCCTTCCGTACAGAACGGGCCCACTATGAATTTGTGGTTATGCCATTTGGATTGACGAACGCCCCAGCTACATTTAACCGCATGATGATGCGTATTTTCCGGGAGTTGATTGGAGTGTGTGTGTTCATATTTCTGGACGACATACTCATATTTTCAGCTACAGTTGAGCAGCATGACATTGATGTGGAGAAAGTCCTTAAGTTGCTGGAAAGCAACGAGCTCTATGTCAATGAAAAGAAGTCAGAATTTTATCTGTTCCAGGTACATTACTTGGGATATATAATTAGTGCCGAAGGCATTCGACTTGATCCGGCTAAAGTGGCCGAGATTGTTAACTGGGAAGTACCTCAGACCGCTTATGACATTAGATCATTTGTGGGTATATGCCAGGCATATTCCACCCACATTGACAAGTTTTCTGATCTCTCGGCAGACCTCACCGATCTGCTAAAGGGAGTGAAAACAAGAAGGCAAAAGATTCGAATGACTCCACGAGCGTTGGAGGCATTCCAGAACCTCAAGGTGGCTTTGTCAGAAGCGCCTTGTTTAGCCCTTGCCTCATGGGACGAACCATTTCAGGTGATCACCGATGCGAGTAACATCGCAATTGGAAGTGTATTGCAACAGAATGGTCATCCAGTAGCTTACATGTCTCGTAAGTTACTGCCCGCCGAAAAGAACTACTCAGTCTACGATCGTGAACTCCTAGCAGTTATACAGGCCTTGAAACATTGGAAACATTTCCTGTATGGCCGTGACTTTGAGATTCGCACTGACCATCAGGCATTGCGCTGGATTCAGACGATGCCAAGTGCACAGTGGAGTGATCGACAACACCGCTGGAGTCAGATATTGCAGCAGTTCGGTGGCACGATTGAGTACCTTCCAGGAAAGGCCAATCCAGTGGCCGATGCTTTGAGCAGGAAGGAACAAGTATCTGCGATTCAGACCACTAGACTTGACCTTGTTGGTACAGGACTAGAAGACATGAAGCACACGTACGCGGATTCCGAGGAATTCGGTACACAGTGGGAACAGGCATTGGATGCCACGGGACCATGCCATTTTCTGATACGCGATGGTTGGCTTTTCTACAAAGGCCGACTGTGTGTCATGAAATCATTTCGGGCAGCTCTTCTCCATGATGCCCATGATGCCATTACAGGTGGTCATAGGGGCATGAATTCGACTCTGGAGAAATTAGAACAGCAATACTATTGGCCAAAGATGAGGCGTGATGTGTTTACATATGTACAACGCTGTGACATTTGTCAAAAGGTGAAAGCTCCTCGTGGAAAGAAGATAGGGTTGTTACAGCCTTTGCCAATTCCTGAGGGTCCTTTCCAGGACATTTCGATGGACTTTGTCACAAATCTGCCTCCCAGTCCGAGTAAGCGTAATACACAGTGTTTAACTATTGTTGACAGGTTCAGCAAATTTGTTATGCTTATTCCTTGCAGGGCCAATGTGACCGCCGAGGATGTTGCCCAGCTATTCATTCGGCATTGGTACCCGATTGGTGGGATTCCTAGGACCATAGTGTCAGACCGAGATGCCAAGTTTACCAGTCATTTTTGGAGGGCATTGTTTGATAATTTTGGTGCTAAGTTGAATTTTTCCAGTGCATTCCACCCACAGACAGATGGCCAGACAGAGATATACAACCAGTTGGCCTTTGATGTGCTGAAGTGTTATGTCCACAATCAGCAAGGTAAGTGGGAATCGTTTTTGCCTTTAGTTCAAGCTGTTTTGAATGACTCTTTTTCTTCAGCTATTGGCAGGACTCCATATGAGGCAGCGTTTGGAAGGCCTTTCCAGTCGTTGTTAACCAGGACTTCGTCTTCAGTACCGGAGGCGAACAAAGTGACGGAGTCTTACCAGGAGATCCTAGAGTCCGTTAAAGACAGATTGGCTAAAGCGCAAGAGGCCTACACCCGACAGGCCAATAAAGACCGAAGGGACATGAAGTTTTCGGAAGGGGATTGGGTGTATCTTCGGATTATGAAGCAAAGATTGAAGCAGGTGGGCAAGTGATGCCCAAAGTTGTCTTTCAGGAGCTTCGGACCATTTCCCATCCGGAAAAAGATTAATGAGGTGTCTATGCAGTTAAAGCTACCTCCGAGTTGGACTATGCACGATGTATTTCATGTCAGTTGGTTAAAGCCATCTGCAGATCCACCCCCTTCAGAGGTCAAAGACGAAGCGGAACCAGACATTATTGATGAAGCAGAAGTAATGGTTCCAGAACAGATCCTTCTGCACCGTTTCCAGCATGGCTCAGGCCGAAGACTACGACAGTTCCTCACGAAGTTTCAGGACCGAGGAACTCATGAAGCGGTATGGCTCGACAAAGAATTTTTCGAAGACTATCCGACATTATTGACGGATTATTTGGAGGCTATGCAGCTTCCGTCAAGTTAAGCAGAAGGGGATGTCACGTGCATCCTGCACTTGGATGCCACGTAGACATTTCTGTACAGAAGGTGCAAGACCTGGGATGGTGAACTGGTCCCATGTGAGCCCAGTCCGGGACGAGTCAGTCAGGGATCCATCTCAGTTGTCCGAGGTCAGGTGTGCATTGTCCTGCACATACGTCCAAGGTCAGGTGTGCACTGTCCTGCACATGAAGCAGTGCCAATCCGCGCTGTGAGTCTCCCTCTGGAATGATGTCAGATGTTCTGTGTATCTGGTTTGCAACTGGATGCCAGGCCTCTGTAGGCATGTAGGTTTGCATGTAGAGATGGGGCCAGCCCATAGGGCTACCCCAGTGCGAAGATTTGCACTTGCACTCTTAGTATGGGCATGGGGGAGGTGTAGAACCACCCCCAAGGGGCCAGGAGGGCCCAAGCTTTGCCCACCAGCCAAGGCATGGGCTGGAAGGGCTGGAAGGGCTGTCGGCCAGCCCTAGGGCTGCTGGACAGGCAGCCGACAGGGTTTGAAACCCTACGCAGCTCGTCAGGCCAGGTGTAGGGGCAGTCCCACACCTCTGCGCAGCATGCCCAGTAGCCAGGAGCTGTCCCAGAAAGCATGCGCAGGCTGGACAGCATTTAATAAAGTATGAAAGCATTTTATTGAATGGAACCTAGTCGTGGGGCTTTTATTAGCTGGCCGACTGGATGCTGAAGGGAGTATAAATACTCCAGCCAATAATCATTGATCTCATCTCATAATTCACCAAGTGCTCCAAGCAAACAAGGGCCAGGACAGCCAAGAACTTGCTAACGCAAAGGGGTGAAGGACTGAAGGTCAAGGGCAGGTTTTCCAGCCAAGAAAAGGTCAAGTACTTTGTATTTGTTTTCAGATTTACATCATTCTAATAAATCAAATACACCATCCGTGGTGGGGGCCCTACAGAGGGTAATTGGGACCCAACACTGTGTCCTCTCCATCTCCCCCTTCTCTCTCTATTTTCTGCACATCGTCTTCCAGTTTTGTGTGTTAATTCCGTCGCGAAAAGAGTGCTGATTTCTGAGTTTTGAAGTACCGATCCTTCTCCGAAGCTTCCGCATATTACATGGCATCTTTGAGCCTATGGAAAGCACCAATTTCTGATTTTGACCACTTAAATGCAAGTGTTTCTTGGTAAGTTTATGCCATGGTGAGGCATTCATTGCAAAGTGAAATATAAACCTCCTATGGTATGAGTATAAACCAAGAAAACTGTGTTTCTCATGAATAGATTTGAGTTCCAACCAACCCTTAATGGCTTGGATCTTTGCAGGACCCATTCGCATGCCATCTTTAGACACACTGTGTCCAAGTCTCAAGATAGTGAATCTTTGATAGGAAGAATTCACCCTTTTTGTCATTGATCATAAGCCTATGTTTTCTCAGCTCTTCAAAAATCACTCTCAAGTGCATCTTGTGCTCTTCTAGCTGGAGCATTCACAAGACCGAATGGCAAATGACCAAATACTCATAGAGACCAAAAGAAGTGTGAAAAAACTATTTTCTGTACATCTTGAGGCATTACTCTCACTTGATGGTAGCCGCTCTTGAGATCAATGTGACTAAAGCATGATGAACCATCCAATTTGTCTAAGATATCATCAATCCTCGGTATGGGAACCAATTCTTGATGGTTATCTTATTTAGTGCCTTGTAATCCACACATATGAAATGAAACATCCTTCTTCTACACGAGAAGAACAGGTGAGTAAAATAGCAAAAAGCTTGGTCGCACTAAACCCCTCTCTAAGAGTTCACCACCATGATTCATAATCTCCTCTTGTTGGAAAGCACTCACATGATATGCCGGCCCATTAGAAGGTGAACTACGAGGCACCAAATCAATGCATTGATCCTCTAGCCGAGGAGGCAATCACTTGGCAAAGTATCTGTGAAGCAATCTCTATACTCACTTAGAAAATTCAACGTGAAAGAATCAACAAGCACATTGCTATGTTCCACATCATCATATACAAAAACCAAGTACTAAGAAACACTTTTTTTCATTGCTTTATTGATTTGTACATGAGATACAAAGGAGATTTGCACCGTAACAGGTGTTGATCCTTGTGAGCAGTGTGATGCCTCTTTGACTCAGAAGCAGAATGGTTCATTGATCTGGTTGATGGACACCAGATTGGATGGGAGCTTCCTGATAAGGCAGTTGAGCTCATGGAAGTCATCTCTTGTCTATTTTTATACACCAGGGCCTTTGTTGTCGCCCTTATGAGGTGTTTTCTCATTTTTCCCCACTCTCCGTATTTTTCCCTATTTTTTTGTGGCATGGGAGGCAGTCTAGTAGTGGCAGGAGGACCTTGAACCTGGCCGACTGCATCTATGGAGACTCTGGAAGTGGCCAACTGCATTGCATGAGTCGTGGACTTCCCTAATGCTAGCCGACCCCCTCTGCTGCTGGCCGACTATGGATTTTCAGTCCTACAGCAGGCCGACTGCTCATGGGGGGCCATATAAAATGGCCCCCAGCCCCCTTGTCATTTTTGTATCATTCTCGGGATCTTCTTGTGTATATAGAGCAAAGTTACACGCCTCTATCTCTCTCTCACTTGTGCTGTGATTTTCTGCACTGCGTTTTGCTCTTGTGTTCCCAAATCTGGTCATCATCTCCGCTGCGTATTCTGACAATATCTTACCCTAACAAGGGGTTGCCCTTACTTTTTGGTCAAATCTTTGAGCTAGAGACATACCATGATTGTCCCAATCGATGCAGCCGCTCTTGCCGTGGCTAACTCACCTATCACAAAAAACAAAGAGAAAAGATTAGAGTATACCTAGCCAGCAAGGGAAAGTGCCCACTATCTTGGTTTTTATGACTACAAGAAGACTTCCCTAAAGATTGAGTACCAGATAAGCCTGAGCAAGAATGTCTTCAGATTGTTTAAGGAAGTAGAAATTTTGCCAATGCAGATTGGGTTGAGTTTAGGTTGAAAGATGAGATCACCCTCAGGATGGGCCCATTTATGAAAGGCGGTTGGGGCCACCATGATTGGCATGGGGATTTTGAATCCGAGGACAGATGTGGACAAATCAACTTTGCTCACATCCACCAACACTCTTGGACGTAATCTGCAACAATGAAGGCAACTTGGGCTATTTTCTTCGAGAAGGTTCTTGAAGGAATTATCCATTTCCCACAAGTTTCTCGAAGGTTGGCTTACCTGATGGTGGAGAAGGCGGCCTTGTTGTGGTGGAGGGTCCACTGATCCTCGGCGCCCGCAGCGTAGAAGTCGTAGGCCATCTTGGGCAGCCTCTGCTTAGCCAGCGCCTCGTACTCGCCCACGTTCACCACATCGGCCTCTTCCGCCGACGAGCACCGGCCCGCCTCCTTCTCCATTTCCTCCACGCGAGCAGCAGCAGCAGTCTCTTTGCGTGCCATTGCTAATTTGCTGTCTGAGCTTCGCCGAAGCTGACACAAGTTATATATATTGAGTTCCTATCGCCGGCTCCGGAGAGGAATCTTTTCTTTACGAATTACTAATACATTAATTTCTCAAAGATTTTTCTAGCCGAAGAAATACTGAACTTGCAATAACAGAGGGATGTTGGAGGGTGCGGCGGAAATAGGTAGTTTAAAAACACGGAGAGGAGGAGGGAGGTCGCTAGCCTATGGACCTTTAAGTAAGGACAATGAAGAGGAGGTGGTAAGAGAGGAGTTGAAAAAAATCTTACACTGGAGGTACTAGCCTAGGAAGGGGCCATAGACATCTGAGTAACGGCAATTAAGAGCTTCACCGCCCTTCGACCCCTGCGGGGGTAAAAGTGGCACGTCTAGAATGAGACAATCCCAAGGCAAACTATGAAACACCTCGATCTCTGTTATGACCACTCTGGAGGTTAACATGGTTTCACCCGTCCCATCTTACCTTAAGGTACTTCACCATCTACTTTAAGGTGTTTTACCTTACCTGCTCGAATGGACACTTGTATTTTGTAAGACGATGCTAGAAGATATAAAGCGGCCTTACCTTGTACTTAATGTCAAATAGAGAAAGTCTAAGGATTTCGTGTACATCCTTGCTTAAGACCAGTAATAGAGGTCATACCATTTTTTAGTTTGGCCGGCCTAGTGTGAAAACTAGTCACTTATATATAAGTCGTTTTTTACAATAAGCAATACACAATCATTCCCTTGCAATAGAATACTTTTGAGCTCTTCTCTTCTCTATTCGTGCTTGCATGTATGCTGTTGAATCTTGATTGCTTGATGGATGGATGCTAGATAGTTTTGTTTGTAAGCTTCCCTCTTGCATTAGCTTTTTCTTCTTCCCCCACCTTTTATGAAAGAGAAACATTACCAAGAAGGCTATCTCTTTTTGCCTCCATATAGGCATAGAGAGCTCTCCCCTCACTCCATTGGTAAGGAGCATTTTGGTGTGACAAGAAGAACATGCATATTACAAAAGTTACATGTGTGTTGATGAATGAGAAAGGGATGCTTTTGGGCTAAAGCAGTAGGCAACGTGGTTTACATTATGAACATGACCCCCACTAGCAATTCATGGCATCACGCATAAACACAAGTTTATTGGCAGAAAACGAGATTTGGCACACTTGAAAGTGTTTGGCTGCATTGCCTATGTATATGTGCCAAATGAAGTGAGAAGCAAATTGGATTCCAAGGGTTATAGTTATAATTGGTGTACAAAGGGCCAAAGCTAGAGCCAACCTATGTTGAGAACACCTGGTAGTGATCCACATGTGCACAGGTCTATAAGGGTTAGATATCCACTGGACAAGTTATGATGGGTATATAATCCATCAGTATGCTTAATGGTAAAAGAAATACAAGAGATTGAACCCACATGCTTTGAGGAGGCACTTGGACATAAATAATAAGAAGATGCCATGGATGAAGAGATAGCTGCATTGGCTGCATTGGATGCAAATAAGACATGGGAGTTGGTGCCTTCACCTAAGAAGAAAAAAGCAATTAGATGCAAGTGGGTCTATAAAGTAAAACATAATTCAAATGGGTTTGTGTGGTGAGTAGGTACAAGGCAAGATTAGTAGGCCAAGGGATATACACAAATCTATGGCATTGATTTCAAGGGGATCTTCAGCTTGGTTGGCTGGGATGGAAACCATGAGAGACAATCAGTACTATGGCTGTAGCTAAGAAATGGTTATTACATCAGATGGATGTAAAGAATGCATTTCTACACGGCAATTCACAGGAGGAAGTATACATGGTGCAGCCACCAAGATATGAGGACCATGTTGTAGGTTGCGTAAAGCCTTGTATACACCTAGAAGCATGGTCAAACAAGATAGGAGAGTATTGTAACACTATTAAGTTTCTATATATCCACAGCAGATTTTTCACTTTATACATTGCTTACAACCATCTGAGAGATGAAGAGGATGTAATCTAAAGCACAATTGCAGCATGTAGCAGAGCTTAATAGGGTCTACCTCGCAATATTTCTAAGAGCAATAAGCTGAAGGTCAATTGTCTCGAGGCTAATAGAAGAACTACCACCGCCTTGCATGCAACTAAAATGAGAAAAAAGGATGCCATCACAAGAAGTAGCAAGAGTTCGTTAAAGGGAGTGCCCAAGTTCCCACAAGCCTAAACTCAACCAACTCAGCCGAGTCGGTCAGTGGGTGACCGTGGAAAAGGATCAACTGATCCTAGAGGTGGTAGTCTATTTGCCTAATCTAGTGTTGTAACATTATAGCCTTGCCCCAATACCTCTAAACAGGCTCTCTAGGTAAGCTCTCCAAGTAGTGCCACTCATATTTATATATCACGAATATGTCTTGGACCAACCCGTTGAACTTTCTCATGTTCATCAAGCTTTGTAGAAAGATGCCAACTGAATACATGCACCTGGTAAATGTGATAAACTTCAAAGGGGACATCTATCTAGAGCAGCAACATATATTTACAACTAGATAATTCATCCCATGTTCTCCAATTTGTTCTCCAATTATTATGCATGGTGTGCAATCTTAAGGAATCCATGTGCAGAGGCTCTCATGCAAAGCCAATCATTTTGAATGCAAATCAGTTTACAGAGCATGCTGCCATGTTGGTGGATACAATTATGAACCATGCGGAGACACGGATTCATGAAGAGGGCTTGGGTGACATGAGGGTCACATATAAGGCATTGCAAGCTAATCCGTTGGGGCTTCTACCACATATGACCCAATTAGCATGGTAGTCCTTTACCACCGTATTGTGGCACAGATAAAAGAGCAAAAGATAACCAGTGCACTCTTTTTCACTACACTATAAGTGGCCTACCCTACATTCAGAAAGATGGAGGGTGACGAGATACTTGACTTAATCCACAAGTTGGAGTGACAAGATTAGGGTCAAGCCCCAGAGAACCCACTGAAGGAGCCAACATAGAGGTAGAGGATGCCAATAAGGGCCCGAAAGAAGGTGACACTTGAGGAGCCTTCCTCCCGATAGCTACCCAGGGACCCTTTACCTTGCTGGTACCAACAAACCATGCGGGATTTAGGCATGCTTCCCAGCGATACCCCTTTAGACGGTCCTTGTTGGTCCACCTAGCTCAATCCTCGTGCCTCATTTGCCTATGTATTTTCAGCAAACTATGTGGCGCATGATGAGCCAACATCGTGGAAAGAGGCAATCAAACAACCCGCCTAGAAATAGGCTATGGAACAAGAACTCAAAAGCATTCACTGTAATGGCACGTGGTTCCTTGTGGATCGCCCTCGTCATAAGAAGGTAGTTGGAACCAAATGGATTTTCCACACTAATTTAAAGCTGATGGTACCTTGGAAAATTACAAAGCCCAGCTTGTAGTGCAAGGCTTTCGCCAAAAAGAAGGCATTAGCTTCAAGGAGACCTTTGCACCTACAGCTCGAATGACGACCATCCATCTCTTCCTCAATTTGGCTGCACACCACAAATGGCTAGTCTACCAAAAGGATGTCAAGAGTGCCTTCCTAAATGGCATTCTCAAGGAGGAATTCTATGTTGGCCAACCTTTGGGCTTCCCACTCCTCGGACATGAGGACAAAGTCTTCCGCTTGCATAAAGCTCTTTACAGGCTTAAGCAAGCCACTGAGTGTGGTATCATCACATCAACAAATTTCTTCGCAACAACCAAGGTTTTCACCCATCTCACTATAATCCCAATATCTATATCCACATAGATCACGGGATGGTATGCTACCTTGTGTTGTATGTCGATGATCTTATCATCTCTGGTTCAAATCAAGGCAAAGTGTCCAACATCATGTCATAGTTGAGACAAACATTTGAGACAACTGGCCTCGGTCTTCTCTCATATTTCCTTGGTATGGAGGTGGTCCAACATCCTGATGGTTTGTGTCATAACAAAAGTACTATCTTCAACTCATTACTTTCTATTTTCATGATGGTGTTGGAAAAATCACTTTCTATTTTCATGATGGTGTTGGAAAAATTACTATCTTCAACTCATTACTTCCTATTTTCATGATGGTGCTATCCCTGTGGCCACCCACTGGATCCAACCATCAAACTTTCAAAGGAAGAGGATTCACCACCACATGAAGAGTGAGCCTACCCAATAAGTGGTTGGGAAACTCATATGGCTCACAAACTCTAGACCTAACATTTCCCATTACACATCCATTTTAAGTTAGTATCTTAATGCTCCGAAGGAGCCACATTGGAGT
Source organism: Cibotium barometz (assembly GCF_041138505.1). NCBI lineage: Eukaryota > Viridiplantae > Streptophyta > Polypodiopsida > Cyatheales > Cibotiaceae > Cibotium > Cibotium barometz. Next base: position 36,237,045 of record NC_141087.1, on the reverse strand, counting down.
TTAGTGAGATGAGGGTTATGCACTATCTATATGTTCAGACCTCACTTTAGTCGTGGGTTCACCTTGTGTGGTTACACATACATCGGCTGGGCCGATGATATCGATTCCCGAAGTTCTCATGGTGGTTATTTGTACTCACTTGGATTTGGCCCTTTCTCTTGGTCTAGCAAGAAGCAGGATACCGTTCCAGGTTCTTCAGTTGAGGCCAAGTACCGGGCCCTCTATAACGCCACCACTAAGGCTTTGTATCTTTGTCAACTTCTTGAGGACATATGCGTTCCCATGGACATTGCTTCTACCATCTTTGTCGATAGTCAGAGTACGATTGCCCTCATCAGCAATCCTATTTTTTCTAACTATACCAAACATGTTGGTGTTCATTTTCATTTTACTAGGGAGGAACAGGTTGAGCTTGGTACCATGAGGCTCCAGTACATTCCTACAACGAACAACCATGTTGACATTCTTACAAAGTGCATCAACCGGCCTATCCTCCTCGAGCGTCTTCGCTCGAGTGGATTGGAGTCAATCCTCCACCATCACCCTTAGCATGTTGAGAGAGGGACCACCCTCACCATTTGGATTATTAATCATTGTTGTTAATGGGCACATGAGTAAGTGAAAACCCCGTGAGGGCATTGCTCATGTGAAAACCCACTGTATAGTATTTACCATCTTGTATACCCTTTACATCGCATTTTGTTTTTTGTGTTTAGGGCACATGTATGAATGAAAATACATAGGGGAATTCATGCATGTGAAAACCCTTTGTACTGTGGCATTGATCCAGTATAGCCCGAACTCACAAGACTCTACAAAAGACGAAGAGCACATGATCTACACCTGTAAAACAACAACCAACCCTACCAAAAGCCAAATACTGCATCATGTTTCTGTTTACCCAATTACCATCATTTTCTCATGGTCCCCTTTTGGTCTAAGAGGGGGTGTGTGACAACTAGCCCAAAAGGCATTTTTGTCCATTTACTGTTGGCCGGCCTCCCTCTGGGTGGACCAACATGATTACTTGGTGTAAACTAACATTTATATCAACCAACACAAGCACACTCCATTAGCAGTCATCGGTGCTCTACCATTGTATTTGTTGCCTGAACAACCAACGATCATCAACTCATGTTTAGCAGCCTTACACATCATATGACTGCCCCAACAGCTCAGCACCCAAACAGGTCAGCCTACATTTAGTAGCCTTGTGCATCACATCCAACCATTGGCTCTACTACAATAACAGGTGTTATAGTGTTGATTGATCTACGCACACATCATCTACCAACACATCATCTTCATCGTCGGCTCTACCCTGCACATAATATTCCTGTGATCAGTGCAACACCTTGCTTCACCATCTTTAGTAGACTTGTGTTTTGCAACCTTCGACATCACATAGAGTGCCACCACTGTCCCTTATGCGAGCCTTTATTCATTGACCAAGCCTCTTGCTTCAAATTCATCTTTGCTTATTTGCCAATCTACTATTTAGAGTCACCTCACATCAGAGGGCCTCTTGTACTGGATTACTTCACCATTATACATACATTCATTCATCCATTTCATGTTATGTTGATTTGCTTTGATCTCTCACACATCTAGTCCTTTTTTCCTTTTGCCCTCACAGCATCAGCCACCTTGTGATCTATCTCATACAATACGGTTTGCTCATTGGATAGAGTGGGCTATTCAACATAAAATGCAAACTTGTTTGCCAAAAGGTAATGTCAAAACTTCTTCATAACATAAACCATTCTTCTCTCTTAGTGGACGTAGTTCTTCTCTAGCTCATTCAACTATCTATTGGAGTAGCACAGTGGGAAATCCATGTTCGTTTCCCCTGGTTGGGTCAATATGCATCCTATAGCATAAGACGATGCATAAATGTGCACATGAAAGATAAAATCCCATCTTGATGCTCTTAGAATTGGAGCTAAGATTAAAGCTTGCTTTACCTTATGGAACTCTTTTTTCTCGCACTCCTTTGTTCACGCAAAACAAACAAACATGGCATATAGAGGCTTAGCAATTTTTTTATACATGAATATAAACCTTCTGCAATACCCATGTGCCCCATAAAACTTTGGACAACCTTCAAGCTTTTTGGTCTCTTGAGTTCTATAGTAAGTATTTAACCCTATGGGGAGAAGAATGTCTTTGTATATCTGCTCGGTTTCTTGGTTGGATGGCGTAGGCTAATTATTATTCCATTGGTGGGCTTCATTCGAGGCTTCTAGTTTCCCTTTTAAGTTTTCTACCATAAAGCTAGTCACAAGGGGAAACAAGATTTCTCTCCCCATAACTTAGAGGGTGGTCAATCACTTTTGAAGATGTGCTCGATACCGAGTTCCAGAATCCTTAATGAGTTTTCTTTTGACTATCACGACACCCCTTGCCCACTTAGACTCAGTTTTCTTCCATGTTTTCTCCTATCATCATAGATTCTTTGCGTGCAAGCTACCTCTCGTAAATCTCCCATTCTTTTAGGACATGGTCATGTAATGCTCTTAGGTTTCCTACATCTCTTGGCTCTAAAGGCTTTTATAGGTTTCCTCTTTGTTTCTAAGCTCCACCTCCCTATTTTCCCATTGTTGTCCCTGAGTGGTCCCAAGATTGTTGATCTTTTTGTGATTCCCACCTCAAGACACTACTTTCATTAGATGCTTCTCGTGCTTATCGATGTTCTATTATATGTGCCTTCCCTTTGTTTACGATCCCTACTCTTTCTTTTTCCTTTTTTTTTTCTTTTAGGGGTTTCTAATAATGAGGAAGATGTTGCGGACAGGGCCGCCTAATCTTGTAATTTCTTGGCTTGGGCCCTTGTTAACAATCTTAAATTGTACTTCTTTTTTGTTATCCAAAGACAATGTTAACAATCTTAAATTGTACTTCTTTTTTGTTATCCAAAGACAATGTTGGATATGACACATTGCCTATCCCCAACCCCGTGGCAATAGATGATGTACTCATTGAGGGATTTATATTTGTTGTCTTGAGAGGCTAGTCTCATTGGTCAAATAAATAGTGCCACACTTTTTACACCATCTATCCAAATGGTGTGGTGGGCTAGTAGTTGTTGCTTCTGGATTAGCTCTCGACCTCTATGAGGGCCTTAGCATCTAAAGTAGGCTAGGGGAGCTCACCTTGGTGCATTGATATCTCTCGATCTATAAGCTCCCGATGCTATTTACATTAAGATGTTCAATTGGTGTGCATCAAATGTCCGGGTTGGGCCACATGGTGTTCACCCCTTAATGGGCTCTCAACTGATAAGTCTGGGTACTTAACATAGAATTCAAGTGTGTTAGAAGGTTTATTGATAATTGGCTCAGTCTGGGTACTCAAGTCTGGGTACTCAACATAGAATTCAAGTATGTTAGAAGGTTCATTGATAATTGGCGTCTCGGCTAGCCTTGTAAAGAGTTCCTACAAAACTAGTTGAGGAGGAAAAAGTAGAGGGTGGAATCTCCATAAGGATTCCTAACAACAATTGAGTTCTTTCTTGAGTAAGCTATATTTACACCATTAGGAGGTGGTGCCAACGATAAAAGCTAATGGTAGTTATGGGGGTACCAATGATAAAAGCTAATGGTGGTTATGGGGGTGCGAGCAATGTTTTCCAGCACCTTCATATCCATCACTCATAGCCATCCACATCACTCACTGGGCATGCTAGCAGCAGCAAACAACTGGTTGATTTATCATTTTTGTATTATACAATACCCAAACCATTGATTTGGTCTTGCTCTAAGGACTGGTCATTCATGGGTTTTGTGGTTGCTTCTCACTCCATATCAATTCTCATGTAATTAAGAATGCCCTGACTCTCTTGGTCCAACTTTGAGTACTCCTTTGAGTCCTTTGATAATAGCATTCGCTAGGTATTTAACACTCTTGGTTGCTAGCCTTCTTTAAATCCTGGATCTTGATGTTGGTCTCTCTCTTAGGATGCCAGTAAAGTTGTCATCAAAGTCTATCTATGGGGTTGGTGGGCTATGTGGTTGCTTCTCACTCCACATCAATTCTCGTGTAAATAAGAATGGCTTGACTCTCTCGGCAACTTTGAGTTGGGCTCTCTATCAAAGTCTATGGCATCCAAGTAACATTATACTAATGTTCGATGCCCTTCGGCATATCACACATCATGTAGTTGCTTGCTCTTTAACCCTTCCAAGAACAACAAAATCAGCCTAGTTTGCTTGGTTTTTTCTCAATAGGGCACTTGATATTCAAATTCCTGAGATGGTTAATATAGTCTCTCACCGTTTTGTGTGCAAGCTATTTGAATTATTTAAGTTGGGTTACTGAGCTATGCTTGACACTCATCTTAGAGAATATTTTTGTAAATGCTAGCCCCAAATTTGCCATGGTTTCTCTTGGGAATAATCTAGCAATTGAAACTAGAGCAAGGTGTTATTCTCTAAAGTTAAACCTCTATTTTAGTTTGAGGATCAATCAACCTTTTTTGAAATTCTGTTTGAAAGCAACTAGATGGATGTAGGGATCTCCCATTCCTTCAAAATTCAAAATGAGATTGGCTATGAGAGAGGTTCTTATCTTGGGATGACCATATTATTCTTCCTCCCTCAATCCTCTGGTAGGTATGATTAATGCTAGGACAACATCCATGTTTCTTCTCATTTCTGGGGTTATGTGAGTTATAAACCCAATGAATTCTAAACTCGATCTTTATCAGGTTTATGTGAGTGCTCAACCCGATCTTTATCGGATGTATAACTAGCTCAGGAGCCATTGTGGTGGTCATGTGCTTAGGCTCCATTCCAAGAGGTACCTAAGTATAGGAAGGTCCCACGTATCCATAAGCTAGCACCCCAAAAGATGCTTGCCTTATTTGTTCAGGGGGGTACCTAAGTATAGGATGGTCCCACATATCCATAGGCTAGCACCCCAAAAGGTGCTTGTCTTATTTGTTTAGGGGGTACAAATCCTGACTACATCATTAGGTATCCATACGCTAATGCTCCATGAGCTGTTGGTACACATGCGGTTGTATAGTCTTTGTTCTTCACTCTCGTGGTTCCCCATCCTAATTAACTAAATTGTCTCTACTAGTTCAACTGGGGCTACCAATTTGGTTCTTTCCAAAGGCTCTCACTGTTATCCCTCTGGAAAGTTGAATATTCCTCCCTAAGGGTCTAATGTTGAGGGAAGCCTCACCTTGGCTTCGGGTGCATAGTTTATTTCCTTTATGGAGTAAAATGTAAATTCTTCCCTTACCACTACGCTTCTTGTTCCTGAGGTGATTTCCTTAGTAGAGGTCCTTACCTCACTTAGCCTTGAATTCCTATGTTCTAGGTCTGTGTGGATGGGAAACCCCCCCCCCCCCCCCCTCAGGCTACACAGACCTTTCCATCCTTCTACTTCCTTGGCCACTCTCAGGATGTATGTGTTACCATGCTCATTCGCATATGTCATTGGCGGGATGATAACACCTACTACTAGCTAGAGGTGCATCAAAAAACTTGTGGTTTCCCTCTTCATCCCTCTGTGTGTGGGTGATGTTGTGACAAGGTTGCCCTGGGCATCCTCATATTGGCATATATCACCGTCATTGACTTTAACTACCCTAAAAAAGAATTTGTCTATCACCGTCATTGACTTTAACTACCCTAAAAAAGAATTTGTCTATCACATTTGGAGGTTGAGTCACAATTGCCTCTATGTGAGCTCTTGAACTCTCAAGGACTATATGAGGTCCTTGTGCCCTTGTTGGCATATAAAAAATGATCAGATACTAAAGGATTCTTGCATAGGAATGTACGTATTTCCCTTTGGATCTACATAGAACTTGTGTCCATCACGTGAAGCACTATAACTTTTGGATTATCCAAGATATCCGGTTCATGCCCTGGCATAGCTAGAAGTGATCATTTCTCTAAGAGCACCCCATTATGGTCAATGTAGATGGGAACTTTTATAGTTTCATGATACCCATAACATTGTAGCACATAGGTTTCACTTGTCGTTTGAGTGCGCACTTGTTTCCCAACATTCTCTAACACTTTTTAACACATATGTTTCATTTGTTGTTTGAGTACGAATTTGTTCCCTAACATACTTGATGCTCACCTAAATCCATTCTCACTTGCGGCTCTATAGGGTATATACCCCATATTGGAGATTTTAAGGTTTATTAATAAGAGAATCATAAACTTAGAGAAGAACCATAAACTTACATGCAAGAGAACCAAAAACTTCAAAAAGAAGAAACATATACGATATGTATGAAATTATGAATTCTTTTTTGTATTTTCTTGTTTTTTCCACTCTTTAGAGAATCTAGTCAAATTGTGAATTCGATGACAAATGGGCGACCTGGATAATATTAAACGATCTGAACAGACCACAATTAAAACGAGAAACGATCCAAAAATCTAACGATCTAAATATTTTAACGATTCACGGATTGGATTGACAATTTTAATATAGCTGTGATCTTCTGGACTATCAACGATCTAGAGATAAGATCAATAATCTGGAAATGTCCACGATTTGAAATGAAAATTGCTCGATCTTAAATAGGCAATGATCTAAAGACAGACAATCCAAACTCTAGGCGATTTGGTTTTGGGATGATCTAAGAATAAGATCGATGTAATCATGACTCTTGGGCAGAGATTGGTGAATGCAGATTAGGTCAGTGATCTAAATTTGGGATCCGTGATCCAAAAATGCATTTATGGTGGTAGTAGTTGGCATCAATTTCTATGTACTTTTTGGGTACAACTTTTTGGGTACAACAGAGGTCTTTACTTGACTTTATACCCTCTTACAAGAGAATATTTGATTGGTACCTTGACAACCCCCATTCTTTATGCTCAAGTGTGTGGCAATGAAGGTATTTACCATTAACAATTAAGGTATAAATTCGGCAATTTGGATCTAGACGATTCGGATTCTTGTCGATGATCTGAAAATTCTAGAGAACAAAAGATAAAATTTTACACATTTTTTATTTTTCTTAATATTTTTTGTATTTTTTGACATGATAAGGTTGCTTAGAAATGTCATCATTTTTAACTCAATTTAACAAAAAAAACAACGACTAAGATTAGAGCTAATCTTGGTAAAAACTGTACAAAATACTAATGTACACTAATGACCTAATTAATCTAAGGCTAGTGTTCATAGTTATGATGAAATCAATCACACTCTAGGAGCTTGGTCTTCATTCCACCACTCCCATGAGACAAAGCATAAAACAAATTAAACAACATAAAAGATAAAAGAGGTTAAGGTTAGAAGCAAAGTTTATTCTAATCACACAAATCCATTCCTAATCACACCAATAGCACACACAATTACATAAAACAACTCAAATCCTACTCTAGAACACATTTCCTCAACATTGTACCAAGGATTTGCATCTAAGGGCAATATAGAGTAGAAATAATAGAAGATATTTTGAGTAGAAAAATAGCTCTTCCTTACCTCATCCAAGAATAGTTCAATCCCCGATAGCGTGGTGCCATTTGTCCTTTTTTCTCTCTACTAGGAAGGAAACATAGTGCTAGTGCTAGTGGTTAGACCAGTTGTCTTGGATCATGGAAGTTCTTATTGGAAAGGCTAAAGAGGCCAAGAGGTGTGTCAATCCCTCTTGTTTGATCCCTTCCACTACTCTCTAATCAACTAAGTAATCCTCCAAAAGGCAAAGGTTAAGCCCAGCTTCTTCTCCAATCATTCTCAATCACACTATCACTCAAGCAAGCAAGTGTACTCAACACACTCCATCCACACACACAAGCATGAATCCTACAGTCAAGTAAGTAAGAAATCAAGATCTCAAGAGAAGAAGAAAGCTTTACATTTGAGAAATGATTGAATTTTCCCCTTCACATTATAAAAAATTGTACATATACAAATGGGCTTTGCTTGACCGCCCAACTTAAGTGGGTGCTTGTTGCCTATTTCTACCCATCTGTACAAGGTATGTGGTTGTGCTAGCTTTTGATACCATTGGCCTAGGACCATACATAATGTGAACACATCCTAGGTGTTAAGAGGTAGGGATTTTGGATGTACAAAAAGAGTTAATAATGGTAGACAAATTCAGTCTATCACACACACATGAAAATAATTATTTAGTTTTTTATTATTTCTCCTTCATAGGTTCACCAACAATGGCATAAAATCAAGGCATGCAACTCATGTAAGCCACTAAGTACAACTTAGATGCAAGCACGACGGATATAGAAAACAAAGCCAGCTTCAAATCCCTGAAATAAAATATTACATATACTGCTTATTTGCATCTTAAGAGTCTAGACATCATAAGAAACAACCTCATTGTCATTACAAGAAATCTCTTTCAATAATTCTTTAAAACAAGGCTTAACCTTAACTTTTCATTGTAGGGGTAAACGTTAACCTCTTTTTAGGTTAACATTGTTTCACCTACCCAACCTACTGTAAGGCGCTTTGCCATCTTACCTTCTCAAGCGAGCACTTATCTTTTGTAAGATGGTAATAAAACATATAAAGTTGCCTTACCTTGTGCTTAATGCCAAACAGGTAGGACTTTATGTACATACCTTGTTGAAGAGTAGTAATAAAGGTCGGACCATGTTTATGTTTGACTAGTGTAGTTTGATCGGTGTAGTATGAAAACTAGTCACTTGTATATAAGTCATTTTTTATAATTAGTACAATAATTCCTAGCAATATAATATTTGTGAGGTCTTCTCTTCTCTACTCTTACTTGCTTGTATGCTATGCCAGATGGATGCTTACTTGAATAGGTTTTCCTCTTCCGTTAGCTTCTTCTTTCTCCACCTTTTATGAGAGAGAACCATTGCAACCATCTCTATTTACCTCCATCTAGGTGAAGAGAGCTCTCCCTTTACCCCATTAACAACAAGAAGCATTTTGAGGTGACATGGAGTGAGGACGTCATGGATAAACTAGCATATCCACATCGAGAAGTTGCATTTATAGCTCGTAGGCAAGGCTCAACAACACATGCTTCAACAAGGCTAAGGTAAGCTCTTAACTTGAACATATTTGGCGTTGCTACTAGGGACTAGCTTAGGGCGGCTTAGCTCCATTCATATGTTGGAAGGAAAATACCCTAGTTTCTTGGTGATTTGCATGATTTTGGAGCCCACAAGGCTTAGATTTCCTTGTAATAAACCAAGCAATCGTGTTAGTTTTGTTGCTTTTGATTTTGATTTGAAGTTTATTTGTATTAAGGCATTCTATTTTCATATCTTGGAAGTGAAACAGCTTAGCAATTGTGTTAGTTTTATTGCTTTTGATTTTAATTTAAAGTTTATTTGTATTATGGCGTTGCATTTTCAAAGCTTAGAAGGGAAAAACCTTGGTTTTTTTAAGATTTGCATGATTTTGGAGCCCACAAGGCTTAGATTTCCTTGAAACATAAGCCAAGAAACACCTTAGAAATTGTGATTAGGAGTGGAATCCACACTGAAAACATGAGCATTAATCTCCATCATGTGTGGATTAGAGTGGAATATGTCGTATTTATTTATTCATGCATTATTTGAATTGGTAGCTTAGAAGCATGCAAATCTAACAAAAATAATTAAAAAATACTTAATTACTTACATAACAACTATTAACTAAGATTAGGATCCTTAATTACCCCCCATTGAGTCCAAAAAACCTAAAAAAATCCAAAACTAGGACAAACGAGCTCTCAAGTTGGGGATAGTCTTGTGAAAAAAGATGCGAGTCAAACACGTAAGTCAATACATGCGAGCCTGGAGCTTGCAAACTTAAGCCATGAGTCTAAACACGTGAGACATGAGTCTAGGGTAGGTATACATAATATTGTACCAACTAATTATTACTGTCTTAGACTTATAAGGACATACCTACTCATGTCTTTGAAGGATTTTCTTGCCATGCAATCTTTACCATCTACAATTTCCAAGGAAAATTCTTGTCCTTTGTAATTATTGGGACATTAAAGTATAATTATATCCTAATAATTGCACACCAATCCTATCATGGACCTAATGCATAAAATTGCATCTCTAGTATGTCTATTTCATTAAAATAAAGTATGTGAGCCTAGTTTATACAAAAAAGAATACAAAAAAGGCACGAGTCTATAGATGCGAGTCAATAGGTTTAAGTTAACACACATGAGCCTAGAGACGTGTCTCGAGACGTGAATTGATACACATGAGTCAACACATGAACCTAGAGACGTGAGCATAGAAAGAAAAACAAAAAATTCTCAAAACTCACCCAAAAAAAAGTGTGAAAAATAAAACTTATTTTTTGTAGCTTGAGCAAAATAGATGTGTCTGAAATCAATTTCAGACCTGATTTAAGAAGCACAAAAGAATGTTTCACCATAGTGAAACCCTTGATACAAAGCCTATGTGGACTAATTGTTGGAAACGATAATACAATCAGTTATAATGTATCAAACCACACTTCCTCAAACCCACCTAGCCTTTGGCCTATAGTAGAACTCAACAAAAAAGGGATCCCCTATTAAGAAGGCAAAACTCTAAGTGAGGAGCTTTGAGATGATATGAGCTAACTAAATGCAAATGTGAGTGGAGTAATAGCATGACATCTAGAAACACGATCTGCCATGGTCCTTCGAGCCCCAAATTCACCATTTAGCTCTGTAAACTTCATGAAATGAGGCACTAAACCCCATGGTCCTTCGAGCACCAAATCTTACCATTTAGCTTTGTAAACAAGATCTGCCATGGTCCTTCAATCCCCAAATTCACCATTTAGCTCTGTATAAACAATGCCATAAACTTCATGAAAACTATTGAGCAAACCTCGGAGCATGCCAAAGTACGTATCCGAATCCATGACCATTCTTAAGAAGCCACAAAAAAAACTAGTTCTAAAGCCTTTGTTCTAGAACAAATCCAACCATATTCTGCATTGCTGTATGTAATAACGGAGAACTAAATGGGAGGTGAAAGTTGGCCTTCTATGGCTCATCATAGTCACCACAATATTTTCTCTAATGTGATAGGTTGCAACTTCATTTCTACCCTATTAGAGGAACCACCTCTCCTAGGGTAGTGCACATCCCTTACACATTGGTAGGTCTAAGACCACCTCCGAGTGAGTACACGCCAAGTGAGCATGCAAATATCACACGAGAGGCACATAGCAGCACATCTCACAGCCTTCTTATCCTGGAAAGTCCAAGTCCCAATAAGTTTTCTTTTAAAAGGAAATTCTCAACTTTGGAGAGACTTATTAGACTGGATGACTGGGAATCTAAGAGTCCATACACCTGAACTTGAAGAGAAAGAGGAGAATGAGTTGTGCCACATTGAGCGCTCTCCTTTCATACCCAACATAAAAGGATAGCCAAAAGTTTCCATGAACAAGCTGGTATACTATTTTAAAAGCGATAAATGAATGCTATATTGGATGGTGGTGCTGGTGTCAGTATAATCATGGTGTCACAGAGTATTATTGGGAGGCCTCGGGAAGCCCTCCACTAGCCTCGTGGTCAACCTTGCTGGTGGGAACACAACTAAACCTTTTGGCGTCCTTTAGGATGCAAAGATTAAGACCTTTGGACTAAGCTTCCACCACACATTTGTGGTGATGTATTTTTAGAGAAAGAGGGTCATGCACCATAATCCTTAGAAGGTCTTACATGATATACCCAAGGTTCATTCAGGATTAAGAAACTAATCACATATATATACACAAGGGTAACTAGTCCTTGAAAACATCCTCAACTCATGCCATGGGTCGAGGCATTCTTGCCAATGAGACTGACACAATTGGTTGGACCATGACAACTGATATACGTAGAGCTTGTAACACAATGTGGGATGGCGAAGATAAGGACCAATAATATGAACCCCTTCGACTCTAAGCATTGAATTCACCTTTTGCTGGTAACCATGGAAACTATTCCACTGAAGCTTGGTACATGGTTTGCATGATTGGATGGAATTGCATCCCTCTTCGTGCTTGATGCATTTGAAACAAAACATTGGGCCAGGTTTGCATGATTGAATGATGCCGAAACTTCAAATCTCTCTTCATGCTTGGTTGACACCGGGACTAGCCCCAACATGTTGCCTTGGGAGATGTGGGTCTCGTTAGGCCACCCATCCCTCGCATCATTCATCAACCATTACCATGGTTAAAAAATTCCAATCCATGATCGTTAGTTGTCTTGAAGCTAAAGCTAAATGCTATATTAGAAAAAAACAAGCGGCTTGGGAGTTTTATGTGACTCCTACATGTACAATGAAAGAGAGCATCATCCTTGGAAGGGGATGGATTGTAGCCATTGATTGTGTAGTCAATTGGCTGAAAAGAATTATAACAGCTGAGCTTCCCCACATGAAATTGTTACAGTACCCTTGGTGTATGAGGGCATGTGGCACCTATCAACATCCTAAGCCTCGTCCTCCACTTATAAGCTATCACCTCAAGTAACTCGTAACAACCAACACTCCTTTCACCTTGCCGCGTTGACCACCCCCTCAAACCATTATGAAGATCCAAAACCTTATCACCGAAGATGAAGACCATCCCCCAAACCTCAACCTCAAACAACCCTTCAAGCAGGTCACACCAAGGAGTGGGAACCCAAGCTAGCCAAGGAAATTAGGATGCCCAAGCAAAGACCTAGCAATCCCTATTAAGCTAGAACACTAACCATAATCAAAGATCTACTAAGCAAGAGCCTCAAGCAACAAAATTTTACCCATATCTTGAGCCTCGTTGAATCCATGTCAAGATGTTAGAAGCTCAAGGCTACTACAAAGGAAACCCTTCCGTTTATGTCCCAAAAACATCATGGACCACAACCTAATCTCCAAAACCAAAGAGAGTCATGCAAAAGCCTCAAATGCCAGTTCGAGAGCCAACATTCCGTTAGGTCCCAAATAAGCTACTACAACCCAATAGTTGACATTCCACTTGGGTCCCAACCAAGCTCCTACATTTGGGTTTCGAAGTCAAGAAAATTTCCATGTGCACACACAATAAAAACTAGTACAAAGCCTAAAAAAAGAGAAAAAAACGATGAAATATATATATTTTTTTAAAAAGAGTCGCTGTGAGGTAGACTCACATATGCCACATGGCAACATAGACTCATGGTGCCTCATTATCACCATTTAAGAAAAAAATAGCTATTTTTAAAAATGCCACATGGCGATGTAGGCTCCTAATGCCACATCACCACTTTAAAAAAAATCAAATAATAAAAAAAGAAGAGTACAATGTGGCAACGTAGGCTCATGATGCCACGCCATGACACAAAAAAAATCCATAGGAAAAAGTTTGAAAAAATGGTGTGATAACGTATGCTACATGGTAAAGTAGGCTCACGATAATACATCATCATTAAAAAAACACTACAAAAAAAAGAAAAAACAAAGGTACTACATGGTGACTAGGCTCATATGTTCCATGTGCCACAAAAGCAATTTTATTACTATTATTTCTCTCTCTCTCTCCCCATTATGGTACTGGTTGGAGCTAGACAGATCTGCATTGCATTCTTGTATACCCTACGCATATAGGTTGCATACTGAGCCTCTAGCAGTAGTGCTCCATCCATCACACTCCCCCACTGGCTCAGTACTTTCATACTTTATTTCATGTTCATTTTGTCCTTTTTTTTCTGGACATCTAGAAGACATTGACGGTTGTACATTGATTTGTCTCATAGGTCGAGTTTGGCCTCTAGTAGACGTTAATATAGCTCTCTCTCTCTCTCTCTCTCTCTCTCTCTCTCTCTCTCTCTCTCTCTCTCTCTCTCTCTCTCTCTCTCTCTCTCTCTCTATATATATATATATATATATATATATATTCAATGTATATGTGTACGTATATATAGAAAGAGAGAAAAGAAGACAAGAAGAGAAAGAGCGAGAGAAAGAGAGAGTGAAAGAGAGAAAGAGAAAAGAAGAGAAGCAACGATGAGAGAGAGAGAGAGAGAGAGAGAGAACGCATGAAAACTTCCCCTAAGAAGAGAACCTAAACGTAGAGAAAAGCCAACAATGCAACCGAAGCTTATAAAAGCCCAAGACTCAACCAGGCTCGCCTCTCCCTCCACAAGGTGCACGACATGCCCACAACCATGCCAATCAAATAAGATAGAGATACCCAAGTCATTGTAAAGCTGCATCCTACAGTCTCCACATTATCCAACAAACCACCTATTGCTTGTAGTTTACCAATGTACATACCATATTGGGTGTCCTGAATTCTTATGTTCTCATAAACACCAACCTCTTTCACATCTGCCTTATATCGGCCAGCCTCCCTACACATTAACACAATTCCCTATCTCAAAACATATGTATGAACCAACGTAAGCAGACAAATAAATATCGAAGAAAGCGGTATGTTGGAGTTTTCATTGAAAGGAGCTTCTATACGAGTGTACTTTTTGTCCAATGCCCACGCACGACACCTGCAATATACACATGAGCTCTGCAACTAGTAGACACATCAAGCACCTACATTAAGTCTCATCGTCGACAACTGTCTAGGTACGTTTTGGATGGGGGAGACCATGGCGGGCACAAGCCTGGCCCATGGTACAACCCATCGTCTTGACCTTTCTCAAATCAACAAGAACCTTATGTAGCATCATCTTCAGCCCCACCACCCATTGATCCACATTACCTCTATCCTTAGTGCTTGCTGACGCCAAATCCCTGGAGCCACAAAGACCACCCGGTTCCATTGTAGCTATGGGCAAAGCCAACTGCCATGCATCACCAATCTAATGATCTCGACTTTCCAAGAAAACAGATATGGAGGAAATGTCAAAGAAAGAAGCAAATAGAGTCAAAGAATGCAGTTGAATTGGAGAAATCTTCACGTTGGAGTACACACATAGGGACATACCTTCCATCCATTCCCCATGCTCGTCACTTGCATATTTAACGACGCGCATGAGATTTTTTTTTTTTCATCTCGCATCTCATGGCACACACAAACACGTGCATCTAGATGATTGGCATCGTACTGGACAATGCAATATTTGTTGATCCAACCATTCCCGCTGATTTTTAGGTGCTCGTGGCATTACCTCTAAGTACATCTCTACATAGAGAAACCATGGCCTGGTCCATGGTATAACCCATCGCGTAGAGAACCCTCGACCTTGCAAGTGATTAGCATCGTAGTGGACAATGCAATCTTTGTTGATCTAACTATCTCCACTAATTTTCACATGCTCGCAGCATTACCTCTAAGTACATCTCTAGATGGGGGAACCATGGCAAACATAAGTCTAGTCCATGGTACGATCCATCGCGTAGAGAACTGTCAACTTTGCAAGTGCCTCCAAAGAGCTTTAATGCAGAGGTTTGCGTATCTTGCAAGGACCATCAACCCCTTTCCACACTAACAATTTCTTCATCACCAACTTAGGTGATACAAGGATGCGATCACCATTAGAAAGAGAGATATGTTAACCACTCCGAAAGTCAACATGGTTTCACCATTCCAATCTATTGTACAGCGCTTTGCCATCTTGCCGGCTCAAATAGATAAAGTCTAAGAACTTTATGTACATGCTTACTTGAGACTAGTAATAGAGATCGGACCATTTTTAAGTTTGGCCGGTGTCACGTGCATCCCGCACTTGGATGCCATGTGGACATATCTGTACAGAAGGTGCAGGACCTAGGATGGTAAACTAGTCCCATGTGAGCCCAGTCCGGGATGAGTTAGCTAGGGTTCCATCCCAGTCGTCCGAGGTCAAGTGTGCAGTCCTGCAGATGAGTCCAAGGTCACGTGTGCATTGTCCTACACATGAAACAATGCCAGTCCACACTGTGTCTCCCTCTGTAATGATGTTAGTGACTCTGTGTATTTGGTATGATACTTGATGCCACAACATTGTGTAGACACTTAAGGTTTGCATTTAGGAAAAGGAGCCAGCCCATAGGGCTACCCTAGGAACTCATGTGGACATGGGGAAAGTATAAGACAATCCCCACAAGGGCCAGGAAGGCCTGGGCTGAACCCACCAGCCATGGGTAAGTCATGGGAGGCCCTTGGCATGGGTAGCCGACTAGTTATCCAGGCATAGGAGGGCTGTAGGGCAAGTGTGGGGCAGCCCATACAGGCTGCCCAGCCTCCAGTACAGCAGGCGCACAGTGCCCAGACTCCATATACCATGCGCATCACTGCCCAGCCAAGTGTGGAAATATTGCACAGGATTTATTAGACTTTTTACTGTATTTTTCCAGTCATGGAGTATTTTGAGACAGCCGACTGCTTTTAGCTAGCCGACTGCTGTCCAGAAGGGGTATAAATACCCAGCCCACAAGTCATTCCATTCATCTCATCATTTGCCAAGTGTTGAAGCTGAAGCAAGGGCCAGGACAGCCTAGATCAAGCTAACACAGAAGGGGTGAAGGATTGAAGGTCAAGGACAGAGATTAATTTCAGCCAAGAAGGTTCAGTCAGCCTTTTATTTCAGTATTTTACATCATTCTAATAAAAGTAAATACACCATTCGTGGTGGGGGTCCTACAGAGGATATTCGGGACCCAATACTGTGTCCTCTTCTCCCTCTGTCTCTCTCTCTATTTTTATGCACATCTATATTCAGTTTTGTGCGTTAATTTCATCGCAACAAGTGTGCTGTTTTCTGAGCATTGAAGTTACCGGTCTCCCCCGAAGCTTCCGCATGTTACAGTGGTATCAGAGCCTACTACAAGTGTAAAGATTCAGCAAAGAAACCAAAATTTTTTCTCGCTCGTATGGTTGGTTTTTAAACTCTGGTGGCCTACCCTTTCAGAGTAACTCCTGTCCCTTGAAGGACAGTTGGTTTTTAGCCTCCGGAAACCTTCGGAAGTCTCCCAAACACATAGTGGATGGTCAAATTGTGCTACGGAAAGGAAGTGTGTTTTCCTGCTATGGCGAGCTTCGACGACGAGAGAGACCAAGAACCTTGGGACCAGAGTGCACCGGGCAGCCCAGCTAGCGCAACTGGCTTGAGTGTTACAGAGATATTCCAGCAAATGATGCGAGCAATCGCAAACCAGACGACCAAGTTGGAAGAGCAGAAGGCGCAGATCCTGGCTCTGGAAGAGCGTACCCGTTCTCCAGCGTCGCATTTCCATCTCCTCCTTCCGTATCCCAAATTCCAGATCCTCTACACAGGGACCCTCTTGTAGGGTCACGACCGTAGCTGAGCTCTTTGCTTGAGTTGCAGATGCGTGCATTGGAGATCCAACAACGTGAAGACGAAGCCATGCGACACGTGGAACATGAGCATTACCTTGCAGCTTTGGACGCCAAATTGACACCAGCGGCGCCCTCGAATCATTTTCCGGAGAAAATGAACTTCCGTAAGTATAATGGTAAACTCGACCTCACAACTCTTTATTCAAGGTTGCCGCAGTTAGAAAGACAGATAGTGACAGAGTGATCTTAGCCAATTGGTACTTGGAAGTGAGGCCATTCCTTGGTGGACTCAGTGCGCTCATGCCCACACCAAATTAGGTATGGCAGCTTATGTGTGGGACGAGTTTGTCCGTGACCTTAAGCAACGGTTTCTACCGCCCACTAACTTGAGCGACTCGAAGACGAGTTAAGGGGAGCGCGTCAGAACGCACAACCAGTCCTTTAGTTTGCCAATGGAATTTCGACTTTATGTTTGCAATTAGGCTTATTTGATTCGGATAAGAAAGGGCAGTTTTTGTATGACCTTGACATGCAAATCCAGTGGGAGGTGCGTATGTTTAGGCCAGCCATCTTCGAAGACGCACTCTCGCTTGCGCAGAGTACAGAAATGAAGCATAATGGTGGCAAGCCCAAGACTTCCTTCGAAGATAAGTAGAAGGGCGCCCATGACCAGGAGTATGAGCGCAACAAATTGCTCAAGACCTTTGGCTACATAGGTGGCCAGAGAGTCGTTGTCTTGTTTGACAGTGGCAGCACGGAGGACATGATCACGAAACAAGCCACACGGCACGCTCGTTTCGTCTTGACTTCGGTGGACAAACAAGTTGAGGGTTTCAGCACAGGCATGACAACAAGCGTCAAGTATGAAGCTCTAGGTGCTAAATTAGTTATTCAAGGCATAGAGTTTGTGCGTGATTTTATGGTTGTCCCTCTTGTAGAAGCAGACATAATTTTAGGCATTCAGTGGTTTTACAAGTTTCTTCCTGATGTCAAGGGGACAAGCACACTTTCCATATTAATCGGAATGTGTCAAACGCCCCAGTGACCATTAAGTGTGAGCCAAGAATTCCAAACTTTCTGCTCACAAGCCACTTGCAAGCTAAGCGAGCAGTCAGGAAAGGCGCACATTGTGCGATGATTTACATCCAGACAGCCCAGACGGTGGCCAGTGCTTCCAAGAAGTATTTGGCTCTCCATGAAAAGTTCCAGAAGATTTTACTTCGAGACAATCTCCCTCTCTAGCTTCCCCCGTCTAGACCGGAGGACCACAAGATTGACCTCCTCCCAGGCTCAGAACCCCTGAGCAAGTTTCCGTGTCGCCTTTCCAAGGCAATGGAATTGGAGTTGGACCGCCAACTCCAAGAATTATTGCAATTTGGGTTCATCCGCCCCAGCGTGTCACCATTTGCAACACCGATCTTGTTTGTCAAGAAGAAAGATGGGTCTTCTCAGTTGTGTGTCGATTATCGTGCACTCAATAAGCTGACTATCAAGAGTAGATTACCGATGCCTCAAATAGGTTATATTCTCGAGATGCTGAATGGAGCTAAGGTGTTCTCGAAACTCGATTTAAAGAGTTGGTACCACCAAGTGAGGATTGTGGAGGGGGACATCCCCAAGACAGCCTTCCGTACGGAACGGGCCCACTTTGAATTTGTGGTCATGCCATTTGGCTTGACGAAGGCCCCAGCTACATTCAACCGCATGATGTGTGTGTTCATATTTATGGACGACATACTGGTATTTTCAGCTACGGTTGAGTAGCATGACATTGATGTGGAGAAAGTCCTTAAGTTGCTGGAAAGCAACGAGCTCTACGTCAATGAGAAGAAGTCAGAATTTTATTTGTTCTAGATACATTATCTGGGATACATAATTAGTACAGAAGGCATTCGACTTGATCCGGCTAAAGTGGCCGAGATTGTCAATTGGGAAGTACCTCAGACAGCTTATGACATCAGATTCTTTGTGGGTATATGCCAGGCATACTGCACCCACATAGACAAGTTTTCTAACCTTTCGGTGGATCTCACAGATCTGCTAAAGGGTGTTAAGACAAGAAGGCAATGGATTGGAATAACTCCACGAGCGTTGGAGGCATTCAAGAACCTCAAGGTGGCTTTATCAGAAGCGCCTTGTTTCGCACTTGCCTCGTGGGATGAGCCATTTTAGGTGATCACCGATGCGAGTAACATCGCAATTGGCGGTGTTTTACAACAGAATGGTCATCCAGTAGCTTACATGTCTTGTAAGTTACTGGCCGCAGAGAAAAATTACTCAGTCTACGATCGTGAACTTCTTGCAGTCATACAGGCCTTGAAACATTCGAAACATTTTCTTTATGGCCATGACTTTGAGGTTCGCACTGACCATCAGGCATTACGCTGGATTCAGACAATGCCAAGTGTTCAATGGAGTGACCGACAACACCATTGGAGCCAGATATTCCAGGAATTTGGTGGTATGATTGAGTACCCTCCAGGAAAGGCCAATCCAGTGGCCGATGCTTTGAGCAGGAAGGAACAAGTGACTTCGATTCAAACCACTAGACTTGACCTTGTTGGTACGGGACTAGACGACATGAAGCACATGTACGCGGATGGTGTCTTTCAAGAGCTTCGGACCTTTTCCCATCAAGAAAAAGATTAATGAGGTGTCAATGCAGTTGAAGCTACCTCTGAGTTGGACTACGCACGATGTGTTGCACGTTAGTTGGTTAAAGCCATATGCAGGTCCGATCCCTTCAGAAGTTAAGGACGAGGCGGAACCGGATATTATTGATGAAGCAAAAGTCATGGTTCCAGAACAAATCCTTTTGTACCGTTTCAAGCATGGCTCAAACCGAAGGCAAAGACAGTTCCTCATGAAGTTTCAAGACGGAGGGACCCACG
Source organism: Cibotium barometz (assembly GCF_041138505.1). Taxonomy (NCBI): domain Eukaryota; kingdom Viridiplantae; phylum Streptophyta; class Polypodiopsida; order Cyatheales; family Cibotiaceae; genus Cibotium; species Cibotium barometz. The sequence goes on along the minus strand of NC_141087.1, from coordinate 36,216,994 downwards.
AATTGGTATGGCTTGACAAAGTTTTTCGACGACTATTCGGCGTTATTGACAGATTATTTGGAGACTATGCAGCTTCCATCAAGTTAAGCAGAAGGGGATGTCACGTGCATCCTGCACTTGGATGCCACGTAGACACATCTACACAGAAGGTGCAAGACCTGGAATGGTAAACTGGTCCCATGTGAGCCTAGTCCAAGACGAGTGAGCCAGGGTTCCATCCCAGTCGTCTGAGGTCAGGTGTGCACTGTCCTGCACATGAATCAGTGCCAATCCGTGCTGTGAGTCTTCCTCTGGAATGATGTCAGTGATTTTGTGAATCTGGTATGATACCGGATGCCACAACAGTGTAGACAATTAGGGTTTGCATTTAGGAAAAGGGGCCAGCCCATAGGGCTACCCCAGGAACTCATGTGGGCATGGGGAAAGTATAAGACAATCCCCATAAGGGCCAGGAAGACCCGGGCTGAACCCACCAGCCATGGGTAGGTCATGGGAGGTCTACAGACAGCCCTAGGAGCTTGGCATGGGTAGCGGACTGGCTATACAGCCATAGGAGGGCTGCAGGGCAAGTGTGGGGCAGCCCATACAGGTTGCCCAGCCTCCAGTACAGCAGGCGCACAGTGCCTAGACCCCATATACCATGCGCATCAGTGCCCAGCCTAGTGTGGAAATATTGTGCAGCATTTATTAGACTTTTTACTGTGTTTTTCCAATCGTGGAGTATTTTGAGACAGCCGATTGCTTTTAGCCAACCGACTGTTGTCCAAAGGGGGTATAAATACCCAACCCACAAGTCATTCCATTCATCTCATCATTTGCCAAGTGCTGAAGCTAAAGCAAGGGCCAGGACGGCCTAGATCAAGCTAACGCAGAAGGGGTGAAGGATTGAAGGTCAAGGGCAGAGATTCATCTTAGCCAAGAAGGTTAAGTCAGTCTTTTATTTCAGTATTTTACATCATTCTAATAAAAGCAAATACACCATTTGTGGTGGGGGACCCTACAGAGGGTATTCGGGACCCAATACTATGTCCTCTTCTCCCTCTCTCTCTCTCTCTATTTTTCTGCACATCTATATTCAGGTTTGTGTGTGAATTTCGTCGCGACAAGTGTGCTGTTTTCTGAGTAGTGAAGTTACCGATCTCCCCCAAAGCTTCCGCATGTTACAACCGGTCTCGAGTTAAATCTAATCACTGATATGTGACGGACTAGTTAGTGCACCCACATAGAGAAGTTGCATTTGCAGCTTCAAGGTCCTTCAATGACACATGATTCGGCAAGGCTAAGGTTAGGTCTCGACTTGAACAATGGAAAGATTATTGTTGTTCACAATGCATTAAAAGGAAGATAATGTAAGAAACTACGCTTCACATACCCCTTAAGATAGTCTCATGGAAACTCGAGACTGAAGACCACCAAAACCAATTTATATTTTTTTCCCTCGAAAAAGAGCATTTCAACACTGCAAAACTCAGTATGTTTTCGCTTCTCACTATCTTTTCTTTTCAGCATGTCTAGAAATCAAAAACATGTCATTTTGTTGGAAAGCTCTATTTTACTAGCCTACAACCTCTAGATATTGGTCAAAATTTGTCAGAAACTTAGGGTTGCTTCACAACATTGGCCCAAATGGTGTGTTTCTGACAAAAAAGTGGAAATGCCTACAGCTGTAATCATCTGCGTTGGGAACGCCCTCCATCAGCCACCTGACATGGCAGCAGGCCTCAACGCAAACTAGCTTTGCTTAGCACATAGCATCTTATCACTCTGGTGTAGCCTTCTTCTTCCGTCGATGCCTCCTTTTTATATTTTCTATTGGAGTGGTGGTTCCACGATCATTTTCTGTTCGTCTTTGCACCTACAAATGTAGTAAAACAAAGGTTTTGATTAATTTTTGCACTTGGTTCAATAACCTGATAAACTCCTATTCCATGGTAAAATTCAGAAGGCAATCGCAACCACATCACTTACAAGCTTCGTCTCCACTTTAATTGACTTTTTTATCTTTTTCTTGCATGATAATGGATTTGGACCCTGCACCAAAATCACCCTTTCACATCAGAATGGCCCTTAACTATGGTCTATAACTCAAAACTGCAATTTAAAACCAGACCTGAAGAAAGAGCATAAGCTCCCCATTTCCCCCTTCTTTTCCTTCTTCGTAGTCTCCTTCCCCATGCCCCTCCCTCACCCTTCACGCTAGCCTCCTCATCTCTGCACTATCCACCCCCACCTCTTCGGCTCGCTCACCCACCTGCTCCTGCTGGCCGCTTCCACAGTTCCCCCCACCCTTCTTCCTGGACCTCCTTTCCTTCCACCTTGCATGGCTTGTTAATCGGAGGACTCCATTTCCCTGACCATGGCAGCCGCTCCACTTCCCCAACCAAGGCCACCCTCAACTGCCCGTTTCATATGGGGACCGAGGCTACCATCAATTGCCCCATTTCAGATGTACACCTCCAGCTCCTGTCATCTTCAGTCTCCTCTCTTGGGGCAGCTCATTTTCAGAGGTCGCAGGCAGCAGACCAGCCAGAGAGCAGATTCAAAATCTCCTGCAAGCCGCGCCCTACTCAGCAAGTAGAGCCTTTCCAAAAACCAGTTCTTCTGCAAATGAGATTGGATTCAACTTGACTGGCCTCACATATCGAGTCCTGCAGTGGATCCCCATTTTGGTTGGCAGTGCGCACACGCACTTTGCTCGATGGCACCACTCTGATTCCAACCCACTGGCCATCTGCTTTCCTGGCATCGCCAAAGAGTATCACGGGCTTCTCCAATCGATTGTGTATTCACCTCACACAGGTTTAGTCTCCGATGATGATGATCTCCACCATAGCCTGGGCTGCTAGCTCCCTTCCCTTGGGCTGTTCATCCCATCCCCAAAGAACCTCCTGCATCAGCTTTCAATTCCGCCCCTGGATGAGACGCACTTCCTCCAGCTCATGGAGTTTTCTTGTGCCACCAGATTGGCCACCTGCCACCTCATGCAGCCCAGTGGAGGGCACCAGCAGAGTGCCCCCAACACACGAAACTCCACATGAAACAAGCCCCACCCCCACCCCACCCTTTCCACTTTCACCCCACCCCCCACCCCAGGTTTCTATGAGTGTGACATAACAATAGGGTTCCTCAGTGAGAGTCCAGGTGTGCATGAGTGCCATGTCTAGATCTATATTGTTGATTATAAAAACTGTGACATCTGTAAGTGGGCATGTAGAGTAGTCACCTTTGCTCGCTTCTTAAACTGAGGACGATCTGCCGCTAGAAAACTCCTTTTCTTCCTGTGAGTAGTCTCCGGCTTTCCTTCTAAGTCATAGCTAGTTCTGAGAAACATAGGATTTGGCTCCTTCTCCACAGCTTCTCCACCACCGTCCTCCATACCTTTAGCTTCCAACATAGCCACCTTCTTCCTTTCTCGAGCCTCAATAATCTGAAACTCCCTCTTACTAGCATGGGTTCGCTGAGCTTCACTAGCATGTGCAAAACCCTGCTGCTTTTCGGAAGGAGGCTCAAGGACCAGGAAATTATTCTGAGCCAAAATAATGGCAACTGCAGGAGCCTTTTGAAAACAAATCAAATCACCGGTAAGATTTATAAATTACACTGGATCAAGAAAGATTTGAAATGAGTATGACAGGCATACCTGCCGCAATTTGATGCGGAGCTCTGCATCCTGGGTCGCCACCCAGAAATGCTCAGGATTTCCATCCCCAATCAGGCTTTCCAAACAATCAGATGCAGCTTTCAAAGGCTCATGATTGCACCTAGTAAGACCACAATGGAGTGTGTCACATTTGGAAAAGGTATCAGTTAGGTGAAAAATTAATCAGTGTAATCAGAAAACAAAATAAGCCCTCCAAAGACAAACTTGGCTGCATCAAGCTTCCGAGCAACAGACAAAGTCCCAGAAAATGCTTCCCCCAGTTTCTTTAGTTCTGCAATGACACATCTGCACAAAAAACCCCATCAAAAAGATCCAGGCAAGCTTTCATTGTAAGTCAACAATATATAAGTCTAACAGAACAGCTTGAGATACAAACAAATCCACAGGAAAAAAAACAACCACTGAGCACGTACAATACTTTTCAAAAGCTCTCTAACCACGAAAGTGCCTGACGGGGGGTGTACGCCCATGTGTGTCATGTAAAGGTGCATACGCACGCACGCACACACAGTAACTAATCCGGGGTTCACACACGACTATAAATGCAATTAAACACTTAATTCCAAGTAATTTCATTGTGAGTCCTAGTCAATCCAGACTGTAGTATCCCATGCATGACAAACATACTTGGTAAAGATCTTATGGGTTTGATCACATTTGCATGTGAAATGAGAGTACCAATACACGAATCCATTAGCCTTAATGGTTGATTTACAATTGAAAAAAATCTTTCATTGAACAGTTGCAAAGCCACATTGTCCTTTTCAGCAAAAAGGATCAACATTTACTTTGGTCGTTAACTTGTTCTAAAGCTACATCCTTGTCATTCTATACCCAATCATTCTGGACTGTCATACCTATTCCAAGTCATTGTGAGTCCTAGTCAATTCAAACTGTAGTATCCCACTTGCTGACAAACTTACTTGGTGAAGATCTTATAGGTTTGATTCACATTTGCATGTAAAATGAGAGTATCAATACATGATTCACATTTGCACAATGAAGCAGTCGTGAGCAAGGAGGCGGCACGATACTCTATGATAACTGAGTGTACCACAATGCTAGTACAAAAGATAAGTGAGTGACCTAAAGTACAAAAGTCACTTCTCACACTCCCAAAAGTGAGAGTGTTCTTGTGCATGAGGGGAAAAACCTCCTAGTGAGGGAAAAATTCTAATGCAAGGTGAAATGGTTTGCTCTTAAAGCTCATCGTGCATGGGACACTATGTCTGACCACGAGACGATACCTCAGTATACCGAGAAGTTTTGGCAAACTCTACTTCAACTTTGCATGCTTGAAGTCGTGCTGCCGAAGATACTATTCAACGCCATCCTAGAGTGTTCACACATCACTACCCATGACATAGATGTCTACAAACCATAGTCACAGGAAACACCATTCTCTATGGTCTTGAAAAGCGTAACGACGTTTCCCTTTCATGTGGAACACCGGAACAGCTACTAATGTGGCATGCATGTGGAAATGGTTTGTGCCGTTTCTGGAACGGCTGTTCCATGTGACGGCATGGCATGCAACCGCCATCATGCTACGATTTTAGGTACCTAATATAGTACCTAAGGTACCTAAAGTACCTTCAAACGGGTACTTGCCCCGTTGATAAGGGCTGAATGAAAAAAAACGGGTTGCTACTTTATGTGCGCTGGCCGGGATTGAACAGACACTCCAACTCCTTCAAAGTTCACAGGCCGTCCTTGATTCCTTCTTATAGGTCGTACACAACAATGAGCAGTGTATTCCTCCTCCTCCTCATCACTTTCATCTTCTTCACCTTCAATCATCAATCATCAATCATTCAATGGCACCTAGAGCTTCGAGCAACAAGTGGTCCAAGAAGCAAGCTACTTGGTCATGGTGGAGGTGCTAGGAAACGGAAGTGCACGTATCGCAAGCAAGCTAAGACACGAGGTGCCAATCGTGTGCGAGCTCATTTGATGCATGAACTTGGCCATGATGTGGCTTTTTGCCAATTAGTTCCAAGAGAGAAGGTGTTATAGGAAAGGCTCGATGCAAAGGTATTTCAAGCTCCTCTTGCAAGGTGAATCCCTCTTTTTTTTCTTCTAGTGCATCTAGTGGTACTTATGTAGCACAGGCTAGGAGTACCGGCTCTACTTTGGGTAATCCTCTTGGGCCTTTTGTTGTTCCCACGGCACCACCATCATGGGGTGGCCAGAGAACTATTCCTAGTTGAAACTTGCGGTGCCCAGGGGACTAGGGCCTTTGACACGCTTGTTGATACCATCAATGCATATTAAAACATTTAAACATCGCCCGCATAGAGGCCGGTCCCCCCCCCCCCTCTCCCCGCAGAGTATTTTATAACCCAAGGAGAATAATATCATGTACAAGCTTTGAGGGCCTTACTTTCCCCACGGAAGATGCCGGATTATCCATGTACAAATGCCATAACACAGCCCAACACGAGGCAACCATAAAATTCAGCCGGCACATAGCTGTAGAATGCCAAGCCAACAATATAAACCATATACCTCCGTGTGGGTATTGATTCTTCCCCAAAAACCACAGGTCTTCATGTAGTAGAGCTGGTACAGCAAGTACAACTCTCCATTCAGCCTGTACAACAAGTACAATGGCTAGTACAACGAGTATAAGGGCTGGAACATCAAGTACAATGGTTGGTACAACCGGTACAACAAGTACAAGGGCTGGTTCAGCAAGAACATTGGCTGGTACAGCCAGTTCAGTGGCTGATACAGCAAGTACAGGCTAGAAATCATAATAAAATGATTAAATACAACAAGCACAGTGGCTAGAAATCATAATAAAATGATTAAATACCCTTGCCTTCAGTATTTCTTTGTGATGGAAGCCTCCAAAACAGTCCCCAACAGCCGGTATTCTTCATGGGCAGCCTTCAAGAGAGAGACAAAGAGAGTAGCCATCATTAGGGCAGCCTGCAAGCAAGCCTCCCTTAATGAAGAGACAGGGTTCCAATTTATAGATTTGGGCCACCCATGAGCTAAAATGGCAAGAGAAGGCTACAATGACAAGTGGAGAGCCACACAATAGTGGAAGTGATAAGTGTGAGGCCACTTGTCTCACTTTGATCCACTTTCTAACAAGTGTTAGGCCTCTCACTTTGGTCCACTTTCTTGCTACATGTCCCAATCTAAGAGATGGGTCCTTCCATAAACTTTATCTCTAAAAATATCCCAACTGGTAGCCCATTTGTCATAGGTACTTTGGTAACTCTTGGTATTTTCTCAATTCCAAACGTAATGACACCAACAAAATTTCCATCGGAGTCGGGCCAAAAAACAGTAATCCTCTTAGATTTTAGGAGCGTGATCCTTTGTGTTCCAGGATAATCCCCCATTCCCAAAGCTTGTTCTTTCCAAATATTTGGACGTCCTAGAGTCCACTAGACCCCTTTAATACTGGGAAATGTCTAGGCTGGTGACATCTTCCCGGCCTTTTTTAAACAGTTGACCGCAACTGTGATAGCTCCCTTGCGGGAAAACAAAGGTTGTTCTCATCCAAAAGGATGAGCCCGGACCTAGTCATACTAGAGTCCTCAAATGAAGGCCATCCAGCCATAAACAACGACTATATACGAGTTACCTCCCAGGTGGACACCTATCACACTCTGCGGAGAAAGAGTTGGGCTCAAGTCACATGTCAAAGTTATTGATCAATCAGTACTCACTAATCACTTCAGTGAAGGATAACATTGGTTGTAGAGCCTCTCAGAGTATTACCCAATCTCATGGAAGCCTTCGTTGAGTGAAACTCTCAGGTCAATATCCAATCTCACAACCATATACCGCAAGGGAAATAGTATAACAAGAACTGTAAATATAGCCAAGGTATGAGAAAGATAACTGAGTCAAAACAAATCCACTGCATAAAACAACTCCACTTGGCCATATAGAGAATCCTTGATATTTAAAATTCATTTGGATAGAATATTCACAATATCCATATGGAAAGAGTGCTAAACACGTGCACATAAAGCCAACCCCATACTTCCAAGATAAATTTTGTGAATTCATAAATCCTTAGACCAAGCTATCTACTGCTCCATTTCTTGCTTCATAGACTATGAAGCGGCTAGCCATGCTTAAGAGCAATGATGGTAAGTGTGGTCCCCACTCGAGATCTTTTCTCTTCCTTATTGATAGAAGGAAGCCTCCACTTTCAAGAAAGCCTAAGCTCTCATACCAATGAAACTCGCGGTGCCCGGGAGACTAGGGCTTTTGACACACTCATATTAAAACATTTAAACATGACACAACCTTAACATATATCCATCATCACTTTGCATAAAACATAAAAGCTGGACAAAACATCCACAAATGCTGAAAATGGAGCTTGCACATGTGACACCGCATAGAGGCCGGAATGGGCCGACCCCCCCCCTCCCTTTGGAGTATTTTATTACCCAAGGAGAATAATATCATGTACAAACTTTGAGGGCCCTACTCTCCCCACAGGCGATGCCGTTATCCATATACAAATGCCATAACACAGCCCAACATGAGGCAACCATAAAATTCAACTGATACATAGCTATAGAAATGCCAAGCCAACAAAATAAACCATATACCTCCGTGTGGATACTGATTCTTCCCCAAAAACCACACGTCTTCATGTAGTAGAGCTGGTACAGCAAGTACAACTCTATGTTCAGCCGGTACAACAAGTACAATGGCTGATACTACAAGTACAAGGGCTGGTATAACAAGTACAACAAGTACAAGGGTTGGTACAACCAGTACACTGGCTGATACAGCAAGTACAAGGACTGGCACAACAAGTACAACGGCTAGAAATCATAATAAAATGATTAAATACCCTTGCCTTCAATATTTCTTTGCGATGGAAGCCTCCAAAACAGTCCCCAACAGCCGGTATTCTTCATGGGCAGCCTTCAAGAGAGAGAGAAAGAGAGTAGCCATCATTAGGTCAGCTTGTAACGGTGGTAGAGGCTAGTGTGCAGCAAGAGAGCCGCCCTTAATGAAGAGAGAGGGCTCCAATTTATAGATTGGGCCTCCCATGAGCTAAAATGGCAAGAGAAGGCTACAATGACAAGTGGCAATAGCTGAAGGGACAAGTGTGAGGCCACTTGTCTCACTTTGATCCACTTTCTAACAAGTGTCAGGCCACTTGTCTCACTTTGGTCCACTTCCATAAACTTTATCTCTAAAAATATCCCAAGTGGTAGCCCATTTGTCATAGGCACTTCGGCAACTCTTGGTATTTGCTCAATTCCAGACGTAATGACACGAACAGAATTTCCATCGAAGTCGGGCCAAAAAATAGTAACCCTCCTAGATTTTAGGAGTGTAATCCCTTTGTATTCGAGGATAATCCCCCATTCCCAAAGCTTGTTCTTTCCGATTATTTGGACGTCTTGGAATCCACTAGACCCCTTTCATACTGGGCTAGTTCATGGGATCCTCGAAAGCGAGAAGCTATGGAGATGCTACAGTGGCCACGGTTTTTTTTCATGATCACATTGCATTCAATGTGGCAAGATCACCATATTTCCAAGAGAGGTTCATGCAATTGCTGGATTTGGACCAACATATACTCCTCCATCATCAGAGACTTTGAGGACCACTTTGCTATAAAAAAAAAAAAGAGACCATGGATGCAACATCAATGTTGAGTGGAAGAGGAATGGGGTGTCTCTTATCACTGATGGCTGGAGTGACTCGCGCTCTCACACCATCCATGGTATTGTGGCTTATTCACGAGGTGGTGTGCATTTCTTATCCTCACATGATGCATCTGAAACAAGGAAGAGCTCCAATGTGCTTGTGGAGGAGTGGGCAAATGCTACTGACACCATTGGTCCGGAAGATGTGATTCACATCAGAGGAGATGGAGAAGCATCAAATAGAGCAGCAAGGGAAAGTGGAGTTGAAGTATCCGCATATCACCTTAAGTCCTCGTATCGCACATGGGCTGAATAATTTGCTGAAGGACATTGGGGATTTGCCATGGGTGGCACCTGTACTTGAAAGAGATTGTTAGTTTTATCATTCGTCACCACTTTATTCTCTAAGAGTTCAGAAAGAAGTCTCCCCAAAAAGATAGGTTGTAGATGGCTGGGAGAAAGTATTGAGAAAATTGGTGCCAGATCCTTCCCAAAGGAGGTCTATCAAAGATCAATTATCAATTTATAGAAGCAGGCAAGAAAGATTTGGTTCACCAAATGCGCAAAGAGATAGATGCAATGTGGGTGTTGCCTTATGGTGGGAGGATTATGGAGCAGGGACTCCTTACCTTCAACGTCTTGCCATTCGTATTTTGAATCAAGGAGCTAGTTCCTCTCCTATTGAGCGTATTTAACCACATTGTCTCAAAGAAGCGAAACCAACTTAAGAAAAAACCAATGATTTGGTTTGTCTCTGCAAATCTGTGACTACTTAGTCAGCTCTATAGTCTGGACAGAGGGTTTCGTTAATGCCCACCGCCATGATGATGATATGAGATTGGGAGCTCTTCCAGAGCAATTGATGATGATTTAGTTGTTAATCTTGACATTTGATATGTTGTACTTCCTCTTTTAGTTTGATGAAAGGACTCCACATCCCCCTCTGAAAACTGATGTCATCGGACTGGTACAAACCCAACCTGATTCTGATCCAAATCCAAAAAACTCTGGAAGTACCACTCTGCCGCCCCAGGCACGGTTAGCAACCACAGATCCAAAGCATCCCACTGGGTCCAAAAAACCATCCTCCAAAACAACAAACCTACAGAACTGGCAGGGGGGAGGGGCATCCTCAGAAGCATCACAAAGAGTGGCAGAGGTAGACTCCTCACAATGAGAAAGGGAAGCAAGAATATAAACTACAGTGGTAACAAAGTCCTCAAAAGCATCACAAATAGCAAAAGACTATTCCAAAAGTAGAATCACATCCCAAGAATCAACAACAAATAAATGATCCATGTGAAAGGATCACACCTCAAGGGCAAAACACCCTCCTTGTTCTGCAAACATTGCAAAGAACACAGGCTCGGACACAATAAACTCTGCTCAGGATCTCTGAAAAATCATTGCTCTCCTCCAGAAAACAGGACGTGTCACAGAAGAAAGTCTCCACAGATACAAAACAGCTCCCGAAACTGATCCTCAAGTGAAGCAGCTGGAGATAGGCCCCCCTCTGAGTGTAGAAAACTTCTGTGGGAAGCAAAACACAGCCAAAACACTGCTATCCAACAAAAATAGCACTCCACCGCCAACAGAAGGCAAGGAACATGTAGAAACCGGGAAACCGTGTAGGCCAGAAACAAAACACAGGTATAGATGCTCCAAAATCAGCAAAACACTGACTGAAATCAGAAATTCAGAATCCTCCTGGAGTACCAAATTGCCTCCAAAGCCACAATCCAAACAAGAAACCCCCTCTGGAAGTGATCTGTGTCCACTGGATAAGAAAACGCAGCCAAACAAGAAATACAAACCTGAAAATTCAGGCCAGCCAGTGTCCACACCTCCTATGAGGAAAAACGTTAAAGAGAAGGTACCTTTGGGTCCAACAAATGAAGCCCAGAGTGAAGGTAGAGCTACCAGCAAGATCAGTTCAGAAAAGCGCAGCAACTATGGCTGCAAATCTGAAAACGCAGAGGTATACGGACAATAGAAAGGGTTGAATCTGGAAACGGAGAAGAAATAGGGTACTACCAACCCTCATATCAGCAAACAGCATCAGAAAACCTAGAGGAGAAGAAAACACAGCACATGTATGGCTGCTGTCCTGCACAGAACAGGCTGCCTGCACTACAGGGGTAGATGAATCTGAAAACTGCTGCAAAACTGCTGTAGACAGCCACTTGTAGAAAAACGCAGCAACCTATGTGCTGCTGCCCTGAAAACAGTGCAGAAAACAGGTGTTCTCAGAGGTCAAATTGATGAAGTAGGACCACGGGCTGCTGAGAAGAAACGCCTGGAAGAGGCAGGCGGCCAGCAGCACTTCTGAGAAAAAAAACGCAGATCTGTCCACCCTGCTGAAAACGCAAAAAAACGCAGGAGGGAGAGGAGGGAGCATCCAACACTGAAGATCACCGGCGCTCTGATACCATGATAGAATGTGCAGCGGAAGAAGGGAAAGTGGAAACACGGGAGAAAGAGTGAGTGAGAGAGAGATGGAGAGGAAACACAGGTGAGAACCTGCTCTCAATATCATCACCAAAAGGAATACATGTCCCGAGCAAGAGGGGAGAAAACCTCGTATGTGAGGGACTGTAGCAAACAATGCTAAGCAAGCAGTGAGAAATGAGGGAGGCAAGCCAGCTATATATATGCCCATGGGTAGGCAGCCGACTGGTGATAAAATCCTCCACGACTGGGAAAATACCCAAGACTCCATAAAATGGGAAATAATATATGTGAGGGGTGACAACATGGTCGGCCCTAGAGGCTATAATAGGACACCAAACAGGAAGCCAGCAAGAAGGGGATGATGTCTAACACATAACGACCCCCTTTGGGGCAAGTCAAGAGTCAGGTCTCTAGAGGTCTTTAGATTACCTTTTGGAAGGCCAAAGGCCAAAGATATTGTACAGTCACTTTAACATATTTTCTACTATTTAATATACTGAAAATACAGCTCTCTCTCTCCTCTTTGTCTTTGTTGGTGACTTCCATCAAGGTTCCTATTCAGTTACTTAGGGCTGAAATAAGATACACATAGCTTTTAAGCATGTGGAATTGGTATCAAATGTCACATGCGGAAGCTTTGGGAGTCTTCTTTCAGCCCTAAACACCATCCGGGAACAACCTGATGCAAAACGCAAGCAAGAGAAATGGAGAGAAATGAAATGAAATGATATATTAACGTCTCTAAGAGGCCATAGTGGCCTATGAGACCAAAACTGAGAGTACATCTGAAGTTGGTGTCTCATCAAAGAGAACAACTAAATGAGACTAAAAAGTACAATAAACTGATTGTCCTACAGTTATAAGAACAGAACCGTAAGACTCCGAGATGATACTGAGTAGAAAATACTGGAAAATACTGAAAATTGTATATCAAGTAGATCCATGTATGCTGATCAGTTGAAGTGTTGCCCTCTCCTTAGATGACCCATGGGGCTATCTAGAATGGAGAGGTCGTAGAAGCGAGGTAGGCGCCTCCGATACCGAGCAATAATGGCTCTGATCTGGCGATGGTGAGGATGCCATGGTCGGGATCTTGGTGGGCATGGCCGACGAGCACGACATAAGATAACTGCTCTATCAGTGGTGACTCCCTGGGAGCGTGGTCGGTGCCCTGATGGCCCAATGGAGGAGGTATCAGGAGGTGTGTGGGCTGGGGTGCTGGTGCCGAAGAAATCTGTCAGGGTCCTCTGTCTAGGTACATCATAGCTCGGCCTCCTGTCTGCCAAGAGAGTCTCTCTGCGTCTCCTGAGCTCAAGTAGAAACAATCCCAGGCATCTCTGATCCTCAAACTCCATGACCCTACGTAACGGCCCAAAACCCTCTCGGAAGAGGCCGTGATATCTCCCTCAGATCTCATAATAGACTGTACATCGGCAAATGTAGTGTTCCTCTGTCTCTACCTCCTGGTAGCATAGCTGACAAATGTGGTCATCCAAGATCTGATGCACATATCGCCCGGTCTCAATCCGCAGCAAGTGTGATGAGGTCCGGATCTGTCCAATGGCACAACGTATCCCATGTGATAGGTGTACATCCATGTACGCCGGGCGGGTGATAAAATCCTCCAGTGAGAGGTGTAGAAAATGGCTCTTGTAGTGAGCCATTTTCGTGCCCAAGGACTCAAGGGGGCTAGTCCATGTCCTCTCTGTGTCCACTTTGATGATATCCATCCTGATCACGCGGTTTTGCTCTGAGCAGGTGAGATCCAAAAATGGACAATCCAGACTGTACTAAAAGGGTGGTAGTGCCTCTATCCGCAAACCATGTAGGTCAAACCATGATCTCATCTGAGCGTACCAACAATGAGTATCTCCATCCTCTGCCAACTGTATGGATGAGGTCAATGCCAATCGTGAGTACCTCTGCTGAGGGAGCTCCCATAGCCGCTGTAAAAAGGTAACTGCTTGGAATAGGGCCTCGGTTACTATTGGTGGGGCACCCAGCTCAGCTCGAACAATCTCATGTGGTACTGACGATTTGCTCCGAATCATGCGGGCAATCATCATAATCAGTGGTCTCTCCATTTGCCTCCATCCCTCATCTGTCCCTCTTTGAGATCTGTGATGTATACTAGGTCCCCAAATTGGAGCTCCGTACGGGAGGGTCGGTGTGACAAGCGTATCAAATAGCCACAATTTGGTGCGTGGCTCCTGAAACTGGATGTGTGCACACTGCCTCTCAAGTGTCCCCAAGGCTGCATGCCCTCGAGCTAATCTAGCTGCTGCTGCCTCCTTCAGGGAGAAACGCGGTCCTCTGAAAGTAACTCCCAAGTAGAGATATGACATGACGTACTCTACCAGCTCCCCTCAGAAAGTGAACTGAGGCTCTGATCTCGTCACCCATGCCTGTGTGGTGTTAAACACCATAACCTTGGTTTTCCCAAGGTTCACTGTCAGATCTTTATCCGCACAGAAAGCCTGTAATGCATCCAGGTGTCTCTGTAATCCCTCCGGAGAGTCTGAGATTAGAACAATACCATCAACATACAACAAGATGGATATCAACACCCCTGCCAAGCATGCCCCTGGGCCTCCCAATCTATCTACATAATCAGAGACCGCATCAATGTACAGTCCAAAGAGAGAGAGAGAGAGAGAGAGAGAGAGAGAGAGAGAGAGAGTTGAGTTTCAGTATCTTCATATGGTACAAAAACGTGTACAAGTCTTGGCCAGCCTTTGCCTGCCATCATCAAAAGGTTCTTGACAGTCCTAATCTAATGATTCTACTCCCTAGAGGAGTGAATGCCTACAAGAACTCAAACCCTTGCTATTTATGGGCCTTAGAAAACCCATATGGACTCGCCGACCTACTGCTGTCAGCCAAGTCCCTAGACAAAACCTCCTTTTTGCTGGAACAGACTTAGATAAATCTCCATGAATGCTAGCCAACAACCTCCTGGGCTCTACCAATGTCTTCCCTGCCCACACCTAGCTGCAGCTCTTGAATCTGGTTCTAAAGCTGTTCTTTATTTGTTTGAGCATGTACACGTTTTGCACATGACATCCCCCTCTCCTAAACTTGATGATGGGATTCAAACTTCTGTTCTTGGATGATTGTCATCATCCTTTGTCTCTTCCTAGACTCCCAAACCTATCATCCTTCCCTTCCTGGCAACCTTTTCACTGAAAACTATGCCAGTTCTCCAAATCCACTCCAAATTTGATGTTGATCTATGCATCTATTCCACCTCATCCCCTTTCCTTCTTGCCCTGTTCTTGAACACTTTCTTTGGTCTTCTTTTCCTGAGTATTGAGTTTGGCACTCTCACTCCACCCCTTGGAGGATCATCCTCCCTTGGAACCGTTGCCTGAAAGCCTTTCCTTGTATGGCCCAAATGGCACTCAACTCACAGGACTACCATTCCCCTTGGGTCTTGTGGAACACCACCAACCAATCTCCTGGGAACTTCTTCCATGTCTTGTGTTACTCTCCTTGGACTGTGCACCTTCATCTGGGACTGAATCAGTGTTTAGCCTTACTTAGCCCGATGCACTGATACCAATGTCACATACGGATGCTTTGGGAGTCTTCTTTCAATCCTAAACACCATCTTGGAAGAACCTGATGCAAACTCAAGCAAGAGAGATGGAGAGAGAGAGAGAGAGAGAGAGAGAGAGAGAGAGAGAGCTGAGTTTCAGTATTTCAGTACAAAAAGGTGTACAAGTCTTGGCTAGCCTTTGGCTGGCATCATCAAAAGGTTCTTGACTCTTAAGAGTCCTAATCAAATGATTCTACTCCCTAGAGGAGTGAATGCCTACAAGAACTCAGCCCCTCGCTATTTATTGGCCTTGGAAAACCCATATGGCTTGGCAGACCTGCCATCGGCCAGGTCCCCTGACAAAACCTCCTTTTGCTACAGCCAACTTAGATAAATCGCATTTCAAGCATGGCTCAGGCCAAAGACACAGACAGTTCCTCACGAAGTTTCAAGACCGAGGGATCCACGAAGCGGTATGGCTTGACAAAGAGTTTTTCGAGGACTATCCGGCGTTATTGACGGATTATTTGGAGGCTATGCAGCTTCCGTCAAGTTAGGCAGAAGAGGATGTCACGTGCATCCCGCACTTGGATGCCACGTAGACATATCTGTACAAAAGGTGCACGACCTAGGATGGTAAACTGGTTCCATGTGAGCCCAATCCGAGACGAGTCAGCCAGCGTTCCATCCCACTCGTCCAAGTCAGGTGTGCATTGTCCTGCACATGAGTCCAAGGTCAGGTGTGCACTGTCCTGCACATGAATCAGTGCCAATCCACACAGTGAGTCTTCCTCTAGAATGATGCTAGTGATTTTGTGTATCTGGTATGGTACTGGATGCCAGATCATTGTGTAGATAGTTAGGGTTTGCATATAGGAAAGGGGCCATCCCATAGGGCTACCCCAAGTACGTGTGGGCATGGAGACAGTGTAAAACCACCCCCATGAGGGCCAGGAAGGTCTTGGCTGTACCCACCAGCCATGGGTAGGCCATGGAGGGCTGTAGGACAGCCCTAGGGGCAGGCCAGGCCAAGGGTAGCCGACTGGTTATCCAGCCCTAGGAGGGGTGTAGGGCAAGTATGGGGCAGCCCATACAGGCTGCCCAGCCCCCAGAACAGTGAGTAATCAGTGTCCAGCCTCCAAGGCAGCAGGTGCACAGTGCCCAGCCACTTTTATCCATGCGCATAGGTGCCCAGGCCAAGTAGGAAAACAGGCGCAGCAATTAATGTGATTTAATGCTGTTTTATTCAATCGTGGGCTGAATATATGACAGCCGACTGCTACACTCGAGTAGTATAAATACCAAGGCCCAAATCCATTTGTGTTATCTCATAATTCACCAAGAGCCAAAGCTGATCAAAGGGCCAGGACAGCCAAGGATTAGCTAACGCAGAAGGAGTGAAGGACTGCAAGTCAAGGGCAGAGTTATCTCAGCCAAGAAAGGTCAAGTTTTCTGTATTTTCTTTTCAGATTTGCATCATTCTAATAAATCAAATACACCATTCGTGGTGGGGGCCCTACAGAGGGTATTCGGGACCCAATACTTTGTCCGCTTCTCCCTCTCTCTCTCTCTCTCTCTATTTTTCTGCACATCTACATTCAGTTTTGTGCGTTAATTTTCGTCGTGATAAGTGTGCTGATTTCCGAGCATTGAAGTTACCAATCTCCCCCGAAGCTTCCACATGTTACATGCAAATGAAGTCAAGATGATTATCCATACAAGTGGTTATCCTTGCTACTGGCCGACATCAGGTCGACCAAGTTATGGGCATGTGAAGAGCCTATACAAGGCTCGGCCAGCATTCAATCCTTTCATCTGACCCCCCTTGGAGCAGGTCAAGAGTCAAGCCTATAGAGGTCTTTAGATTACCTTTTGGAAGGCCAAAGGCCAAAAATTTTGTAAGTCTTTTTGGCATTTGTTGTACTATATAATATACTGAAAATACAACTATCTCTCTCTTCTCTCTCTATCTTTGTTGGTGACTTGCATCAAGGTCCCTATTCAGTTACTTAGGGCTGAAAGAAGACACAGAGCTTTAGTGCATGACAACTAGATGTGGCCACTGTCGGTTGTTTCTTCCTGAGCCATGACATGCATGAGCCACCAAGAAAGAAACAAAATCCGTTAGTGGACACTTTGGTGTCATAACATCCTAGGAGCCAAAGAGCCTAGAAAAAATCTACGACAGGATTCTGTAGCAAACCACAAGGTGCCAAAACTCCTTTCTGAACTTGATGCAAATGAGAACCTGAACGCATCCACAATGAAAATAATCTAGTTCCGGCTGGACCTGCCACCAGAACTTGTGCAGGACCTTTGAAATATTTAAATTAATTTCCTCCTATAATCTATGCAATTGGCATGCCTATGTTTCAAGGCCATCTCAGACTCTTTAAGTTTCTTCAGAGAAGGTGAGTCCAAGGTTTGCCTACTATCCAAATTTCTAAAATTTCAACAAAATGTGCATTTCTTGGAATATAGAAAATTTCCCCCTTCAGAAACAATAAACCAAAAAAAGAAAGATTTTCACCCCCCAAAAAAAAAAAAATCCCTAAAAGATGAGAACTTGGAATAAAGTAGATAACTCTCCAGAATTTTTAAAATATATGAATAACAGACACACCCACACACTTCATAGCATATGAATGAATATAGGGTTTTTTAGAATTTCACAGGCTTTGAAATAAATGGGTAGATGGGATTATAATACCTGGTGGTGAAGGGCCTGGCTGAGGCAAAGAGGAGGCGGGAGAGGTGATCAGTGGGGGGACCCATCTTGTGGGCCATGAGGTAGTGTAAGAAAGTGCCATCGCACAGCACCTTGAAGGGCTCCCGGAAGCCACAGCACGTCTTATAGAAGCGAATGGTCCGCCTGTTGATCTTTTGCTTCTTCACCCTCATCTCAACAAAGCTGTAGTACAAAGTCTTTGAATATATATATTTGCTTCAAAAACCTTTTAATCCTTTTGATTTGGATAACCTAAAACATTTAGCTTGTATTTATTAAACTCTAGTCGCCCGTTTGATCAATGTAAATGTAACATTAACCCTTAGAACAATAATTTTAGGGGCCAATGGGGCACTTACTCCCATACGTGGTGGCAATTGCATGCTAAGTGTACGAGTCAGGTGGCGGTGTCCTCTCACGCATGCAGGCCAGCATGCCTGAAGCTTGGAAGATGTTTGGGCACAAGGAGGGGACAAGGAACCCCGTAATGGTTACAAGAAGAGGTTTTCCATGATAACACAAGTTTTTTACTTGGGCAAGGACTTTTTCAACGTGTTCTTTACCAAAGGGCAGGTTGTGTCAGGTTTCTTTGCATGAGCACCACTGTTTATGGGCCGGAAACTCATTCATTCATTGCCTTTAACCCTCTGTTTGATGTCAACAAGAGTCTATAGGAGGCATGCTTGGTCTGGGCTAGAAACTTATTCATGCATTGCCCTTTGACCCTCTGCTTAATGTCCACAAGAGTCTTCAGGTGGCCTGCCCACCACGAGATAGTTGGTCTTCCGCCCTAGCTTAGACCTACGCTTGGTGAACTAGCCAACTCTCTCGGCTTGGCGTTATATATTCCAAAAGAGGATGCCTTTGGCCGCCAAGCAAATAGTGTTTGTATAACTTGGAACACCGGGATTGAAACCCCTAAGTTTATGGAAGTTGACCTGGGAGAACTAGGGAAACTAGATTTAGCTCTGAAATTTGGTCCGTTTCCTGGGGCCTACTTCAGATGCGAGGGTTTCGGCCATATAACAAGGTTTTGTGGTAGCGAGTCTCAGGCCTAGAGGAGAGGAGAAGGAGGTTGTTGAATCAAGTGGGGACAGTAAAATAGGCAATGAAGAGATTAAGGAGAACTTGAGAAAGGAGGAGAGAGTGCAAAGACTAGTAGAGATTGTACTTGGAATGTGAAAGGCATTAAAGACAAGAAGAAGAATACAGCCTTTTGGGAACAAGTTAGAGAGTGGGGGCTTTCTATTAGCTATTCACGAACATAACCTTTTTGGTCTTAAGTTGGTCAAGAAAGAGAGTTATAAAGATTGGGTTGTGTTGTATGAGGGGGTTGGGGGGGGGGGGGGCTGTAGTGGGGTGATGACCATCCTTTTAAAAAAACCTTAAACCTTGTATAGTTGCAAACCATCCTAACGGTAGGATTCTCGTAGTGGAGATTCAAATTGGGGGAGAGAGATTATGGGTGGTGAATGTTTATGGAGCTCACTGAAAAGATGCAAGGAAAAAGAGAGCTTGAGCCCTTGCAACCACACACACACTCACAAAACCCTAAAAGAGAACACACAAGTGAGAGGCTGAAAATCTTCTTCTTCTTCACTCAACACTCAACACACCATATACAAAGATAAGAGTACACAAAATATGAAAAGGTACTCAACCAAATACATACTAGGGTTCTCTATAGTGTGAACCCAACTAAATGAGCTGGCCTAGAATGGCTGTCAGTCTCTAGAATGGCTGTCACACAGCCTGTCATCCCACTGGCCGCATATCACCCATGATCTCACCAACCATGCCAGTGGTGTAAGTGTGGGGCCTATCCCCCAGGCGGGTCATCAGTGTCCACCGCCTCACTAGATGAGCTCGATTGCTTTGGTAAAGATGTCAGCGACCTGATCCTGTGTGCTAACATAAACAAGGTCAACGTCTCCTGCCAAAACCTTCTCTCTGACAAAATGGTAGTAGACCTCTATATGCTTTGTGCGAGCATGAAAAACTGGGTTCCTAGCCAACTGTATACTGCTAATGTTGTCATAGAAAATGACAACTTGTCTATTCACTGATAGACCCAAATCTGCAAAAGTAGCTTTCTCAACCAAGCTACCTCACATGCTGCCATAGCAGCACCTCTGTACTCGATAGAGCAACCATAGGCTGCTTCTTGCTGCTCCAAGTCACAACAGCACTCCTCAAAGAAAACATGAAGCCACTAGTAGATCTTCTATCTGAGATACTACCAGCCCAATCAGCATTGTACCCATGTACACATATCTCTGTCCCAGTTTCATAAAATAGTCCACAATGCAAAGTAGCCCTCACATACCTCAGTATGCATCTCAATGCATCCAAATGCAGTTTTCGAGGAACCTGCATAAACTGACTCACCAACCCAACAGCATAGCTCAAATCTGGCCTGGTGATCGTCATGTAGATCAAGCTTCCCACTATGCGCCTATACATAGTAGGATCCTCCAAAAATCTATCCTGAATCTACACTCAACTTGCCATTCTAATCCGATGGCACTAAGATAGGCTTACAGCCTGTCATACCATACTTGGACAACATGTCTAAGCCATATTGTCTCTACAGTAATCCAATACCATGTGGTGACCTAATCACCTCAATGCCCAAGAAATATCTAAGCTCCTCCAAATCCTTCATCTCAAACTTCTGTCTAAGCAAGATCTTTACATCAAAGATCTCTGCATCATGGTCCCCCGTAATGATCAGGTCATCTACATAGATGACAACAAGCACAACCCCTCTATCATTGTGTCTCACATACAGCGAGAAGTCTGCATTGGCTACATGAAAGCCAATAGTGACAAGATATTCAGAAATCTTGTCAGACCATGCTCTTGGTGCTTGTTTTAAGCCATACAAGGCTTTCTTCAACCTGCAAACATGCTCGGGGTGACTCACATCCTCATAACCAGGTGGCTGCAACATATACACCTCTTCCTGTAAATCCCCATGCAAGAATGCATTCTTTGCGCAGCCACTACTATCACAACTCTCACTGTTGCCATCTTGGCAACTGGGCTGAAAGTTTCCTCATAATCAATGCCATATGTCTGCACATATCCTTTGGCTACCAATCTAGCCTTGTACCTGCTTATGCTTCCATCACTGTTATGTTTTACTTTGTACACCCACTTGCATCCAATGGCTTTCTTGCCTTCAGGTAATTGCACTAAATCCCAAGTCTCATTTTCATATAGTGCATCCAACTCCTCATCCATAGCCTTGTACCTGCTTATGCTTCCATCACTATTATGTTTTACTTTGTACACCCACTTGCATCCACAATGGCTTTCTTGCCTTCAGGTAATTGCACTAAATCCCAAGTCTCATTTCCATATAGTGCATCCATCTCCTCATCCATAGCTTTCTCCCAACACACATTTCCAACAGCCTCATCAATGCATGTGGGCTCTACAACCTGTACAACTTTTGCCATGTATGCATAGTGATATGCCACATAACCATCATAGGTAAACCTCTGCACAGGATTTTTCACTCTCCCAGATCTTCGCAGCTTTGCATTCATGGCTTCCATAGCCTTCTTTACACCAGGTGTTCTCATAGCTGGTATCCCAAGATCCTCATCAAGGCTCATCTCTGAGCCACTAGACTCTCCATCAACATGAGAATGCCCTGCAGAAATGTCAGGCATACTAAGGGGCTCAACCACTTTCTCTTTGCCTTTATGTGATGTACTAATCACATTTACAGGACTGGTATTATCATGCAGCCTGCCACTCCATGGTCTATCAACTGAACCACTAGATGAGGACTCTCCTCGTCCACTCAAAGACTGTGATTGCTGACTTGCATTCTGTGCAACCACACTTCCACTCATATCAGTCCCAACAGCTTCTTTTTCAGCAGCATACCAGCTACTCATCTTATCAAAAACAACATCCCTGCTTACCCTCAACTCACGTGTAGCAGGGTTATAACACCTGTATCCCTTTTGCTCAAAGGAATATCCAATAAACACACATTTTTCAGCTTTTGGATCCAGCTTAGCTCTCAGATCATCTGGCACATGCACATATGCAATGCATCCAAAGACTTTCAGATGAGACAAATCAGGTTTTCTGCCAGTAAACCTCTCCTCTGGAGTTACATCATGTATGGCTACAGTTGAAGTCCTGTTCATGATGTAAACTGCTGTAGAAACAACCTCAGCCCAATAGCTATGCGGCATATTCTTCTCTCCCATCAATGCTCGTGCAATCTCAGCAATGTGCCTGTTTTTTCGCTCAGTAACTCCATTTTGCTGTGGAGTGTATCTACATGTAAACTGTCTCCAAATACCATTCTTCTTCAAAAATTCAGAGAACTCATTGGAGAAGTACTCTCCCCCTCCATCTGACCTTAGGCACTTTACATATTTCCGTGTTTGCTTTTCAATCATAACTCTGAAATTCTAAAAATTAGTGAACACCTCACCCTTCTCCTCATGAAGTATACCCACACTTTCCTTGTGTGGTCATCAATAAATGTCACATAATACCTGCAGCCTCCCATAGACATGGTCTTTGTACGACCCCATACATCTGAATGCACAACATCTAGTGCATTTCTGCTCACATTTCTGTCATGTGGAAATACATGCTTTGTTTGCTTTCCAAATTGGCATGCTTCACATATTTTGGTAGCCCGGTCACAATTCCTTTAGTATGCATAGACTTCATTCTCTGCACATTCACATGTCCAATTCTTTTACGCCAAATGTCTGTGTCTGCAACAATTCCTGAACCATTTGCAAACATCGCAGCACTCACTGCAGGCATGTTTACATTCAATGTAAACATTCTACCCACTCTGTTGCCTTTTGCAACCAACCTGCACTTGTCTTTAAAGTCTTCAACATAACAACCATCAGGGGTTAAACCGAACCTGCAAACCCTGCTCAATCATCTGGCCAACTGAAACCAGATTCTTTGTTATGTTCGGAACATGAAGTACATCTGCAAGGTACTTCACTTTGCCATCCTGTATAGACAATGGCACATCTCCAACATGGGCAATTGGATGAGCAGTGTCATCCAATTGGATGAGCAGTGTCATCCAATTGGATGAGCAGTGTCATCCCCATGTTTCCACAAAACCTGGTCTTTCAAGGTTTTTCATCTCCTTGAACCACTCCCCATGACTTGTCATGTGGTTCGAAGCACCTGAATCAATGTACCATGCATCATCTTTATGTGCTGCTTCAATATTTTCAGACATGGCATTAACAACATGCTGCATAACAAACAACCTTTCATTATCCTCATTGTTTCTGCTCGAGGATGCATAGTTGTTTTGCTGCAATTTCCCATTTTGCATGTCAGCCTGCTTCTGATAACAATTTGCTTGCACATGTCCAGGCTTACCACAGTAAAAGCATCCACGTGTATCATTATACTGCCTTTGCCAGTTTCCACGACCTCTTTGACTCCCCCTGCCTCTGAATTGGCCTCTTCCACCTGCGTGTTGTTGTTGTTGTGAATTCTGGGACTGTTGTTGTTGCTGGTGTTGGCCATAATTTTGATTACCTATTCGGCCGCCTCCTTGGCCACGTCCACGGCCTCCTCTACCTCGTCCTCTTTCTGAACTTGTGTAGAAGGCCTGTTGCTCTGAACTGTTTTTGTTTTGTGAAGACTATTGGTCTTCACCCAAGCTCTTCTCTTCTATAATCAACATATAGACACCAAATCTGTGAAATTGGGAATGTTTTCCTGAGTCTGAATAGACGTCTTGAACGCCTTTCTTCTTCTTCACTCAACACTCAACACACCATATACAAAGATAAGATTACACAAAATATGAAAAGGTACTCAACCAAATACATACTAGGATTCTCTATAGTATGAACCCAACTAAATGAGCTGGCCTAGAATGGCTGTCACACAGCCTGTCATCCCACTGACTGCATATCACCCATGATCTCACCAACCATGCCAGTGGTGTAAGTGTGGGGCCTATCCCCCACGCGGGTCATCAGTGTCCACCGCCTCACTAGATGAGCTCGATATCTCAACACTCACAACTATAAAGAAAGATGTGGAATGTGGGAATGGATATCTAATCTAGATATTCAAGGTCCTTGCATCCTAATGGGAGATTTCAACATGGTAGAAAAGCACTCAATTAGATGTGGGGGGAACACTATTCTGATTGATTAGGAAAAAAAGATATGGGAGGAGTTGAGGGGAAAATGGGGCTTGTGCTGATGGATGGGTTATGGGAGATTGGGGATCTGACCTTGGCCACACCTATTTTAGCTTGTAATATTACGGTTCCTCTCTAGAATTAATAAAGTTTTCTTCAGCCAACAAGTTATATGGATTCCTCACACTCTGAAGTTTGAAATTGTTACTTCCACTGCCCTTTAAATTGAAGATCAATAACCTATAACTTAAGGATGATTTGTTTATTGCTTCTACAGAGAAGAGGCAATTGGCAGATTAAGAGAGACAGGGAACAAGGAAGGGGCATGGAGATCCTTTGCAAATGATATGCATGGCATTATCAGAAGGGTTGGGAAATTAAGGGCCAATGAGAGAAGGCATGAGAGGAAAAGATGGAGTCAGCAGCTAAAAGCCCTCCAAAGGAAAAGATAAGTTGGTAAATTAACTAAGAAAGAGATTAGTCTCTATTCCACACGTCAACTTGAAGATGACAAGCTTGCCATCAAGGGCATTGGGGGTCAAAGATGGAGAACCTACAACACCAGGAAGAAACTTGATAGATATTTATTCAGATTCGTAATGATAAAGGTAATAGAGAACTAGTGGGATGGATCAAAGATGAAAATGGGTAGGAGTTGGGGGAGATTGACTAGGTTGCAAAGAGATGGGTGGAGTTTTTGGGTTCTACTTTAAGCATGAAAGAAGATAGCTCTAAGAGAGGGTTTCTAGTTGAGAACAAGCTGCTAGGCCTAATCAATCCAAGAGTAGATGCAAATAAGGCTAGATGGCTAGAGACAAAGGTGGAACTGGATGAATGCTGGCTGGCCCTTCTTAAACTGGGAAAAGAAAGTCTCTCTGTGGAATTTTTCATTGCTTTTTGGCCTTCATTAAAGGAACTGGTATGGAATATTTGCAGAGAGGCATTTAATAATGGTAATCTAGATAAAGATCTAAAGGAGGAGGTGGTCAAGCTTATTCCCAACAAGTAGGCTTCATGTAACATGTTTAATCATTGGAGACCAATAACCTTGCTAACTGTTATCTATAAAATTCTGGCCAAAGTCATTGACTTGAGGATTTTTCCTGTTCTACAAGAGGTTGTGTCTAGGAAACAATATGGCTTCATAAAATTTAGGTCCATACATGATAATATATTTGCTGCTATGTTAGGGAAGGATGTAGCCCAAAGGACTGGTCAGAAATGCATTCTGCTTTAGCTGGATTTGAGAAAGCATATAATAGGTGTTATGTGTACATTATATGTGCATATACTAGGAGGCTAACCCACATTAGGCTTGTGAGCATGGGAGTATGAGAATAAGCTCTAGTGGAGAATGGGTTAGGGCTAACCTTAAGGGTTGAGGTTAGGGCTAACCTTAAGTGTTGAGGTTAGGGTCAGGCATCCAAGGGTCACACATGGGAATTGGAGAGTCAAGAGTCACTTGAGGGCACTCCTATATAATTGGGGCATGGGACACACTCAAGGGATAGTTTGTGGTGTAGAGGATTGTATCTACATTCTTGCCATTTCATACTAGAGCTGAGTGCTGCTAGAATGATGTCATATCTCTTGGTGGTATGGGACACCAAGGTAAGGTATGTGGTACTTCATTGTATTTATGTGTGCACCCTTGGGGGCTCGGGTTGGGTGGATGAGTTTATGCCTAGTTTATGCATGATGATTATCTAGAGAGATCTTAGGGTTTTAAAAGTGGTATCAGAGCAATCTCTAGTTAATTGTTATTGTTTTTTCTTTCTTATTCCAATTTTTATCATTTTTTACAATAAATTTTAATATTTACTAAATAAAAATAATATTTTGTTGATTTGTTTGGGTGATTACGCACGTGGATCGTCGATATGGCAGTTGGAATGCGTGTTTCTTCTATTCAATGGACGAATCAACGTTGCGGGGGAATTTCGTGAGTTCAATGCTATTTTTTTTAAAAAAATGGTTTAAAATAAGCATTTATGGAATTTTTACCAAAATACCACACATTTATTTGTGGATATTTTTGGTAGAATGAATTCCCTGAACTTCTACAATTTTTGGAAATTTTTCCTAATTATTTAGAAAATTTTAGAGCATTTTTATGGTAAAAAATATAAATTTTCATGCATTTTGGTGGGTTTTCCGCGGAGATGCTATCAATTTTTTGCCAAAATTTATGCTGAAATGCAGTATGGGATAGCCAATTGATTCATTGGGTTCTCTCCTGTGCGCGTAAAATTATTTTCTTCCCTCAAAATCCAGAATTTCCTTCTATTTCTCTCTCCCACGTGTGTGAACACCTCTTAGAAGGCACAGTTTGATTAAATGTTAATCATAATTAAATTATAATTATGATTAAAAAAAGTTTAATTAAAATTTTAATCATCCTCCTCTCTGTTAATAGAGAAGGAGGGGGTGGAGAGAGAGAGAATGTAGGAATGGAGAAGAAGGGGAGAGAGGAGCTCTCCTTCTCTCTCTCTCACGCTTTTCACAACACGGGGGGAGGGAGGGGAGGGGGGTCGCTTCAAGCCGTCGAGCGGAAAAAAGCCACCCCCCCATAAAATTTTTTTAATAAGCTTTGAATTTAAAGCTTAAAAAAGCTTTTATTAAAGCTTTTGATTTAAAAAAGAGTTTTTTTAATTAAAAAAAACTTTTCAAAAAAACTTGGGAAAAAGTGTTTTTTAAAAAATCTTCTTTGAAATTTTCTTAAATTTTTTCTCTTGGAGCCTTTTGGCTTTTCGTTTTCCTGGGAAACCTATTGACCTTTTGAATTCTGGGGATCTTTTGACCTTTCAGCTTCCGGAAACTTTTAACCTTTCACATTCTGATTTTTTTTCTTTTTATTTTCTCGAAACTATTGGCTTTCCGTATTCCAGGAAGACCATTGGGATTCCAAAATTTTGGACCGTTCGTATTCTAATGCGTTCGGGGTAAATTAATTTTTTTAAAATTTTTAAAAATTAGTGAAAAATTAGACAAAGGTTATTTTAAATTTCTGGAAAATGTGGGATTGGTGATTGGCATGTGGTGTGTCCATTCAGGCACCCGGGACCATTCAAATTCCTTTAGAATTCTATTTTTAACCTAGAAAATTAGAAAATCCATTAAAATTGTATATTTTTATTGGATTTGAGAATTGTCGGGTGGAATTGAAAATTTCGTGAATGATGGGATTCCAAGAGAAATTAGGAATATTCTAGAAATTATTTTTAAAAATCTTAGAAATTGGTATTTTTAAAATATCAATGGTGTTTTGGAAAATCAGATTGCTAAAAAAATTCTTAGAAATCTTAGAAATTGGTATTTTTAAAATATCAATGGTATTTTGGCAAATCTAATTGTGAAAAAATTTCTGAAAAAATATAGGTTTGGTGAAAAATTAGCGTATTTTGAGGCCCTAGAAAATTAGGGAAAGTGTGTCTCGCCTTTGAAACTTTTCCATGATAAATTTTTTTGCACTTGTTTAAGTGTGGTCTATGCTTAATTTCCTAAGCCTTAGACAAATTCTATCATGGGTTAGTTGCTCTAGTTGTTTTGGTGGATTTTATTGGATGGTTTCCAAGTTTTATATAGACTCATCAGGTCCTGCATAGATCACTTGTGTCTAGGGGTTTTTAATGAGTGCTACACACATGTGTTTCACTTTCTTACTTTGGAGTTCTGTTTGAACAACACCATGTTCATATACTCCGGATTGATGAGTTGGCTACCAATTTTAATGCTTCTTTTGGCATGATTAATGACCATTAGTTGGCATGCATTGATTTTTATGATCAACTAGGATTTTCATGGATTCGAGGTGCTTCTGTGCTTCTATGCTTCTATCCATGGTTTTATGAGGATCTTTTGATCTTTTGGATAATATCATGTGCTTTGAAGGTAGGGTTTGCCTTCGTTTTTGAATGTAATTTTGGAGTATGTTCCTTGTACTCTTGTATATATTCCAACTTGGATACCTAGTTGCTTATGTATCTATGTGAGTTATTTTTCTACCCCAGCTTTATTGTGTTTATTGGGTAGTTATCATTAGAAAGGCGCCAATAATTCAAAATGTTTTCCAATGATGTACTTGGAAAAAGTTATTCCTTGATGAGGTCTCAGGTATATAGAGACATGTTTTAATATGTGAAAGTCTAGGATAAGGCCATCTCATTCCTTTTATGTAAGGACGCTAGCGATTCCTCGCATATATTATTTTATTATATAATTTGGGCTCAAGATTGTTGCCTTGTTAACATTACTTAGCATGTTGACCTCAACATTCAAAGACAATCTCATTTTTTTTAACTTCACTTGAAGTTGTACTGTAGGCATTCTCTAGATAAACTTCTTTTATCTATAGCCTACATGTTTTGATGAGTGTAATCTCATCGGCATTTTCACTTGTTGAAATCTCTTTCTTTAGAGTTCAACGAGTTTATCTTGTTGAAATCTCTTTCTTTAGAGTTCAACAAGTTTATCTTGTTGTGTTTGGATTAAGGAATTTTGGATTCTTCCTTTGTTGGCATTTCTTTCTTTAGTTTCATCATTTAGGTGATTTATACAGTCTACTTGATGGTTTACAGATGTACATATGTGACTCATCGAGACGTTGATGACTCCCTATGTTGATATGGGTAACTTGGGATGCCGATAATTCCATGTGCAGATGTGGGTACGTCGGGCTGCCGATGGTTCCTGCCATGTATTCCTACTTTATTCCGAATGGTTTACAACAAGAAAACTACCTTGAGTACGAGTTCCTCTAATCATCCGCAATATGATGGGCAAATGGAGCATGTGAATCAGACTGTAGAGGATATGCTTCGTGCTTATGTCTCTGAAAAACCATCAAATTGGGAAAAGTATCTTCCAATGATGGAATTTGCCTATAACAGTTCTAAACATACGGCTATTGGTTTTAGTCCGTTCATGCTTATGTATGGGTATCAACCCAGGGCACCTATTGATGTCGGTCTTAAGGACATTGAGCTTGCTGCATTAAGGGGTTTCTCGCGTGATATGTAGGAAATGTTGACCGAAGCTCGGGATTCTATCAGGAGTGCTCAAGATAGGGCATGATTTTATGACTGATAGAGGACGCTCACCTCGGTCTTTTGAACCAGGAGCGTTGGTTTATTTGAAATTTCCTAAAGATTCTCAGACTTTGTCAACAGGAAAGTGCTTGAAATTATCTCCTGGATATTGTGGTTCATTTCGAGTTATACGTCGGATTGGCACGGTTGCGTATGAACTAAAGCTGCCTCCACATGTTAGAGTTCATCTAGTCTTTCATGTCAATAGATTGAAAGAGAAATTGGGAGGTGAGGATAACACAGTTACTCCTCAAGAACTTGTTGAAGTTGAAGATTTATCCTATGTTCCACATGAATCTGAAAAGGTACTTGAATTCAGGGAAAGGAAACTTCGTAGTCGACTAATCCCTGAGGTTAAAATTAGGTGGAAAGATAGGGAAATAGAGGATTCAACTTGGGAGTTGGTTGAGAATGTTCAGCGTAGATTTCCTTCTTTTTTGCAAGAGTGCAATGTTTTGAGAGAGGGGAAGTATGTTATGTGCACATTATATGCGCATATACTAGGAGGCTAACCCACATTAGGCTTGTGAGCATGGGAACAAGATCTAGTGGAGCATGGGTTAGGGCTAACCTTAAGGGTTGAGGTTAGGGTCAGGCATCCAAGGGTCACACATGGGAATTGGAGAGTCAGGACTCACTTGAGGGCCCTCCTATATAATAGGGGCATGGCACACTCAAGGAATGTTCTTTGGTGTAGACGATTTTATCTACATTCTTGCTATTTCATACTAGAGCTGAGTGCTACTAGAATGATGTCATATCTCTTGTGGTATGGGACACCAAGGTAAGGTATGTGGTACTTCATTGTATTTATGTGCGCACCCTTGGGATCGGGGGTGGTCGGGTGGATGAGTTTATACTTGGTTTATGCTTGGTTTATGCATGTTTATGCATGATGATTATCTAGAGAGATCTTAGGGTTTTAACAATAGGATCCATTAGTCTTTTGTGGCTAGGGTAATGGAGAAATTGGGCTTTGGATTCAAGATGGCTTCTTGTATCTACACTCTTACTCTTGGGGGACACTCTAAATTACTGTTGAATGATAGACTTGTGGGAGGTTTTAAGGTTACGAGGTCAGTGAGACAGGGATGCCCTCTTGCCCCTCTACTTTTTCCTATTACCTTTAATCCTCTTATTGTGGCCCTTAAAGATGCCTATGAAAAAGGAAGAGGACTGGACTAAAGCTGAGGAGTGGAGAATAATTGGTAATTCAATGTTTTGATGATGATTCATTGCTTTTTCAGAGGATAGATAATGATAATCTAAGACAGGCATTATCCATTGTACATGAATTTGCTAAAGCTTTTGGCTCCATGTGCAACATCCATAAATCCAAGATAATTAGCCTGACAGAGGATAATGATTTTAATATGGAAAGATGGGGATGTGAGGTAATCAGGAGAGGTCAAATAATTAGACACCTTGGAATTCCCTTTGGGGTGGAGGTGACTTAACAAATATTTAACTGACTGGGCCCTAGAGAGATTCACCTAGAAGTTAAAGAAATGGGAAAGGGTAAAGGTTCCCTTTGATGATAGGCTGACCATCTGTAATGCTATTTTAAATGCCTATATTATGTTCTTGAGTTGTAGCCTGGCTTGCCTGGGATAAATTGTGCATGCCAAAAAATGAAGGAGACATTGGTATCCTGCACCTTCCCATCCATGCTGTTGCCAGAATAGTTCTGTTCCTCCCCAAGTGTCTACATCAAGAAGAGACTTGGACCAAAATGGTAAAGGAATTAGTGGAGGGTTCTCAAGTCCTTCTAAAAGGTAAATGTTTGGGGTTAAATTGGAAAGATAAGCTGCTATCCTATGCTCTACTAAAAATTTCAAGCTCTCCCTTGTGTAACTTTTTATGTGGCAAATGGAAGGAAGTACAACAGCAAAAACAATGGTGTTGGGATCCTCTATTGGTATGCCTCGATCCATTTTTTTCTTTAGTGTTAGGTATTATATAAGATGTTTTCACTAGTGTTGGTGCTTTTGACTGCTTTGTGATTTCTTTTGACAGCTTGAAGGGATGATGAGTAATTGGGAGTGCTTTGTATCTTTGGTGAACCTTTCGTGCTTTTTTGACTGCTTTGTCACTACTTTGACACTGCATTTGGCTACTTTGTCACTGCATTTGGCTACTTTGTCATTGCATGTGACTACTTTGTGTGACTGCTTTTTCATTGCTTTGCCATTAATTTGTGAGTGCTTTGTCATTGAATTGGACTACTTGGGGGGATAGTGAATCCCCCAAGCAATAAAACCAAGTGAATTAGCTTTTTTAACTATTTTGTGAGTGCTTTATGACTACTTTGCTACTACATTTTACTGCTTTATGACGACATTAGACTGCTTGGGAGGGATGGTGAGTCCCCAAGCAATAAAACCAAATGAAGCTGCTTTAGTGACTACTTTGTGAGTGCTTTATGGCTGCTTTGTGAGTGCTTTGTCACTGAATTGGACTGCTTGGGAGGATAGTGAGTCCCCCAAGCAATAAAACCAAGTGAATGTGCTTTTCTAACTGCTTTGTGAGTGCTTTATGACTTCTTTGTTACTGCTTTACAACTTCTTTGTTACTGCCTTTTACTGCCTTTTACTGCTTTATGACTGCTTTACAACTTCTTTGTTACTGCCTTACAACTTCTTTGTTACTGCCTTTTACTGCTTTATGACTGCTTTATGACTGCATTAGACTACTTGGGGGAGGATGGTGAGTCCTTCAAGCAACAAAACCAAGTGAAGGTGCTTTACTAACTACTTTGTGAGTGCTTTCTCACTGAATTGGACTGCTTAGGGGGATAGTGAGTCCCCCCAAGCAATAAAACCAAGTGAATGTGCTTTTCTAACTGTTTTGTGAGAGCTTTATGACTGCTTTGTTATTGCTTTATGACTACTTTTTTACTGTATTTTACTGCTTTATGACTGTATTTTACTACTTTATGATTGCATTTTATTGCTTTGTTACTGCTTTATGACTGCATTAGACTACTTGGGAGGGATGGTGAGTAAAAATCTAAGTTTATAAGACTAAGTTTTGGTACCAAAGTAAAAATCTAAGTTTGAAATTTGACATGTTTTTTCCTTTTCTGTAGTCTTCATTCAATAATTCACATGCTAGGTGTCGTAAGACAAGCCTGACAGACCTGTAGGCTGTGTACACATTTAGTGTGATGAACGCAATCCTTTGTTGGATAGCACACCACAGGAGAAGACTGATGCACAAAGCCTGGGGCGAAAGCTTCAAACTACACAATAGAATGCAGTACAAAACTTGGTGGCTAGATTTGACTCATAGATGGGTGAGGCTGACATAGAGCTTGGTGAGCCAAGTTTGGCTGTTGTCACACAGATGCACCTGAGGATATAGGAGTTGCTTCTACAACCACTAAGGAGACCAGTCCAAAGGGGCTCACTATGGGGGAGTGGATAAAGGGGTGGTTGAAGCGCAAGGCCAATGACCACTGTGATGAGACAAGTCTATCAAATCTAGATCTGCCTAACACCACGAGTGAGAGTGGCAAAACACCAACTACTTTCGAGAGGGTTGCGAGTCCTATGACAAAGCGGAGAGCAAGTGCAACATTCATCCATAGGCCCACGAGCCTACAAGAGACTGTAATTTTTAGCTTAGGCTTTTGGGTTTTAGCCCCATGTAACTGAGAATCATCTTAAGACAGTGATTGGGATAGCCAGCACGATGTATTTTTGAATCTATTGTAATGAGAAAATTTCTTCCAAATCTCTTATGCATGTTTTGCTTTTGAACACTTTGAGAGAGTAAATTTCATCAACATACACAAATCTTATAAACATTTGATGAATAGGCTTTTTGAGTACTTTTGATTGCTTTTGTGACTTCTTCGATGGAGGATGAATAATGTGGTGGTCTTTTTCATTGCTTCTAACTACGTTGTGATGGCTTGGGGGCATAATGGGTCCCCCAATCAATAAAGCCACCAAGTGTTGGTGCTTTTTGATTGCTATGTGACTATTTTGAGGTTGTGGGGATGGTGAGTCCCACATGCAATAATGGCACCAATTATAGGTGCTCTTTGACTCTTTATCACTGCTTTGTGACTGCTTTCGACTGATTGACCTTACAAGATGGGAGTATAATAAAACCTTAGGTTTCATCAAGAAGCTTATAGCAGCGGTCGGTCACCTTGATGGGCATAGAAGATACCCTTCACAACATATAAGCCCACTGCAATTAGATTTTCCCACCAATACTTTAGAGATACCCTTCACAACATAAGAGCTCAATTATGTTGCCCCAACAGTCCTTCATAGCCTTTTTTCTCCTCTCTTTACCTCTCGTACACTTCAAAATGTAAAAGTCTACACCCTCTTCATTATCTACCTCTGCATTCACTGCAAAGTTATCCCCCATGAAAAGAGCATCGCTAAGTGCATCATGATGTCCTGTATACATAGGCTCATCAATGAGCTCCTCATCACTATTCAAATCATCTACATTAGGAACAAGGATGTGGTATTCCCAGTTGGAAACATGGTTTTTGTTATGGTGCAGTTTCTCCAAGACTCTTGGATATAGGCATTGCAATAGCATGACAACCTTTTAGTTGCTATTGCCGTGCTAGCCCCTTGTGTAACTCCTCTTACACAATGTAAGCATTGTGTCTGTGGCACATATTGATAGCCCCATTGTATAGATCTATCAACGTCTCCTTCCTTAACCTCTCCCAAAACACTCGTGCTACATTGCTTTCCTTGGAGGCATAACTGGCTTGAGCCCCATGAGACAAGTTGGTCCTTTAGAAATCCACAACATCTATTGCACATTTTAAGGTGGCTCCATTTTTCTTTAGCTGTTCATGTGTCAATGTTCTCTTTACAACAACCCCAGCTCCATCATGCTCGCCCTTGCCATGCCCAGATCCAAATAAATTTCATGTCATTTGCAAACCTGCCAGCCGTCTAAATCTAGAAATGAAATAGAAAGGTCTTCTAGTTTTTTTGTTGGGAGGCTGCTCCATCTTACCAAACCTAATGCCTGGCAGGCTCCAACCCTTAATCTGTCAACCACCTGTGATGCATCATAAAACAATGCTGGAAAAAGAGGGTGTTGTGCACCTTGTCATCCAAAATAAATAAGTGAAATGTCTTCTTGGCCTCAGATTTGCTTGACATGGACATATGTTATGTGCACAAAACTTGTTGACTGCATCCTTAAGAAAAGACATCTGCATTTGATAAATGCAACAACATGTGTACCTATCCTCATACTCTCTAATAGTGTTTAACTCTTGTTCTCGAAACGAGTGAATTGCATTGTTGTCCCTACATTGACATTCTCAGGTGTGCCAAGGAAAAATCCATTACATGGTCCTGCAAAAAAAATAACATAAAACATCACTATAGGCCTTCTTCATAGTCTTAGTCTGAAAGATCAATGAAAATACATATTCGCCAATAAAAGGTCCAGGTTCCCACAACATATGAGGATGCACAAATTCTAACATCCCCTTGGCAAATCAAAGTGTGCAAAAAAGTATAAAGAAGATAAGTTGATAAAGATGCAACCATGGACACTCCAATATTGCAGATACTGGATAAACCTCAAAAAGAGAACTAGCCAACTTGTGACTCCTCGAAACAAAAAGCCACCCTGAATAGCAAATAAATCTACTTGGCTCCAAGTATAGAATTCAAAGTTTGCAAAAAACACATCCCCAACAATAGATGGTTAACACATCACATCTCAAAAGACCTCGAACAATGAACTTAGAACTCATGCAGTCCATAATCTCTACTACACCAAGAAAGAGACTTGGAACACATCTAGTTCATAGCTCTAAAAATGAGCTTATCTCACCATATATTTTACCTACTTGGAACTCGGACGACACAGTGGTCCCATGCACCAAAAGTTAAGGCGTATGAACCCTCTCTCCCACCCACAAGCCTCCTTTGGCTAGAAGCACACAAGGGAAAAAATTTTGTATAACTAGAGAAGTAGACCATCCTAGTCCTATCAAGCCGAAAGTGCCCTAGGATCCCTAGATGAGTCACTAGAATTATCAGTCATCATCCTATATATGATCATTGCCATTTTCTGAAAACTTAGTCCTGGCCTAGGCTTTACCATTGTTCTTAAAATCCTTAGCTAAATGACCCTACTTTCCACAAGAGTAGCAGCAACGACACCGTCCTATCTTTTGCACTATAGCAAGTGCTTGATCTTGTCCAATAGGAGGGAACCTTACCTTCCCTTGAGAAACAAGGACAAATTTCTCCTCCAAGAGGGAACCCATATCCACAAGCAAGCCTTTGTGCCACCAATGATCTCAGCACTCCACCACCAATCTCTAACACTTCTAGATATAGTAGGAACCACAAGGACTAATCAACCCCCTCAAAAAGCTAAGATAGAGAGGGGTTGGGTAGCAACAAAAAATTCCACAAAAATCCTCGAGAAACACCCACCAAAAGGGGAGGGAAACTGAGGAAAAAGATGATAGCAGCAAGAGCCACTTTGTCAGGCTACACCACAAGCAAAAAACATACCTCGGGCTACAATCCAAGCTGCAAAAATAGCCCACTGATCACCAACGCAGCCCACCCTACATTGCATCTAGACTCCACGAGGAAAATGCAGGGCAGGAACAGCAGGAGATGGAAAAAGAAACTGATAAGAAGGGGTGTCACTATAGAAAATGTTGATCCAACAGTGAAGAAAACACAGCCACCTTCATGCTCCAAAAACAAAGCACACCACGAGGTAGAAAAACGCACATATGGCCTAGGCATAGGTACCTAGGCATCAGATATAGCAGAGCCAATGAAGTGGAAAGCACTGAGAAAAAAATGCTAAAGGAGGAGGCCCTAAACTCACAAAAAATGCTATTGTAAACATAGCAACCAACCACCTTGCTTGCTCCAAAGTCCACCAGAAAATGCAGTTGCAAGAGAAACAAGTGCTGGATAGCCACTTGAAGCCACCAGGGTGGGGCAATTTGCAAAAAACACAAATGGAGGAGAGAGGAAAATAGTAAGGCATCAACAAGATGCAAGGAGGAGGACTGGATCAACAAAAAACCTGGGTGATGATACCACGATAAAGTTGCACAATGCGGAAGCAAAACATAGGGGGAGAGAGAGAGAGAGAGAGAGAGAGAGAGAGAGAGAGAGAGAGAGAGAGAGAGAGAGAGAGAGAGAGAGAGAGAGAGAGAGAGAGAGAGAGATTAGACAATGAACAGCTTTATTATGTGGTAGCAAGTGTCTTTACAATGGCAATACCAGGCCAATAGATGGGTGTAGAGCATATGTGCCTATGAATGGGTGAATTAGATGGATACAAGTGATGAGAGGAAGAGGACTTTATATAGGGAGAAATGTAGCTGGCCGACTGCCCCCATGGAGCTGTAGTCGACATACAGCCGACATGCCCACAACTAGCATAAATGTGAAAATACATATTTGCCAATAAAAGGTCGAGGTTCCCACAATACATGAGATGCACAAATTCTAACACTTTTGGTTGTGATTTTGTCTTGGGTATGGAGGGAGGAAGCTTAATGTGGCATGACTCATCCTCCTCCTCCTCCTCCTCCTCCTCTTTAGGTTTAAGTGTGTGGGCTCTTAGGTTCCAAGTCATCCAGTTCGATAAGTCTCTCCAAAAATAAGAATTTTCTTGGTTTGGGATTTCTTCTCCCATGAGTTTGGGCTATGCATTTTCCAATGGCACTTATCCTCCATTAGCCTAGCTTTGAGGCTATAGGCTCGCTTTGCGGATAGCTAGGAACACGTTCTACGAATGCTCTTTTGGACCTCTTTGGTTTGTGGTAGTCCCATGCTCTTTGCCCTTCCCCATGTAAACATAAATCATGAATCCTCTAGGGATCAAATATTGCATGAATGTCAAGCCAATAATGTAGATGAATGTTTATGTTCATGAACAATGTAATTGTAGCATGTATTAGTATTAAAAATTTACTCTAGTTGTTGGTTAAACTAGTTGGTTTTTTGGAAGGCTGAAAACCTTTGGGAAGATGTGTTCATCTAGCATGCTAGAATGACATTTTGATCAAAAGACTATGGCACACTCCACAATTGGGTGAGGTGGCCGCCTCTTTAGGGCCATGATAAGTATAATCTTTTTATGCACATTGAGTTATGTCCGAGATGTATGTACATGGGGTCACTAATTTTGTAATGCGCATGTCTACTTGATAAGTATAATATTTTTTTACACATTCAGTCATGGCCGAGATGTATGTATGTGGGGTCGACTGCTAATTGTGTAATGCATGTCTACATGATCATTTCCTACTTCCCTATATTGTTCTCAAAAGAGAAGAATTTCTTTCACATTTGTAGAAGTTCTTGGATTGATACACGCAAGTAGGTATTGTAAGTAGGTTATAGCTATAATGTGGGTTGATACACGCAAGTAGGTATTGTAAGTAGGTTATAGCTATAATGGTATAATGTGGGTTGTAATTTGAGCACCACAATCTCATCCTAATGTATTAGTAACTATGGCACCAATGCTACTCCTTGTTATGCGATGCCCAAAAATGTGTGAAGGGTGTTCAAGTCCTCTTGATGGTTGTTCAAGTTTTTAGTCTTCCAATATATATGAGATTACCACATTTAAGATCTATGTTTTTGTGGGATTTTTCTTGAGCACCCAAGTGACCTACAATGTGAATCTTGTAGACACATATTGGCAAAACAAAATTGATGGTATGGATGTTTACATCATGGAAGCATACACATAGTAATGAACTTGTCCATGTTAATTGCAAACCCACATGTAGCACACGTCTCTGCAATAATGAGACATGCGAGATCATCTTCAACATTCAAGGCAAGAGGTGGGGCTAGGAAAATTCTCATAGGCTAGTTGGATTGCACTTTGTGCATCATCTTCTTGGCAAAAACATAGTGATGTTGGGTCCTCTCAAAGTCCACAGACTTTTCTCGTAGTTTTGCAAGTGGAAATGACACAAAAACATTACTTATTTGAATATGAAGGACATGAGACATGGTCTATTCAAAATCTACAACACCCTCACCTCCAACGCAGGTATCATCTACTCAAAATTTGGAGCTTTGGTGCACTGAGGTGAAGGACATGATGTCCACTTGCAACTTCCTTCGATGCTTTGAGTCTGCTATCAAATCTAGATGTGCTAATTCCATTTGTGTTGCTTGCAAGTTTATCCTTGATTTTTTAACCCCTATGGGCATGCTTTCCTAGCACAATTTGTCCTTCTTTGCCTTGTCCATAAAGTTGTTGGCTTTGTCCGTCTGCACTTGCATTGTCCAGTCTTGCCTTAGCTGACGCCAACTGTAGCTCACTGACGGTGACCTGTGTATGGGGAAGTTGAACGGACGAAGAACCTAGAGCCTTGGGATCAGGCCTTAAAATTGACTCCCCACAGCACAAGGACTGTGACTCCCTATGTACTTATTCTAGGCTTCCTATGAAGCTTCCCAAAGTATTCCAAGGCTTCACTCAAATTTGCAAAAATATTAAAACAATGAGATAAAAACAACAAGTTCATGATACATGGAAATTCACAAAAAAAACTTAAGAAGAAATTGAAAAATCTCACGACCACCACCACTTTTAAATATATATATGTACATATATACATATACTTGGGATGCCTAGGACTCATGGTTTAGGCTTCGTTTGACGCTTTGTAGAAATTCTTGGGCTTCAAAATGACGCTTGAGCTATTTCTTGGAAGCTTCGTTTGAAGCCTGAGATGGCCAAGGACGCCCAGATGGGCTTCAATTTTAAGGCCTGCTTGGGATTATGGGAGATCGAATGTAGGCTAGCTCCCTGTCCGAATTTGTGGGCACTTCAAATATGATCTCCACCCTATGTTGTTCCTTTATTAGAAGACTTGGCAGACAGATTGTTCCTTTAGAAGACTTGGCAGATAGATTGTTTCTTTTAGACCATCTTTTGATCTTCCGCTCTAGCTTGCCCTATTGCTCCACATTGCACATGACACTTTTTGCAAACTCCACCCAATTCATGGTGCAGGCTTCCTTGTTCGCAGCATTTTTCACAGCCCGACAATGCTCGAGCACGAACCCCTTTGCAAAGCAAAACCCCAAACTGATTGTTGGGGGGCACCTCCTAATGTAAATCCATTTCTTCCTCTACAAGGGCCAAGTCTCGTATGCTTTTGCATTTCACCAGGCTGTAATTCTTCGACTTTCTTAACTTCGTGACAGTGAGCCATTCCCATTCTGGCAGGTCCTCATTAGCTAACCTTTGTGGGTTCTTGCCTATCATGCTTAACCCATAAACCTCGTGGAACTCTTCTGCGGTTCGATAGAACCTTGTCTATGGGAGCTCACTCAAGAACAGCGAGACATTTCTATTGATTGCAGGCGAGTGGCAAAGGGCACTCACAAAGACATAGGCCACAACACAGATAGAGAGGAAGTGGGTTTGCAAGCAACGAGAGAGGTGAAGTGAAAGCTCAATACAGAGAGAGAAAGCGGGTTTGCAAGATGACAGAGAGTGGTTACAAC
Organism: Cibotium barometz; assembly: GCF_041138505.1. NCBI lineage: Eukaryota > Viridiplantae > Streptophyta > Polypodiopsida > Cyatheales > Cibotiaceae > Cibotium > Cibotium barometz. The sequence goes on along the minus strand of NC_141087.1, from coordinate 36,177,201 downwards.
TAAAGTGGTGGCTTCATGATGCTTAGAAATTGTCCCATGAATTGGGCATTTCAAACATGCAAGTTATCAAATCAATGTACATAAACATACGTTTCCCCCCCCCCCCACATATTCAATTTTCCAACAATCATTCTAGCACTATTGAAATGTGCTATTTTTGTGCTACTTTAGCACAAAAAGCGTACCAACCAAACATGCATACACCCATCCTTCTCGTTTCACTACAGATCCATGTTTTGTCCATCACATCAATCATGCCCAGAGCACACCCACATTTAGTTGAGAGGGGTCAAGATCTCGGATGACCACCTTCCTGTAATATGCACCTTGTAGAACGGTAATCCATGAACTTGTGTAGTACCTTCACATGCTTCCACAAACACATATGCATCACATGAATATAGTATTCCAAACAAACAAACAAGATTCCAAAGAATATACACCATATCCACATTCAAATCAATGTAAACCATCACAAGCTCGACGAGATATCACAACTTTCACATGCTTCCACAAACACATATGCATCACATGAATATAGTATTCCAAACAAACAAACGAGATTCCAAAGAATATACACCATATTCACATTCAAATCAGTGTAAACCATCACAAGCTTGACGAGATATCACAACTTTCACTAAATATTAATTAATTCTAATTCTTCTAATTAAATCCCATTGCTCATAATTTACTGTAAAGGGTAATCTAGACTTGGGCTCATCTCAATTTAGAGCATTTAGACCAATTTTCTCTCTCTAAAAGTGTATTTATCCTAAGGCTTCCCCTATAATTTAATTAATTGATAAATTATCCTATGCTTAGAAATAGGCTATCCGGTCATCTAATTTCCTAAGGTTCAAGATAATAAAAGGGTTTATCAATTTACTAAGGTTCTACCAAGGTTTGGGCATTAAAATAAAAGGAAAAGGGTGTCTAGTCTTGAAAGGGTTTTCCATCATCTAATTTCCTAAGGTTCAAGATATTAAAAGGGTATATCAATTTACTAAGGTTCTACCAAGGTCTAGGTATTAAAATTAAAGGAAAGAGGTAAAGATAAGACCTTAGAGGTCTCCGGTCTTGAAAAATGTGTAGATATTATTAAATTATCTTCCTAATTTAATTTAATCAAAACTACCAATTTTTAATACAAAAAGGCTGAGAAAATTATAATTTATGAATAATAGATAGTTGTAACTTGAGAAATTGGGGTTGTGGCCTCGCAAATTTCTCTATTCACAGTCCACAATCATGGAGATATTTCATCCTCCATAGCTCCATGATTGAACTTCTGTGATTGCCAACATGGTATCAAAGCCTAGATCTACTCTCTTTCAACTTGATTAGCTTAAGCTTATCATTCACACTAATTATGATTAATGGTGGTTAATCTTTTTTCTACCATTTTTCACATCTAGGTCATCTCATGATACGATTATTGCATCTGGCACCTTGTTTCGTGGGCTGTATAGGCTCAATTCTTAAGTGTGTGGAAGATTCAGCAAATGCAGTTTCTGATGAAAAGGCAGTTTCAGATGCAAAACTATGGCATGCTCGTTTTGGTCATCTAAACTTTGCTAGTTTGCTGCGTTTGCAGAAATTTGTATGGTCGCTTCATTGCCCCCTCTTGAGGCACCATTAAAACATGTTTGTGAAGGCTGTATTTTGGGCAAAATGCAGCGTTCTGCATTTCCAAAGGATGGTTCTGTGCGGGCCACTTGCAAATTGCAACTTGTACATAGTGATGTATGTGGGCCTATACAAACTCCGTCATTTGGTAAACACTTGTACTTCGTGACTTTCATTGATGATTACTCAAGGCATGCATGGGTATATCCACTGAAGGCAAAGTCCGAAGTGTTTTTGTGCTTCAAACAGTTTATGCTTATGGTTGAAAATGTATCCAATTGTACTGTGGGCACTCTCTGTTCTGATCGAGGGGAGAAGTACATGTCTAAAGAGTTTGATGCATTTCTGGCTAGTCGTGGGATAAAACACCAATGTACAGTGCCGTATACCCCTCGGTCAAGAGCCAAGCTTTGCAACATGCGTTTTGGCTTGAGGCTGTCATGTGTGCTGCATATGTACTCAATACAGGTGTCCCACTAAGGCCTTGCAGTCTATTACTCCATACGAAGCTTGGCATGGCAAGAAGCCTTCTATTGGTCACTTGCATGTCTTTGGTTGCTTGGCCTATGCTTTAGTGCCTGTGCAACAACGTAGAAAATTGGATGATAAGGCTGTTAAATGCATTTTTGTTGGTTACAGTGCTGAGAGCAAGGGTTACAGATTTTGTATCATCCACAGTCAAAGCGTATCTTGATTAGTCGAGATGTTGTTTTTGTGGAAGATGCTGTGCAGCCTTTGTTATCATGTACCAAAGAGACAGGTGTGAGCTCACGGGATGCATTTGATACGTTGTTGCCTCTATTTAATTACAGGTGGGAATTCAAATGTAAGTTCTAATGAGGCAAATACTCAGCCTATGTAGATTTCAAACGACATCATAGATCAGCCTATTTCTAATGTAGATTTATAGGATGTAATTCATGAGGATAGGGCTGAAAATGAGCAGGCTAGAGGTATGCCTAAATGGCTGGTGCAAACCTTGCGTGATAGTAAAATTGATGCACCTATGTCTAGTCGTAATCATTTAGGTTTTCAGCATGCCTCTTATGCATCAGATTGTTATGCTTTGGCTGTGTCTAGTATGTGTGAAGAGGAAGAACCTCTTTCATTTGATGAGGCACAAAAATCAAAAAATTGGTTGGCTGCAATGCAAAATGAATATGATGCTATAATGAAGAATGGTACATGGTCTTTGTGTGATTTGCCTATTGGTAAAAAGATCATTGGATGTAAGTGGGTTTTTAAGTTGAAACGGAAGCCAATGTTGATCGCTATAAAGCTAGACTTGTTGCAAAGGGTTATGCTCAAGAAAAGGGCATTGATTTTGATGAGACCTTTGCTTCCACTTGTCGTATGACTACCATTCGTAGCATTTGTGCATTGGCAGCTCATAATGGTTGGAATGTACATCAGTTGGACATAAAGACTGCGTTCTTAAATGGAGACTTACATGAGGAGGTGTATGTATCGCAGCCTCGTGGTTTTGTTCAAAGAGGGCAGGAAAACAAAGTGTGCAGGTTGAAAAAGGCTTTATATGGTTTAAAGCAAGCTCTACGAGCTTGGTATGAAAAGATACACGCATATTTGACTGCACATGGTTTTCAGAATAGTCCAACAGAAAGCACTTTGTATGCTAAACGTGTAGATGATGTACATCTAATCATTGCTCTCTATGTCGATGACATGCTGCTCATAGGACCAAATGAGAGTCATATTGCTGATTTTAAGGCTGATTTGAATGCCTCTTTTGAGATGTCAGATTTGGGGCATTTTCATCATTATTTGGGGATACAATTTAAGCAGTGTGATGGAGGTATTGCTTTGTGTCAGCAGACAAAGTATATTGAGACATTGTTGCGGAGATTTGGCCTTGAAGACTGTAAGCCTATTGCTACTCCAATGGAGACAGGTTTGAAGTTGAGTCTTCATGATGCTGGAGATCACTTTGATGTCACACTCTATCAGACAGCTATTGGTTGCCTCATTTATGTATGCATTACGAGGCCGGACATTCAGTTTGCAGTCTCACAGGTGAGCAGGTTTATGCATAGCCCAGGGTCTCAACATTGGAAGGCAGTTAAACGCATCTTTCGCTACTTGAGTGGCACCATACATCTTGGGTTGTTTTATCCCAAGGGGGGATCGTTGGCCGCCAGATTTACATGCTTTTTCGGACTCAGATTGGGCTGGTTGCTATGACACAAGAGTGTCCACAAGTGGTTTTTGTTTCATGCTCGGTAGCTCATGCATATCTTGGTTAAGCAAGAATCAACCTACTGTGGCCACTTCTAGTTGTGAAGCTGAGTACAGGAGGGCAGCTTTCACAGCTACGGTTAAGTGGTGTGGCTCAGACGGCATATGGCTGACTTGGGTGTTGGATAGGAGTCTGCCACCTCTATCTACACTGATAGTCAGAGCGCATTGGCAGTTGCGAGAAACCTAATTTTCATGCTCGCACAAAGCACATTGAGGTGCATTATCACTATGTCAGGGAGAGACTCTCAGCACAGGAGAGATCAGCTTGGTCTATGTGCCAACACCACAGGATAACCTCGTCGATCTTTTCACAAAGGCGCTTCCTCGTGAGAAGTTTGAAGCTTTCCGCAAAGCTTTGGTCTTGCTCCCCTTTGTGGACTGATCTACTTCGGGCATGGCACTTCCCTATACGTGAGTGCTAGCTCTCGTCACACCATCACTCCCAGGGGGGATTTGTTGCCATATATATAGGCAGTGATGTGTGTGAACACACTTAGGACCGCCGGGGCACTTTTTCCCTCTTTAGGAGGTTTTTCCCCCGGCTTGTATATACGCCCATCATTCTAGGGCTAACTTATCTTTTGTACATTGACACAATCTAATACATTGAGTGTTGTGTGCATTCTTGCTTCTTCTTCTCTCCAAGCTTGGTGTGCTTTCCTGCAACCCTAATTCCAACAAATTTTAAGAGAGAAAAAGAGAATTTAAGAAATTGAATAGTTGACAATTGCGGATTATTCGCCCATAGTAGCAAGGATTTTAAGAGAAAAAGAGAATTCAAGAAATTCAACTGAAGACAAATAAATGCAAAAAGAGAAATTTTTCCTTATATGTCATTGAAAACAATAGAAAGAAATTTGATGCCTCGCCTTGAGTCGAAAAACATATCATAAGTCATAATTCGCACAGGGTCGATAGACAAGATGGGTGTCAAAGTACCCTAAGCCGCCCAGAGGTCTAAGTGCTATTAAAGTTGGTAGCACTTCAATTCAAGTTAATGGACAAGACAGGTGTCAAAATACTCTAATTCCAAAGATTCGAGTGATATTAATGTTGATAATTCAATTTAAAAGATGTGAAAATTTTATCTTTCAAAATGCAAGGTGGAAAAATATTGGAAGTCCAAAGCTTCGAGTGTGATATTAAGGTGTGGAAGAAGTAGTTTTTAAAACATGAGATAGAAAACATGGAAGCCAAAGATATTTTCTTCAAATCTATAGGCCACTCAAACTCCTATGTAGAAATGGTCCTCCCACTTGTGAAAAGGAGACTCTTTTTAGGCTTTGCACTTTACAAGTACTTTTTTTTAATACATGCAAAGGATACAAGCCTTAATCAAGGTCTTAATCCCAAAATATTTAATTAAGAAAACACAAATTTGGGAGAAATTTTTGAAAAATTTGGTGCCTCTTTACTTGGGAGTTATGATCTTGATTTTCAGGTCCAAACCCGTTGCTTACATGCACGGAGCGCATGGACCATGGTGACTAGCCCCGTATTATCTACTTTCAAAAGTTTTCTTCCTTTAGAAGATGTGAAGAAAATATATTTTCATTGTGCCCATCCCATTACTACATATGAAGAGGGCTCCATTTTCTTGAATGGGATTCCTTCATGAGATTACCCAAAGCCTCTTGTTTAAGCTTAAGACTTAACCTTTGACTCTTGCTTAGCCAAAGGTATTTTCTCTTGTGTCCAAACCAAGCACTCAAACCTTTGACTCTTGCTTAGCCAAAGGTATTTTCTCTTGTGTCCAAACCAAGCACCCAAACCTTTGACTCTTGCTTAGCCAAAGGTATTTTCTCTTGTGTCCAAACCAAGCACTCAAACCTTGGTCTTTGTTGGCAATCACAAGAGATCAATCATGGAGCTATGGAGGATGAAATATACCCATGATTGTGTAGCGTGAAGAAGAGAGAGAGGGAGAAGGTTGAGCACATGAGAGAGAAAATTGGGCATAACACAAGATGATTGTATTATGATTGATATGAATAAACCACAAAGTACAATACCCTTTTATAGGCACCAAGCCCTATCATTTGGCTCTAACTAAGAGGTAGTTCACACCTAAAGTGTTCACTCCAAGTTCGCTATACACTTAATGAACCATATGCCCATATCCCCAATGTCACATGATATTTTGGTGTATTATTTCAACACCCTCCCTCAACAAAATATCCATGGCTATTACAATGTCAATTCTAGCTCTAGTTACTGTTTACAATGCTGTTTATGATTACCATCCAAATACCCATAGGTCTGACTCATGGTGGTTTACAATGCCAGTTATGATGACAGATGCTAGACATCTAGTTATGATTACATTTCACTTAGGATAGAGGGGTGACCCCACAGGTGGGCTGTCTAAGAAGCCACCTATTCCTTTTATAGCATCAAGGCTTTACAACAATTCTAAAAAGACGAAAAGATTAAGATTTTGGGGGACGATCCAGGCATAGAACCCTTAACTCAACATATAAATTGAATTTAGAAATAAAGGGAGAACCCCCCCTCAATGACAAAGATATTGATGAAGAACTTCTTAATGTCAATGTAGCTCTTGATGTAGATGTAGCTCTTCATCTTCTTGATCCTTGATTTCATTATGTAATAAAATATATGTAAGCAAATATAAATCATGTTCTCAATGTGTTCATGAAACCTGACATGATGATGATGCAAATCCCTTTCAAATGATAATACATTAAATATTCTTAAGGGATTCTTAGCCTTATCAATGGCCAGTGTCTTGCCCTTGTACAATTGATTTATGAGCATGATTGATGATCTACATGAGAAGCATATAAGCTCAAAAATCCCATTGTCTCAAGCAATGCTAATACAGATTTATACCCTATTTTGGATTAATAAATTGATCGCTCAAATCAAGGGAAAAATATGGCTTGATGCTTTATTAAGGTTTAGCAACATCAAAATATGTAGATCCAATCATAAAACCTCAAATCATTATTAGCACTATAATCAAGGTATTAGTGAGAGTAATTTTAACTATGTAGAAAATACCTTGATTTATAGAGCACCGTCGAAGGGGAAATTCAAGAAGCTTTTTAAATATGAAGCTCTAAGAGGTTATATCAAGTCCCCAATGGTATGGTTGACCCAATAGTCCAAAAAGATAAGGATTAGTATTGATTAGTAAAGGGTTGAGGTTTTGGGGGCAAAAAACAAGGGCACCATGGAGCATTCAATTGAGAGCATTCCATAAGACTTTATCAAAAAGGATTCAAGAGGATTCTATAGCAACAAGGAGGAAGGGTTGATTATGATCTAAGATCATAATCTCATGATTAACCATGGTAACCAAATATCAATGCAAGATATAGTAAAATGGCTTACTATGATGTACCCAGAACAGTACTAGCTGCTACATACCTCAAATCAAGAATATGAGACCAACATCGCGTTTGGAGCTATTGAAAACCTTGGGTATGTGAGAAATTAGACCAAAACATCCTAGGAACTTGAAGCGCTAGCTCATTTTTCCCCAAAAAAAATTATGTTTTATAAAATGCTTGCTTTCGGCTAATGCACACGAATGCCTTCGACTGAGGTGGTTAGAAGCTATGCTAGAAGCTAAGAAAAGGCCCCAAAGCTTGGCTTGATCTTTGGCTACTCCTATGAGGAGCAATCAAATCTCCACTGATTGTGGGTAGAAGGTCAAATAATGAACAGTACATCTGTCATCCACAAATTTGACTACAAGTCCAAGTCTAGCAAGCGCAGAGATAGACAATAGATTCTTCTTTATCCCTGGCACATACAAAGCATCTGAAAGTGTGAAAAAGCGTTGCCATTTGGAGCAGTAAGCATAATTTTACCAACACCCTTCATTGGATAAGAAGCATTATTGGCACATGTGACAGTATTCCCATTAGAGACAGCCTCAAGACAAGTGAACATATCACGATGCGAGGTAATGTGCTTTGTAGCACCACTGTCAAAATACCAAACATCAGAGTCAAGAGAAACTACCAAACATGCATCATGTACAGATGGGTCATACTGGCAATACACGCTAAACGCCCATTCTGTATCCTACACAACATTTGCAGAATCTGCATTTGTAGAAGCATCCGCTATTGTGGCTGCATTTGACTCTTTCTTCTTTGCCTCTTTAGCCTTTAGCTTAGGGCAATTCTTAATGACATGATCAGTTGTCTTACAATAGTTGCACCTCATTTTTTTCTTGCCTGTATCAAGAGCCTTCTCAGACCTATTGTTGCTACTTGTGGAAGAAGAAGAAGTTGCAAACCTACTAATAGGAGAAGAAACAGTGGAAGGGGCTGCCTTACCACTTCTTCTCTGCTAGGCAGCAACAAATGCATGATCAACTGCACGCTGCCTAGCCCTGTTTTGCCTGGACTGCGCTTCTTTGCAAGAGCTTGTTGACTAAAGTATCATACTTGACAACATCAGGTCTGTCCTCAGTAACAAGTCTCCACGTGGAAGCAAAAGTCTGATATGACTCAGGTAAAGCATCAAGAACAATCTACACAAGAGAATGATCAGGAATAATCTCACCTGCAAAAATCAACTGTTCCTTGAGATCTTTAATCTCAGCAAAAGAAAAACATTCATGTCATCATCTTCCTGCATAATCTTCGATTCTAGCTCTTTACGAGATTTTTGCCTCGTTACAACCTGCATACAAACCAGCTAGAATATCCCAAGCCTGTTTTGCTGTTTTAGCTGAACGAATATGTGGGGTGATGTTACGTTTGACAGAAAGTGTAATCAAGGCATGAGCCTGCGCATCTTTACCATCCCAACGAGCTTGTTCACAGCAGTGGGTAAAACAGCAGTAACAGTAGAGCTGCTAGAACCTGCAACATCCACAGATCCTACATCCACAGAACCTGGACGTACATCCATACCCTGCACAATGTTCCACACTCCTTTTGCAACCAAAACATGCTGCATCATGTATGCCCAAAGTGGGTAGTTGCTGTCTCCATCCAATTTGTCATCAGCAGCATGCGAAATACATCATTGCTGTTATCAGCCATGGCCACTGACTAAAACTGATGCAAAAGCTACCTGTAATGAAGCAAAGACTGAACAGAGAACAACTTGTGCTATGTAGCGTGGTTCACAATAGAATACGTATGCCTGTTTGTAGAAAATTACACTATCAAAATTTTTGCAAAAAATGATGAAAACACCTGTGCAGAACTTGCAATGCAAAAACGGAGCCCGAAACGACCTCAGATGCAATTCCTGAGAACGCAAAGCCCTATGGGTTGATTTGTAGAGTATAGGGACCTACAAGCGCTCGTGAAAGCTCACCTCAATCGGAGAACGTGAGTCGGAGGGTGTTGGCGGCGTAGCCATGGGAGCCGATGCCTGCTCTGATACCAATTGTTGGAATTAGGGTTGTAGGAAAGCACACCAAGCTTGGAGAAGAAGAAGCAAGAATGCACACCACTCAATAAATTAGATTGTGTCAATGTACAAAAGATAAGTTAGCCCTAGAATGATGAGCGTATATACAAGCCAGGGGAAAAAACCTCCTAAAGAGGGAAAAAATGCCTCGACGGTCCTATGTGTGTTTACACACATCACTGCCTATATATATGGCAACAAAATTCTTCCTACTATGGAAAATAATATGCAACTATCAATTATTCAAGATCAACCTAATGCATCAATGCACAAGTAGTAGCTACAGAGAGGGAGTTAAGGAAGGAATTAAAATTATCTTACCCATAATAAAAGGAGTAGAATACATCCTATTGTGTAACCATTTGGTAGTGATGTGTGAACACACTAGGACCAGCCGAGGTACTTTTTTCCTCGTTAGGAGGTTTTTTTCCTGGTGCTAGTATACACCCATCTTGGGGTATACTTATCATCTTTGTACAACACACATTCATTATCTGTCTATCATCTCATTGTGTGCTTCTTTGAGCTTCTCCATTATGTGTGTGTATGTGTGTATTCCTGAAAACCTGTTTCCAACATTTGGTATCAAAGCACACGCTCCTTGTGCCTCTATCGTCTGCTACCTACCCTTCACCCCTAAGTCACCTATCTTCTTGAATCGAATCCAACGAGCCCTTCTAGGAGAAGAAAGAGGACCTTGAAGTGTGTAATATAGACTAACTTTAGTATCAAAAATGGCAGACAATGATGTATTTTGGATGTTATCTATGATAAGCTTGATGGGACCAACTACCCGTTATGGTCCTATATGATGCATCATGTATTGATATAGCCAAAGGGCTATGGAATGTTGTGGTGGGGCTGGTATTGAGAAACAACCTAGTTTCTCTAATGAACATGATGCAGAAGGCACATCTGTAGACATGGACTCAGTTTGGACTCAGTTTCACACAGGATAGCATAGCTCCTATATGTAGGAACAAACAAAGTAGGATGGAAGAGATGCACAGGCACATGCATTTCTTGCTTTGTCAGCAGCCAAGTGTAGGCCTGCTAAACATGCTTGGGATGCACTTGTGTCATTGTATAGCAGATATGTAATGAAGCACGTGTAGCTTATCTATGCAAGCAATTAGAGTAAGAGCATATGAATGAGGGAGAATTCATAGAAATTTTCCTTACAAAAATCAAGGATTTTAAGGAGCAGTTGGCCAATATTGATAAATTATATCCTAACAGTTCATTGGTGCCTATTACCTTGAATGCATTGCCATACTCGTATTAAAGTTTTGCTACCACCATCAAACTCATGAGATGAAAGGTAATCTAAATGCCTTGAGGTTTAAGGAGTTAGTTTTTGTGCTCTTACAAGAAGAGAAATCTAGGCAAAATAGATTATCATGCTTACAAGAGATTAGGTTTTTTTTTGTTAGTCAACAAAAACAAACAAAGGTAAATCCTTTCCTCAAGGTAGTTACAAGCCAAAATCATAGTCATCGGGCAAGCCTGCGGACAAGGAAGGCAATAAGCCAAAGAAAAAGGGCAAATGCAACTATTATAAGAACTTGGTCACTACATTAATGAGTGCAGGAAGTGGTTGGAGAAGGAGAAAAAGAAAGACTCGGGTATGGCTATAGCTGATGTGTTAACATCTAATGTAGAAAACAGCAAATGTAAACTATGCACATGATGATTGTGCTTTCATTGTGCAATGTTTTGCATAAGGATGTATACATGGATGTTAGATTTACATGTCTGGTATTTTGACAATGGTGCTAGTAAGCACTTTACTTCTCATCACAGTTTGTTCTCATCACTTGAATTTGCTCCACGGGGAAACATTGTTACATGTGCAAACAACTCCTCGTATTATGTAAAAGGAGTTGATAAAATTGTTCTCAGTCCTGTAAATGGTGGAACAATCATACTCTCAGATGTATTATATGTACCAGGGATCAAGAAGAACTTGTTATATGTCTCTGCCCTTACTAAGGCTAGCTTAATGGTTCAGTTTATGGATGAAAGATATATTATTCATGATTGCAGTGATGGAAATATAATTTTTTCTTCTGGTACTTTGTCTCACGGAATTTATAGGCATGATGCATATGAACAATAAAAGCATGCTATATGTACAATTTTTGTTCACGAAGGCAATGGGTGATGCTAAACTATGTCATACATGCTTTGGTCACTTGAACTTTGGCAGTTTGTTACATTTGCATAAGCATGATATGGGATCTACACTGCCACATCTTAAAGCCCCTATCAAAACATGTTTGTGAGAGTTGTATTCTTGGAAAAATGTAGTGGGCACATCATTTATCAAAGATGGTTAAACTAGAGCTATCCAAAAATTACAACTTATACATAGTGATGTATGTGGTCTTATGAGGACACCATCTATTAGGGGGTGCCTCTATTTGTGTCACATTCAATTGATGATTATTCTAGACATACTTGGGTATATCCATTGAAACAAAAATCATAGGTTTTTATGCACTTTAATCACTTTGTTACTATTATTGAAACTGATTCTACATGTAAGATTTATTCTAGACATACTTGGGTATATCCATTGAAACAAAAATCATAGGTTTTTATGCACTTTAAGCACTTTGTTACTATTATTGAAACTGTTTCTACATGTAAGATTTGTATCGAGGGGAGTATATGTCTAAGGAGTTTCATGTATACATGGTTGATCATGGGATAAAACACCAATGTACTATGCTCTATACACCTTAACAAAACAGTGTAGTTTAATGCAAAAATAAGTCTCTCATGGAGATGGCACGTTCATGGTTTCTAGCTAGAAGCAATCATGTGTGCAACATATGCTTTGAATAGGTGTCCTACTACAAAGGCTTCGCATACAATTACATCTTTTGACACTTGGAATGGTAGAAAGCCCTCTAGGACTCACTTATGCATTTTTTGTTGTCTTACATATGTATTTGTGTGTGAGCAACTTTACAGAGAAAGCTTGACGATAAAGCTGTTATTACTGTCTCTATCATCTTGTTACCAAGCGGATTCTTGTGTGTAGAGATGTATTTGTGGAAGATGTGATTCAGCCCTTGCTTTCATGTTAAAAACAGTAAAATGTATGTTCACAAGACATATTTGATACTCTCCTTCCATTGTTCAATGAAGGACACATTGATGTAGAGCATTTGGATACTCAAAGGAATGCTAAAAGTCAGCCCACATAGGTTAAAAATTAGTATGTTTTTTAGCCCACAAATGAACCTATTGATGAGGCAAATGTGGATGACTCAATTGATAAAGAAAGAAGGAAAATTGAGGAGTCAAAAAGTATGTAAAAATATTTGGTGCAAACACTACGTGAGACAACAAATGGGTCACTCCTTTGCCTAGCACAACACGTGTAGGTTCTCATCATGCATCTCATGTTGACACAAGTCATGATATTATTTCTAGTTTATATAATGAAGAGGAACATGTCTCCTTTGACGAAGCAAAGGAATCAGAACAATGGATGAGTACTATGCAATTTGAATATAATGCTTTAATAAAAAAATATACTTAGGAGTTGTCTATGGCAAGAAGGCCATTAGCACGAAATGGGTTTACAAGCTTAAACATAAAGTTGATGGTAGTATAGAGCGATACAAAGCAAGGCTTGTTTGCAAAGGGTTATGCACAAGAAAAAGGGATCGACTATGTGGTGAGATCTTTTCACCCACATATCATATGACTACCATGTGGAGTATCATTGCATTAGTAGCACATAAAGTTTGGAATGTATGTCAATTGGAAATCGAAGCTGCATTTTTGAACAGAGATTTTAAGGAGGTCTATGTATCTCAGCCCAGTGGTTTTATTTAGAAAGGTTAGGAATCAAAAGTATAAAGATTAAAAAAATTCTTTATATGGTCTCAAGCAGATTCCCAGAGCATGGTATGAAAAGATACATGCATACTTGGATGCAAAAGGTTTTTGCAGGAGCCTTATTAATAGTACCCCCTACATTAAGAGGACTAAAGATGAATTTTTGGTCAATGTCATGCTATATGTTGATGACATGCTGTTCACACAGGCCGTGATAATGATCATATTTTAGCTTTTATAGGCTGATTTATAGAGGTCTTTTGAAATGTAAGATCTTGGCCCATTGCACTATTATTTGGGCATTAAGTTTCGGTAGCATAATGATGGCATTGTTATGCTACAATCACAATACATAGAGGCATTGTTGAAGAGGTTCAATCTTGGAGACTATAAAAGTGTTGTTGCACCTATGGAGCCTAGTTTGTGACTTAGTCTTGAAGATGTAGGTAACCTTTTTGATGCTAGCCTGTATCAAGAAGTTGTTGGATGCCTTATCTTCTTGTGTAACACTAGGCTTGACATTCATTATTGTTGAGATATCGAGCTCAACTAGTGCTACAGCAGATACTGATGACCCGCTTGGGTGACAACTTCCGCACTTATGCCACTAGCATGGTTAATGAGATTATGGTTGATATGTCGTCAAGTGGATGACAATCTGTGTGACAGCCTTATGGCATAGTTATAATGCTAGCTCAAATAGTCGAGTTCACACTATAGACTAACCATATTGTATGTTGCTATAGGAGAGTACTTTCTCTTTATGTATATACTCTTATCTTTTAGTTATATGGTTGTAGAGAAGAGTACTTTCTCTTATCTTTTAGTTATATGGTTGTAGAGAAGAGTACTTTCTCTTTATGTATATACTCTTATCTTTTAGTTATATGGTTGTAGAGAAGAGAAGAAGACAGAAGAAATTTCAGCCATCCATGTCTCTCTTGTGTCTTGCACTCTCTTGTGTGTGTGTGTGTGTTTGCTTGCAAGGAACTCAAGCTCTCTCTCTCCCCCACATTCTCTTTATGGCATTAGAGCTCTGGTTCGTATGAGAGCTAAGGAGGTAAGCAAGAGGCAAGAAAAAGCAAGCAAGGAAGCGGTACATGGGTAAAAGCATCATCATCTTTTTCCATTCTTGGTTTAGGTACAACACTCCTCAGTAGCTCCGGGAGCTACACATCTCCGGATGATTGAGGAGCTGTCTTCGTAGGATTGGAGGTGCCTATGTGGTACATAATACTTTGTACTGCATTTAGTAGCCAGAATCATGTTTCAAGCGCGTCTCGGTCTCCGTTCTTCTGTCACTGCAAGGTATTTTTTACAGTTTCAGAAAGTTCTGGTTAAGATTTGTCTTTGGTCAAAATTTGGTTATTGCAGTGCAGCAGTGTAATTTGGGAGTGCAAACAGTGTTTGCACATGTATTGTTGACACACATTGGGTGTATGTACATGTACTTTGGTCACATCTGGTTGACCTACAAGCTGTGTTGAAGTACCGCTGTAGTAGTCAGAGAAGATACTGCTGTGTTATAGGTTACATACAAAAATTGTATGTTGCAGAAAAACATGTTTAACGGAATCAATCAGATTATGAGAAGCTGGATAAGAACAAATTCCATGTTTGGAAGTTTAGAATGACCAATTTCCTTATGGGACTATGTCGAAGGAGATAATGAGAAGCCTCTTGAGTTTTTTAAAGAGAATGCCAAAGGCATTCAAGGATTGGAACTAAGAAGTCATGTATTGGCTTTCAATTAGTGTCACAAACATGATGATAGGACACATACAGGATGCCAACACTCCAGCAGTTGCATGGAAGAACCTGGTGTGCAGATATTCTAGACCAACACAAAGGCAAGAAAATTACAGCTAAAACAAGAGCTGCATACTGTGGAAAAGAAAAGCATGTCTATCAATGAGTATGATTTAAAGATCAAGGGCATTGTTGAATCCCTTGGGTCTATCAATGTATTGGTGGAAGATGATAACTTGGTAAGTGTTTGTTTGAATGGGCTTAGCAAAGAGTATAAGCCATTCAAGACCTCCATTGCAGTCAGTGAGAATATTCTCAACTTTCGAGACTTGATGTCTATGTTGATCATAGAAGAAAAGTCTTTAGGTGAGGACTCTTCTTCACAAAGTAAGAACACATCAGAACAGGCCTTTTACTCCAATTCAGGTAGAGGTCGTGGTGACCAGTCATGCTGAGTGGTTTAGAGACATGCATAAAATGGAAAAACTAGATTATGTAGAAATAGATGATGATACTGCACATCTCATTGCACATGTTGCTAAAGTGCCATTGTCTATGCAGGATAACAAAATGAAGTACTTGGCAGATGTACTTCATGTTCCAAATATTACAAAGAACCTAGTTTTTGTTGGATAGATGGTTGAGGAGGGAGGTTTAATCCTCACTTACAGACCTCAAGGATGATTTGTGGAAGACTTCAAAAATTAGTGTCGCTTGGTTGCAAAGGGTAACAAAAATGGGAGGATGTTTACTTTGGACGTGAACATGCATGAAGTAAAGGAAACCAATGTTTGCGGATGGAACAGGTGTCATTGCAGATATTGTCATATGGCACAAGCGCATTGGTCATGTGAATGCATAGTGAGACTAAAGTCTATGCAAGCCCAAAATATTGTTGCAAGTTTGCCAAAGTTTAAGGTTGATGGTATACACAAAGTAAGTGAAGCATGCTAGCTTGGTAAGCAAGCCAAACATGCTTTCCCACATGAAAAGCATGTTAGTGCAAGGCCATTAGATGTCATATATTCAGATGTGTGGGGACCGGCCAAGACTACAACAATTGGAGGTTGCAGGTATTCTGCTACATTCATTTATGACCACACTAGGAAAGTGTGGTTTTACTTCATAAAGGAGAAAAGTGAGGTGTTTGCTTACTTTTAGAGATTCAAAGCCTTGGTCAAGAAGGAAAAAGGCATGCAAATAAAATACTTGAGATCAAATGGTGGGGGAGAATATTTATCCAATGAGTTCAACGATTTCTTGAGGAAGCAGGGAATCAAGAGACAATTTCCATGCAGGTACACTCCGCAACAGAATGGTGTTGCAGAAAGAAAAAACAGACGCATTGTAGAAGTGGCACGTGCCTTAATGGATGAAAAGAATATGCCACATTATTTTTGGACAGAAGTAGTAACTACTGTGTAGATTATGAACAAGTGTACATTATGAATAGGACACCCACTACTACAGCTGTTCATGGTATGACGCTTGAACAAAAGTTTATAGGCAGCATAAGATTGGATGTGTCTCACTTGAAAGTATTTGGGAGTATTGCATATGTGCATGTTCCTAATGAAGTGATAAAAAATTTGGATCCAAAGACAGAGAAATGCATCTTTATTCGATATGCTTTGGAGCAGAAAGGTTATAGATGTTATAACCCTACCACTCATGAGATGTGAGTAAGCAGAGATGATGTTTTTGACGAGATGAGTAGATGCTATATACCAGCAGTGAAGGTAATAGAAGGTGCAGATGTAAGAAGTGTTGATGATGCACCACATGTAGAGCCACAATCACAGGTGCTTAGTGGACCTGGAGAGTCTTCTAGTAGTGGATCCAATGTTAGCCCATGGTTAGTAGCCCATGGTCAGTAGCCCATGGTCAGGCAGGTTAAGGACATATGTAGGTACATATGTATCACGTAGAGGGAAGGAAAAGGTAGATCAACCTTTTGTGCCTGATCTGTCAGCAGGTCACTCATATGTGGATGATGAATCTAGTGGCTTTGAGCAGAGCCTTGATGAGGAGCTCGGAATTCCATCTGTGGTTACTCCTAGTGTAAGGAGAATGAGGGTTGTTTTGAGGACACCTAGCAGTGATCTAGATGTATGCAGGTCTACGAGGGTTAGGTACCGTGTTGACAAGTTGCGATATGATGGATATACAACCCATCATTATTCTTGCATGGTTAAAGCAGTATAGCAATTACAGCCCATTTGTTTTGAGCAGGCACTTGGAAATAAGAAATGGGAAGATGCCATGAATGAGGAGATGGCAGCATTGGATACAAATGCAACATGGGAGTTAGTGCCTTTGCCTAACGAAAAGAAGGCAATTGGATGTAAGTGGGTGTATAAAGTCAAGTATAACGGTGATGGTTCAGTGAGCAAGTATAAGGCAAGATTGGTGGCCAAAGGCTATGCGTAGACTTATGGCATTGACTATGAAGAGACATTCAACCCGGTTGCAAAAATGGCAACTGTGAGAGCTATCATTACTATGATTACAGCAAAGGGTTGGGTCTTTACATCAGATGGATGTAAAGAATGCCTTCTTGAATGGTGATTTGCAAGAAGAAGTTCATATGATGCGGCCACCAGGTTATGAGAGTAATGCACACCCAGATTTTGTGTGCAGGTTACGCAAAGCCTTGTATGGCTTGAAGGAGCACCTAGAGCATGGTCAAACAAGATTGGGAAGTACCTTGTTACCATTGGATTTCAGATATCCAATGCAGATTTTTCACTTTATGTGAAAAAGACAGATAGAGGGATCATGCTATTATTATCTATATGAATGACTTGATTATTATCAGTGATGATAATCAAGACAGATAGAGGGATCATGCTATTAGTTATCTATGTGGATGACTTGATTATCAATGATGATAGTGATGTTGACATAAATGATGTCAGGAGGTTTTTGAAGCAAAAGTTTGAGATGAAGGATTTGGGTGAGCTGCAGTATTTCTTGGGCATAGAGGTGGTGAGATCACCTCATGGCATTTTGTTATTGCAGAGGCAATATGGTTTGGACATGTCCAAGTATGGTGTGACAGGCTGTAAGACTATTTCAGTGCCATTGGAGGAGAACACAAAGCTTTTCATCATAGATACAAGTGAGCTTTTGGAGGACCCCACTACATATAGGCGCATAGTGGGTAGCTTACTCTACATGATCATTACTAGGCTAGACTTGAGTTATGCTATTGGACTTGAGAGTCAGTTTATGTAGGCCCGTAGGAAACCACACTTAGACTCGGCTAGACGGATTCTAAGAAGGTACATAAAGTCCACATTTGATTATGGACTTTTGTACGAGACTGGTATGGAGATATAGCTACATGGGTACATAAATACTGATTGGGCTGGTAGTGTTGCAGATAGGAGTTCTACCAATGGTTTTATGTTCTCACTTGGGAGTGTTGCTGTGAGCTGGAGTAGTAAGAAACAACCAATGATTTCCTTGTCGAGTACAAAGGCAGAGTACAAGGGTGCTTACAAAGGCAGAGTACAAGGGTGCTGCTATGGCAGCTTGTGAAGTAGCTTGGTTTTAGAAGCTATTTGGTGATATGGGTGAGCCCGTGGATAGGATAGTTGTCATTTATTGTGACAACATGAGTAGCATACAATTGGCTAGCAACCTAGTATACCATTCTAGAACGAAGCACATTAAAGTGCACTATCACTTTGTAAGGGAGAGGGTTCTAGCGGGGTGATGTAGATCTGGTATATGTTAGCACAGAGGATCAAGTGGTTGACATCTTCATGAAGGCATTGGGCACAGAGAAGCTCCACAGGTTTAGAAGCCTACTTGGAGTGAAGTGTGTGGAGTTGAGCTCGAGGGGGAGTGTTGAGATATCGAGCTCAACTAGTGCTATGGAGGACATTGATGACCTGCTTGGCTGACAACTTCCGCACTTATGCCACTGGCATGGTTGGTGAGATTATGGTCAATATGCCACCAGTGGATGACAGTCTGTGTGACAACAACCACTTTGGAGTACTAAAATTATGGCATAGTTATAACGCCAGCTCATATAGTCGGGTTTGAAAAGATGCAGGGGGGAAGAGAGCTTGAGCTCTTGCAAGCACACACACACTCACAAAACCCTAATAGAGAACACACAAGGTGAGAGGCTGAAAATCTTCTTCTTCTTCACTCAACACTCAACACACCATATACAAGATAAGAGTACACACAATATGAAAGGTACTCAACCAAATACATACACGGGTTCTCTATAGTGTGAACCCGACTAAATGAGCTGGCGCTATAACTATGCCAGTCTCTAGAATGGCTGTCACACAGCCTGTCATCCCACTGGCCGTATATCACCCAAGATCTCACCAACCATGCCAGTGGTGTAAGTGTGGGGCCTATCCCCCAGGCGGGTCATCAGTGTCCACCGCCTCACTAGACGAGCTCGATATCTCAACACTCCCCCTCGAGCTCAACTCCATCTCATGTACACCAAAAGCGAAGCCCTGAATCTGCGGAGCTTCTCTGTACCCAATTCTTTGGTGAAGATGTCAGCTACCTGATCCTCTGTGCTGACATAAACAAGGTCAAGATCTCCTGCCAAGACCTTCTCTCTGACGAAGTGGTAGTGGACCTCTATGTGCTTCGTACGAGCATGAAAGACTGGGTTCCTGGCCAACTGTATACTGCTAATGTTGTCACAGAAAATGACAACTTGTCTATCCACTGATCGACCCAAATCTGCAAGTAGCTTCCTCAACCAAGCTACCTTACATGCTGCCATAGCAGCTCCTCTGTACTCGGCCTCTGTACTGGATAGAGCAACCGTAGGCTGCTTCTTGCTGCTCCAAGTCACAGCAGCACTCCCCAAAGAAAACATGAATCCACTGGTAGATCTTCTATCTGAGATACTACTAGCCCAATCAGCATCTGTGTACCCATGTACACATATCTCTGTCCCAATCTCATAGAATAGTCCACAATGCAAAGTAGACCTCACATACCTCAGTATGCGTCTCACTGCATCCAAATGCAGTTTCCGTGGAACCTGCATAAACTGACTCACCAACCCAACAACATAGCTCAAATCTGGTCTGGTGATCGTCATGTAGATCAAACTTCCTACTATGCGCCTGTACATAGTAGGATCCTCCAAGATCTCTCCTGAATCTGCACTCAACTTGCCATTCTGATCCAATGGCACAGAAATAGGCTTACAGCCTGTCATACCATACTTGGACAACATGTCCAAGCCATACTGTCTCTGCAGTAATCCAATACCATGTGGTGACCTAATCACCTCAATGCCCAAGAAATATCTGAGCTCCCCCAGATCCTTCATCTCAAACTTCTGTCTAAGCAAGATCTTTACATCAAAGATCTCTGCATCATGGTCCCCCGTAATGATCAAGTCATCTACATAGATGACAACAAGCACAACTCCTCTATCACCATGTCTCACATACAGCGAGAAATCTGCATTGGCTACATGAAAGCCAATAGTGACAAGATATTCAGAAATCTTGTCAGACCATGCTCTTGGTGCTTGCTTTAAGCCATACAAGGCTTTCTTCAACCTGCAAACATGCTCGGGGTGACCCACATCCTCATAACCAGGTGGCTGCAACATATACACCTCTTCTTACAAATCCCCATGCAAGAATGCATTCTTTACATCCATCTGATGTAAAGACCATTGCTTTGACGTAGCCACTGCTATCACAACTCTCACCGTTGCCATCTTGGCAACTGGGGCTGAAAGTTTCCTCATAATCAATCCCATATGTCTGCGCATATCCTTTGGCTACCAATCTAGCCTTGTACCTGTTTATGCTTCCATCACTGTTATGTTTAACTTTGTACACCCACTTGCATCCAATGGCTTTCTTGCCTTCAGGCAATTGCACTAAATCCCAGGTTTCATTTCCATATAGTGCATCCATCTCCTCATCCATAGCTTTCTCCCAACACACATTTCCAACAGCCTCATCAATGCATGTGGGCTCTACAACCTGCACAACCTTTGCCATATATGCATAGTGATGTGCCACATAACCATCATATGTAAATCTCTGCACAGGGTTCTTCACTCTCCCTGATCTTCGTAGCTTTTCATTCATGGCTTCCATAGCCTTCTTTACACCAGGTGTTCTCATAGCTAGGATCCCAAGCTCCTCATCAAGGCTCATATCTGAGCCACTAGACTCTCCATCAACATGAGAATGCCTTGCAAAAATGTCAGGCATACCAAGGGGCTCAACCACTTTCTCTTTTCCTTTACGTGATGTAGTAATCACATTTGCAGGACTGATATTATGACACAGCCTGCCACTCCTCCATGGTCTATCAAAACAGACCCACTAGATGAGGACTCTCCTGGTCCACTCAAAGACCGTGATTGTTGACCTGCATTCTGTGCAACCACACTTCCACTCACATCAGCCCCAACAGCTTCTTTTTCAGCAGCATACCGGCTGCTCATCTCATCAAAGACAACATCCCTGCTTACCCTCAACTCACGTGTAGCAGGGTTATAACACCTGTATCCCTTTTGCTCAAGGGAGTATCCAATAAACACACATTTTTTAGCTTTTGGATCCAGCTTGGTTCTCAGCTCATCTGGCACATGCACATACGCAATGCATCCAAAGACTTTCAGATGAGACAAATCTGGTTTTTTGCCAATAAACCTCTCCTTTGGAGTTACATCATGTATGGCTGCAGTTGGAGTCATGTTCATGATGTATACTGCTGTAGAAACAGCCTCAGCCCAATAGCTATGCGGCATATTCTTCTCTTCCATCAATGCTCACGCAATCTCAGCAATGTGCCTGTTTTTTCGCTCAGCAACTCCATTTTGCTGCGGAGTGTATCTGCATGTAAACTGTCTCCGAATACCATTCTTCTTCAAAAATTCAGAGAACTCATTGGAGAAGTATTCTCCCCCTCCATCTGACCTTAGGCACTTGACATATTTCCCTGTTTGCTTTTCAACCAAAACTCTGAAATTTTGAAAGTGAGTGAACACCTCACTCTTCTCTTTCATGAAATATACCCACACTTTCCTTGTGTGGTCATCAATGAAAGTCACATAATACCTGCAGCCTCCCATAGATATGGTCTTCGTAGGACCCCATACATCTGAATGCACAACATCTAGTGCATTTCTGCTCACATATCTGTTACGTGGAAACACATGCTTTGTTTGCTTCCCAAATTGGCATGCTTCACATATTTTCTGCATACCTTCCACTTTAAATTTTGGCAGCCCTGACACAATTCCTTTTGTCTGCATAGACTTCAATCTCTGCACATTTACATGTCGAATCCTTTTATGCCAAATGTCTGTGTCTGCAATAATTCCTGAACCATTTGCAAACATCGCAGCACTCATTTCAGGCATGTCTACATTTAATGTAAACATTCTGCCCACTCTGTTGCCTTTTGCAACCAACCTGCACTTGTCTTTGAAATCTTCAACATAACACCCATCAGGGTTAAACCGAACCTGCAAACCTTGCTCAATCATCTGGCCAACTGAAACCAGATTCTTTGTTATGTTCGGAACGTGAAGTACATCTGCAAGGTACTTCACTTTGCCATCCTGCATAGATAATGGCACATCTCCAACATGGGCAATTGGATGAGCAGTGTCATCCCCTGTTTCCACAAAACCTGGTCTTTTCGGGTTTTTCATCTCCTTGAACCACTCCCCATGACTCGTCATGTGGTTCGAAGCGCCTGAATCCACATACCATACATTATCTTTTTGTGCTGCATCAACATTTTCAGACATGGCATTCACGACATGCTGCATAACAAACAACCTTTCATTATCCTCATTATTTCTGCTTGAGGATGCATAGTTGTTTTGCTGCACTTTCCCATTTTGCATGTCAGCCTGCTTCTTATAACATTCTGCCTGCACATGTCCATGCTTACCACAATAATAGCATTCACGTGCATCATTATATTGCCTTTGCCAATTTCCACGGCCTCTTTGACTCCCCCTGCCTCTGAATTTGCCTCTTCCACCTGCGTGTTGTTGTTGTTGTTGATTTTGGGACTGTTGTTGTTGTTGCTGCTGCTGGCCATAATTCTGATTACCTATTCGGCCACCTCCTTGTCCGCGTCCACGGCCTCCTCTACCTCGTCCTCTTCTTGAACTCGTGTAGAAGGCCTGTTGCTCTGAACTTTTTTTGCTTTGTGAAGACTGTTGGTCTTCACCCAAGCTCTTCTCTTCGATAATCAGCATAGACACCAAATCTGTAAAGTTGGGAATGTTTTCCCGAGTCTGAATAGACGTCTTGAACGCCTTGTATTGTGGCCCGAGACCACGTAGACAGACTTCCACCTTGTCATCATCATCTACTGACACACCAATAGATGCAAGGGATTCCACAATACCCTTTATCTTCAGCGCATAGTCATTCACAGACATGCTCTTTTTCTCCACAGTATGAAGTTCATTCTTCAACTGTATCTTACGTGCTTTGGTATTTGTTTCATAAAGCTTTACCAAGGTGTCCCATGCCTCCTTGGGGGACTTGGCATCCTGAATGTGCCCAATCATGGTGTCCTGTATACTAATGGAGAGCCAATACATAACCTTCCTGGCTCCTTGGTTCCAGTCTTTAAACTCTTTCACATCTGCAGCAGTCGGATTTATATCCGACTGCCGATATCTCCGGTGCCTCTTCATGCTCACCTTCTATGTAGTCCCAATAGCCTTTTCCCATTAGGAAATTTGTCAACCTGAACCTCCAAGCATGGAAGTTATTCTTGTCAAGCTTCTCAGCCACAATCTGAGTTATCCCATCATTTGACATCTTGCCAAACACACAATTTTACCAGAAACTGCACTCTGGTTTTTCCTGCACAACTGTTGTATTTTCTGCAGCGGTACTGTAGTACTCTCAAATGTCACAACCAGTGACTTCAATGTGCATGCATACACCCAATGGCAACTGTAGACCTCTTTGCAACGTCTGCACAGTCAATCTGTCTTCCTGCAGTTCTTAAAGCAGAGTTCTGCAGAGAATCGATGACTTACCCGCAGTGCTCGAAATCGCCTGCTTTCTGAAAAACGGAGGTCCAGACGCGCTCGAAACGCGTTTTCGGCCCGAAAATTTCAGTAAATTTCAGTCCGATAGGACTACATAGTTGCCCTATATCTTTACTCCCACGAAGAAAGCTCCTCAATCAAAGACCGTTTGCCGGTGCCTCCCGTAGAGCTCCCGACAAGGGTGTAGTCACACCAACACAATAGGGAAGAGTAGTTGAAGCTCTTACCCTTGTACCGCTTCCTGTGGTTCTCTTGCTTGCAGCTCAGCCCTTAGCACGAACCAGGCTCTGATACCATGAAAAGATGCAGGGGGGAAGAGAGCTTGAGCTCTTGCAAGCACACACACACTCACAAAACCCTAATAGAGAACACACAAGGTGAGAGGCTGAAAATCTTCTTCTTCTTCACTCAACACTCAACACACCATATACAAGATAAGAGTACACACAATATGAAAGGTACTCAACCAAATATATACACGGGTTCTCTATAGTGTGAACCCGACTAAATGAGCTAGTGCTATAACTATGCCAGTCTCTAGAATGGCTGTCACACAGCCTGTCATCCCACTGGCCGCATATCACCCAAGATCTCACCAACCATGCCAGTGGTGTAAGTGTGGGGCCTATCCCCCAGGCGGGTCATCAGTGTCCACTGCCTCACTAGACGAGCTCGATATCTCAACAGGGTTCACACTATAGACCGACCATTTTGTATGTTGTTGTAGGAGAGTACTTTCTCTTTATGTATATACTCTTATCTTTTATGGTTGTGGAGAAAAGAAGAAAATAGAAGAAAATTGAGCCATTCATCTCTCTCTTGTGTCTTGCACTCTCTTATGAGTGTGTGTGTTTGTCTTGCACTCTCTTATGAGTGTGTGTGTTTGCTTGCAAGGAACTCAAGCTCTCTCTCTCTCTCTCTCTCTCTCTCTCTCTCTCCCCCTCATTCTCTTTTAAGTATGGGGTCTCAGTATTGAGCAGATTTATGCATAGCCCAGGCACAAAGCATTGCTAGTCTGCCAAATGGGACTTCCGTTAGGGCACCAAGCACTTTGGGTTGTTTTATCCCAAGGGGGGTAAATCATAGCTGCATGCAGCCATGTTCTCAAAGAGCAGGAATGTGGTACAGGACATTGATATGTGGCATAAGAGGATTGGACATGTCAATATACAGAGATTAAAGAACATGCAAACAAGAGGCATTGTCAGTGGATTGCCTAGGTTCAAATATGATGGACATATGCATGTTTGTGAAGCCTGTCAGTTTGGAAAGCAGGCAAGGTTGAGGTTTCCTAGAGAAGGAAATATGAGTAGCAGGCCACTTGAGATCGTACATAGTGATGTATGGGGTCCTGCACAAAACCCATCTATCAAAGGCAGTTTATACTATGTGACATTTATAGATGATTTCAGCAAGATGACATGGATATACTTTCTGAGAGAGAAGAGTGAAGTGTTGGAAAAGTTCATGGATTTCAAAGCTTTTGCAGAAAAGCAATATGGCTGTTGGATTAAATGTTTGAGAACAGATGGAGGTGGTGAATACACCTCAAAAGCTTTTGAGCATTTCTTGAGGAAGCATGGAATAAGAAGACAATTGACTTGCAGGTATACACCTCAGCAGAATGGTGTGGCTGAGAGAAAGAATAAAGTCATATGTGAAGTGGCAAGGGCGATGCTCAATGAAAAGAGCATGCCAGATTACTATTGGGCAGAAGCATGTGCTACTACAGTGTATATACTGAACAAAACACCTACAGCAGCCATTCATGGAAGCACGCCAGAGATGCGGCTTACAGGTTACAGGCCAGACATTGGATATCTCAAAGTTTTTGGATGCATAGCTTATGTACATGTGCCTGATGAAAGAAGAAGGAAGTTGGATCCTAAAGCAGAGAAATGTGTATTTGTTGGATATGCACAGGATCGAAAGGCATACAAATGTTATAACCCTCAAACTAGACAAGTGGTCATCTCACGAGATGTGGTGTTTGATGAGCTTGCTAGTTGTTGGTACAAAGCAAAAGATGAGGGAGTCATTGAGTCACTTGAGGCTGATGTGCCTGTGAACTTGCCACAAGCAAGTTCTAGTTCTACTACTATGTCTGGGCCAGCAGCAGCAGAAGCTGAGAGTAGCAATGTACGTCCATGGTCAGGATGTTTGAGGCATAAGAGTGTGAGCACTGGGAGTAGTGCTATGGATAAAGGAAAGAAGAAAGTCGAAGGAATTGGAATCACAGGTTATGAGTCATCTAGTTCAGAGAGTTTGGATGAGGAGCTTGGCATACCTGTTTTACGCACACCTGGTGCTAGGCAGGACAGATATATGCCACCACATGTTAGAGTTACAGGTGTACAGAGTGACCTGCATGCATTGCGGAGATCCCAGAGAGTCAGATATCCTGTTGACACATTGACATATTGAGATTTTGCTATGCACTATGCATACATGACATCTATGGTGAAGCATGTGGAACCTACATGCTATACAGAGGCTATTGGAGAGCATGTATGGGAGAAAGCAATGGATGTTGAGATGGACGCATTGGTCCATAATGATACATGGGACTTGGTTGCATTACCAAAGGACAAGAATGTTATTGGATGTAAATGGGTTTACAAAGTGAAGTGCAAATCTGATGGTTCTATTGAGAGACATAAAGCAAGATTGGTAGCAAAGGGTTATGCACAGACCCAAGGTTTGGATTATGATGAGACCTTTAGTCCAGTGGCTAAGATGGGCACAGTGAGAGCAGTCATTGCTATGGCTGCAGCTAATGGCTGGGAAATGCATCAGATGGATGTCAAAAATGCATTTCTAAATGGAGATCTACAAGAGGAAGTGTACATGGCACAGCCAGAAGGGTATGTACACCCAAGATATCCCACTCACGTATGCAGATTGAAAAAGGCATTGTATGGTCTGAAGCAAGCACCATGTGCTTGGAGTGATAAGATGAGCAGATATCTTATCTCACTTGGTTTTCAGACTTCTACAGCAGATTCTTCACTCTATGTGAAGAAGACAGAGCATGGGATTGTTTTACTCGTCATCTATGTGGATGATTTGATTATCACAGGTGATCATGGTGCAGATGTGATGCATGTCAAGAAAGCTTTGAGTGGGCGATTTGACATGAAAGATCTTGGTGAGTTGAGATACTTCCTTGGAATTGAAGTGGTAAAAGATCATGCAGGTACAGTACAGAGGCTGAGTACAGAGGTGCAGCCATTGCTACTTGTGAGGCTATATGGTTAAAGAGTCTCTTGACAGATTTATGTGAGCCTATTGATGGCAAAGTTGTCATTCATTGTGACAACATGAGCAGTATACAGTTGGCAAAGAATCCAGTGTTTCATGCGAGGACCAAACACATAGAGGTCCATTATCACTTTGTCAGAGAGAAGGTGCTGGATGGTACAGTTGATCTTCACTATGTGAAGACTGATGAGCAGGTGGCAGATATCTTTACGAAGCCACTTAGCAGGGAGAAGTTTGAGTACTTCCGGACTACGTTGGGAGTACATGGGATGAGCTTGAGGGGGAGTGTTGAGAGTCTTGATATCCCAAGCTCATCTACATCTTCATCGGCAGTACATCATGAGCTTGAGAGGGGCTGTTGAGATTCAAGCTCGATGTCAGTGTGAGCCAGCTATGCTATGTGCTGGCAGATTAGGTAGGAACATGTGTGAGACATAAATGACCGCGTGTCCAGCTGGTCATAGTGTGTGGACATTAGCTAGGGTTAGTAGAGTGTGGACACAACTTATAGTGTGTTGTGTGGATTATGGATTAGAGCATTATGCTTGGTGTGAGAGTGGACATGGCTTCCCTCTATGGTTAGGGTTTGCAATATACATTAGGGTTTGCTCCTGTGTGTGTGTCTCCTCCCCTCTACCGTTCTTTCAACAGAGCTGAGTACATGGCAATGTTTACAGCTACATTTGAGTGTGTTTGGCTCCAACGCCTTATTGCTAATTTGGGTATTGGCGAGTCCTTAGCCACTCCCATCTTTACTGAAAATCAGAGCGCTATGGCATCCAGTTTTTCATGCTCGCACAAAGCACATTAAGGTGCATTATCATTATGTTAGGGAGAGATGCTCTGCGGGGGAAATCAGCTTGGCTTATGCCCCAACGCAAGACAACATGGCAGATTTATTCATGAAAGCTCTCTCACGAGAGAAGTTTGAAGCTTTTTACAAAGATTTGAACTTACTTCCCGTTGGGGATTAATCTGGGCTCCCTCTCATAGTCCAAAGAGCCTGGCACATCATAGTACTTTTAGTGCCAGCTCACCCCTTGTTGACATCATCACTCCCAGGGGGGATTTGTAGCCATATTTGGTAGTGATGTGTGTGAACACAGTGTGAACACATTAGGACTAGGCGGGACACTTTTTCCTTCTTTAGGAGGTTTTTTCCCCCATGCTAGTATACACCCATCTTGGGGTATACTTATCATCTTTGTACAACACACCTTCATTATCTATCTATTATCTCATTGTGTGCTCCTTTGAGCTTCTCCACTTTGTGTGTGTGTGTGTGTGTGTGAGTGTGGCGCATTCATGCAACCCTAGTTCTAAGATAGTTTAGAATCATTAGTTTCCAAAGAAGATCACATCCGTAGAATTGTCAAAGCTACACTACATGAACAAGTTTCTAAGAAGGAGAGTAAAAACAACCATAAAGCTTTCACTTTTTAAAATTATAATGAGATCTAACATGTGCGCTATACAATGGTTTGACCAACATGTACGCATACATGTTCAAAGTTTCTAGTGTACATTCCTATTTGTCTGCTATGTACAGTTTCAACAGTATATAGACAACACCAAAATAAATCTAAATTATATGAGGCACATTCATACCTATCTGCTTGTTATATATAAAAGACACATGGTAATGATAACAATTATATGTGTAGGTCTCCATACATATGTATGTATGACCTCCAAAGGTCTTTTGCTTATATTTCCTTGCTTGAAAAAAGGATTCCTAGCATGCTTACCAAATTGGCAAGCCCTACATACACCATGTGTACCATCAACTGTATTCTTTGGCAATCCTTTCACTATGCCTTGTGTCTGCATAGTCTTCAACCTCTGAATGTTTACATGACCAATCCTTTTGTGCCACATCCCCATGTCAAAAATGACTCCTATACCATTTGTAAATATAGAAGCTTTCACTTTAGGCATACAAGCATCCAATGTAAACAACCTGCAATTCTTCAGGCATACTAGCTTTCACTTCAACCATACTAGCATCCAATGTAAACAACTTGCAATTCTTCTTGCCTTTTGTAAACATTCAGGGATAGGCAATTCGTCCGGTGTGTATGGGATTCGTCCGGACGACGTCTGCAATCATCTTCTTTATGATTTATGTTGACTTTTTGTAAAAAGGGGGGCGATTCACAGCGTGAAAAAAAGTTCTCCAAACCTCCATCTCTAAATATTGGAAGTGATTTTGATAAATTTACAATAATTTGAAAGTTCTTATAACCAAAAACCACCCAAAATTTTACAATTTCCAAATAAATTTGCAATTATTTTTTTAAATTCTATCCTTTGCTGCTGCTGCCCCGGTCCGGCTGCTCGCAAAAAGGTTTCATGGGCGCCTGGCTGTCTGCAAGATCTGCTCGTGCGATGAAGGCCAACAATCACAACAGAAGAAGCAGCGGTAGTGATGGTGTTGCTGGATGGAAGATGCGTAGTTTAGAGGAAGCCCTTGCTTCTTTTTGGAAGAAGAGATGCCACCCCTTCAACCTTCTGTTGAAGACTTTGCGTGCATCTTGCACAAGTGCAGAAAGGACAGAAACGTAGCGCAGGCTCTGCATTTGCATGCCTACATGCACGAAATTGGGCTGGAAGCCCACACATCACTTGGGAACTACCTCGTCTCCATCTTAGTGGAAGTTGGAAGCATGTGCTATGCCCAGCAGGTCTTTGACAAGCTGGAGCATCGGGATGAGAGTTCATGGACTTCTCTCATCATTGGTTATGTTAAACATGGGGACTCGCAGCATGCTCTCACCTTGTACCAGAAAATGCAGGCGTATGAATCTCTACATCCTAGTGGGCATGCTTTTGTGGCCTTGCTGAAGGCTTGCGCTATGATAACAGATGTAGAACGAGGCTCCAGATTACATCATGAGATCGCTCGACAGGGGTTTCTGGAAACAAATGTTTTTGTTGGCAGCGCCTTGGTGGACATGTATGCCAAATGTGGCTCTCTTGCCACAGCACAGGAAGTGTTTGACAAGCTCCCTGTTCGGAATGTAGTGTCATGGAATGCAATAATTTCTGGATACGTCGAACATAGCCGTGGCGAGGAAGCACTCAACTGCTTTGAGCAGATGCAACATGAGGGTATCCCTCCAAATCCTGTCACATTTGTTTGCAGCTTGAAAGCTTGTGGTAGCATTAAAGCCATAGACAAGGGTCAAGAAATACATGCTGAGATTGATAGAAAGGGGTTGCTAAAAAGAAATGTTTTCATCGGCAGCACCTTGATTGATATGTATGCGAAATGCGGCTCCCTTGAAAAAGCCCAGGAAGTATTTGACAAGCTCCTGTTTCGAAACGCAGTCTCGTGGAATGTCCTAATTACAGAGTACGTAGAACACGGGTGTGGTGCGGAAGCACTCATTTGTTTTGAACAGATGCAACACGAGGGAATCTCTCCTGACGGTGTTACGTTTGTTTGCAGCTTGAAAGGTTGTGCCAGCATCAGAGCTACAGACAAGGGCCGAGAACTACATGCTAGGATTGCCAGTAAAGTGTTGCTAGAAAGAGACATTCTTATTGGCAGTACCTTGGTTGATATGTATGCCAAATGTGGCTCCCTTACAAAAGCACAGGAAGTGTTTGACAAGCTCCCAGTTCAAGATGTAATTTCATGGACTGCACTAATTACAGGATATGCCGAACACGGGAGTGGTGAGGAGGTGCTTAACTGTTTCAAACACATGCAACATCAGGGGGTCTCTCTGGGTGCTGTCATATTAGTTTGCAGCTTGAAAGCTTGTGGCAGCATAGGAGCGACAGACCAGGGGCTAGAAATACATGCTGAGATTGCCAAACAAGGGCTGGAAGGAGACGTTTTTGTTGGTAGAACCTTGGTCGATATGTATTCTAAATGTGGCTCACTTGCAGAAGCACGGTTAGTGTTTGACCAGCTTCCAGATCGGATTGTAGTTTCTTGGAATGCACTTATTGCAGGATATGTGGAACATGGGCATGGGGAGGAAGCTCTCAAAGGTTTTGAAGAGATGCAACACGAGGGCATCTGTATGGATGCTGTCACGCTTGTTTGCAGCTTGAAAGCTTGTGGCAGCGTAGGTGCCACAGACAAGGGACGAGAAATTCACTCTGAGATTGCTGTAAAAGGGTTGGAAACAGACGTCTTTGTTAGCAGCACCTTGGTCGATTTGTATGCTAAATGTGGCTTGCTTGCAGAAGCACAAGAAGTGTTTGACAGACTCCCGGTACGAACCCTAGTCTCATGGACTGCACTAATTGCAGGGTATGCTGCACATGGGCGTGGTGAGGAGGCATGCTATTGTTTCAAACAGTTGCAGAAGGAGGACATCTCTGTTGATGCTGTCACCTTTGTTTGCAGCTTGAAAGCTTGTGGCAGCATAGGAGCCACAGACACAGGCAGAGAAATACATGCTGAGATTGCAAGAAAAGGGTTTCTGGAACGAGAGAATTTTATTGGCATCAGCTTGGTTGATATGTATGCTAAATGTGGCTCGCTTGCAGAAGCACAGGAAGTGTTTGACAAGCTTCCAGTTCGAGAAGTGGTCTTGTGGACTGCACTCATTGCAGGATATGCTGAACATGGTTGTGGTGGGGAGGCTCTGGACTGCTTTGAACAGATGCAAAATGAGGGCATGTCTCCAAATGCTGTCACACTTGTTTGCAGCTTGAGAGCTTGTAGCAGCATAGGAGCCACAGTCAAGGGCAGAGAAATACATGCTGAGATTGTGATAAAAGGGTTGGAAAGAGAGCTCCTTGTTGGCAACACCTTGGTCCATATGTATGCCAAATGGGGCCTCCTTGCAGAAGCACAGGAAGTGTTTGACAAGCTTCCCATTCGAAAAGTGGTATTATGGACTGCACTAATCGCAGGATATGCTGAACATGGGTGTGGTGAAGAGGCTGTCTATTGTTTTGAACAGATGCAACATGAGGGCGTCTCTCCTGATGCTGTCACACTTGTTTGCAGCTTGACAGCCTGTGGCAGCACAGGAGCCACAATCAAGGGCCGAGAAATACATGCTGATATCATCAGAAAAGGGTTTGAGAGAGAGCTCCTTATTGGCAATACCCTGATCGATATGTATGCTAAATGTGGCTTGCCTGCAACAGCACAGGAAGTATTTGACAAGCTTCCAGCTCCAGATGTCGTCTCGTGGAATGCGTTAATTGCAGCATATGCTGACCTTGGAGAGAGCGAAATTGTGTTCCATATCTTTGACAGAATGATAAGACAAGGTATAAAGCCAGATCAGGTTACATTTATTAGTGTTCTTAATGCATGCAATCATGCAGGTCTACTAAGTAAGGGCCAGATGTTCTTTGAGGCTATTTGCAATGACTATGGTTTCATCCCAACACTTGAGCATTACACTTGCATGGCTGATCTGCTCGGCCGTGCAGGCCATATAGACAAGGCAGTAGCGATGATCAAGAAGATGCCATTCCATCCTGGTATTGTGGTGTGGCATACTGTTTTGGGGGCTTGTCAAAAGTGGGGCAATGTGGAGCTTGCAAGACATGCCTTTGAACACACAGTGCGATTGAATGAAAGGGATACTGCAGCTTATGTGTGTATGTCTAACATTTATACAGATTCTGCCAGGAGGAGGCAAATAAGGTTGAGGCATTGAGAGTGGAAAAACAAGCATGGAAGAAGCCAGGGCATAGTCGGTGGACAGATGCCCACAGATATGTGCATTCTTGTTTGGTTGGGGATAATAGACTTTTCCAAAGCAAAAAGTTTATGCTGAGTTAGATCGTTTGAACTCAAAATGTCTTGTTCCAGGTTTGCATTGGGTGTTGCAGGGCACTTCTGTTAATGCATGTATATTGCTAGCATAGTGAGAAGGTGGCTGTTGTATGTGCCTTAATCATTACACTCAAGGCCGTAGATATGCATGTCAAAATATTTGGCTTTGTGATGACTACCATTTGGCTACAGCACTCATGTCATAGATACAGCAGCAAAGAAATATTGTCAGAGATGCTAACCGCTTACATGTTTTTGAGGAAGGAAAGTGTTCTTTGTGGGGGCTATTGGCGATGGTAGTGCAATTGGACTAGCCATTATCCCTGTATTCTTGAAATCTCGATGTGAGATGAACGGAGAGACGGTGGTGCTGTAGGATGAAGAAAGAAAGTCGATGGAGCATGTTCTCTATGAGTGAATTTGTTGCTTATTTAAATTCTATCCATTATCAAGCATGGATCTGGAAATGAAGTCCAATACTGCACACAAGGACTTTCATGCAGATCAGTGCATAAACTACACTGTTCCAAAATATTCCTGGGATCGATATTTCGTCGACGGGGCCTAGTGAGTTGTATAATGTCTGAGCATCACTCTGCTCTTTGTTTCTGTGAGAGAGGCCGGAGGTAATGCATGTGGGGTGGTTAATCACTTTACTCGGTTTTCCTGCCTAAACACAATAACTCCAAGTTCATAGTTGGGGCATTGGAGTGTGCTGTGACTTTTGGGGTGGGTTGGGAGTTGGCTCCCACTCTACTCTAACTTCCCTTGTGCATGTGCACATGTGCGTGCTTCCTTGGCATCTAGGTTGCCCTCTAGATTTGCTCACAGGACAACTATACAAAGGATCTGTTAAGGGATAGGAAACAGCATGCAAAATTGTACTAATTAAAGAGAGCAAAGTACTTTCTTCGGAAACAGTGATGAGCCAGCCCACTAGTGCCAGTTTGCCCTTGGTTTTGGCTCACTCATAGGTGCCCCAACAAAGCTAGTGGTGTTTCTGCCCAGATCTTCTTTCCTCTCCAAAAAAGGTCCTTGCATTAGGAAAAAATATACACAATTCTATTTGATGGATCTAACATATGCCTGGAAATGCCTCTACCAAAGTTCTGGTTAATGGGATGTTGTCAGAGAACTTTATACTTAACAGATCCATCAGATAAGGATGCTCTTTTGCAAGTGATGGACTTGCATGGCTTGTGCAAAAAGCAATGGATGCTCAAGAAGTTTGAGGCATTCAACTTCCTGATAACAGATAATAGAGGACAAATGGCTTTTCACTAGTTTGCAGATGATACAAATGCATTGCTTCATAATGATGTAGAGACTATCCAGTCCTAGAAACTAGATGTGTTTTGCAAAGCTTTGGATCAAATTTGTAGTTTTCTCTTATTCCTCACTTTTTAATTGAGCAAGGATGCCAAATCATCGTGGATGCCTCCATTTTTAGACTTCTTGGTATCCCAATGGGTTTTGAAGTCTCGTTGTTGTATCAAAGATGGCAATGGATTATGGACAAACTTGGAATCAAATTTGATAAGTGGCGAGGATGCCAACATAATCTTTAGGAAGATGCACAGGGTTAAATTTTTTCCTAATTCTTGTCAACATCCACTAGTTATCGTGCACATAGCCCTTGCAAGCTACAACCTCGATGCTGTGCATAAATTTTCTATGGAGGGAGATCCTATTGGAAATCAATTCTCCACCCTTGTCATTGTCACTGTGCAGGTGACAAGTTGCTCTATTTTGTAAGCTCCTTGTATGAGGAGTAACCATTGTCTTGAGCACTTGGGCGCCCGTGATTTGCTCTAGTTTGTCAAGACGCCTAACAGTCCATAATTTAGGCACACTAGATGTTGGCCATGCGTGGACGGATGGTTAGGAGATAGCTTGTGTAGACTTAGGCACCAAGCCAAGTAGGATGCATGTTAGTGTAGGCCAAATGGTTCCTTTGACACCTTGTCCTTGGGTTCGGAGGGCCGTTTTGGTGCTCATACGATCTCAAATGGGTTTGGAAGTTGCACGATAATTGTAGTTCTCGATTATAGTGTAATATGGTTCTTGTCGGGTGTGATGTGGTTGGTTCAGACCAGTTGTAGGGTGGCCGACATTAGCCAATCTACGATATGACTAATATTGGATACTATATATAGACTAATTCGGTAGTCGTCATTTCATACCGAGATGAACAGCTTTAGATTTATCTTCACTACATTGTGCGTCCTTGTATGTTTGCATAACATACTCTATCTAGAGTCTACCTAGATCGCCATCACAAGCTCCTTGCTAGAGCGTACGAGTGGGCAGATGCCATCAGTTTGTAACTTTGGTTTGTAACAATAATTCAACATTACTTTTTGTTTCTCTTGCTTCAAGTTCTTTCTCTTCTTGTGGTCAAGTTCCGCTTCGTGTATTTTCATATATGGTATCACAGCTCAAGCTCTAGACAAGCATGGGGGCAAGTGGTTCTTTAGGATCAGATTTGGAGAAATGGCACAACATGTAGCCGCAAGGGCTAGAGCACTACCATTCCAACGATTGGAAGTTGGATGGAACCAACTATGCACTTTGGAAGTCCAAGAAAATGTCCATTCTGGATTCTTATGATTGTGGAGATAGCTATTGGGATTGATGCGAAGCGAGGTCCAATTCAGGATCCAGCAAATTCATTGCAAACAATACCGTCAGATCTAGCTGTTGCTTTGGCATGGAAGAGGAATGCAGATACTCTATATGTCATCTTCACTAGCATTGTTGATTTTGTGATGACTTCAATATACGACTATCATGGAAGAGGCTTTGACAGATCTACAAAATGAAAATGAAACAAACAAATCAGACAAGATATAGAACCTTGAGAATTAGACAAGGGATATGAAACAACAAATAGTTCTATGGACAAGGGATATGAAACAATGAATAGTTCTAAGGAATGAATATGAAACAACGAATAGTTCTATGGAATCAATATGAAACAACGGATTAGATAAGGATAAAAAACCTTGAGGAATTAGACAAGGGATATGAAACAACGAATAGTTCTATGGAACGAATATGAAACAATGAATCAGATAAGGATACAAAACCTTGAGAATTGGCTAGGATAAGAGAAGCTTTCTGATAGAGAAGCATCTGAGTATTTTATTACTTGCATAATCAAGGATCTACGAAATCAGATGGTGGTGGTTGGGATAAATAAATTGAGTGAAGATCTGGCACGAAGGTGCATCATG
This sequence comes from Cibotium barometz, assembly GCF_041138505.1. Taxonomy (NCBI): domain Eukaryota; kingdom Viridiplantae; phylum Streptophyta; class Polypodiopsida; order Cyatheales; family Cibotiaceae; genus Cibotium; species Cibotium barometz. The sequence continues at coordinate 36,141,008 of NC_141087.1, read as the reverse complement.
ATCTTACACCACAAGTATGATAGATTGGTTAGCTTGGTCACCTCATTGAACACTCATGTGAGGAATCCTCCTCTAACTTTTGAAGAGTTTATGGCCATGGTCGTGGAGGAGGAGATGCGTTAGAAGAGTAGGGATGGTGGTGATTCCACTTTCTTTGCTAGCACAAAGAAAGGTAATGGGGGAAGGACTCCAATATAACCCCTCTTCTTCTGGAAAGTAGAAGAAGAAGGTGGTGCACTGCGACAAGCTTGTGCATATGCAAAAGAAGTATACGGTCAATGAGAGGTAGATGATAAAAATGGTACTTTGAAGCCATCAAAGGAGTTAAGTAATAGTGCTAAAGTAGAATTGTAGCTCTTTGTAGCAATTGAAGAAAAGGAATAGCATTCTACAACACCCGTTCGGGGAATGATTGTGTATTTCTTATCGTAAAAAATGACTTATATACAAGTGACTATTTTTTACACGAGGTCACCAAACTTAAGAATGGTATGGCCTCTATTAATAATGTTAAGCAAGTATATACACAGAGTCCTTAGATTTTCCCTAGCACAAGGTAAGGCTTCCTTATAGATTCCAGCATCGCCTTACAAAAGGTAAGTTTCCCGTTCAAGCGAGAAGGATGACAAAGCGCCTTACGGTAGGTTGAGCAAGTGAAATGACTCATATACAAGTGACTAGTTTTCACATGAGGCCAGCCAAACTTAAGAATAGTATGACTTTTATTACTAGTCTTAAGCAAGTATATACATTGAGTCCTTCGACTTTCTCTATTTGATACTAAGCACAACATAAGGCGTTCCAGTGCTATCTTATAGAAGGTAAGTACCCGTTCAAGCGAGTAAGATGGCAAAGATTCTTATAAAAGGTAAGTACCCGTTCAAGTGAGTAAGATGGCAAAGATTCTTATAGTAGGTCGGCCGAGTGAAACCATTTGGTGGAATGAGTACCAAGATCACCATGGAATGTTTTGCATGGGTAGATGGTGGTCTAAATCTTCTTGGTGCACAACATGATATTATACCTTGAGCTCATAGCATGTTACCTAGATATTGGGCTTCTTCCTAGTAAATACGTTGTTGGCCAGGGTGAGGTTGCATTGGTGTTGAATTGGAGCATCATAGGGTACATGCCATGAAGCTCTTTAGAGATACTCGCAAGGCCGAGGGTTCTCCATGCAATGGATCATACCATGGGCTAGGCTTACACCATGGTCCCCCCATCTAGAGATGTATGTGGAGGTTTGGCATTGACATAGTTAGTCAAGTGCATGTGTTTGTGTGTGCCGTGAGATGCGAGATGTGAAAAAACAAAGTGATGTCCATAGTGAAATATGCAGTTCACGTGCATGGGCAATGGGTGAAAGATGTGTGCCTATATGTGTAATTCTCCAAACATAAAGACTTCTCCAACTCAGTTGTTATCTTTGACTCCCTTTGCTTCTTTCTTCGACATTTACTTGTTGTTGACAACCCTTCTTTTCGGGAGTTAAGATTATTACATTGTTTGAGAGGCATGGGAATAGACTTTGATCATGACTACAATGGAGTTGGATGGCCTTTGTGACTCAAGGGATTTGGTGTTGTTAAGAACTTGGAATAGAGGCAACGTGGGTTATTGCGTGGTGTGGTCGAAGAGGAGGCCATGGAATGGGAGGTTCTTGCTGATTTGAGGAAGGTCCAGGGAGATGGGTCATACCTTGGCTAGGCTTGGGCGTGCCATGGTCCCCCCATCCAAAAATGTACGTGGAAGTTTGTCGATGTGATGAGGCTCAATGAAGGTTCATGAAAGAATAGTACCTATGTGAGGCTATTACATGTGCAGTGCTTGAGAGATGGTGTGCATGTGCAAAGGTGGGCCCGTGTAGAAGCTCCTTATGGTGAAAACATAAACACAAAACTTTCTTCAACACTTACTTGTCTTCTTTCTTTGACTCTTACACATGGTTTGAGAGAGAGAGAATTGAGTGTTGATGTGTAGTGAGGATGGTCTATAAGGCAGGTAAATAAGGCTGGGTTATCAATGGGAATGGAAGAATTTCACACACCCAATATGGAAGAATTTAGGACACCCAATATAGCATGTATGTCAAAAAATGGGTGGCTAGTTGGATAATGTCGAGACCATGAGATGCGGCTTTGCAGTGACCTGGGCATCTCTACCTCTTTTGTTTAGCATGGTTGTGGGCATGCTTTACACCTTGGAGGGTGAGGTGGAGCTAGATTGGAGTTTTGGGCTTTTGTGTTAGCTTTGGTTGTGTTGCCGGCTCTTCTCCTCGTTTAGGTTCTCTTCCCAGTTCTCTTATGGGGGAAGGTTTTCATGATCACTCTCTTGCTTTCGTTCTCTGTCTATGTCTCTCTGTCTCTTTCTTCATCCTCTTTCTAATAGTTTTTTGAAATAATAAATAATAAAAAATTAAGTTTTTAAAATCTTTTTTTTGGGTGATGATGTGGTAATGTGAGCCTGTGTGATGACGTGGTGCATGTGAGCCTACATGATGATGTGACTTTATTTTGTGTGATAATGTGACAACATGAGCCTGCATGATGACATGTGAGCCTATATGGTACCTTTTTTAATAAAATTTTTATGTTTTTGGTGACGACGTGGTAATGTGAGCCTACATGATGATGTGGCACACGTGAGCCTAATTGATAATGTGGTACTTGTTTTTCAAGTTTTTTTGGGTGATGATGTGGCAATGTGAGCCTATGTAATGATTGGCACTTTTTTTGGGTGATGACATGAACTTAAAAATGATTTGGCCACTTAGTAGTCTTAAGCTATTATATACAAAAAGTCTTTGGACATTACCTATTTAACATTAGCATCAAGGTAAGGTTGCTTTATATGTTCTAGGTTGTCAAAAGTTATCATCAAGTTAGAGAGCCTGTAGGACTTAAAGGGGACTCCATGATGCACTAAGAACCTTGTTCAAGTTTGACCCTATATTTTGTGTGCTTTGTAAGAAAAAGAAGTGTCAAGGATGATTTAAGGTAAGCAAAATAAGTGTAAAAGATGCTTTGGGGTAAGAAAAAAAGTGCATAAATTATATTTTAATGTATTGTTAAGACTGATATCTTTGATGGTTGATCTTCAAAAGGTCAAGAAATGTTCAATGTATTGTTAAGATTGATATTTTAATGTATTGTTTAAGACTGATATCTTCGATGGTTGATCTTCATCAAAAGGTCAAGAAATGTTCAATGTATTGTTAAGATTGATATTTTAATGTATTGTTAAGACTGATATTTTAATGTATTGTTAAGATTGATATTTTAATGTATTGTTAAGACTGATATCTTCGATGCTTGATCTTCAAAAGGTCAAGGAATGTTCCCAACATAAGATTTCTTGTTCTAGTAGAGGTCTACATCCTTGTATTTGACTTTGAGCTAAGAAAGAATGATTTCCTCCATAAGAAAACAATCAAAATAATTAAGCAAAAGCTATCGATAAAGCTTCATGATATTGATATGACAAACATAAGGACTTGCAAGATGTGCTTGGACTACATTGAGATGAGGAAAATGTGGTGGTTGATATTGATAGGAAGATAGCTCGTCGACATCCTCCTCCTCCTCAAACCATGTAAAGGACATGGACACATATGGGTTAGACTTAGACGAAGAGCCAATATAGAAAATCTATGAAAAAGGGCTTGTTTTATCCAAAGTCATCATGCTATGGTGGTGCATGCATCTCTCTCTCTCTCTCTCTCTCTCTCTCTCTCTCTCTCTCTCTCTCTCTCTCTCTCTCTCTCTCTCCCTAAAGTTGAGTGTGCCTTAGAGTAATAAGCCTATGGTTGGGAGGCTTTCCTTGTGGCCCATGTGTGTGCATGTGTAAGTACTCTAGATATAGGATCATTATCGTGTCATCATCTCCACCAAGTTCATTACCACAAAGAAATTGAGGGGCTCTCTAGGGACCCTTTTACCTTTATCTTAGATAAATGATTCATTTTTGGAAGTTTTAATATCCTTAAAAGCTTACTTTGATTACACAACTGTATAGAGCTAAAAGAAATGCTTTTTTGCTTTTTTTAAAATGGCTTATTGATCTAAGCTATAGCTTGAAAGTTATGACCATCATTTTCCCATAAGGACCCTTTCATTAATATATGATGACCATTATTCCCCCCCCCACAAGGACCCTTTCATTAATATATATAATGACCATGTCAAACCCTAAGGTCATGAATAATCATCATCACCACCATGCTCATGACCATGAGAAAATTAAGGATCTTTATGGACCTTTTTGCTAGTCACCATGCCAAACCCAAGCTCATGAACTATCATCATCATTGCCATGAATAAATTCATGATCCAAATGAATTCATGAATAAATTCTAATCCAAATGAAGGGCCATACTCATGAAATTCATTATCACCATGCCAAACGCAAGCTCTTAATTTGGATCATGAAGAAATTCATGATCCAAATGAAGGGCCATGCTCCTGAAATTCATCATCACCATGCCAAACCCAAGCTCACCACTATCATCACCACCATGCTCATGACCATGAGGAAATTAAGGGTCTCCATGAACCCTTTTTCTAGTGACAATGTTGAACCCAAGCTCATTAATTCATCACCACCACCATGATAATTCATGAAGAAATTAAGGGTCTCCATGGACCCTCACCATGCCAAACCCAAGCTTATGAACTATCATCATCATTGCCATGAAGAAATTCATGATCCAAATGAAGGAGGGCCCCATAAGAAATGGTCTCTATGCTATGTTGTATTTCCATTTAAAAAATGTAATATTTCTGAGAAAAGTGTTTTTTTGCAATAATGATTTTTGTGGGAAAAATTTATGTTTAAAATGATGTTTTTGTGAAAGAAATGTTAAATTGTCAAGTTTCTTAGAAAAAGTGTATTGTTTTCAATAGTGTTACTTTAGAAAAAGTGCCATTTTTACGCTTTGATTTCACCAAGCTTGAAAACTTATAGATTTTAGCAAGGAAATCGCATGCTCTCTAGTAGATCTATGCATAAGGAGTGAAATGGTTTTGTGAAAATGCTCCAAGGGAATATTCTTTTGTCTAATGATGCACCTCCAATAGGCTCTATGAGTTGTACGGCTTTGTGGTCCGTCTAAGGACATGTTCTCTCTTCTCTAGCACCATATCTCCCAAAGACTATATACACATTGTACCATGAAAGCAGAAGGCTTACTTTTGAGTTGGTTTCTCAATGTAATGCAAAATATTTTAAGATTAAACTCTTACGGGTAATACAGATGAGGCTATGCAACATCTCTTAGAGTTAATACCAAACACATTGAGGTTTCAAACATGTTTTGAAATGCTTGCATATTTTAGAATACTTATATTGAATATGAAAGATTAAAAATGCCACTTCTACCCATAGAAGTGACATTTTAATATGATAGATTACAAGTATTACTTCTACCATAGAAGGGACATTTTACTATGAAAGATTACAACTATCACTTCTACCTATTAAAAAAACTTTCCATTTAATGTCTACTTGATGTGAAAACATTGTTTTGAGAGTATTTCATCACCACCATGATGCTTGGAAAGACAAGTGATTTCAAATTTTTATTTTGAATTTAGCATTGAAATAGGCATCATGGATGATCCAATTGTGCTTAAGACAATTTGAGGAGTTCTATTTAGTATAAAATGATCATGATCCAAAAGATGATGCATGTAAAATATGATCCTAGAGCCTCTTTAAAAGCAAAGCTAACAGTGTCACATCAAATTGTCCTTAATAACTTTGGTGTACCCTTAATAGTATATACACAACATAATACTTGCACACATAAATGGACTCTTCATGTAGATTGTTTTCCCTCAAGCGGTTGTTTCCCCATGTGATTAATAGTTTTTCAAAGGAAATGGCAAGGGTTACCAAGAGGATATTTTTGACAAGGCTTCAAGCTCCCAAGCTTCATCCTCACTACATAGTTTAAATGCTTCTAATCTATAACTTAAAATATGATATATTAACAAAATCATTTGGTTTGATTTTCTTTCAAGGGCACACATGACCTAGCCAACCATCTTACAAAAATGCAAGCTTTTCCACTCAGGCATCCTGTAAACAGTAAGAACATAGACATTTATTTACCTTTAGTGGCCAATCTATCCTAGTAGCTAATGAAGGAATTTACTTTCAAGTTCTTTTGTTGAAACATCACATGAAAGTATATAATTGAAATATAGTTGAAAATATAGTTGCATAATACAATTAAGCATTAGATAGTCAAAAGTCCTCATTTCCTTAGGTACAAAGTCAATACATACACCCTGTCCCGAAATTGGATTAATTCCTTTAAATGCTAATATCTTTTACATGTAAAATCAGATGAGATTCGAACTTTGGACCTTAGATCTTCACATAATATAGATCTTAACTTGATTTTTTGAGAAAATGTTAAGCTATTTGTCTATTTTCTTCAAGGTCTTTAGCTTGTTATAATATATGCCACTTTTTGCACCCACAATAACTACCGCTTAAAATGCTCAATATTGTAGATCAAAAGAGTGGTAGATATTGAGACATTAGTAGAATGTGGTGGTTATTCAAAATTGCAAATCCAATGGTTGGATTTTTAATGATGTCTTTTCAAAAATTCTTCCAGGGGCTATTAGAAGGCCTGTAAATATTAATAATCTAATTAGTAAAATTACTAATTAGATTATTAATTACATCAAAAATTACAAAGTAAATCATCCTTGTTGCTAGATAATTGAGAAAAATGACATTTTATTACTGCAACATGAAGGACCTTTTCGAAACTACATTACAATGTCATCAACAGTACAAGGTTCTTTTCACATTGTTCTCCTACTGCTTCATTCTTATTAGAACCTCCTTTTTTAGAGTGGGTTGATGTATAAACATATTATGATTCGCATCTAACCCAAAGAGACACAAATATATAAAATAAAGGTGCTTTTATGCACAATATGGTCTACCAGAACCTACCCTGATTTGAAAATCTGGCCATGTGCATGATGGATTCTTTCTCATAGTCACCCGCCGCCGCCGCTGGTATTTTTCATTGCATAGTAGGGATTGCTCGGTCTCAATTTATGAACACTATGCACCACATCCCCATGCATGCATATTTGTATCTCATGCACCATTTGCATGTGTGTGCACCCACTCTTACACACATCCTTTTTTACCCATGCATATGCATCTACACCCTTGCAAATTCACCTCCATTCACATGTGCACACTCACACCTTGCATGTGCACACACCCCACTCACTCACATCATCCACATATACACATTCATCATGTGCACACTCATCTATACATGTACATGTGTGCATGTAGTTGCATTCACGCATTCTCATGTGCACCCCACCTTTGCACAGTCATGCATCATACATGCACCCCACCTTTGCACATTCATGCATGTGCACCCTCCCCACACATTTTTCACACATGTGCACCCCATACACTTGCACATGGACATGTATACACATACACTTGACACTTGTGTGCATTTGCACATAATCCACCCATTTGCACTGTGTGTGCATACCCATTTCGCGTGTTCACCTGCATGTGCATGCACACCACTCCCACTAACACGCACATTCATATAAACTTGCTTGCATGCACATACCCATAGGCAAAATCGCACATATACCCACAGTTAATCACACACATGTGCATCTGCCCTCGCCCATTCTCATTAATACCCTATGCATGCGCATTCACATGCCTTTTCCCTTGCATGTACTTGCATATTCACTATACACCCACGTGCATGTACTTGCATATTCACTATACACCCACGTGCATGCACTTGCATCCCCTGTGTGTGCTCATTAATACCCTATGCATGTACTTGCATATTCACTATACACCCACGTGCATGCACTTGCATCCCCTGTGTGTGTGCACATTCAATCACCCACACATGCGCCCACCCCTTTACATCTCGCATGCATACATGCACCCCCCCTTCGTGTGCACCTATCTTTTCACACCATCTCTTCCATCTGCACAAGCACATCGCCCCCCTCATCTCAAAAATTAATAAAATAAATTACCATCTCCCCCCGACCTCATTTTAAAATCCCCCCTCCTTTTTTCTTACTATTATTAAAATAATAATAGTAATATTAATATTAATAATATTAAAGAAAATGACAAGAGAAGAGAAGAGAAGAACCCCCCTTTTTTTACTTTTTTCTCCCTTGCTTTCTTTATTATGATTATTTCACCATTCAAAAAATAAATAAATAGAACAAAAAAGAAGAAAGGGAGGGACTCTTCTTTTGATTTTTATTCCTATTAATTTATTACTTTTAAGCCCCCCTTCTTTTCTTTATTATTCCATTTTATTTAAAAAAATTTGTTGTCCACTAAGATTTCAAGAGCATGTGGATGCAATCCCTCACAAGACAACAACATACATATTACTAGCACCACCAGCATGGACAACATCAGTCCAATGAGTTTGAACCAGACAGATCCAATGATGGAAACCCATAAGAGTTGGCAAAGGTCTAGAATATATGGTTCACTCCATCTTAAACCGCTAAATCCATGGGTTCTAAATGTTCCTTGAAGGATAAAGAACTTGATTTAGATGACCCATCATCTCAGGATTGTGATGGAGTAAAAAAGGAAGCATGTTCAGAAAAGCAATTTGTTGCATAGCCTAAGAAACCTAAAGTCTATCGTATTTGATTCTCAGGATGAGCATTGTAGTGCTCTTAAAAAAGGGCACACAATGGGTGTTTCAAGATCACGTATGGAATAGGTGTATCGTTGTCGTTGGGGATTATATATGCATTGCAAAAGACTTGCAAGTGGCTTGAGGAATTCTACATTTACTTTGATACATGAGCATATGACACGAGTGAGGCCCACAGAGAGGCAGTATGTCAAGAAGGGTAGGGTTGTCACATGGGCTTCAGACTTCATCTTTTTGGATCTTCCATGTGGTGTTCTTCCTTAGTGTGGTGGAGAGCCATGTCCAATATGGGATAGGTTGACAGAGGAGCATGTATGATTTGGGATTGCTCTTGCTGCCTCCACATTGGCAGATTGTGGTTGGCTACTGGTCATGGCTTCCTTTGCAGGTACTTGCAATATAAATGTATCTGTCATGTTTATAGTTTTAACAAGTGCCCACCAACTACATGGCTCCAAGCTTTATTATCTGTGCAGGGGATTCTATTGGATGGGTGGAGAGATACACCCGTGTTTCAGATCTAGATATACATCGCCGAGTGGTGGTAGAGCATGAGCCTTCTTTTGGGTGTTACGATGTTGGTGGTTCCCAGGTTGAGGTATATTTTTTTAAGTTTGCCTCATAGTATTGTGTATTTCTAAATGTTGGCCTGTTTGTTAGAGGACTCTTCTGTATGTTATTTTTGCTCAACAATTAAGGCACACGTTTTATTTCTGACTTCAGACTCTATAAAAACATTTACTCACATATCATCTCATCAACATCCCCGCTCACTCGTATCTCACATATAGTGGGGTTATAGCATCTAAACTTTCTGGTCAAGGGAATAACTAATGAATATACATTTTTCTACCTTGGGATCCAACTTACTTCTCACATTATCTGGTACATATGTACCAAAGCAATAATGCACCTAAACACTTTCAAGTGTACAAAATTTGGTATTCTGCTAGAAAGTTTTTGTTTAGGCTGATCATGCCATGAACTGCTATAGTGGGCATCTTATTCATGATATAAACCGCAGTTGTGCTACTGCTTTTGCCCAAAAATAATGTGGTATCCCTTTCTCATTCGTCAATGCGAGTCTTCCTTTTCTCCGAGTGAACCTTTTCGAGCGAGATGAAAAAACCGAGCGACACGTGCCAAAGCACATGATATAGAGCAACAAGACAAATTCAATGACAATATCTAGTCACTAACACCAATATCATATATACTCCTTATACTACACACATACACACACTCTCTCTCTCTCTCTCTCTCTCTCTCTCTCTCTCTTTCCCCACACACAAAACTACTAAGGTTAAGAGAAAAGATGGAAACTGGCTTGGCATTCTTCACCAAGATATTCAAAGGTTCGTTCAGTCCCCGAATGAACCTGGCCATCAGCAGAGCAGCTGTTCTTCATCCAGCGGTGGGTGAGTATTTAAGGAGGACATCGAACGCTTGGTGATATACTTCAATAGTTCTGCTCCCCTGGGTTAACTCTAAGAATTCGTTCATCTTTGTTTCCAAAAAGCCGGGAGGACAGAACCTCGTCCTTAGGTAAATTTTGAGATCATTCCATGTCTGGGTATTCCGATCTAGACGGTTTGTCTCGCAGTGGTTTCTCCATGCCACTTTGGCTGTTTCTACTATCTTCAGCCTTGCAAGAGCCATTTTGCTCTTCTCATTGTACCCGGCCGGTGACATCGAAATACTCTTCCATTGCTTCGATCCACTTCTCCACAGCCTCGCCCAAGTTTTCCCCTTCACCCTTGAAAGATCCAGGTTGCGATCTATGAAGAGTTTTATGAACATCCAAGTCGAGCTCTTCCTCATCGAGTTGGAGGTTATCATTTCTACCATGACGACCTCGATCCATGTTCCTATCAATACGAAAATTCTTGTTAATTTCCTTTATTTATGATTCAAATCTGATTTTAGATTCAACTGATTCTGGGGTTCTTTAGATTGGTCAGCTCCCCACAGAATCATGGGATCAAGATACTCATATAGAACTCATTATCAGATAACAATTCATTCAGAACATATCATTCATATCTTTAACACAATAATGGTCCATTAGACCGAAATTCCTATCTAAACAGTCCTCCATGGGAATTTCAATTATACAGATTTTTAATTTGTCATCCCTTAACTTGATCCACTAGGTCGTGTTAACAGTAGCAATCTGTCAGCATAATCCACTAATCTCATAGTGATTTGCTGAAGTCATTATCATCATTCCAGTTACGAACATCATCATAGGGACTCGTCCCATTCATCCTCATTGTGGTTTTGCTCAGCTTCTCGCTTTTCAACCAAAATTCAGGAATCATCATTTTTCAATCAAAATCCAAATCAACTCATCAGTTCTCAACCAGGATTTTAAAATCATATCAAGCATTTTTGCTTATAATTTCAAGATCTTAGATTTACTCGTATATACTGCCAGTAAAGGGCTGCTATACCCTCGGTATATATGGGTAGTCACGGTCCTTGGAACTATAAGGTAAATACCATCATGTCTAGGCCTCAAGCAAGTCAGGGATTCCATATAATTGTGGTACTTCCATCTAAAGACCCAATTACCAATTTATGAATTTCAGTCTGAATAACAATTTGTATGAATTTCATCACACAATCCCAACCTTTTATTGTTACTTCATAAATTTATGACGTTTTTGGCTTCACGGTTGATCCACTTTAGCCAATGCGCTCTGATACCAGCTGAAAGATCCCTGTCCCCACCACGCAACGAATTCAGGGGTGTTAGCAGCGAAAGTAGCACTTCTTGCGTGGGGCAGGGTCCCTCACTGGAGGCCTCGCCCACCACGGATATCCAGACAAGAGACTAATCCCTCGGTTCTTCCAAAACTGAACTTGGAAAAAACTTCCCTCGCCTGGAAAGCACGGGCGATTCCTCCAGGATATTTTTACTCTAATGTAGTCAAGAGCCTTAACTAACTGAACTGATCTGACCGAACCTGTAAGTATCATAGTCAGATCAAGGAAAAGACTTGCACTTGGATCATAGAGACCAACGCTTTTTTCCTCATTGAGAGGCACAACTGTTGATTCTTTTCCGTAGAATATTTTTTATCCGGGATTTACTTCATCTATCGTACCATAAACAGAATTGAGTCTCATTTTAGGGATCCATCAGTCCAGACATCCAATCCCATGGGTTAGCCAACCGCCCAACCACTATAGTGATGGGATCCAATTAGGAATTTGGTTACGTTTTGTCTCGGGTACCAGGGAAAAGAGTTCCCAGGCCCCCTAGCCGGATATTCATGCAAACTTAAAACTAGTCACACCACTTACACACCCAGTATGAAATTGCCTTTTTCACAGATTTGGATGTCTTTAAAACAATCATTTAATGAAATCATAGTGTCATTGATCATAATCCCTTCAAAATCTTTGGTTGGATCTTAATTTCCAATCATTCCTTCATCGGTGTACCTATGGCATCATTGGCAACAACCAGAACGCTCACCAACTGTCCACTCAGGGGCCTTTTTGATGGTTCCTAGCTCATAGTACTCGGCAATATATTCACATATCAAAATAGAATCTCCATTGAAGATCAGCAAGAGCAACCAATGGATCCATATAAAAGAGCCATGGACTCATCCGTTGAGGACCAGCAAGGTCAATCAACCAGATCCATGCTCGAATTTAGAAAACAACTCTTACTCCTTGTTCCAATATCTTCCACGACACACGTGTGGGTATCTTTGACGACCCAGAGCCCGAGCACCGTATGGTCAGCACCCTCTAGGATCCTTTGCAGATCACCTAGCGCTTCACTCCTTGGCTGCTTCCTTGGCTGCTTCCTTGGTCCCTCATCCATCGTACCGGAAGCTCACCATTTAAATGTCAAGACCTCGGCCGACTTTGCTACGCCAGACATCCTCCGTTGACTCTCCGTCAGCTGTTGCAACTTTATCAATTAGGTCTCCATGACCTCATTCACAAGACGGTCAAAATGCTTCCCCAGCATTCTTGACATAAAACTGTCATTTAAAAATAGGTCATAATACAGTTTCTATAACGAACTCTCATCTTTCCACATTGTTCCACATCAATCCACATTATTTAATTCCACATCCATTTCATATGTATTCCTATTCTCATCCAATCACATCATTTTCATCTCATCACATCTTTCCTCAATTTATCCTGATCAGATCTCATCCACTCACATCATCTACCCATATCCACTCGCATCACATCACATTCATTCACATCTCATCCATTCAGACCACATCACATTCACTCACATCACATCTCATTCATTTCGCCTCACATCACATCTCATTCATTTCGCCTCACATCTCATTCATTCACATATATCCCGATTCACATCACATTCATTCATATCCATCACATTCACATTCATTCATATCCATCACATTCATTCTCATCACCATCCATCACGTACATTCTATCCACATAACATCACATCACATCTATCCACATCAAATCTCATTCATACACATCTCATCTCATTCATCCACATCCATCCAATCGTTCACATGTACGACTACCCACATCTATCCACACATTTATATCTATCACTTCACATCCACATATATTCATGTCACATCACATCACATTCTTTCACATACACATACACATCCATTCTACACATACACATTCTCATCCATTCTTCACATACACATTCACATCCATTCTTCACATACACATCCACATCCATTCTTTCACATACACATTCACATCCATTTTCATCACATATCATCCACTCACAACCCATATCATTCATTTACATCCTGATTCACATGACCTCACATCTCATCCATTCATTCACATCTATCTGATTCACATCACATCTCATCACCTCTATTCACATCACATCCATCCATCCATTCATTCACATCTATCTGATTCACATCACATCTATTGACATCACATCCATCCATCCATTCATTCCCATCTATCTGATTCACATCACATCTCATCACATCTATTCATAGAATTTAAACATAGAATTTAAGAGAATTCTAATTTTGATATAAAAATTCTTTATGCATCTATTTATGCATAAAAATCAAATTTAATGATAATAACACTATTTATGCATCTATTTATGCATCTATTTATGCATCTATTTATGCATAAAAATCAAATTTAATGATAATAACACTTTTGAATAAAAAATAATTCCTTTATGCATCTTTCTATGCATAAAAATCAAATTTAATGAGAACAACACTTTTGAAATAAAAATAATTCCTTTATGCATCTTTCTATGCATAAAAATCAAATTTAATGAGAATAACACTTTTGAAATAAAAATAATTTCTTTATGCATCTTTCTATGCATAAAATCAAATTTAATGAGAATAACACTTTTGAAATAAAAATAATTCCTTTATGCATCTTTCTATGCATAAAAATCAAATTTAATGACAATAACACTTTTGAAATAAAAAATAAATCCTTTATGCATCTTTCTATGCATAAAAATCAATTTTAATAATTAATATCAGTGATAACCATGCATATTCATAGGTGAATATGTACATGGAGTAATTAGAATATTTCTTTTAGATGCAAAAATGGTGGGAATTACTCTTTTGGAATAACATAAAAACAATCTCTCTTTTCCACAAAATTCTGGAAAATTTTACCATAACCTCCTTTGTATGGCTGACCATTTCTCATTTTTGACATTCTATTTTAACTTAAATTAATCCAAATTAGATTCATAGATCTCTAATCAACACAATTTTCTAAAATTCAAGAGAGTAAACAATAAGAAGAGTTTAATTAATTCCTTAGTTAATCTTTCTAGGATTAAGAAAGGTTGAAATGTAAAGAAGAGAAGGGGGTGGCCTTTTCATCAAGGCATAGCATTTGAATTTAATTCAATTAATTGCAAAACATAAAAATTAAGAAAACCATAGATTCTTCATTAAACAATTAAGAAAATTAGCTCACATGGAGCTTGTAAGTTCTCCTTTGGCTTGAGGGATTGAGGGTTCTACTCTTGTTTGAAGCAAGAAGCAAGAGTGGCCACCAATTCACTTTGGAGAGGATTAGGCCAAAAACAATTGAATTATTAAAAAAATCAATGTAGATAGCTCAAGATGACACGAGCAGAGTAATAGTGCATAAACACCATTAAGCTTTTACAAAGGGGGAGGCTTCTATTTATAAGAAAAAGTGAGCCTCTAACCAAGCAAACTGATTCTAGAATTTTCCAGATCAATTTGGTCAATTTTTGACCATTTTTGGGTCAGTTCAGTTCAGTTTTTGACCATTTTTGGGTCAGTTCAGTTTACTTTTTGGATCTAGTTTTGTAATAGGAGAGAGGAGAGATAAAATATCTCATTTTATTGATTAAAATTTGGGAGTAATGATGAGAAAAGGTGCCTATTTCATGAGAGGAGATCCCCACACGGAGGTGTCAAAATTCAATTTTCTTTGGTCCTTAGTCCACTCTTCATCTTATGTGAGCATTTACTCATTTTTGGGGGGTTTTTCTTTTATTCTTTAATTTATCTCCTCCCTACATTTGGATTTATCCTATTGGTCCATAGAAACTTTAATCCAAAATTTTAAGAAAATCTGGACCCTTAGGCTAAGATCTTTTGTGCACACTATAATTTATTTCTAATGCACCTCAGGAATTTCTTTTTGAACTTTTGTTTTGGGGGAATTTATTTTAATAAGAAGGGATGTTTTTCCATCCAAAGATATCTAAAAACTGAATTACCTCTCTCTAGAACATTTTCTCTCTCTAGGCTAAAACAGATAGAAACAAGATCTGTTATTACTCTGAAAAGGGGATTGATTACAAGGGGAGAAACTGGACATCTTGAGGGGCTAGGGAGGAATCTTACAGACCATTTCTTACCATGATTTCTATATCTACTTACCGTGAGGGATGTAACTTGCAACAATGAGTTGAGATATCACCGCATCAAGTACATTGGGATTTGGTTGTGGTTTGTTAAAGGTAACCACAACCAAGTCCATTAAAGATAACCATTTTATTAGCACTAGAAGATGGTGGTTGGGAGAAAGTGACAATACTTGAGGCTTTGGTTGATCTCTGTATCCTCCTTCTCTTAAGACTTGATTCTTAGCGTATGACTTCAAGGCTCCTTTTAAGTTTTTAGTACCTTCAATCTTCACCATTTATCTTATTCTAGGCTTGAATCCAATGATAAAATGTTACAAAATTAACCCATCAATCCCAACCATGAATAATGTAGCTTCCTTGATTCTAGACCTTTGCAAATGTTGTTGAATACACTCCCTCAAATTAGTGGCTCTTTCACCGTAGTCCTAAGAAGAATGTGGGGGAGAGGGTAAGCTTGAGCTCCTTGTAAGGTTTCTTCTTCACACACACACACACACACAAGAGGAGACAAGCACACAAGAGAGAGATGGAGAGGGCTGAATTTCCTTCTAGCTTCTTCACTTCTCTACAACCATAACATAAAAATAAGAGTACACACTATAAGGAAAAGTACTCTACTACTAAAACATACAAGGTCCATAGTGTGAACCTAACAATATGAAAGTGGTGCTATAACTATACTATAACTCTAGTAAACCAAAGTGGTTTGTCATACAGTCTACACACCATAGTCTATACACCATTGGCGGCATATTAACCATAATCTCACCAACGATGCTAGTGTCATATAAGTGTGGAGGTGTAATCCTAATGTGTCATCCATCTCACCAACAATGCCAATGGTGTAAGTGCAAAGGTGTCATCCTAGCGTGTCATCCATATCCAAACTAGTTGAGCTTAATATCTCAACACTCTCCCTCGACCTCACCTCCCTTGAGTTCAACTCCATACCCTACACTCTAAGTAGTCAACTTCAAGTAAGCTTCATCGAAAATCTTCTCTATACCACCCAAAGCCTTTGTGAAGGTGTTAGCCACCTGATCCTCTATGCTTGTATAAACCAAATCCATCACTTGAAATCACCAAGTTTCTGTCCTAAAAATCAACCACTTTACAACTTGTTAAAAAATTATCGTAAATAAGAACAAAAATAATTTACTTCCTAGAACCTTCTCCCTCACAAAATGATAGTTTACCTTAATGTGCTTTGTCCTAGTATGATACACTTGCTACATTGTGTACTACTCATGACAATTTCCCTATCACCTATATCTACATGTAGCGTTTACAACCAAGCTACCTCACATGTCACCATAGCAGTCGCTATAACAGGACCATAGAAGCGTCCTTGTACTCAGCCTTTGTACTCGTCTTGACAAAGAAACTGTCGAGTAAGAAGCAACTGTCGGATGCTTCTTACTACTCTAGCTACAACGACACTCCCAAAAGAGAACATAAAGCCACTAGTAGATCTCCTATCTGAGAGACACTACCAGCCCAATCTACATATTTGTTCTATATCTGTTTATTGCATTTGTCTACTACATATGTGTACCTATATCCTAGCCTCATAGAGAAGTCTGTAATGTACTGTAGACTTTATGTACCTACGTATTCTTCTAGCTACATCTAAATGTGGCTTCCTCAAGGGCCTGCATAAAAATTGACTCACCAATCTAATTAAATAGCTCAAAATCTAATTAAATAGCTCAAAATCGGCATGGTGATAGTCATGTAAATCAAACTGCTTACTATGCTTATGTACATAGTAGGATCCCTCCAAGAGATCACATGTATTGAAGACAACCTTGTGTTCTACTCTAATGGCATTGATATTGGCTTACACCCTGTCATCCCATACTTGGACAACATGTCCAAATCTTACTGGCTCTACAAAAGTTAAATTTCATCACATGATCTAATCACCTCTATACACCTCGATACACAAGAAGTATCACAGCTCACCCAAATCATTCATTTCAAACTTTTTATTTAGAAACATCTTCACCTCATGAAACCTCGTCATCATCACTGTCACACCTATGGCAATCAAGTCATCAACATGAATGACCACTAGCACAATCCCTCTGTAAGTCTTTCTCACATAAAGCAAGAAATCAGAATTGGATACCTAAAATTTAATAGTGATAAATACTCCCCTATCTTGCATGACCATGCTCTGGGTGCTTTCTTTAAGCCATATAAGGCTTTGTGCAACCAAAAAAAAATGTGGGTGTGCATGATCCTCATATCTTGGTGGTTGCACCATGTAAACTTCCTGTGTAAGTCACCATGTAAAATAGTCTTTATATCCATCTGATGATGTAAAGACCATCCCTGAGCTACAACCAAAGCAATGGCTACTCTTATGGTTGCCATCCTACTAATGGGGCTAAATGTCTCCTCATATAATCAATGCCATATGTCTGCACATAGCAATGACACATGTCTATTCATAGCAATGATTTCTCTCACGATTACCATCCTAACAACACTGGGCAATGAATGCTCTCACAGTTGCCATCCTAGTGACTGGGATGAATGTCTCATAGTCAATGTGGTCAGTGCATATCCCTTGGTAGAGCAATTATTTCCTTGTACTACCTACTAACAGAACCGTTTTAATATGCTTCACTTTGTAGACCCACTTATTTCCAATTGCCTTCTTTTCCTTAAGAGAAAAGGCACTAAATCCTACGTCTTATTAGCATCTAACACAACCATCTCTTGATCCATGACATCTTCCCAACGCTTATGTCCAAGCGCCTCATCAAAACATACTATATAGCTTTCACCATATATGTATAATGATGGGTTGTACCCATCATAGCTTAGTCTATCCACTAGATATGTGACTCTAGTAGACATGAATATACCTAGACCATTACTGCCAAGTGTTCTTAACACTGCTTTCTTAACTTCTCATCAAGGCTTTGTTTTGAGCCACTATCTCCATCAATAAAGGAGTGAACTGCTAAAACATTAGGCTCTATTTTGAGCCACTATATGCATAAACAAAGGAGTGACCTGCTGAAACATCGGGCATTATATAAGGTTGATTTTCTCTTACATAATACATGTGAACTTGTTGAATTTCCAGCACTTGTAGTATCACCACATGACACATCAAAATGCTTAGCATTTTACGTGACACCTTATGTTTTCTTAGGCAAAGCTTTCGATGTTATTCATGATACGGCATCGTGGAACGGACCCCCGTGTCTACGTGGCAGAGAGCATGCCCTATTTCAGTCTCTTCGCATGCATCCGCCGATGGACAGTGTCATGTGTCATTATATGCCGGTTGTGGTGAGGGCCAAGAGGCCTGATGGTAGAGATTACAGAGTAGGCATGGAGAGGAGCCATGCTTTTATGGCATGCTTCTCAGAGCTCCTGTGTCCCAAGGAGGGTGTTTGCCTTGAGTTGGGTTGTGGTACTGCACCCATTCTCAAGGCATGCATCAGGATTGGTCGTGTGTGCGGCTCCCTTGACATGGACAATGACATCATTAGCTCTTTTGTGCAGCCATTATTGGCACAGGCCATGCAAGGGCCAAGTATGGAGGCTGGTTCTTCAATGCTTGGTGAAGAGGTGGACTAGTCAGTATTTGATCTCTTCTTTCATGTAGAAGTCACTTAAAGTTTTGGTATGTTGATACAATTTATAGTAGTTCTAATTATTATTTGTTGTATTGATGGACTTACATGAGCTCAATTTGATCATTAGGATAGTAGTTTGTTGCTTGAATCTAGTTTTTAGTACATGCTGAACATATGTGATGAGTAGTGATAGCCATGAAAAGTGTTGATTTCGTGCTTTGTTGTTGTATTGCTAGAAGTGTACTCCCTGTGTACGCGGAAGCAACGGGCAACGAGGAGAATGGCTGAAGATCCATGCTTTGATGTTGGCTCCTTAGAGCCACAACGAAGACGTTGTCTTTTTGTGGACGATGAGTGTGAATCCATGTGAGGTCCATGGAGAGAAGCATTGATGTTGTGGCATTCTCTCTATCAGTGATAGACTTGAACAATTTGTTAATGATCATATGGTGTTTGCTAAAATGATATTTGCAAGAAATTTTTCTCTCTTATTCCTTTGGATTAACCGTCACTGAAACCTCCTTTCATGGTATGCATATATCAAAGACCTAGTCTAGTGGTGCCATGTGTCTAATTTTAGAATGAACCATTTAGAAACATATTTACATATCAAAACATCTTTTAAGAATGAAACATTTAGACACATGTTGATATATTAAAACAAGTCAAGAGATTACATGTCTTGGGTCAACGAGCGATTGATGAGCAAGTCTTTCCATGGGTTGTCTGTCCTAGACAACCAATCTAAAAATCTAAAAAATCGAGAAAATATTTTAGTTGTAATTACTTTAGAAAAATAAAGCAGTGCAGATGGCGAAGGATTTCGCCAAGGTCTTTGATGTCAAAGTCCCGCCGAAGCCAGCACCATCACCTTTCAAAAGGTTTTTAATTCCAGAAGGTGATTCCAACCTTCCACCGCCTAAAAGATATCAAGGTCAACAAGCCCACGATATGGGAAGTTCCAGAATGGAAGAAATGTCCTTTTCCCGAAACCCAATCCCCTGGAATTCAACTTCAAAAGTTCCACCCTTGAACAAAGGAGTGAAATGCTATAACTGTCAAGGATTTGGACATCGCAGTATGGATTGCCCAACTCCTTTTGGATCAAGGTTTTCGAGGCAGGGAGATCAGGGATCAAGATTCCAGACTCCAGCTTCTTCCTTCTAGAGTAATCAGGTTTCTTTCTGCCAAAATCAGGAAAATCCCAGAGGTAGACCCTCTAACCAACCCGCATTTTCAATCCAAAGTAATGTAAGACCTCCATCTCAGAATAGGGGAAGTCAAAGAGAGATGTTCCCGAATCGGCCGTCCACTTCCAAGGGGCAGTAACGCTGGAAGTGACTAAAGAAGAAGAAGAAGATGAAAGAGATCATACTCCACCTAAGAGATGAGGACATCTCGCGTTTTTTAAGTGGGATAGGATGTAAGATTCCTCCCTAGCCCCTCAAGATGTCCCAGTTTCTCCCCCTGTAAAATCAATCCCCTTTTCAGAATAATAGCAGATCTTGTTTCTATCTATTTTGGCCTAGAGAGAGAAAATATTCTAGAGAGAGGTAATTTAGTTTTTAGATATATTTGGATGAAAAAACATCCCTTCTTATTAAAATAAATTCCCCCGAAATAGAAGTTCAAAAAGAAATTCCTGAGGTGCATTAGAAATAAATTATAATGTGCACAAAAGACCTTAGCCTAAGGGTCCAGATTTTCTGAAAATTTTGGATTAAGGTTTCTATGGACCAATAGGATTAATCCAAATGTAGGGAGGAGATAAATTGAATAATAAAAGAAAAATCCCTCCAAAAATGAGTAAATCCTCACATAAGATGAAGAGTGGACTAAGGACCAAAGAAAACAAACTGTCCCCGCCACACCACTTATTTCCTCCATGGAGCTGTGCACAGCGGTCCGCAGAGGCCAGATAGCAGAGGTATATGCTTGTTACCCTCTTTTAAATTCTGTTTCCGTAGATGAAACTGTAGATGATGTTTGCGTAGACAAACAAGGAAAACAAAATAGCCTTGGACGAGACCCACTGTTTGAAAACCCTGTTTGGTATGCATGGGATTCAAACAAGAAAAAATCCAAGGCGAAAGAGACATTAAAGAAAAAGTACATAGATACTTTAATGAATTTGTTCAAAACCTATAAGCAAACCTGCTTATAGATTAAGCAACTCCGAGGCACGGGAGGTGGAAAAGCAATTGACGGAATATTTGAACAAAGGCTTTATTCGGCCTGGTTCAAGTTCATGGGCATCGCCTATTCTTCTGGTAAAGAAGAAAGACGGATCTATGCAGATGTGCGTAGATTATAGGGCTCTTAATAATCAGATAACGATTAAGAACAAGCATCCGATGCCACGCATGGATGAGTTGTTTGATCAACTCTATGGATCGAGATACTTTACAAAAGTAGACCTGAGATCAGGGTATCATCAAGTTAGAATTAAAGCAGAAGATGTTGCGAAGATAGCATTTAGGACCCGTTTTCGGGCATTTTGAGTTTTTGGTTATACCATTTGGGCTAACCAAATGCTCCAGCGACGTTTATGACACTGATGGATAGCATTTTACATCCATATTTGGGAAAATTTATAGTAGTTTTCCTAGATGATATTCTTGTGTACAGTAAGACACAGAAAGAACACATAGAGAATTTGCGTCTAGTGTTCGAGTTATTGCGAGAGCACAAACTATTTGCAAAGAAGAGCAAATGTGAATTTTTTGAAACAGAAATTCACTACCTTGGCCATAATATATCCGTCGATATTCGTCGATGATACGCGGATGGAGCCAGAAAAAGTAGAGGCTATTCTTAAATGGCCAGTGCCGAAGAATCTCGAGGAGCTGTAAATTTTTCTTGGCATGTCGGGGTTCTACCGACAGTATGTGAAGGACTACGCGAAGATCGCAATCCCCTTGAGACTGACCAGTTACGGTCAAAAACTAAAAACATTAGTTAGGGGGAAGCCCAACAGAAGAGCTTTGATAAGCTCAAGGTAGCCGTTAGCAGCTGCACCTGTTTTAACTATTGTTGATCCAAATGAGCCGTTTGTCTTGGAAACAGACGCTAGAGATGAGGCCATTGGGGCCGTACTTATGCAAAGGGGACGCCCAATTGCATTTGAGAGTAAAAAGTTAGATCGTGCATAGCGTAACTACTCTCGGCTTACGAGCGAGAGTTATCAAATTTGATTTTATGCATAAAGGATTTTTTAATAAAAGTGTTATTCCCATTGAAGTCAATTTTTATGCATAAATAGATGCATAAAGAATTTTTATATCAAAATTAGAATTCTCTTAAATTCTATGAGTATTTGATAAATGAATAAGTAAATACTCCAAGAGAGAAATTTCTATCGTTTTATATTCTCACGAATTGTAAAAAGAAAATTGAGAAAATATATCGAGATCGAAATATTCAGATAAATGATTAATTCATTCCTCATTGGAATTCATAACTAATTTAGAAATCAGTTAAGTGAATATTCAAAGAAAGAAATTCAGTAAAATAGTAACTGAATTATCAAACATTTTCGAGAAAGATAGTTCAGAAAAAATCTTATCCGACTCGAACCACTGAAAAAGTGGAGACACTATTTATATGGTCCTCCTTTTGAGGTCCGGACGGACCATGAAAGTCTGAAATGGCTTTCAAGTCAAAGTGAACTGAAGGGTAGAAAAGCTCGGTGTGGGCGGAGATTCTACAGGAGTTTGACCTTCAGATACGTTACCAGAAAGGTAAGTATAACGTGGTGGTAGATGCACTTAGTCGCATGCCACATATTAATGAACTGAGTTTCACATTCTTCAAGAATGATTTCTTGGAGTCACTACGTGGTTTATGTGAGCACGATCTATCTTTTAGAAAGGTCTGACGCGCTGTACGCATACGCACTTTTTCACAGACGCGACCACCTCCCTCGTTTTGGCACGGATTGCTAGTTTCGGAGAGACTGGTCGAAGGTGCAACGGGAAGGGAAGCGAGAGTTAGTCCAGAGAGACTAGCCGTGTCTTCTGGGTATAGTTTGGTGCCGGAGAGCTCTGACGTAGGACCTTCATCTCCGACTGCCACGGCTTCAAAGGGGAGTGATAAACTTCATTGGGGGGAGAAATATGCTAATTACTCCATTGACGACGGGTACTTACTCTACAAGGGTAGAGTATGTGTACCAACTATTGATGACTTTCTGGCCCATATTCTTAAAGAAAGTCATGATAGTCCAAGTGCGGGTCATCCCAGGATTCAGAAGACCTATGCACTAGTAAAGAGACCTATGCACTAGTAAAAAGATAGTTTTATTGGCCTAGTTTGTTTAAGGACGTCCAGACTTATATGCTGAAATGCAATAAGTTCCAGGTCAATAAACACGAACGTATTAAGGTTGGAGGACTACTCCTGGAGATTCCTCAGGGGAAATGGGAAAGCATTTCCATGGATTTCATTACCGGTTTACCCAAAACGAGTCGAGGCAATGACTCGGTGTGGGTGGTAGTGGACAGGTTAACTAAAATGGTAAAGTTTATCATCACGAAGAAAACTGTTAAAATGCTAGAGTTGGCAAAACTCTTTATTGAACATCTCTACAAGGTATATGGCCTGCTAGCAGATATAGTGTCGGATAGAGATAGAAAGTTTAACAGTCATTTTTGGAGGGAAGTCTTCAAAAAGTTGGATACTACTCTGAGTATGAGTACGGTAGATCATCCGGAGTCTGATGGTCAAACTGAAAGAGTTAACCAAATTCTAGAGGATACGTTGCGTTCTTATGTTAGTAAGAAGCAATCTAATTGGGAAGAGTACTTGCCCTTATTGGAGTTTGCCTATAACAGCTCCAAACACTCAGCGGCGGCGGCGACGATTGGATTTACACCATTCATGTTAATGTATGGATTCCAACCGAGATCTCCGATGGTTGTAGGCCTAGAAAAGGAGAAGATTCAATCTGTCAAGGATTTCCTTGAAGATATGAATGATATGCTCAGAGCCGCACGTGAGAGCATTCGTGGCGCTCAGGATCGCGCTTAAAAACTTATGCGGATAAAGGACGTAGAAAGGTGACCTTTGCAGAAGGTGACTTTGTATTCCTCAAGGTTCCTGCGTAGTCAGAAACCATGAAAACAGGAAAGTGTGATAAACTTTCTCCGAGATATTGTGGTCCTTTTAAAATCCTTAAGAAGATTGGGGATGTAGTATATAAACTTGAGTTACCGGAGTGTGCGCTTTTGCCGCACAGGTCGTAGCTGGGGACTTACCGAACACCGTATGCGAGCCACGAATGGCTGCAAGCATACAACCAGGAAGGCAAGCTCAAAACAGAATGCAAAAGGTGTGTCACTCACCGCTTAACTGCCGCCTTGAAGGATTCCCGCGTCGCAGCCGTGAAGGAGGAGCCGCCGTCGCCGCTCTACCGCCTCTCCGCCGCCTCGCCGTGCCGCTACACAGTGCGCTCGATCGCTCTCACTCTCTCTCTCTCTCTCTCACACGCGCAGGAGAAGGAAAACAAGGAGATAAGGCAAGAGCACTCTTCTATTCACAACACATGAGAATGAGGATTTTAGGGTTACATTTGACTCATATAGGTGACTTGGCCGTTCACACTTGGGCGCCCATACATGGCCGGCCGACCCTAACCCTTATCCTACTGATATCCAAGGTGCGCCTCTCATCGGCGATCACCCAATCCCTTCATCCTTAACATATGGTGCCGACAAGCCCGGCCCATGACTCAGAATATTTAAATTAATGACGTAAAACATAATACGTCTCAATGTCCGCCATGGGTTAACATGCCCCCCTTCCTGATGTAGATTCCGTCCTCGGAAGCTATGGTATGGTAAGCTCGAGAGGGTTGTTGTTGTTGACCGTCTGCAAAACAGGGAAGTAGAGTGAAAGTATGCTGGAATTCAAAAGATATACAGTGTATAAATTCAAGCATGTTAGACCACAATGGATGTTGTTATGAGAACTTAGTTTAAGGGTCACATGAATGAGCTAGTGTAGCAAATTAACAGGAGTTTAAAATTATTGAAAGTAAATCAAGAGTAAGCAAGGTGTCAAAGGTTAATCAAGGTTTATAACTAGCCTAAGTCAAGGTAAATAACCAAGCTTAATAAATAAACAGATGACCACACTGTGTCTACTCTAAGAACAAGTTAATACCACGAGTCTAGGGACACAAGAAACATTAGAGTCACAGGAGTTTTTTGCCTTTTTTTTAAAAAAAAAATGCACGTGACAATTTTTACACAATGGCGACCTTCCTAAGGCAAAACTAACATCGATCCTGGTACCATGTTTAACACAAGGCATTATCCAGGAATCTATTAGCTCACTTTAGGCAAGGCTACCCCCTACCAACCAAGGCATCAGTTTGGAGTAGAATACTCCTCGCCTACCAAGTATCAATAAGGCGATAGGCCAACATTAAAGCACATTAAGACTTGTATTGCCATTTATTGTAGGCTTTTTTTTTTAAATATTTCTTTTGATCCTCGCTCCTGAACTATAATTTGTCTTGCATCCTTTCGACAAAGGGGTAATAGCTATGTCCTAGAGGTCAACACACACATGGCCAGGTGTCAAACATTAAAATGGTTTTACCCTAGACCTAAGACAATCGTATTCCAAGGTTAACTAAAGACGTCATGCTGCCTAGGAATATTTCCAATAAAGTTAAGCTCATTAATGATTTACACTAGCATGCAAGCAACTTCAAAAACTAAGTAGTACATTGACAATTTCCATGTGGTCATGCATTATAGTTTATGCAATTGATTGAACAGTAAAAACGAAAGAGAGTGGGTATGGAAGAATTACACCTGTAATTGGAGATCTCCTTGATTTGATGAGACAGCTTGCAATTTGATGTAGATATATTTTGATGAACGTTGCGGCAGTCTCTGGACTTGGAAGCGAACCCACCTCAAAGTTTTTAACCTGTACAATCAACTAACAAGCACTACACCTCGAGAGGCACATCAGTGTGACAATTTCAAGAGTCGTTTAAGGAATCTAAACTAGAAAAAACTTGAAAACACTAACCTACCTACCAGTCACCACACTACTACTGAGGATACGGTAAGAGGATGTTGTAGAGTCCTGGCTCTAGTCCTAAGGCTAAGCCTCTATCCGCATCATCCAAATAAATAAAATCAACCTCAGTAGTGCCATGAGTTTCATCCGTCCATTCATCATTGTCAGATATTTCCTTTTCATTTTCCCATCCACATAGACTCATCAAGAATATAACCATGCGAGGATAGTCATCTTGTGGAAAAGGAAAGCATTGGGCTATCGGGGATATGTCCTCTACGGAGTAGGGGTCAGTCATGGTCAATAGGCGAATTAGCCATTCTAATTCCTCAACATTTTCCTCTCTGGCTAGTACATCTATATGATCCCATTCAGTTTCAATTACAGGATAGCACATGTGGAATATCTGAGAAAGGTACAGATGATACCTCTCATGAAAGGTAGGAGTGGATGAAGTGTATGATGATCGGGCGTCTGCCATATCTGCAAACACAGATATAGCATCAGTAGGTTTATGACAGGTCAATCTAGTTTTTGATTGTATACGGATATTTCTCTTGTTTTTGTGCTCATGCTCTTTTTACTATTTTTTGTTTTTCTTTCTTTGTTTTTTTTTTAAATGTGTGAAGCTATATATATACATCCCCTTGAATTTGGCAATTACATGGTCAGGGGAGAAGGTTAAGGAGGAAGCATTAGAATGTCGAGCGTGAGTACATGCTCCCCCTTTCCTTGGGTAGATCATATTATTTGCAATGATGTTGCAGCCTCTTGGAACCAATTTGTCCAGCGGGTCATAGGTTGTGATGTGGGCAGATAGCTTTTTATGACCCTTGTGGCCACATCCAATTGCAGAGATGGTAGTGTACGCTCCCATTGACGAATGGAGGAAATGGTTTCCGATGATACTATTACAAGGGGAGACGTAGACTCATCGGTTTTTTGTTGGGTGTTGTCAAGAGTAGGTGTAGAGCATGTAGAAACTTCTATATGAGTGTGTGCCTGGCATGAGGAGCTAGAAGCTTCATGTGGCTCCCCCCTTCCTGAGCTAGGTGGTAATGATCGATATCGTTTGGGAATCCAAACTAACTCTGGAAGAAGTGGTGTGGAGCACTCTGTTACCTTTCCCTTACCACGATCTTGAATTATCGTTGGAGTGGCAACAATTGGTTTGCAAGGTTTTACAGGTGATGTAGGGGGATTCAGCTTATGTTTAGGGACCCAAATCTGGTCATTTCCCTCGTAGTACCCTTGGGCAACTAATAATTTTTTAGGGATCCATCGTGATGTTACATTGCCCTTTCTCGGGTGGGTGGCTGCTTTCCTTTTACGAGGCTTCTTGGTGGTGGCTGAACGAGACTGAGCAGGGGAAGTAGCTATTAGCGAAGCTTTGGGGACCCATTTGTATGTACTCTTTGGCATAGTAAGCAAAGCTTTAGGGACCACCTTGCCTGTTTCCACTCTTGGCGTTGAAGCGTTAGAGGGGTGGCCAACAATCGAAGATGGTTTTGCCACTGGACTTTGTGATTTTTCATTATCTAATATTTGAGTGGATGACTTAGGTGCGGGATTTTGAGCGGTCAGACCTAGTGTTGGTTCTTGCGTTGTGACTTGTCTGGTTGCCCAATCGATATTGCACTTGGTGGCCATCATCCATTTGCGCCCTAAGATTACAGTCCCTTCCATGGTGCCAGCAGGCATAACCAAAAAGCTTTGAATTATGGTTCCCTTGTCATAAGCAACCGGAGTGTGCAGAATTCCTGAGACAGGGGTTTTCTTCTTGTTGATTCCTTGAACTTGGATAGAACTCTTGGATAGAGGTGGTTTTCCCAGTTGACACCACACACCATATGATAGCAAATTGTGTTGAGCTCCTGTATCCAATAATGCATTATACAACACCTCCCCGTAAGGACTCCGTAACTCAATTGGGTATCTTAGAGGTGGGTCAGATTCCAGTGCATCCTCCTCTGCTTCCTCGAAAAATACTTGCGTAATTCCCAAGTTGGCTTCTCGTTGTCTCCTAGCACGCTGTTGACGTTCTTTAGCTTCGACTCTCGCTTGTATCTTTTTAAGCTCAGCTTGTTCTTTAGCTGCCTTCTTTTGATGTATTGCATGTAACTCCTCCTGGCTCAGGGGGTCATAGTATCGTTTGAATTTACTCCCATTAAGGAATCCAATGGTTTCAACTCCGTCGAGAGTCTCCACTCTGATGGTACCTTGCGGGGTAATTTCACATACTCTATATGGTCCCTTACCAGCATATTTGAGCTTCTTCTTTTCATTTCGCACTCCATACATCAGGACTTTATCCCCAACCTTGATGTCCTTGTCCTTTAGATGGCGATCAAACCATTTTTTCCTTCTATCCTTCTCCACAAGGGCATTGTATACAGCCAATTGTCTTTCTTCGTTTAGCCTCTCAAGGATATATAGACGCTCTACTAAGGGATTACCATCCCATCCCTCTTGAGTAGCAACACGAAGACTAGGAATGACAAATTCCCACGGCATGACTGCTTCTTGGCCATATACCATTTTGAATGGTGTACAATTAATAGCCACTTTGTACGCAGTACGATAGGCCCATAAAGCTGTCGTAAGCTTTAGATCCCAATCCGTGCGATGAGCTTCAACTGTCTTTGTCAAAACAGAGATTAATGTCTTGTTTGTACTCTCGGCTTGGCCATTCGCTTGCGGATAATAAGGAGTAGATTTATGATGGGATATCATGAAATTTGTTGTGAGCTCCTTAATCACTTCATTTATAAAATGTGTACCATTGTCGCTCACAAGTTCAAAAGGACAACCGAAGCGTGTGATTATATTTTCAAAGAGGAACTTGGCTGTTGTCCTCGCATATGCCTTACGTGTCGCTTTCGCTTCAGCCCATTTGGTCATATAGTCAGTGGCCACAATAATATAGCGAGATTGTGTGTTTCGGGCCGCTGGGCTAATTGGACCTACAAAGTCTAAACCCCACTTTTCAAATGGTTGGTTTACTTTGATTGGATGTAGGGGCATCTGATCTTTCCTCTGGGGTTTCTTATATCGTTGGCATTCATCGCAACCCTTCACAAAGAGTGATGCGTCTTGGAACATAGTGGGCCACCAATACCCTGATTGTAAGATCTTTCGCGCAGTTAAGTCTCCTGAGAAGTGACCACCAGCTACGCCCATATGTGCCTCTTGTAAAATGTATAGATACTCATCCTCTCGGGCACAACGCCTAAGAACGTCATCCTTTCCTCTTTTATAAAGAGTCCCAGCTATCACGCAATAGGGTTCACATTCTTTGATTAGCTTTCGAGCTAGATCTTTGCGAAGCTCCTTGGGTGAAAAGCCATTAACCAAAAAGTTAACAATCTTCTCACTCCATTCAGGCATTGTCTCCACCATGAACAGGGAAGTGTCTGGTAAGTCATCATCAACCCCCGTAGGAGCCTCACCATTAGGTATTCGAGACAAATGATCAGCCATAACATGTTTTTTGCCAGGTCTCACAACAACAGTGAAATCAAACTCAAGAAGAATCAATAGCCATCGTGTGATTCTTCCTGTGGAGCATGGTTTGTTTACCAGATACAACAATGCTTGATGATCCACATAGAAAACAAACTTGGTGGCAAGGAGGTAATAACGAAATTTCCTTACTGCATATATCATTGCCAACCCTTCTCGCTCCGTAGTGGTGTAGTTCATCTCAGCATCGTTCAACTGGCGACTGGCAAAGCTAATGGGGTAGTCTAGCTTGTGTTCTCCAGGTTGAGTTAAAACACACCCAATAGCAAAGTTTGATGCATCAATATGCACATGGAAGAGTAAATCCCAGTTAGGCATTCTCAAGATTGGAGCACTCGCCAAGGCCTTCTTTAATAGCTCATAGGCACGGTCACATTCTTCGGTCCAAATAAACTCGATGAGAAGCTTATACAATGGTCGAGCTATCTCGGCGAAGAATAGAATAAACCTTCGATAATAACCAACGTGGCCCATAAAGCGTTGGACTCCCTTGTAGTTGGTGGGTGGTGGCAATTCCAGAATGACCTTGATTTTACTCTCGTCAGTGGAAATCCCATTTTTGGACACTATATGCCCTAAGATAACTCCGTGTTTAACCCAGAATTGGCATTTGAAAGGATTCAAGGAGATGCGATATAATCTACACCTTTCAAATATTTTTCGTAAACACATCAAGTGCTCGTCCCACGAGGAATGAACACAAAGATCATCTAAGAAAGCTTCACAGAAGTCCCTTAGATATTCCTTAAAGGCCGTGTTTATCAATCGTTGGAATGTTGCAGGTGCATTGGTCAAGCCAAAAGCCATGACGCGAAAGGCAAACACTCCAAACTCCGTGATAAATGCTGTTTTAGCTTGGTCCTCGACTGCAATTGTGATCTGATTGTAACCCGAGTACCCATCTAAAAAGCTATATGCCTCCTTGCCTGCCACTCTTTCAAGCACATGTTCAGAATATGGCAAGGGGTAATGATCCCTTCTGGTGGCTGCATTAACCTTTTTGAGATCAACGCACACTCTGAGTTTCCCATTCTTCTTTGGCACGATGACTATCGGAGAAACCCATTCTGAGTGCTCAATTGGGTATATGAATCCACATTTTACCAGCTTTTCAATTTCCTCTTGTACAATCTTTGCATACTTAGGATTCATTGGGTAGGGACGTTGCTGGACTGGTTTAGCAGTGCTAATCATTGGAATCGTGTGTTGCACCACCGAGGGTGGAACACCCTTCATATCATGATATGTCCAAGCAAATATGTCCTTGAATTCTTTAAGAAGCTTCGTAAGTGCAGCTTCTTCCGCCTTGGTGAGGTCTTGAGCAATATAAACCGGTTTAGACTCCTCACCCGGATCTGCTAAGTCTATCTCCTTAACTACCGCAGGGCCATCGTAGACACCGCTACTCCCATTGGTAGGCGTTCGTTGGGCTTTTGTGTAGACTACTTTACGTTCCCCTGTGGTGAAAGATTTGAAATGCTCGGGTGCGGGGTGTAAGTCTACTGGTTCTTGTTGTGCCAAGCTTTTTTCTTTTAGTTCCGCCTCCTTTTGTTGTTGAGCCAACTCTTGGTTTTGCCGCCTTCTTGCAGTACGACTTAGTTTCGGCTTCTCTTCGATTTCTAATTGGGCGACGTCATGAGGTTGCGGAATACACCACATGACACTTTGGAGGTATTGTCCCCAATTATCCGCTATCTTCCGATGAGCATCAATGGCTCCTACATAACTAAGCCATTCTGCAGTAGATCTTTCCTTGTTTATTGCAGTGCGTACATTAGCTCGATAGCGTTGGCGCTTATGTCTCGTTTTCTTCTTACCAAGTTTTTGATTTTTGTTTCTATCAGATTCGGACTCACTTGGTCGATCTTCACTTTCGGATAAACTGCAGGAGGCCACTGTCCTAGGCCTTGAGCACCTTGCTTCCACATTTGGGTGAATATTTGATTCATTTTCCCCATCAGGCTCAGGGTCAGTTTCTTTTTGAGATTCATACTCAGATTTGCATTGGTCAGAGTCTTTGCTACTTTCAGTGTCGGTGGAGTTTGCCACGTTCTCGCCATTAGGTGTCAAGTGCATAACACCTATCATGTTTATTGGCACTAACGGTGGCATATCTTGCCCGTCAGGTGTTACCCAGCTTGTGCCTCTATTTCCCCATGTGTCTATGGTTGCCGCTAAGTGTACCCAATCCACGTTATCCGACTCAGTCATACCCGGTAGGACATCCATATAAGGAGAATCCTTCCCATCATCAGTCTCTTTTTTGCATGTATAGCAATACCTTAATGGGGCAGAGTGAACAGTGGTATCCGATCGATTATCGATGATAACCTTGCTTCCTAAAGGATGCGCGCGACCATTCTCAAGATCAACTCGAATGACAGAGTCCTGGAATTGTAGGTAGACATGGTTTTTCGACCAGTCATGCACCATTTGTGCTTCCCTCATGAAAGGACGTCCTAAGATCATTTGATATGACATAGGATGCTTGGAGAAATCCATTACAATGAAGGTATGTTTTACCTTGTATCCCAGGACCTTGATCTTAAGGTCCCTTAACATTCCAATAGGTTTAGTTATGGTTCCGTTTGCCATCTTAACCACTATGTTTGTGACTTCAAGGTGAGGCCTTCCCATAGATTCCCAACAGTTTTTAGTCACAATGCTCACTCCAGCACCACCATCAAGGATTCCCTTTAGAGTTAATCCCTTGGTAGTAATGGGGAGGGTGGCATTAGATTCGTCCCCTTCAAAGTACTGTCCCAACTTGTTAACAGGTATTTCCACGACCGAGTTTTCATCTAGGTTGGGTTGTAGATCCCAATGTTCTCCTTCATCTTGAAGCGTGTCGGGTCTATCCATATTTGCAAATTGTGGTAGCCCCGCCTTTAGTTCTCCATTGAGAAATGCCCGAAGAGCTAAGAATAGCTCAGGATCTCCGTATAATTTAGATATGATCGTGGTTCTGATTTCAGAGGACATGAAATCCATTAGCTTAGACACATTCAATGGTACTTTTCGAGACATCGCCCCTTGACTAGGGACTGGTGAAGATGGAATCACTTCCTCTTCGATGGGGTCAGGCATTCCCTCACTAAACATTCTTTCTAGTAAGAAGGGTGTTTGCCCACTTCCGGATGTCCTATCCTCACTTTCTTCCCGAATGATACTCGGTATAGCTAACGGTTTATGGTTCCGATGAGGCTGAACTTGCGTAGGAAACACTGTGTCTGGAATTTTGATTTTTCTCGAGTTTGGCTCCAGTTCTCGTTGTGTTTCTTCCACCAAACCCCTTAAGTGTTGTACTTGTTCAATCTCCTCAACTGGGTTTGGGTAAGTTCCAATCTTTTTCTTGAGGGTTTTTGGCCCACGTGGCTTGTCTTGGGGAGTCTCAGTCAGTTTGGGTGGTCGAGAGGGCATTAACTGACTTGGTTGTGGGGCCGAGGAAGTTTCCTTTTGTTTTCCCTTATTTAGGTACTCGCTTGATTCTCCTTCATTGAGCTCCCGAGTGGGTTCCTCCCTTAAGGTAGTGGCTTTGGTCCCCATGGTTTCTATTGAATCAGAATCATCTTCAGGATCATTCATATACACGGGGTCGTCTCCTGTCCCTATGTTAGTCTTTGAACTAGGCTTGGAGCTCGTGGCATTAAGCGATCTCTTTCGTCGTGTTTTCTTTTTCTTTGCCTGAGCGATTGATGCAGTATCCCTCTCTTCAAGAATGTAGTTTTGATTTTGAAGCATTGATCGTGTAACTACATTCGCGGGTACAACAGGTGTGGTTCCTCGTGCTTGGTTGGTGACCTCAACCAAATTCAATGGCGTAATCTTGGGCGCATTAGGATTATGTGGACATTGAGCGATCAAATGATCTATGCCACAACGATTACATGTAAGTACCGGCATTCCCGATGTGCTCGCTTGATTTGGTTGCATCTGAGTAGAGATCTTCTGTAGCCTATTAGGGCACTCTGCTACACGATGTGGTCCACCACACTCGTAGCATTGAAGAGGTGGTCTCCTTGCCATGTTATTAAGGTTTTGCCCTCTAGTGGCGAGAGCAGCCGCTTGATATACAGGCTTGACTTGTCCGAAATGATCCTCCATGTAGTACTGGGGAATCATTTCAAACGTATCAATCCCGTATGAAGCAGTAGGGTCTATCTCCTCTTCATAATCCCCACATGCACTATGTGACTCACAACCCATCTGGTTTATCGGGGTAATCCTTGGATGTGGAGGTTGTGGTCCTAGCACTGGCGATGGTAACGGCACAGGCTGGACTACATTCGGATTCCTTGGAACTATGTGCTGTGACGGTTGCTCGATAGGTTGTGCAGGCATTAGCGCGGGTACTTGAGGTGTGTTTGACCAAGCTAGTGGTGCCTGGTTTGCCAACATTCGCTTAAGTGTTAGGCAATCTTTAGATTGATGGCCATACTTACCACATGCATTGCAATTCCCATTGAATTTGACTCTGAATGTGGGACATTCACTCGTGCTATGTGGTCCTAAGCACACCGAACACCATTGTTGCTCTCTCCTTGGGTACATATGGCTATTCTGAGGAGCTCGATTACCCCTAAAGTATTCTTGGAGAGCCTTAGTAAGGTCGGTCACAGACATTTCAGATATCTTGGGCTCCTTTGCAATAGGTTTTACCGTCATTGGCTCGTGCCCAGATACTTGCGAACTAACGGATTTTGTCTCCGAAGACATCTTTTTACCTGCAATCATCAAGTTGTCTTCTAACTGGATTGCATTGGCAGTGACTGCTTCCCACGTTGTAAGACCTCTAATGACTAGGCCATTGTAAATGTCCTCGTGGCGCAATCCTCGGATGAATCTATCGAGGAGTTGGTTGTTATTGAAGCGTTCATCAGGAGTGCAGCGAGAATTTAGATGCTTCAATCGGCTTATAAAGTCTCTCACTGACTCCCCTTCCTCGCGTTCGGCTTTTTGAAGTTGAGATGCTACCCCCCAAAGCACACCCTCACGTATGTATTCCTTCAAGAACAGTCTCTTGAGAGTGGGGTAGTGAGTGCGCTCTTCAACCCTTAAGGTTCGATACCAATCTCCAGCCTTCCCACTCAAGGTTAAGCCTAAGGCTTTACACTTATGCAGCTCATTGTGCTCTTCCAAGGAATCACACACGTGTTCAAAGACTTCAATGTGCTTCCTAACATCCTCGTTACCACTGAAGTTTTGAGTGAGCTTAGCCACTTGTACTGCCTTGCTTCTAGGTTCTCTCTCAGGCATACCCCGCATGTTTTCCGCAATAGATCGTCCGATCGTCTGAGCAAATGCTGCGAGATCACCTAGGTGAGCAGGCATAGTTGGTGGAGGCACTTCTGGGATAGCCTGGCTGATAGGAGTTGGCGTTGGTCTGAGTAGGTTGGCAAATGACGTAGGATATGATATGTGGCTAGGCCTAGCTCCTCTTGGATAAGGGTGGTGATAAGGCGATCGTGGAGCATACGCCATTGGCATACTAAGAGGCGTAGGATCTACCTGAGCATGAGTAGCGATAGGTACATAGGGTCGATAGGCACTGGCACGCACTGTTGTAGGTACTGTTCCACTAGGTAGCGGTGTCGTACTAACTACAGCGGTAACAGGTGCACTTTCAGCTATGCTCATCATTGTGGTAGGCATTGCGGATTCCCTAATGGAAAGTTGAGCCAAGGTTGGAAAGCTAAAGTTACTACTCGTGGGCTCAACCTGCATTGAGGCTCCAGGCGAAACAACATATGAAGGGTCTATGGGACTCACCGAGGGAGTCTCCAATTGTGATAGGGTTGGTTGTTTGGCCTTGCCCGTATCCAAAAACCTCATAGGGCCAGTGGAAACTAAGTTCACTCCCCTATTTTGCCTCTCAATTTGGATAATTCTATGAATCACCTCACATATCATGTGTTGTTGCTCCTCTAGATTAGTGGCGCTAGATGTAGATCGTAGGACTTCTAACCAACCTACATGGTATGTGTAACCTGTGTATAGGTCAGTTAGAGTCTCTGTGTGTAGATCATATTCCCAATTTTCATTGAGAAATATCCCATCTAGACTTGGTGTGCCAAACGGCTCTCTTGAAGTGGACGCAATGTCACTTCTTATGGGTTGGCTTCTAGGGACCTCTACTTTAGGAAGAGCATCGGAAGTTGGTAGCTCAGTAGGGCCCTCATTAAACGAAGTAGGTAGAATATCCACATGGACACTCTTTGGGAGGGTAGGGTCCACATAAGATGTGAATGGCGAATCTACTACCCCTCCTTCTTCATTTACTTCGCTTGCCGCATGTTCAGAGCGTGTAGCTCTACTAAAGGTCTCTATTAGACGACTAAACATGCTAGATCCGGGTTGTGGGGCCCACACTGGCATGTTTTGGCTTGTCTCCTCAGGGTTCTTGGTAGGGTGCCCTTCCATGGCTTCTGAGTCAGAGGATGAGTCACTATCCACTATTCGTGGATCTTGGGTTGCACTCCCTTGGGTTCCAGCTGAAGGCCAAGATGCCAACGTGGAGGGATGGTGTGAGCCTGCGTAGACTGAAACGCTTTCTAGTGGTTCCGGCTCTAGTACCCGACCAGAACGTAGATGCATGTGATGTGGGTACCCTACGTGCGTTGGTAACTACCCTTGAAACTCACACAAGTGGTTTCTTAGGTGTTTCGCACCCCGTTTTTACTTGTTTTTGTGTTGTTTTTAACCCGTTTTTGACCCCCTTACTTACGGTCGAACTTGGACTAGGGCGTATGATAGCTCAAAACGAGCGTATCGTTCAAAGGATCCTAGTGTGCTTTACAGCACCGCGTTCGCCTATCTAGAGCTCCTGTAGTCCTCAAAACAGTCCGTTTCCCTTGGGGGGAAAGGGCAAAAGCCTATTTGCTTGTGGAGGAAAGGGTGAGGGCTTTATCCCACATACTCACTTTACTCCTTGGGGAGTGGGCTACATATAGGGCACAACTTCCCATAAGCTCTCACTTGAGAGAAAGCTATGGAGGCTCACTCTCCTATATATATATATCAAAAGACCGAGACCGAGACAGGGGGCCGGGGTCGGGGTCAATTGGGGGTTTTTTCTTTTCAAATTTTTTTTCCAATTGAAAAATCTTTCCTCCACATGTTTGGTTTCTTCTTTAGAAATAAAATTTAATTTTTGATTTTTAATTTTTTTTTAATTTTTGTTTTCTGTTTTTTTTTTTTGAGATAGGTTTTCTAGGGTTCCTTTACGGTTCAGCCTTTAGCCTTGGCCGCCACGCGGTTCAGACGCAGCACAGGTCTCTGGGGATTCAGAAATCCCTCTCACACGCAGAAAACCAGATAACAGAATGTACGCCCACACGCGGAGCGGGAAAAAAGCAGAAATGCAGAAGACAAATTACAGAAACAGATTGCAGATCACAAAAACACCTTAACAACAAACACACAGTCGCTTTCCTGCAGTGTAGATTAAACTTCACGCAGCAGCCGAGCTGCAAACTGGAGCTTGGTGCAGGGCAACTCCCCGGCAGCGGCGCCAAAAATGTGCGCTTTTGCCGCACAGGTCGTAGCTGGGGACTTACCGAACACCGTATGCGAGCCACGAATGGCTGCAAGCATACAACCAGGAAGGCAAGCTCAAAACAGAATGCAAAAGGTGTGTCACTCACCGCTTAACTGCCGCCTTGAAGGATTCCCGCGTCGCAGCCGTGAAGGAGGAGCCGCCGTCGCCGCTCTACCGCCTCTCCGCCGCCTCGCCGTGCCGCTACACAGTGCGCTCGATCGCTCTCACTCTCTCTCTCTCTCTCACACGCGCAGGAGAAGGAAAACAAGGAGATAAGGCAAGAGCACTCTTCTATTCACAACACATGAGAATGAGGATTTTAGGGTTACATTTGACTCATATAGGTGACTTGGCCGTTCACACTTGGGCGCCCATACATGGCCGGCCGACCCTAACCCTTATCCTACTGATATCCAAGGTGCGCCTCTCATCGGCGATCACCCAATCCCTTCATCCTTAACATATGGTGCCGACAAGCCCGGCCCATGACTCAGAATATTTAAATTAATGACGTAAAACATAATACGTCTCAATGTCCGCCATGGGTTAACACGGAGAGTTCTCAAGTCTATCCTGTCTTCCATGTAAGTAAACTGAAGAAATCACTTCACGGGTTAGAGAACGCAGTTTCTCCAGAGATTTTGGTGGACTTGATAGAGCCACCAAAGATACCACATGAAGATTTTAAAAAAGTTAAATGTGGTGTGACTAAGAAGGATCATTACCCTATCCCTTTCAGTGATCAAATTCTTGATGAAGTTGTAGGCAACGAATGGTAGATGGGTATAGTGTGGGTAATAATAAATTACGTATTGCAGACTACACCATGTGGTACTATTGCCTATTAGAGAGTCTCTCACAACAACTGCTCAGAGGACATATGAGAATAGAGGGGAGATGCGTGTTGGAATCAGCAGAAAAGATTTATGTAGACACCCTATATTCATGTATGACCATGCACTATTATGTGCACACTATTTGTATACAAACACTCTTCATGTGAGAACACCCTCTTGTATCAAAAGTCCTAAATTGGGCAAAAAAAGCATTGTAACTGGCTTTTGCCAAATTTATCTTAATAAAAACTATAAATACCCACTGAGGGGACCATTCATGGCACTTAGTTGTGGGGCCAATTGAGCCAATGCTTCTCTCTCTCTCCCTCTCCCTACGTGTTGGGGCTTTCATGGTATTCATGGTATGTATGTTTCCATGCTTTATGTGGCTTTATATGTCTCATCTTGCTTTTGTTTGTAACAATGTGTGCATGTAAAAGGAGTGAGGTAGATAAAGACAAGTGTCCATTTTGACTAAAATAGAAGATCACTATTGGATCACCTTCTATATTCAACCACAAAAGTGCAAGGTTTGGACCTTGGGAAATGTAAGGTTTGTGCCTTTGTACCTTACATATCATTCACGAATTAATAAATTGGTTTTAAAAAAATGGTTCGGAGGCCATGTTCATCACATAACATTACTTTAAAATGTAAAATCCTACCTCTTGCGCCAACACCGATCTTGCTGTCGACCATCGGCCCTTTGCTAGGGGCTCAGAGCTCTACATAGTGGGCAGAGAGAGCAAGAGTGAGAAGAAGAAGAAGAAGAAGACACCCTTTTTAACGTTGTAGGAACAATCCCGAGAGACAAAATACGATCTATCCGATGGGAGTGAGATTCAAACACAAGACGTGTTGAATAACAACTCCGAGAGAGAGAGAGAGAGAGAGAGAGAGAGAGAGAGAGAGAGAGAGAGAGAGAGAGAGAGAGAGATGTCCCACTTGAACCCTTCAGACATAAAGAAACCCAAGCCTTTGCATGTACACCTTCGAGCATCACCCCTACCTTTTGTCTCTCCCTCCTTTTCCACTGTATAACTAAGAGAGGGAGAGATTGCAAGAAAATAGAGAATCCGTCTGGAGCGAATATGGGTCCCAAATTCTTTTTTACTATTAATTAATTAGTGAGAGGGTGAGAGGGGACTTGAATCTTAGTATAAAACCTAAGGTAGGTATTGATATTTTATAAGGGGACTTGAATCTTAGTATACAACCTAAGGTAGGTATTGAATCTTAGTATACAACCTAAGGTAGGGTGAGAGGGGACTTGAATCTTAGTATACAACCTAAGGTATTGATATTTTATAAGGTTTAATCGTAAGTGACGGGCGTCTAAAGGCGGTCATTATTTCTCTGGACCATTCTGGAGGAGGCTATAAAAGCCTACTGGGTCTCATTTCCAGCCTGGGCACTAAGCCCCGTCCGCGCACAAGAGGGCGATGGTAGAGCGATCAGACAGAGGCGATTACACTTTGAGAGAGCGATTACGAGATCAATCAATTTTTTTATTTTTATTTTGCTACACCTGATAGTATCCGAGAGATTAATCAATCCTTTTTTTTATACGCCCGATTTTTGAGAGAGTAAGCAAGTGCCTATGGGCCTGATTTTTGAGAGAGCAAGCAAATGCCTACGCGTCGTCTGAGTGAGTGAGAGAGAGAAGACGATTAATTAATCAAGTGTTTTTTTTAAAATACTCCTCAGTGAATACTTGCTAAGGTTTGAACCTTTCGAATCTAAGTAATGCATTAATTAATTAGTCATGTTAGGGGCTAATTAATTAATTAGAGGGGCTGCGAAGAAACCACCCCCGATGGCGCACGTACCAAGCCCTTGTGGGAGGAACACGTCCGGGATCGCTCTCAGTGGCTGGACGACCAAAGGTGCCATTTCATTTCTGCACTTTCTCTCTCAATTAACCGGAGCTCGCCTCGCCCGCTCACGACAGCGAGATTTGGCAGAGGGCACAAAAGATGCGTATGCTCAAAGAGCCTTGTGCGATCAAGGCTCAAGAAAAAGTGAACCAGAACAACGACAACAACCTCAGTGGTGGTGGTATTGTTTGGGAGATGCCTAGCTCAGATGCGGCACTGCCTTCTTTGGAAGAAGGATGCCGCAGTCCCTTCAGCCGTCGGTTGAGGACTTTGCTTGCATCTTGCGCAAGTGCAGAAAGGAGAGGAACCTAGCCCATGCTCTCCGCTTGCATGCCTACACGTGCCGTAATGGGCTGGACTCCCATACATCACTGGGGAACTCCCTCGTATCGCTGTTGGTGGAAGTTGGAAGCATGTGCTATGCCCAGCAGGTTTTTGACAGGCTGGTGCATCGTGATGAGAGTTCATGGAATTCTCTCATCATTGGTTATGTAAAACATGGGGAATCACAACATGCACTCACCCTGTACGAGATAATGCAGGAGGATGGTTCTTTACATCCTTGCGGGTACACTTTTGTGGCCTTATTGAAGGCTTGCACTACACTTAAGGATATGGAAAGAGGACTCCTACTTCATGCTGATATTGCCAGAAAGGGTTTACTGCAAGGAGATGTTTTCATTGGCAGCACCATGGTCGATATGTATGCTAAATGTGGCTCCCTTGCAAAAGCACAGGATGTGTTTGACATTCTCCCAGTTCGAAACATAGTCTCATGGAATGCACTAATTGCAGGGTATGTGGAACATGGGTATTGTGAAGAAGCACTTCAATTTCATGAACACATGCAACAGGATGGCATTACTTCGGATGCTATCACACTTGTTTGCATCTTGAAGGCTTGTGGCAGCATAGGAGCCATAGTCAAAGGACGCAAAATATATGCTGAGGTTGCAAGAAAAGGGTTGCTCGAGGGAAATGTTTTTGTTGCGAGTGCCTTGGTTGGTATGTATGCTAAATGTGGCTCCCTTGCAGAAGCACAGGAAGTGTTTAACAAGCTTGCAGTTCGAAATGTAGTCTCATGGACTGCACTAATTGCAGGATATGCAGACCATGGGCATGGCAAGGAAGCACTTGATTGTCACAAACAGATGCAACATGAGGGCATCTCTCCCCACGCTGCCACTCTTGTTTGCAGCTTGAAAGCTTGTAGCTGCATCGGAGCCACAGTCAATGGACAAGAAATACATGCTGAGATTACCAGAAAAGGATTGGAAAGAGAGATCCTCGTTGGTAATACATTGGTTGATATGTATGCTAAATGTGGCTTGCTTGTAGAAGCGCAAGATGGGTTTGACAAGCTTCCAGTTCAAACCATAGTCTCATGGACTGCACTAATTGATGGATTTGTGGAGTATGGGCATGGTGAACAAGCACTCAACTGTTTTGAACAAATGCAACTAGATGGCATAACCCCAGATGCTGCCACACTTGTTTGCAGCTTGAAAGCTTGCAGCAGCTTAGGAGTGACAGGCAAGGGACACAAGCTACATGCTGAGATTGCCAAAAAGGGCTTGCTGGAAATTGATATTTTTGTTGGCATTACCTTAGTTCATATGTATGCTAAATGCGGCGCACTTGCAGAAGCACAAGAAGTCTTTGACAACCTTCCAGTTCGAACTGTTGTCTCATGGAACGCCCTTATTGCAGGTTATGCTGAACATGGGCATGGTAAGGAAGCACTCATCTGTTTTGAACAGATGCAACACGAGGGCATCCCCTCGGATGGTGTCACACTTGTTTGCAGTTTGAAAGTTTGTGGTAGCATAGGAGATACGGTCAAGGGACGAGAGCTACATGCTGAGATTGCTAGAAAAGGGATCGAAAGGGAGCTCCTCATTGGCAACACCTTGGTCGATATGTATGCTGGATGTGGCTCACTTGCAGAAGCACAAGAAGTGCTGGACAAGCTTCCAGTTCGAACAGCAGTCTCGTGGACTGCGCTTATTGCAGGATATGTGGAACACGGGCATGGTGAGGAAGCACTTTACTGTTTCAATCAGATCCAACATGAGAGCGCCTTTCTAAATGCTGTTATATTTGTTTGCAGCTTGAAAGCTTGTGGCAACATAGGAGCCACAAACAAGGGCCAAGAGATACATGCTGAGATTATCAGAAAAGGGGTGCTGGAAAGAGACGTTATTATTGGCAGCACCTTGGTTGCTATGTATGCTAAATATGGCTTGCTTGTGGAAGCACATAAAGTGCTTGACAAGCTTCCAGTACGAGATTTGGTCTCATGGACTGCACTAATCAGAGGATATGTTGAACATGGGAGTTGTGAAGAGGCACTCTGCTGTCTTAAACAGATGCAACACGAGGGCATCTCTCCGGATGCTGTCACATTTGTTTGCTGCTTGTCAGCTTGTGGCAGCATAGGAGCCACAGTTATGGGCCTAGAAATGCATGCTGAGATTGCCAAGAAGGGATTAGAACGAGAGCTCATCATTGGCAATGCCTTGATAGATATGTATGCTAAATGTGGCTCACTTGTGATAGCACAAAAAGTATTTGACAAGCTTCCGGTTCGAGATGTGATCTCATGGAATGCACTAATCACAGGGTTTGCCCAGCTTGGAGAAAGTGAAAATGTTTTCCTTTTCTTTGATAGAATGATAGGAGAAAGTAAAAAGCCAGATCTGTTCACGTTTTTTAGTGTTCTTAATGCATGTAGTCATGCAGGTCTTGTGGATAAGGGCCAGATGTACTTTGAGGCTATTAGTGATGACTATGGTCTCATCCCAACTTTTGAGCATTACACTTGCATGGTTGATCTCCTTTGCCGTGCAGGACATACAGACATGGCACTAATGATGATTAAGAAGATGCCATATCATCCTGGTCTTGTGATGTGGCATGTTGTGTTAAGTGCTTGTCGAAAGTGGGGCAATGTGGAGCTTGGAAGACATGCCTTTCAACAAGCAACGCGCTTGAATAAAAAGGACACTGCAGCTTATGTCTGTATGTCTAACATCTATGCAGATGCTGCCATGCAGGAGGATGCAGATAAGGTTGAGGCAATGAGACTCTATATTGGTAAAACAAGCATGGAAGAAGTCAAGAGATAGTTGGCAGAGGACAGATGC
The DNA here is from genome assembly GCF_041138505.1 of Cibotium barometz. NCBI lineage: Eukaryota > Viridiplantae > Streptophyta > Polypodiopsida > Cyatheales > Cibotiaceae > Cibotium > Cibotium barometz. Next base: position 36,097,872 of record NC_141087.1, on the reverse strand, counting down.
CCACAGAATTGTGTATTTCTTTTTGGTTAGGTTACTAATTCTTTCTGCTAACTGCATCTCTTTTTACTTGGATGAAAAATTGTCCCTAAGGTATTAAAAAAAGGCCACTTTGTTGGTGCTCTCTTTTACTCCATTTTATGCCCCTTTTTATCCAGATATTTATATGATATTTTTAGGGATTTTTCCCATATTTCTTAGGTTATTCTAGGCATTTTTATTTGTGTGTCCTCCAATGCTACCGGCCGACTGCTCTACATGAGATGTATGTAAGCATGGCCATTGTGCCTTCATAATTCATAACTTAATACAATTCAAATCAATACTTTTCAATTCTTGGCTCAAGTGTTGGATCTCTCTTGGTTGTCTACTCTCTCGTGTGATCTCTATTTGCTAGTGCTTCATATTCACATATTCTCACATGGTATCAGAGATTTTGTGCTTCCACATATCAGCAAGAAGAGTTTTCAGCCTGCGTTTTTTTCTCCTTTGCTTGGTGGCCGCGTTTTGAAGATCTACTTCGAGCACAGATTAACGTTTTTTTTGCACTGATTCGGGTGAGCAGTACTTTGTTGGGTTTTTTTTTCCCAGCCCTCCCTTTCCTAATTTCAATTTTGTATTCTGTCCTTACTCCGGACTAGTGGTAGCACCGTGCACTTGCTTCATTAGCCTCTCTCTCCCTTACTTCATCGCACATTGGGTCAGCTCCCGTCTTCACCCATGTGTCTTATCTCCGACCTGAAGATTGCCGATATTGCTAACATCATGGATTTTGTTACGGAGTTCCTAACCATTCAGAAGTAGTTAGTCCTTTGGGAAGCAAAGCTACCGACGAGGACTTGGGCAATTTGGCGAGGAGCTGATTGACAGAGACTTTCTTTGCTTTTTGTGATACTATATCACTTCTTCATTCTACTCCTCATCTACATACCATTGTTGGCATGCGGGCCATGAGAAAGAAGACGAGCCCAGGGTACTTCGAGACCCTTCTTCAGGCTAAGGGCAAAAGCAAATGGCAGTCCAAGTTTCCACGAGCAACAAAGGTGACTCCAAACTTGCCAACAATCTCGCTCATAAGGAGCTTATTTGTCCTTATTGTGGTCTTAAAGGTCACATTCAGCCTGATTGCCGCAAGAAGAAGAGAGAAGGTGGTTTTGCTAAGAAACCCCCCAATCAACCTCTTCATCCACCAACCAAACTCAAAAATTCTCTTCCATCAATTATGGGATTCAGAGTCATGATCCTTGGTGATTGCTCACGATGTTTACTTTGTTGAATCTTCGTTAGATGATTCTCACTCTCATCCCAAGCTTACCATTGAGGGTTGTAAAACACCAAAATGGTAAATTGAAAATTTGGTATTAAAAAAAACATTTGGAAAAATGGCCATTGTTCTCTTCCATAAGATTTATAAGAGAAAGACTATGCTTTTCTTCCTTACATCGGTAGGAAAATGGCCCAACATTGAATGACTAAAATTGAGATGATGGCAAAAAATTATGGCTTTCTTTCTTTCATTGCTAGAAAAATGCTTTGATATTGAATATTTCTATTGATATTGGTATGGTATAATATGATTTATTCCAAATATTGTCATTAAGCTTATGTTCAGGATACCTTCCAATCAATAAGGCAAAAGAACTCCATTAAAACTTAGTCTTGTGGAACACATTACTCATAGCATTCGTCGATTGTGAGCTCCACAAAGAAGCACTGAAATGTAAAGGGAAGCGTCTGATGAGCTATTGGTTCTGGCTTGGTAGTCCTCTGCCAATGTGTACATATATCTGCAACAAGATAGCCCCAATTGGTACATAATATGTTGCACATAGCTTACAATCAATACACACGAGATTTGATAATCACATAAGTTTTTTTGCCAATTGGCTGATCATTCATGTTACTATGAAAAAAACATTAACAACCTTATGGAATGACACTGAAGAAAATTGTTAGTATTTTAAGACTGATTGTGTGGAACAAGGAGAATACTCTTGATTATTGAATATAAAAAAGCCTCTCACACAATTCTCTTGCATGCCTAATGGCATTTGGTGTGTCAATTCGATCTCTAAAAATAACCCTTGCAATACAAAAAAAAAACATGTCCAACTTCAGTTAATCATTTTAAGTACAATAATGTTTCTTTTGTGTATGTATGTGTGAGTGTGAAAAAGAAGAAAAAAAAAGACCATATACAAAGTATGGCAGAGAGGTGGCACAATTCTCTTCTTAAATTTGTAAAAACAGGAGAACGTGCCCTTCCCCCCGTTTATAAAATTTCTTTTAGTGTTGAAAGTGTTGAGAAAAGATTATTTTCATTATGCTTTATGGCATTGAACATTGTACTTACATTGAATGGCATTGAACATGATACTTACTTTGTAGACTCAAACTTCTCGCGTTTTATGCTTCGGATTTTCCACACTGTTTTTTCTTGCTATCTCAAATGCCTAAAGATGTTAAAATACAAAAACATGTATTATAAATTGGGAATATGCCAAGATAATAAACAATTATAAGACAACAAAAAATCTATTAAAGACCAAAAGAGACAAGGTATTTGTATCATGGCGGAGCTTATGAGTGCCTTTAATTTAAGTAGAAAAGTATTAAGGAAAGAAATGGAATAATGCAATCCATTTTTTTTAAAGGAAGTTTAGATGATGGTGGTACTTTGGTGTTTCAATGAGTGAAAATGACATTTTTCCTAGACCTTAAAAGGGGTTTTTTCTAGGTTTTATTTGTTTTTTGGTTTTATTTTGGGTATTGCTACTGGCCGATAGTCCCTAGCTTGGCCGACCAGCATCCCCCTTACTATATATAGCATAGCCTCTTCATTCATCATCCTGTACCACTCTGTTGACCATATCAGGTACCATGAGTTGATATGTTATTGTTTTGCTGCTGCTGTTGTTGGCGCCTACACTGCATCTGATTCATCATCCTCGCATGTCAGCTCTAGCACATCAAAGTTTCATATTAGTTCATGGGACAACAACCCTCTCTGCTATATAGAGCTCACCAGCGTTTTATCTTAGCTCATGGGACAATAGCCCTCTCTGCTATATAGATCTCACCAGCATTTTATCTCAGCTCATGGGACAAGAGCCCTTGCTACATACAACACCTCATCGTTTTTATCTTCAGCTCATGGGACAACAACCCTCTCTGCTACTTATAGCACCTCGGTGTTTTTATCTTAAGTTCATGGGACAACAACCCTCTCTGCTACACAGTACATCACCTCAACATTTTATCATCAGTACATATCTTGGGACAGAAGCCCACTCTCTGCTATAGTACTTCATCGTTTTTCTTCTACAGCTTACCAGCCCACCCTCTTCTCACCATATCATACCACTCGGGAATGGAAGCCCTCTCTGATCCTCACCACCACTTAGGGATTGCAGCACCCTTGTCACTAAAGCTCCACTCAGGACGGCAACCCTCTCTACTCTTCATCACCATCATTCAGGCACCGCAACACCCTTGTCACCAAAGTCTGCATCATCATCAACATCATTATCACTTCACCTTCCACTGTCCACTACCACATGGAGTGCCTCTGCATCCACTGATGAGAGCCCTCGACACCGACCACCTCACGGAGTGCCTTTGCCTCACATCGACAACACGAACCTTCGTCATCGACTGTGCTTCAGCTCTGGCATCGTCTTTGCTTCTGTACCAGTCTTCTACTTAGAGTCTCCTCACATCAGAGGGCTCTTGTACACATTTTCACTCACCATCATATATACACTCACTTACCCATTTCATGTACATTTGGTCCTTTAGTGTTGCAAATATCACCTTACGTAGCCCCAAATGTTGCAACCCAATCTATCATAGACTCATACATGTCCATCACTCCTCATGCCATCTCTAACAGGCATGAGAACTCCTATATGCAGGCTAAAAGATTGCCTATGTCTCTTGGTTCCCTGGCAAGTGAAGGCTCCTTCCATACGTTTGTCGCATACTCACCCCTAAGGAATGAATGAGAGGACAAGTCTTCCTCTGATTCCTCAAACATTCTTGCCATGAAATCACTGTGAGTCCCTCCTCCCTCATACTCTTCCGGAATTGGAGTAGGCAAATCCAATTTCCTTTCCTTTATCAGCTCATTTATTGGATACATTGCATCCCTAGCCCTGTTAGCCCTCAATTTGGCTTCGTGAATTCGTTGGCACTCAACCAGGGCCTTAGTTTCTTCATGCTTCCTTATCCCTTCTTCAGCATTTGGATATTCTTGCCAATCCCCTTAGGGGTTGCTGGTCTCTCTCTTTGTGTTTCTTGGGTATGCTCATCTGGTTTTGGCGCTTGGTCGTCCCCTTCCTTTGATTGGGTGGATTTGGTGTCAATGGTATCTTCTTCGGATCCATCCTGGATTGTGACCATGGTGTCACCCTTGCTCAGTTTTTTCACTCTCAAAGACAACGTATCCTATATCCGAAACATCCCTCTTGGTAAGTAGGCTGGGTTTGGTTGCCCTATAGCTGGAGTGGTTTGCATTGGTGGTGCTGGTAAGGCTAGCGGCACTCTAGGTGTGCCGGCAGTTGTGCTACAGGTTGGAGCCTCGGATACCTGCACATGGAAGTGTCATGGTTCCCTAATCTCACACAATGAGCACAATAGAGTAACTGACTTACTCTTAATTAAGGGCATTCGATAGTGGTGTGATTCATTCTACGAAGGGAGCACCAAACCAGATATCTCCGGGGGTAAAGATGAGCATGCCTTGATGCTTCTCTCCCATCCTTGACTTTTAATTTATCCAGTATGGCATTAGTGAGCTCATCCACAACCATATTTCCAACTTGCTTGCTCTAGGCTCCTGTGTCCTAGTGACTTGAGACTCACGATGTTGATGCTATTGAAGCTGCCTTGACATCTTTAGGTTGTGGAAATTCAAACATATTGTCTTCATATTCTATTGCTAGCTTATAGCATGCATCTAAGGTAGCCGGTTGAGCTAGTACTAGATAATCATGCATTTTATGATCTTGGAATCCTCTTCGGAAGCAAGGCAATAATTGATCACTAGTTAGCCTCTCCCGTAGCTTGCATCTTAAATTCAAGTGCTTGAGTTGTGATACATAATCTTGCGTGGACTCATTTTCTTTTTGCTTAATATTATGGAGCTGAGTCACAAGACTCCATTTGTCACCACTTCGAGCAAAGCTTGGTATGAACACATTCTTAAGCCTAGTGAAGTTGACTTTATCCTCTGGCTTTAGGGTTCGATACCATTAAGGAGCCTTTCCTTCCAGGGTCAGTGAGAAAGCATGGATCATGGTCACATCACTCATTGGCCCATAGGTTTCGCAGGCTGACTCAAAGATCTCAATATGTTGGATTGGATCCCCATCCCCCGAGAACTTTTGTACAAGCTTGGAAATGATATGTGGCTTCATTTGGGATGGTCTGGATTCTAGAGGAGAGGTGCCTAGATCCCTAACCATTCCTTGGTCCATTTCTGTGGCCATATTTAGCAGATCCGCCCTTGTGACCGTCTTAAGATCTGCATTTGGATCCACCATTGGTCTTTGAGGAGCTACTCTCCCCTACCTAGACCTCGTCCTCTTCCTGCATTTGTTCTTCTAGGCAATTCGGGTCTATGGCTAGGGGGGACGAGCATTTTCTGAGCGAAATCTTCCGAGCGTCCGAGCGAAGGAAAAACAAAGCTTCCAACTATGCAAAAATATGACAAAAATGGATCAGAAGAAAGCATAGTTTCACTTAGAAATATGAAAAGTATTATAGGAATGCCTATTTTATACACGACTATTTATGTGAATCTTTGGGAATGGTGAGAACATAATGGGATGGCTTTTGAAGAAACCCACATGTAGAGTAGACTTCTCTATGAAAATTCCCTTATGATCCTTCTTACAACTTTTTACTTAATAGGGGGTGACATTGAAAAACCTCTCTCAACCTATCTTCATGAAAGGGTTTCTCCAAAGAAAACTCATTGAAGCAAGCCATCAAGGTAGTTTCTCCAGCGAAACCCCTTTGAACAAGGTCTTTCAAGGTAGTTTCGCTGGCGAAACTACCTTGGACAGCACTTTTAAAAGTGACATAACTTTCACATCCAATGTCCAAATATAGTCATTCAGCCACTCAAATTGATCGAAAAACCCCATTTGAGCACATCTATGGGGTTATATTTTGGAAAACCTTGCATATATAGCATTAAATATTACATGTATTTTATGAGAGTGATATATGAGCCCAAGTTAATACTTATTTACGATAATTTAAACTTCTGTAGAAACATGTCCATAAATATCTTGTTATTAATACTATAAAAACACTTGAAAGATATTGTCATATGATATGTTTAATAAGTAATTATTTATGTATAATATTATTATATTGAGAGTGATTATGAGGGACGTTTCTTAAATGAATTATTTTTCAATACTTTTTTAAGGTAATAACAACGGTACAAAGGGATGTCTATCTATCTTACAATCTCTCTCTCTCTCTCTCTCTCTCTCTCTCTCTCTCTCTCTCGTTTGTCACCACATGTAGTTTCAAAGAGAACTATAGTTGGGTGTTGGTCTTATTTTTCTCGCTCGAAAGAATCTTGCTCGTAATTTTTTGCTCATAACATTGACGTACTCCTGGCTAGGTATGGCCAACTCCTCATGGTTTGGCTCATTATTAGCGGCCTCAGCCCGCCGCCTTTGTTGGATTAAGAGCTCCATGCCCTACAAGAATGTGGGATCATTGATCATTTCTTGTATGTCTTCCCTTGTATAAAGGCGATCCTCATCCTTTGTAGATTCCCTAGGTAAATTGTCCTCCTCATTTTGTGTATCAAGGCCTTCCTCCACCCTTAACTCTTCATTGATGGGTTTTAGAGTTGGTATTGTCCTTCAATCATGCCCATCCACATGCTATCCATGGCATTTCTAGACGTTTCTGGTTCCTTGCCCCCACGTGATTGAAATGGATTTACATTCTTCATTTCCCTCTGTTCCGCCCTTGTTTGTCAAGTATCGAGCTCTTGTTTTCTTAAGCTCAATAATCACAGTTGTCGCTCCACCTCAACCCTCTTTAAGTCTGTTTCTATTTCCTCTGATGTAGGGAAAGAGACTTGACCTGTCGTCCTGGCCACACTTTCCTTATCCCTCATAACCCTGGGGGGTGTTCCACTGATCCTCACAGTGTTAGTTTCTTGGAACCCGAAGGTTGGGTTGGTAATTCCGGTCTTGGACCGTATATCCAACATTGGTTGACAAGCGTGTGCCTGCAGATTGCACGTCGTCTTCTGTGCTGTGTTAGAGACCAAAAAATCCCTTGGCTATATCAAAGATTCCACTGGATCTTGTAGGGGGAAAGATAATTTTTCTTCCTCTATAAAGCCAAAGAGTCGTAGCCCTTCTTCCATGGACTCTTCACTACTTGTATTAATGGTGATTCCTCTGAGTTGAAACACTCAATTGAGTGTTTGCCGAGTGGCCTGAACCAACACTCTTTTGATTGGAAGATCCTGGATGATTGGATGCACTATTGTCAGGACTAAGATCGTCTCCGATGAGTTTACTAGACCTCAAGTGCATGAGAATGCGATTTAATAGGCTATATCACTACCCCGATTAGATTCTCATAGGTTTCTGTCGAACTAAGTTTTTGGGTCGTGAAACTACAGTCTGTGGTTCATGTCGTGAAATAGCAGATGCAACTCACATCGTGAGAAGAAGTAGAAAAAAATGTAAATCGTTCTCGCATCGTGAATTGTTCCACTTTCACGTATTAAGTAGAAACTTCAGATTTTCAAGTCTAAGTTGCCTTGATCTCAGTCGGATAGACTCCAATTGTACAATTAAGGTACTCCCTTGGTTTAAGTCTGATAGCCCTTAGTTCGTGAACTAGATCTGCACTGACAGTTCACGCCGTGAAACTACATAGGATAGTTCACGTCGTGAAGTAGAAAGTTATGTTATGGACTATCGCACCTCCCAACAAGAAGGAACTCCACACAAACACCAATGGGAGAAGAAATAGACACATTGTTGGGTACTTACCAATGCTTTGAGCCCATGTCCCTTGAGGCTCCCCGAGCTTAGCAATGACAGCTCTCACGGTTGCCATTCTTGCAACCGGGCTGAATGTCTCCTTATAGTCTATGCCATAAGTCTACGCATAGCCCAAGGCAACCAATCTTGCCTTCTTGTACCTATTCACTGAACCATCAGCATTGTGCTTGACTTTATACACCCACTTACATCCAATTGCCTTCTTTTCCTTAGGCAAAGGCACTAACTCCCATGTTGCATTTGCATCCAATGCTGCCATCTCCTCATCCATGGCATCTTCCCATTCCTTATTTCCAATTGCCCGCTCAAAGGAAGTGCACTCAACCTCCTGTATTGCTTTTACTATATGTAAGCATAATGATGGGCTTTATATCCATCATATCTCAACCTGTCAATAGGGTATCTAACCCTCATAGACCTGCGTACACCTGGATCACTGCCAGGTGTCCTCAAAATAGCACTAGTTCCTTACACCAGGAGTAACCACCACAGACGGAATGCCAAGCTCCTCATCAAGGCTTTGCTCAGAGAGCCACTAGAGTCACCATCCACATATGAGTGACTTGCTTTTTGCTGAATGACAGATCAGGCAGAAAAGGTTGATCTACCTTTTCCTTCCCTTTCCGTCATACATGTGTACCTGCATCATTCCTCAACCTGCCTGACCATGGGCTACCATGGGCTAACATTGGATCCACTTCTTGAGGACTCCCCAGGTCCACTTAGCACTTGTGATTCCTGCTCTACATGTGGTGCAACATCAGCACTTCTTACATTTGTATCTTCTGTTGCCTTCACTACTAGTGCATACCAGCTACTCATCCAATCAAAGACATCTCTGCTTACTTGCATCTCACGAGTGGTAGGGTTATAGCATCTATAACCTTTTTGCTCCATAGCATAACCAATGAAGATGCATTTCTCTGCCTTTGGATCCAACTTTGTTCTCACTTCATCAGGAACATGTACATATGCAATACACCCAAACACTTTCAAGTGAGACACATCCGGTCTTATTCCTATAAACTTATGTACCATGAATAGCTGTAAAGTGAGTGTCCTGTTTCATAATGTACACAACAGCTGCTACTGCTTCTGCCCAAAAGTAATGTGGCATATTCTGTTTAGCCATCAAGGCACGTGCCACTTCTGCAATGTGCCTGTTTTTCCTTTCTGCAACACCATTCTATTGCGGAGTGTACCTACACGTAAACTGCCTCTTGATTCCCTGCTTTCTCAGGAAATCGTTGAACTCATTAGAGAAATATTCTCCCCCACCATTTGATCTTAGGCATTTTATTTGCATGCCTTTTTCCTTCTCAACCAAGGCTTTAAATCTCTGAAAGTGAGCAAACACCTCACTTTTCTCCTTCATGAAATAAACCCACACTTTCCTAGTGTAGTCATTAATGAATGTAACATAGTACCTGCAACCTGCAATGGTTGCAGTCTTGGTTGTGGTCCCCATACATCTGAATGTATGACATCCAATGGCCTTGCACTGACATACTTTTCATGTGGGAAAGCATGTTTGGCCTGCTTTACCAAGTTGGCATGCTTCACATACCTTATGCATACCGTCAACCTTAAACTTTAGCAAAGTTGCAACAATATTTAAGGTCTGCATAGACTTCAGTCGCTGTACATTCACATGACCAATGTACTTGTGCCATATGTCAATATCTACAATGACACGTGTTCCATGCGCAAACATGGCTACCTTTATCTCAAGCATGTTCATATCCAAAGTAAACATCCTGCCATTTCTGTTACCCTTTGCAACCAAGGGACACTTATTTTTGAAGTCTTCCACAAAACATCCTTGAGGATTAAACCTCACTTGCATACCCTGCTCAACCATCTGTCCAAAAGAAACCAGGCTCTTTGTAATATTCACAACATGAAGTACATCAGCCAAGTACTTTATTTTGCCATCCTACATAGACAATGGCACTTTACCAACATACCCAATGGGATGCGCAGTATCATCACCTATTTCTATATAACCTGGTTTTTTCATTTTCTGCATATCTCTAAACCACTCATCAGTATGACTGGTCATGTGGTTAGAGGTGCCAGAATCCACATACCATATATCTTGAGATCTTGGCACATCTCGTGTTATGGAACTAAGCATGTGCTGCATCACAAACCGCTGCTCACTTTTGTCTCATCACCTCCATGTTTGCTAAATGATGCATAGTTGCCTTGTAGCAGCTTCCCACTTTTAATGTCATTCTGCTTTTTGTAGTAGTCCTTTGCCATGTGTCTTGGTTTGCCATAATAATACCACTCTATGCTATTTGCATTTTGATTTCTTTGCCAACCACCTTGGCCTCTTTGGCTCCCCCTGCCTCTAGACTGGCCTCTTCCACCTGTGTATGATTGCTTTCTGCTGTGAATCATTGGACTGTTGTTGTCCAGAATTCTGATTTCCTTGTCAGCCCCCACCACCTTGGCCTCGCGACTACGGCCTCTACCTTTTCCTCTACCTGAATTAGAGTAGAAGGCATGTTCCGATATGTTCTTGCTTTGTGGAGAAGAATCCTCACCTAAAGCCTTTTCTTCTATGATTAGCATAGATATCAAGTCTCGAAAGTTGGGGATATTCTCCCTAACTGCAATGGAGGTCTTGAATGTCTTGTACTCTTTGCCAAGCCCATTCAGAGACAGACACTCACCAAATCATCATCCTCCATTGATACATTGATAGACCCAAGGGATTCAACAACGCCCTTGATCTTTAAGGCATATTCATTATGGACATGCTTTTCTTTTCCATAGTATGAAACTCTTGCTTTAACTGCAACTTCCTTGCCTTTGTGTTATTCTAGAATATCTGAACCAGATTCTGCCATGCAATTGCTGGAGTGTTTACATCATGTATGTGTCTATCATAGTGTTTGTGACACTAATTGAAAGCCAGTATATGACTTTTCTTGCACCCTAATTCCAATCCTTAAATGCCTTTATATCTACAGGAGTGACATTCTCCTTAGATAACTCTGGAGGCTCCTCATATTCTCCTTCTATAGAATCCCAAAATCCTTTAATTGGTCATTCTGAACTTCTAGGCATGGAAGTTATTCTTATCCAACTTCTCACTAACAATCTGATTAATTTCGCCAGACATGTTTTCCTGTAGCAATCAAATAACCTGCAAACAGACAACTTCTATATGCAACCTATAATACAGCAGTATCTCCTGTAACTGTTGTAGCAAACAACGGTACTTCAGCAGCACATGTGTGTCACCAAATGTGACCAGAGTACATGTACATACACCTTGTATCAACAATACATGTGCAAACCCTGTCTGCACTTCCAAAATGCACTGCTGCATTGCAATGACCAGATTTCGAGCAGAAACAGTTCTCTACTACTACCAGAACTTCCAAAAAACTATCTCAAAAATACCCTACAGTGACGAAATAGGGCCTACTGCTGAAAAAACTTTGTCCAATGAGACATTTAACCTGCCCTGTAGCTCCACTCCCAGGAAGATAGCTCTTCAATTGGAGATGTGTGTTGTACCTAAACCAAGAAGGGGAAAGAGATGATGGTGCTCTTACTCGTGTAGTACCACTTCCTTCCTTGCTTGTTCTTGCCTCTTGCTTGCCTCCTTAGCTCTTACACGAACCAGGCTCTAATACCATAAAGAGAATTTGGGGGAGAGGGAGAGATTCCAAAAACCCTAGCAAGCAAACACACACACACACACACACGAGAGAGATGGATAGCTGAATTTTCTTCTATCTTCCTCTTTTCAACCAACATAACATAAAGATAAGAGTACACACTATATAGGTTAGTACTCAACTATTACAATATATAAGGGTCGGTCCATAATAATGTGAACACGAATAAATGAGATGGCGCTATAACTATGCCAGTCTCTAGTAATCCAAAATGGCTGTCACAGCCTATCATCCCATTGGCCACATATCACCCATAATCTCACCAACCAGGCTAGTGGTGTAGATGTGAAAGCTATCACCCAGGTGGGTCATCAATGTCCGTTGTAGCACTAGTTGAGCTTGATATCTCAACATTCAGTATAGTTTGGACTCCCCTATTCTCCGGCTCTCTCACGAGGATACCAACTGGGTTATCCAATTAGATCTTCTCAGCCTCCACACCCATTGCATATGGATGACACCTACAGAGCTCCCCATGAAGATGCACTTCTACAGAGATCATTTCCTCACACTTACTAAGGATGGATTCATCCAGCACTCGGGCTACTTGAGTGTTCGCATGTCCTATGCCATGCGGATTACGATTGGCCAGATACGGGTTTCATCCCACCGCCTCAGAGTGGAGATAAGTAGAGTTGAGCGTATCTTCAGATTCGATAATCTCATACGGAGACCCAGAGTTGAGCGCATCTTCAGATTCGATAATCTCATACGGAGACCCAGAGAGGAGAGGATTTGCTGATTATGCCACAAAGGTTGAGACAAAGGAGCATTACATATGTTGCTGCCCAGTACACTATGAGATCTACGAGAGGTTTCAATGTCTATTTTGTGAGGGATTTGGTCCACTCTCCAAAATCATTGACTTCTAGGACGAGTGTTGAATAGGCCTCTTTCTACTTGAGCTCCACGGACATAGGGACACCTTATTGAGAGAGCTTTGGCCCCAGCCACCGCGTATCACTAGTTTCTTTTAGACCCAGGAGGTGGAGGACAACAATATAGTGGATCTTGTGGACCATCCAAGAGCTGCTCTGGACCTACCTCGCCCGAGAGGAGTTACCTCAAACTAAGCCTCCGCACTCCAGCGTGCCCAATGCCCCTACCCCCTAGTCGTCGGCCATAATCACGTCATCAGCACTAGATCTAGGACATGCTCCAGCGTCATCGAGCTACCTTTCCACATGACATAGCTGAGGGAGACCTCTCGGCCATACTCATTAGCCCCATGCTTGATATTTTGGAGAGTGGTATACCATCTATTCAAAGTTGATGCGTGATATTTTGGAGAGTGGTATACCATCTACTCAAAGTTGATGCTGTTCTCATGTTTCTATGTTCTTAGTATTCCATGATGACTTTCCATGGACAATTTTGTATCACCCCAGTGAGATGGCTATGTTTATGTTTTCTTTCTGTTTTATTTTCCATTCGATGATGAGATATGCCATGGAAATTATCGTATCACTTTGGTCGCATAGGCCCATTGGGTCTTTATAGTAGATACTTAATATATATATATATATATATATATATATATATATATATATATATATATATATATATATATATATATATCTTTGTCTCTCTATCTCTCTCTTTATGTCCATGTTATCCTACATAGATTATTGTGACTCTTTCCCTTTGCTTAGGTGGCTTTTGGTGAAAGGCAGGTGCAAGGTGGTGTTGGACGATTAGAGAGTAGCACATATGTGGAAGGTGGTACCTAGGCATTCGGTGGTGGCGGTGTAAGTTGGGGTGGATGAGGTACTCTTTTTTTCCTTTTCTCTCACTCTCCTACTATCTCTGGTGTGGGAGCAGACTGGGGGCATGGATCAATTAGCCTGTTGACAAAACTGTAGTTGGGAGCTCCATGAGCGGCACTTTGGTGCACCACATGGGAGGAGGGCAAGGAGGTGATGGTGGAGGCATAGCATTTTATTTGTGGTGGGGGGTATGTAAAGGTGGCACCCGCTCTATGGGGGCATGTAAAGGCGGCACCTACTCTATGGGAGGTGTGTAGAGGAGGTAGGTGTGCTAGGGCATTGGGGCAGCATATGTGAAGAGGGTGTTGAGATATCGAGCTCAACTAGTGCTGCACACGGACATTGATGATCCACCTCGGTGATAACTTATACACTTACATCACTAGCATGGTTACTAAGATTATGGTTGATATGTTGCCAATGGATGATAGGCTATGTGACAACCACTTTGGAGTACTAGAGTTATGGCATAGTTATAGTGCTAGCTCATATAGTTGAGTTCACACTACGGACTGACCATTTTATGTTGTAGTAGGAGAGAAATTTCCCTTATAGCATATACTCTTATCTCTTTTATGTTAATGGTGTAGAGAAGAGAAGAAGATAGAAGACAATTCATCCATCCATCTCTCTCTTGTGTGTATATTCACTTACAAGGAACTTAAGATCTCCCTCTCCCTTGCATTCTCTTTATGGTAGTTTGTGTGAGAACTATGAAGGCAAGTAAGATAAGGCAAGAAAGGAAGCGGTATACATAGGTAAGGGTATTTCTATCTCTTTCCCTCTTTGATTTTGGAGCAACACTGGTAGTAGTAGTTATGAGATCTACAAGAAGGTAAGGAAGTCATTGTCTGAAATTGAGGTATCCTCCTAGGTGAAGGAAGAAGGCCATATTTTTTTGACATGATTCGGGCACATTTTTGAATCCCATTTTGGCTCTGTAAGTTTTTTGCAGGCACTCTGTGAAGTATTGATTTTGACTACTGTATGCCCAATTTCTGGTTTAGTGCAGAAATTTGGTTACAAGACAATCTATGTAGAGAATCTAAGTGTTGCAAGTGTTGGCAAATGTATGTGTATGTGACTAGTTCACATAGAACGGCATTATAATAGGTTTACAATACCGTTGTAGAAGGTTACAGATTTGATGCAGTTGCAAAATCTTTTTTGTGCACTGTTTGGTAATTTTCTACAAGTAAAGATGATTGATAGTCTATCATGAATTATGAATAAGAATCTAGATAAGAATAACTTTTAGGTATGGAAGTTAGGATGATGACCAATTTCCTTATAGGAAAAGGATATTGGGAGTTGTCACAGGTGATAGCTAGACAAGAATAACTTCCAGGTATGGAAGTCAGGATGATGACCAATTTCCTTATGGGAAAAGGATATTGGGAATTCTCATAGGTGATGAAAAGGAGCTAGAGATTGCTAAAGAAAATTTGACCCCTTAGTACGTGCATGCATATAAAGCAAGTCATGAAAAATCTAGAAAGGTGTTGTATTGGTTATCTATGAACGTGACAAATTGTGCATATACATGATGCACAAATGCCTAAGGAGGCTTGGGACATCTTGGTGAAGATGTATAGCATAAACACCCAAGCTCGGAAGATGCAGTTAAAGTAGGACATACATAATGTGACCAAAGGAATGCTAAGTATAAAAGATTACTCATCAGTGAAGGCTTATAGATGGCCTTGCTTCTATTGGATCACCATTAGATGATGATGATATGGTGTTCATGAACTTGAATGGTCTTAGCAAAGAATATAGTCAATTTTAGTCCTCCATTGGAGTTCAAAAGAACTTTCCTGATTTTCAAGAATAGATTGCTATTCGCATCTATGAGGAGATGAATATTGGTGGGGGAGGTTCATCCTCTAGAAATTCAAGTGAGAATGCCTTCTACTCATATACATATAGAGGCAGAATGAGATCATCATCTAGTGGCTGAGGTGGAGGCCATTTTGAAAATGGAAATCATGGGCAGCAACAATAAGATTTAAATGTACAAATAGGTGGAAGAGGTAAGGGGAGCCAGAGGGGCTGATGTGGTTGGCAATAAAATTAGAGTGCAAATAGCATAGAGTGTTATTACTATAGCAAACTAAGGAACATGAAAATGACTACTATAAAAAGCATAATGATATTAAAACTTGAAAGTTAGAGCAAGGCAACTATTCATCATCAAGTAAATAGGGTGGTGATGACATAGGTGAGCAGCTATTTGTGATGTAGCATATGCTTAGTTTAACAATACTACTAGGAGATGTATTAGGATCTAGAGATGTCTGGCGCATGAATTTTGGCACCTCTCATGACTAGTCATGGTGGTGAGTGGTTTAGAGACATGCAAAAAATTGAAAAACCAGCTATGTAGAAATAAGTGATGATACTTTGCATCCCATTGTGCATGTTGGTAAAGTGCAATTATCTATGTTGAAGTCCTTGGTAGATGTACCTCATGCTCCATGTATTATAAAGAACCTAGTTTTGGCTGGACAATGAGGGTTTACAAGTAAGGTTTAATCTTGAGGGGTTTTTTGTGGAAGACTTTAAAAGCTTGGTTGCAAAGGGTAATATAAATGACAATATGTTTACTTTAGATATTAACAGGCCTCAGGTGAACGTAGTCATGTTTGCACATGGGGCAGGTGTCATTGTATATATTAACATTTTGTCCCATGTTTGCACATGGGATAGGTGTCATTGTATATATTAACATTTTGTCCCATGTTTGCACATGGGATAGGTTTCATTGCAAATATTTACATATGGGATAAGTGCACTGGTCTTGTGAATATACAACGAGCGGTTGAAGACTAAAATCCATACATGCCCAAAATATGTTACAAGTTTGCCAAAGTTTAAGGTTAATGCTATGTATAAACATATCGGCTTAGTAAGTAGGCCAAACATGATTTCCTACATGAAAATCATGTCAGTGCCAAGGCCATTGGAAGGGGACCAACCAAGACTATAACAATCACAGGTTGCAGGTATTATGTTACATTCATTGATGATCACATGATAAAACCATAGGTTTATTTTGTGAAGGATATTTAAACCCTTGGTCAAAAAAGAAAAAGGCATAAAGATCAAATGTCTAAGATTGGATGGTAGGGGAGAGTACTTTTCCAATGGCTTCACAAATCATGAATATTTGATAATGGGCACTCAAGAGCTGGGCCGAATTAGCTTAATTGGCTCTCTAATTTTGCCCAGAAAGAAGTCTCTACTCTTGGAAGAAAACGCAGCACCTTCTACGCTAAAATCTACAGAAAATGCAGCAAACTGTCGAAGCCTCTGGTCTAAAACAGAAAACGCAGCTTTCTTCTGCTCATCACAGGTCAGCGTTTTTCTCTGATACCATGAAAGAAAGTGAAGCAAATATAAAACACAGATGTGGGCCTAGGTACAAGACCTGTAAATGCTCGAAATTGATGTTTATTGCTAAAATCTGAGCACAAGGGAAGCCCGTAGTTGTTCTTGAGAAAGCAAGGAATCAAGAGTTAATTTACATGCAGGTACACTCCACAAATAGAATGGTGTTATGGAAAGGAAACATAGGCACATTATTGTAGAAGTGGCATGTACCTTGATGTTTGAAAAGAATATAACATATTATTTTTAGGTAGACAGTGCAACAACTACTATGTACATTATGAACAGGACCACCACTATAGTCCTATTCATTTTTTATAACACGTGAATAGAACTTTACAAGCATGAAACTCGATGTGTTTGGGTGTATTGCATATGTGCATATTTTCAATGAAGTGAGAACAAAGCCGGATCCAAAGGCAGATAAATGCATCTTAATTGGTTATACTTTGGATCAAAAATGTTATAGCCCCACCACACGTGAGATGTGAGTAAGCAGGGATGTCTTTGATGAGATGAGTAGCTGGTATACACTAGTGAAGGTAATAGAAGACGTAGATGTAAGAAGTATTGACATTGCCCCACATGTAGAGCAGCAGTTAGTGGACCTAGAGAGTCCTTTAGTAATGAATCCACCAATGCTAGTCCAAGGTTAAGCAGGTTGAGGATAGATGTAGGTACACATGTATCACGCAATCACAGGCGTTTATTGGACCTAGAGATTCCTCTAGTAGTGGATCCAATGTTAGTCCATGGTAAGGCAGGTTGTAGGTGGTACCCATGTGATACATGCAAAGGGAAGGAAAAGATAAATCAACCTTTTGGGCCTACTCCATCAATAGGTCACTCATATGTGGATGGTGACTCTAGTGTGGCTTTGAGCAGAGCCTTGATGGGGATCTTGGCATTCTATTAGTGCTTACTCCTGGTGCAAGGAGAACCATGGTTTTTTTTAGGACACCGAGATCTAGGTGTATGTAGGTTTACGAAGGGTTAGATACCCTCTTGATTGAGATGTGATGGATATATAGCCCATTATTATGATTACATGGGGAAAGAAATACAAGAGTTAGAGCCCATGTGTTTTGAATAAACACTTAGAAATAAAAAATGGGAAGATGCCATGAATGAGAAGATGGCAGCATTGGATAGAAATGCAACATGGGAGTTAGTGCCTTTGCCTAGGAAAAGAAAGAAATTGGATATATGTGTGTGTAAAAGCTCAAGCACAACCTCTCTTGGTGCTGAATAGCTTTCTTGCTTGAGGTTGCAAGATTATGCACAAGATTCTAAAAATGATTATAAAAGGCATATGCACTACATAAGCAAACTAAAAGTAATGTATAAGTGAGCATGGCTTCCATGCATATAAAAGAAGGCATTAATCATAGAGTATGAGGAGCATATAAGTGTAAGAAAAATTCACCAAAGAACATGGAAAATAGGCTATGATGTCACATCCCTTTTCAATGTGATTTGACCTTTTTTTTAAATGTAATTAAAGTTTTCCCAAAACACTCAACACCAATCTCACAAAGCATGGGAAACATGCTTTGTTTGTGCATAATTTCCTAGTTGCTTGCACACAAGGCATCTTAGTTTCTAACATAAGGAAAACATAATATACACAAGAAAACATAGAGCTTAAGGAGCACACTAGAAAAACACAAGGCTACAGGAGCTCACAAGGCCAAAAAAAATCTTTACCCAAGGCAAACATGATATTCAAAAGCTAACAGATGACATACACATAGCAAATACATAGCTAACACAAGGAAAGTGCAAAGAATACATAAGACTTTGATGTGAACATAAGGCAAACACATAGCAAACACATGGAATAAAGAAAACATAAAAAAAAGCTCAAGGCAAACAAAAGGCTTCAACAAGGCAAACACAAGGCTTTAACTAGAGGAAATGAGGAGTGCTTAAGGATAAACAAAAAAGGCCAAAGACCATTGGTGTTCTTGAAGAAGACCACTTTCGCAAGGTAATGGGATTCGCTCCATCCCTTGTGTTTTCTTGTGTATTGTGTTTGCCTTGTGTTTTCCTTATGTTAACAACTAAGCTACCTTGTGTGTAAGAAACTAGGAATTATACACAAATAAAGCATGTTTCCCATGCTTGGTATTGTCTTTTTTACAAATCTTTAATCATGTAAAAAGGGCCAAATCACACTGAAAATAGGACATGACATCATGGTCTCTTTCCAAGCTCTTTGGCCACTTTTATTATACTCTACGGTTAATGCCTTATTTTACATGCATGGAAGCCATGCTCACTTATACATTGCTTTGACCCATGCTCACCAACACTACACATTCATGCACTCCTACATATTGATGAAGGCCTTTTTATTGAGACTTTACTCATAATAAAAAAAGGTAGGTATAATCTTGAGCAGCTTCTACATTGATGAAATGCTAGTGCATCCTCTTTGCATTGATGAAGATAAATACTTGTATAATTTTTTCCAAGGCTTTTACCAAAGTGCTTTAATATAGGATGCATCTTATTTGAAGGCTTCTTAATACAAAATCCTTCCTTTATTATGTGTGAAGGGGCCCTATTCTTTATGTTTATGCATAAGAATGGTTCTTTTTATACAAAATAATGGCTTAATTATAGTTTTATACATACACAAACTATTCAATGGAATATTGTGAGCTTTAAGAAATGTTCATATATTTTAATAAAATTTTTTAACATTTGACTTCTCTTGTGCATTTGGTAGATGTAGAGAGGAGGAAGGAAGAAAGGGGCCACCATAAGAAAGGTGGGGAGGGGAAAGACGTGCTCTCTATCAAAAGGTATAGTGGGAAAGATAGGCTCTTCATCAAAAGGTACAGTGGGAAGAAAGGTATAGTGGGAAAGATAGGCTCTTCATCAAAAGGTACAGTGGGAAGAAATAAGATTTTAGGTAGTGAGGCATCACTAGATGTGATTGCATCACATCTCTTAAACCTAATTAGAATTCCCCCCTCTCATGCTTCTTCCCCATTCTCCATGGCCAAATCCAAGGCTGCTAAGAATTATCATAAATATACTCTCTTAAACCTAATTAGGATTCCCCCCTCTCATGCTTCTTCCCCATTCTCCATGGCCAAATCCAAGGCTGCTAAGAATTATCATAAATATACTCTCTTAAACCTAAATAGGGTTCCCCCCTATTATGCATCTTCCCCATTCACCATGGCCAAATCCAAGGCTGCTAAGAATTATCATAAATATACTCTCTTAAACCTAATTAGGGTTCCCCCCTGTCATGCTTCTTCCCCATTCTCCATGGCCAAATCCAAGGCTGCTAAGAATTATCATAAATATACTCTCTTAAACCTAATTAGGGTTCCCCCTGTTATGCATCTTCCCCATTCTCCATGGACAAATTCAAGGCTGCTAAACAAGACCCTTGACTCCTACATTATCACAAGGTAACCCACAAGGCTGTCAAAGTTGGAGACTGACTTTTGCTATGTGCCTCCAATCCGAATAATCCACCCTATGTTGCATGGTTAGAGAAGATAGCAATAGACAACAGAAACAATGTTAAGGTCTATGTGCGATGGTACTACAACAAGACAGAAGAATCCATGGGAGAGATGGAGGTAGTTGCATGTTGCCAAAGAGCTTTGGGAAATACTTGAGAGATTGAAAGGTTTGACCTATCATGCTGGCCCCTTGGAGTAAAGCCTCAGATTGACCAGGTGCTCCCCAAACCCAAGAACCATTTTCTTACCCAGGGGAAATTTTATGCACTTGGGTTATGCCACTAGACACTCCTTATATTTTGATGTCTTGCTATTAATCAGCTAGTTGGAGGTTATGTGGAAGGAACACAAGTCTTGCACGTATACCAAACAAGTCTATATTCTTTCCAATCATTTGGATGCAACATGAGTCACTGGCCTCCAATAACAACAAAAGCCCTAGCCATTCACCATCAAGACTCAGCCTCACTAAAACCTTTGCAAGCATACCCGCACTAGCTAGCCATGTTCTTCATTTACCACTACATGCCATCTATTGTTGGCACGATCAACAACCTCACCAAACAGCTTCCTTACAAAGTTGGCAAATCTTCAAGCCCAATAAAGAGATCGAGACACCAGCCCATCAACCCTGAAGCTAGCCCAAAAGCACACAAGTTGGCAAATCTTCAAGCCCAATAAAGAGATCGAGACACCAGCCCATCAACCCTGAAGCTAGCCCAAAAGCACACAATCCCATCGATAACTTCAAAGCATCAACACACTAAAAAGATGCAGGGGAGAAGAGAGCTTGAGCTCTTGCAAGCACACACACACACTCACAAAACCCTAAAAGAGAACACACAATATGAAAAGGTACTCAACCAAATATATACTAGGGTTCTCTATAGTGTGAACCCAACTAAATGAGCTGGCGCTATAACTATGCCAGTCTCTAGAATGGCTGTCACATAGCCTGTCATCCCACTGGCCGCATATCACCCATGATCTCACCAAAGTAGCACCTCTGTACTCGGCCTCTATACTGGATAGAGCAACCGTAGGCTGTTTCTTGCTGCTCCAAGTCACAGTAGCACTCCCCAAAGAAAACATGAAGCCACTAGTAGATCTTCTATCTGAGATACTACCAGCCCAATCAGCATCTGTGTACCCATGTACACATATCTCTGTCTCAGTTTCATAAAATAGTCCACAATGCAAAGTAGACCTCACATACCTGAGTATGCGTCTCAATGGATCCAAACACGGCTTCCAAGGAACCTGCATAAACTGACTCACCAACCCAGCAGCATAGCTCAGATCTGGCCTAGTGATCGTCATGTAGATCAAGCTTCCTACTATGCGCCTATACATAGTAGGATCCTCCCAAAATCTCTCCTGAATCTGCACTCAACTTGCCATTCTGATCCAATGTTATTGAGATAGGCTTACAGCCTGTCATACCATACTTGGACAACATATCCAAGTCATACTGTCTCTGCAGTAATCCAATACCATGTGGTGACCTAATCACCTCAATGCCCAAGAAATATCTGAGCCCCCCCAGATCCTTCATCTCAAAGTTCTGTCTAAGCAAGATCTTTATATCAAAGATCTCTGCATCATGGTCCCCCGTAATGATCAGGTCATCTACATAGATGACAACAATCACAACCCCTCTATCACTGTCTCACATACAGCGAGAAATCTGCATTGGCTACATGAAAGCCAATAGTGACAAGATATTCAGAAATCTTGTCAGACCATGCTCTTGGTGCTTGTTTTAAGCCATACAAGGCTTTCTTCAACCTGCAAACATGCTCGGGGTGACTCACATCCTCATAACTAGGTGGCTACAATATATACACCTCTTCTTGCAAATCCCCATGCAAGAATGCATTCTTTACATCCATCTGATGTAAAGACCATTGCTTTGACGCAGCCACTGCTATCACAACTCTCACTGTTGCCATCTTGGCAACTGGGCTGAAAGTTTCCTCATAATCAATGCAATATGTTTGCGCATATCCTTTGGCTACCAATCTAGCCTTGAGCCTGCTTATGCTTCCATCACTGTTATGTTTTACTTTGTACACCCACTTGCATCGAATGGCTTTCTTGCCTTCAGGCAATTGCACTAAATCCCAAGTCTCATTTCCAATAGTGCATCCATCTCCTCATCCATAGCTTTCTCCTCCCAACACACATTTCCAGCACCCTCATCAATGCATGTGGGCTCTACAACCTGTACAACTTTTGCCATGTATGCATAGTGATGTGCCACCACATAGCCATCATAGGTATACCTTTGCACAAGATTCTTCACTCTCCCAGATCTTCGCAGCTTTGCATTCATGGCTTCCATAGCCTTCTTTACACCAGGTGTTCTCATAACTGGTATCCCAAGATCCTCATCAAGGCTCATCTCTGAGCCACTAGACTCTCCATCAACATGAGAATGCCCTGCAGAAATGTCAGGCATACTAAGGGGCTTAAACACTTTCTCTTTGCCTTTATGTGATGTACTAATCACATTTGCAGGACTGGTATTATGACACAGCCTGCCACTCTATGGTCTATCAACTGAACCACTAGATGAGGATTCTCCTGGTCCACTCAAAGACTGTGATTGCTGACTTTATGTGATGTACTAATCACATTTGCAGGATTGGTATTATGACGCAGCCTGCCACTCTATGGTCTATCAAAACTGAACCACTAGATGAGGATTCTCCTGGTCCACTCAAAGACTGTGATTGCTGACTTGCATTCTGTGCAACCACATCTCACATCAGCCCCCAACAGCTTCTTTTTTAGCAGCATACCAGCTGATCATCTCATCAAAAACAACATCCCTGCTTACCCTCAACTCACGTGTAGCAAGGTTATAACACCTGTATCCCTTTTGCTCAAGGGAATACCCAATAAACACACATTTTTCAACTTTTGGATCCAGCTTAGCTCTCAGCTCATCTGGCACATGCACATATGCAATGCATGAGACAAATTAGGTTTTCTGCCAGTAAGTCTCTCCTCTGGAGTTACATCATGTATGGCTGTAGTTGGAGTCTTGTTCATGATGTAAACTGCTGTAGAAACAGCCTCAGCCCAATAGCTATGCGGCATATACTTCTCTCCCATCAATGCTCACGCAATCTCAGCACATTGACATGTCTAATTCTTTTATACCAAATGTTTGTGTCTGCAACAATTCTTGAATCATTTGCAAACATCGCAGCACTCACTTCAGGCATGTTTACATTCAATGTAAACATTTTGCCCACTCTGTTGCCTTTTGCAACCAACCTGCACTTGTCTTTTAAAGTCTTCAACATAACAACCATCAAGGTTAAACCGAACCTGCAAACCCTGCTCAATCATCTAGCCAACTGAAACCAGATTCTTTGTTATGTTCAGAACATGAAGTACATCTGCAAGGTACTTCACTTTGCTATCCTGCATAGACAATGGCATATCTCCAACATGGGCAATTGGATGAGCAGTGTCATCCCCTGTTTCCACAAAACCTGGTCTTTCAAGGTTTTTCATCTCCTTGAACCACTCCCCATGACTTGTCATGTGGATCGAAGCACCTGAATCAACGTACCATACATCATCTTTATGTGCCGCTTCAACATTTTTCAGACATGGCATTAAAGACATGTTGCATAACAAACAACCTTTCATTATCCTCATTGTTTCTGCTCAAGGATGCATAGTTGTTTTGTGCAATTTTCCATTTTGCATGTCAGCCTGCTTCTTAAAACAATCTGCCTGCACATGTCGAGGCTTACCACAATAAAAGCATCCACGTGTATCATTATACTGCCTTTGCCAATTTCTACGACCTCTTTGACTCCCCCTGACTCTGAATTGGCCTCTTCCACCTACATGTTGTTGTTGTTGTGAATTTTTGGGACTATTGTTGTTGTTGCTCTGCTGATGCTGGCCATAATTCTGATTACCTGTTCGGCCACTTCCTTGGCCGCGTCCATGGCCTCCTCTACCTCGTCCTCTTCCTAAACTTGTGTAGAAGGCTTGTTGCTCTGAACTGTTTTTGTTTTGTGAAGACTGTTGGTCTTCACCCAAGCTCTTCTCTTCTATAATCAACATAGACACCAAATCTGTGAAATTGGGAATGTTTTCCCGAGTCTGAATAGACGTCTTGAACGCCTTTATTGTGGCCCGGGATCACGTAGACAGATTTCCACCTTATCATCATCATCTACTGAAACGCCAATAGATGCAAGGGATTCCACAATACCCTTGATCTTCAATGCATAGTCATGCACCGACATACTCTTTTTCTCTAGAGTATGAAGTTCATTCTTCAACTGTATCTTTCGTGCCTTGGTATTCGTTTCATAGAGTTTTACCAAGGTATCCCATGCCTCCGTGGGAGACTTGGCATCTTGTATGTGCCCAATCATGGTATCCTGTATACTGATAGAGCCAATACATAACTTTTCTGGCTCCTTGGTTCCAATCCTTAAAGTCTTTCACATCTGTAATAGCAGTCGGATTGATCTTCAGTATCTTCGGTGCCTCTTCATGCTCACCTTCTATGTAGTCCCAGCAACCCTTTCCCATCAGGAAATTTGTCAACCTGAACCTCCAAGCATGGAAGTTGTTCTTGTCAAGCTTCTCACAACAACAATCTGGTTTATGCCATCATTTGACATCTTGCCAGACACAAATTCACCAGAAACAGCACTTTGGTTTGTCCTACACAAACTACTGTATTTTCTGCAGTGGTACTGTACTACACTCAAATGTCACAACCAGTGACCTCAATGTGCATACATACACCCAATGGCAACTGTTTGACCTCCTTGCAGCACACACAATATCTGCACAACCAATATGTCTTTCTGCAGTTCTTAAAACAGAGTTCTGCATAGAATCGATGACTTACCCGTAGTGCTCGAAATCGCCTGCTTTCTGAAAAACAGAGGTCCTAACGCGCCCGAAACGCGTTTTTCGCACGAAAAATTTTATCCGATAGGACTTTATAGTTGCCCTATAGCTTTACTCCCGCGAAGAAATCTCCTCAATAAGAGAACGTTTGCCGGTGCCTCCCGTAGAGCTCCCGACAAAGGTGTAGTCGCCAACACAAATAGGGAAGAGTAGATGAAGCTCTTACCCTCATACCGCTTCCTGTGCTTCTCTTGCTTGCAGCTTAGCCCCCTTAGCATGAACCATGATCTGATACCATGAAAAGATGTAGGGGAGAAGAGAGCTTGAGCTCTTGCAAAGCACACACACACTCACAAAACCCTAAAAGAGAACACACAATATGAAAAGGTACTCAACCAAATACATACTAGGATTCTCTATAGTGTGAACCCAACTAAATGAGCTGGCACTATAACTATGCCAGTCTCTCTAGAATGGCTGTCACATAGCCTGTCATCCCACTGGCCGCATATCACCCATGATCTCACCAACCATGCCAGTGGTGTAAGTGTGGGGCCTATCCCCCAGGCGGGTCATCACTGTCCGCTGCCTCACTAGATGAGCTCGATATCTCAACACACACCCCGAGATGTTGGCCCATCAATCCTGAATCTGGCCCAAAAGCAAGCAATCCCACCCCAAA
Organism: Cibotium barometz; assembly: GCF_041138505.1. Classification (NCBI taxonomy): domain Eukaryota; kingdom Viridiplantae; phylum Streptophyta; class Polypodiopsida; order Cyatheales; family Cibotiaceae; genus Cibotium; species Cibotium barometz. Next base: position 36,071,904 of record NC_141087.1, on the reverse strand, counting down.
GTTCAAGGCACCAACACACTCGCGATGTCGGTACACTGGGTGTAACCATAAGCCACCATCCGATACATCAACATTGATGTTGACAACACAGCAGCACACACAAAGCCATCGGCATGAAGAAGATCTAAACTAGCCGCTACTAGCACTCCAGCAAAAGCATTGTTCAATGCAACACTGACGTTCACGTCTTCTCACCAAATCAATAAGTGAAAATTTCCCCTCACCTTCCATTTACTAATATTGGCTCCCCACCATTGAGTGAATAGACCACGGAGGGTAGAGTTGATATAGCTAGAATTGTTTACAGGTACATCGCCACACTAGCCCAATTGCCAAACCACCTACAAACCCGAAAGAACATCCTACTAAAACTAAACTTTGGCAAGTTTTCAGTGTGCAGTTGATCCTCTTCACTCACATTGTTTGTCATGAGCACTTAGGAAATTCGACCCATGCATTGTAGTCCTTCCTACCTTGTGGTCCATCTCATCCATGCACTCATGCATTTCAATGATTATATTCACGGTCTCCACCGCACCTTATCAAGGCACCTCGACATCAGATCCCATTCTTGCACACAACATCTATGCTCCATGCAAACACTTTGCATGTATGCCTTTGATCATGTTATCTTAAATTCCTCATTGAGTCTCATTCTTGCTCGGTCCATCCCTCTTTCCATCCATGACTCACCATTCTAGTGTCCACACACTCACAAGGGCTACTTGCCTTCCCTCCATGTGCAGCACGCTTGGACTTCATAAGCATGCTACCACATAATCCTACCACAGAATCCTCCATCTTACCCAATCAAATTGGCATGAGTAGCACACTAGGACTTTGTAAGGATGCTACCACAAAATCCTCCATCTTACCCAATCAAATTGGCATCCCAATTGCGGTCTATGGCACCATCCTGATGCATGAACCCAAACGACGGACTTCTCACTCAATGATGATGATTCCGTCAAGCATGCTCTACATCTCCCCCCAAGGAACAACATTTTCCTCCATCTGTGCTAATCCAGTGAGGTCGAGTTTCCCAAAAAAGGTCAAAACAATGCCGCATGCCCCCAAGATTAGCATTGCCTTGGTAATCCATAATTTCGCCCCTACGCCATCGAAGCTTTGTATTACTTCTATTCTTCCCACCAACGTCACCAAATAGGTCGAATAGCCACTAACACTTCCAAAGGAGGCTCAAAAAGTACCTGGGTCAATTCAATCATGTTCGAGTTTGCACTTTACCTATATTCATGCCTGCATGGGTATCCTTAATTCTTCCATTCAAATGGGTATCCTATCCTCATTCACACCTGCCTTATCAACCAGTCTCATTACACATCAACCACCAATTTCCTATCTCAAAACATGTGTAAGAATTGAAGAAAGCAACCAAATAAGTGTTGAAGAAAGTGGTGTTTTGGAGTCTTCACCAGAAGAACCTTCTACATGGGCCCAGCTTTTTCCCATTATCTATGTGTGCCACCTACAATATCCACAGGCTCTACATGTAGTAGACACATAAGCAATGTTTTTTCACAAACCTGCGTTGATAACCCTCCAAGTACCTTTCTGGATAGGGGGACCATGGCAGGTGCAAACGCGGCCATGGTACGATGACCCATCGTGCATGTACCTTCCTACATTTAGCAAGAACCTTCTCCGTGGCCGCGTTTTCGACCACACCACCTATTTAACCCACCCTGCCTCTATCCCGTGCTTAACACTGCTGAATCCCTCAAGCCACATAGGCCATCCAGCTTCTTATGCACAACTGTGGACATAGCCATGGGCAAGTCCGTTGCCATGCCTCTAGTAAGCTGATGATCTTAACTCCCCCAAAAAGGGATGTCAAGTAAATGTTAAAGAAAGCATCAAAGAGGTTCGAAGAAAGCAGTTGAGTTAGAGAAGTCTTTGTTTGGGGAAGTGTGTACACATAGGCACACCTTCTATCCATTGTCCATGTAGTCATGACATTTATCACATTTTTTTCCACTTCTTACATCTCACAGCACACACAAACACATGCACTTGCAACTTACCTCATCCACGCCAACCCTCTAGATACATCTTTGGATGGGGGGATCATGGCGGGTGCAAGCCTAGCCCCCATGGTAAGACCTATCGCCTGGAGAACCTCGACTTTATGAGCTTACATGCCTATCGCCTTCGCTTTAACTCTTGAACCTCCATCCGCCCATGTCAATCATTTCCATGGGGTCCTAGTACTCATTCTAAAAATAGAGGCTACGGACTACTTCTGCTAACTACCTCATGTTGAAGGGTCCACACCACTTCCACAACTAATGGAAGTCCGACATGAAGCACCTCTACATCGCACATCACTTGCCATGTCACCTTGATAAGCCACTTACCATCAAGACTGCCCAAAGATTCACATCACTTTGCCCTGTATATGGCTGCTCTGCAGATCAATCCCAAACTATCCACTTAACCTCGGCCTCTACCAACTCCATGGCATACCTTGGACCATCCACACCATCGGCTTCTTGGCAGCAACTTCACCCATCGACTTGGGTGACATGAGGACATAGTCACCATTAGGAAGGAGAGTACATTATGTTAACCACTCCGTTGGTTGACCTGATTTTGCTTGCCTGACCTACTGTAAGGTGCTTTGCTATCTTACCCACGCGAACACATTGTAAGACAGTGTTGGAACATATACCCCATAAGCTGAATGTCAAATAGAGAAAGTCTACGGACATAGTATACATAATTTCTTAAGACTAGTAATAGAGACCGTACCATTTTTTAGTATGGCTAGCCTAGTGTGAAAACTAGTCACTTGTATATAAGTTATTTTTGACAATAAGCAATACACAATCATTCCTTTGCAATAGTTTACTTGTGAGCTCTCATTCTTTCCTCTTCTTGCTTGCTTGTATGCTTTTTGAATCTTGCTTGCGTAATGGATGTATGTTAGATAGGTTTGATTGTAGGTTTTCTTCTTGCATTAGCTTCCTCTTCTTCCCTTGCCTTTTGTGATGAAAGAGAACCATTGCAAAAGACGGATCTTTTTGGCCTCATCATTAATGGTGTACGTTCAAACTCCCAATGATATTACTCTCAATGTCACATTTATATGGCTTGCTTTCTTCAAAATTTCTTATGTCATTAAACCTCCTTATCTTATCTAGTGCAATAAGATACGATTTTGAAGGCTTGTTAATCAATGATACAAATAAAAGCCATGTCTATGCACGTAAGAATTTTCAAGAGTCAAAGAGCATATTTCTTAGATGTCATATTTTCTTTGAAGTTAGAAGAGAATAATGTGCACTTGTATTAGATATTCAACTTATCATGATGACTTAAGCATTCAATACAACCATATCAAAGACAGTATAAGAAGAGTAATTCTCTTCTATTGTATTTATTCCTTCTAGTTCATGGCTAATGTTTAGTGTGGCAAGGGCACACTGTGTGAGGTTGATACAAATACAAACACTCACATTTTGAATAAATTGCTACATCCAATAGAAAGAAAAGCATTATATAGCATGATCCACTACTCTTTTCTTATATAGTGTATAGATTTATGCAAATGATGTAGGTGGTTTCCCATGGTATTATTTGATCTAGATGCCTCACATATATTGAAGGAGTGTCTCGACTGGTGCATGTGGTTCTACATACGTGGGTGTTGTCCCAATTTTGTGGTTGCAATTGATTTTCCAAAAGGTATTGCACAACATAAAAGTCCTCATTAATTATTGAATCTTGGCATCTTAGCTTGAAAGCTAATTGATGTATTGGTCTCTATGTCTTAGTGGATTTAATAATGCATGGTTTGAACCTTATACCTTTTAACTACAATGAAGATCTCCTCCATCATGTATTGGTCTCTATGTCTTCGTGGATTTAATAATGCATGGTTTGAACCTTATACCTTTTAACTACAATGAAGATCTCCTCCATCATGATTCACAAGTAAAGCTTTCATATGTCATATTATTAAAGCAATAATAATAATCACACGTGTGTGTTACAAACAAGGTATGGGATATAGGTAGCCATCTTATTGTACATAACAAGTCATTTGATCTTGTAAATAGATTTGTCACCTAATTTGAAGCCAAATAGTGAAGTGCTAAAAGAAAATTGTGTGAGCGTGTGGGGCTTAAAAGCAGTGCTTTTTCAATGCAATGATGTGGTAGTCAGTGTTGAAGGTGACGGAGAACAAGCAGTGCACCCGAGGTCAAGAAGATGGAAATGGAATAGCTCAGAAGGTCTAAGCCAGTAATTATGGTAATCGCTTTGCTTCTTTCAAACATCTTGACAAGCAATATCATCACAACAACATGCCCCAGCTTGGTCTTCAATTCATCTAGAGATGCAATTCTCATCCATTTTGGCCTCTCCTGCAATCCAAAGGAACAAAGCAACCATCATCACATGCATTGAAGACCTGCATTGGCAAATATAAGTGGAGACACAGCCTTCCCTGCCCATGCAATGCAATGGGTGGAGCTGGACAGGCAAAATTGCCTGTCCATCCCCAATGGGCAGGGATTGGTTGTGTATCAGGCCTTATCTTGGGTTGAAAGTTTTTAAGTATGATTTGCCAGTGAAGTATGCAAGTTTACATGCCCATTTTTTAACATCCCTTGTAGATGATCCCCTCAGCAACATTATATGCATAGCATTTCAACGAGCCTAACGAACATGACATGTAACTGAATAGAGAGGTTAATGATGCTTTTTCAGCACTTCTTTTCTCTATTGTTTTTGACCACACTACTACACAATGTGCCAAACCAGCTTATCAAGCATGAGGGCAAGGGATATGGTAATATGACCTCTCTCTCTCTCTCTCTCTCTCTCTCTCTCTCTCTCTCTCTCTCTCTCTCTCTCTCTCGCGCGCGCGCGCGTGCATGCGCACACAATACCACAACACTTATGGTCTCATAACACCCTTTGTCTTATTTCATGGATGGTCTCATAAGACCTTTTGTCTTACTTCATGGATTCATTGTAACACTTCCGAACTCATAGACCCTTCTGTCTTTTGTAGACGTTAATATAACTTTCTTTCTTTCTCTCTCTCTCTACATGTGTGCCCATCCATTCATATGCATGTGTGAGATTAGCAATACTTCACTACATTGTGAGTAGTGATAGCATAGTTGCATGAAATGGAAACGGCAAGGGCAACTGCTCAGAACTAGGAAACGGAAACGGCTAGGAAACAGTGGGAGTGGATATATGATACATAATATAAAAATAATGAGAAAATTAATAACTAGGGAAAAGTTTGAGGAGTACACAATTTGAAATAAACAGTGAGCAAAATTTGTAGAAAATCACTAAGCAAGCACTAGATGAGACAAATCAATGGGTGATTTTTTATTGGAGATTAGGAAACAGAGAAACCGCATTTCCAGGCTAGGAAACGGCTCATAGTAGTCATTATTGATGCCAGGATGTTCAAATTATGTGCCCAGATTACAGTAATTGCTTCATGCACTGCGTTCAAAAAGGTCTGGGGGGGAGTGAAAAATACCTGAAGAAAAAACATTCCAAACAGAGAGGAGTTCTGAAGAGCACGATCTTCGTTTGGTGGCAAGTCATTTGAAACATTACTAATGAAAAGTCCATACAAACCCATTCCAAAGATCAGCATTACTGTTCCTGTTAGGTACACATCTGCCAAAGAAACAAAAAACAAGTTGTTTTACACAATCTCCAGACAAAATCTCTCTCTCTCTCTCTCTCTCTCTCTCTCTCTCTCTCTCTCTCCCGAGAGAGCATACAATGGATGTAGTCAGAGATCAATGGCCCTGTCGATAGAACCAATGAATGACCCGAGAGTACCAAGAGCAACGGCGCCCCTCCCAATCTAGCTAGCCACGGCAGGTTTTTGTTTTTGTTTTTCTAGCCGGGGTCAGAAACGAAACGAGCAAGCTCGTTCTGAGACTCGAACAGAGAAACGCTTTTCTCATTAGCTTCGTCATCTCCAACCACGGCAGGCCGTCACCATCTACTGTATAGATGCAGTGAATGTAGGTGATAGTTTGGAATAGGGCATGTATGACCAGGGTCCGACCGCACTCCTGTTCCCAAAGGAGGTGAAGCCGTGTGGTTTTACATTCCTCATCATACCACCCATTCTGAGGTGGTGGGCCTGTGGGAGGTGCTGTGGAGCAAGTGCTGTGGGGAGAACTGGCTTGGGCTGATTCATGAACGATAGAGGAAAGCTTGAGGTAAGGGTCGAGAGGGGCAATGTGAGATCAAGGCTGGAGGTGCAGCTAGAAAGATGATCATCATAAATAGAATCTAAGTCATGGTGGAAATGGATGTGTGCGGAGGTGGAAAAATAAAAGGGAAAGAGGGGGGGGGGGGGGGGGGGGGGGGGGGGGGCATGCTAGGTATGTATGATCAGCCCCTGTGGGTAAGGGTGGAATGGAAAACTCTGAGATAGGACTCAAAAAGGCAAAAGAGAACCTATCAAGTAGTCCACAGTGAGGTAAGGGTTGCGTGGGGCAATGTGAGATCAAGGTTGGAGGTGCGGCTAGAAAGATGATCATCATAAATAGAATCTAAGTCATGGTGGAAATGGATGTGTGCGGAGGTGGAAAAATAAAAGGGAAAGAGGGGGGGGGGGGGGGGGGCATGCTAGGTATGTATGATCAGCCCCTGTGGGTAAGGGTGGAATGGAAAACTCTGAGATAGGACTCAAAAAGGCAAAAGAGAACCTATCAAGTAGTCCACAGTGAGGTAAGGGTTGAGTGGGGCAATGTGAGATCAATGTTGGAGGTGCGGCTAGAAAGATGATCATCATAAATAGAATCTAAGTCATGGTGGAAATGAATGTGTGCAAAGGTGGAAAAAGGGGGGGGGGGGGGGTGTGTGTGTGGAAGCATGGGATGGTGAAGGATAGGTATGTATGAACATGCCCTATGGGTGGGGATGGAACGGTAAACTCTGAGATGTGACTCAAGAAGGCAAGAGACACCATCAAGTAGCCCATAGTGCTAGACACCCCTTTATGTGGGAAACAAGTCAAGCTATCAGAAGCTCACCACCGAGACATACTGTTATATTAAAGTAGCTCCCCATCTCCAAAAGATGTCTCCCAGAACTGGTTATCTGTCCAGTGTCCTGTGAGGTCTGACCCAGGGTTCGGGAAAAAATAGGTTCAGTTTAACCTAGAACTTGTTCAATAAAAAAAAAACCTTCTAGGACGTTTTTTATAACTAATGAAAGGATCTTTTTTCGGGGAAAAAAAAAAACCTTCTCAAATTGAGGGAAGAGAGAAAAACACCTCCTCAAAAATTTCAAGATTTAGTAGTATAAAGAAAAAAACTTGTTCACAATTACAATTTCCTCTTCAATTCATGATGAAAAAGATTGATGTAAGGCTCAATAAAAATAATTTCCCCAACCCAGGTCTGACCCATCCCCAGCTCCATCGGTGCTAATATCAAAAGATCCATGTGGAAATCAGACACATCTACCTGGCTGTCAGCTGTCCGCGCATTGAACTTGCCCAAAAGGAAAATGCCGCCTTGTTGGACAAATTCCAAAATATCAGCAAATAAGGGGCATACGCGGACTCCTCATCTTGTATCAGGCCTTGTGCAAACAAGGATGTCTATGGTGGGAAATAGAATAACTGCAATATGTAAGGTTCTTGCCCCTGGCAGCAGAGCAAGGACAACCCACATGAACTTCACAATGAGCATATGACACAAATGGGTCCTAAATAGGATTGCCCACTACCCCCCGCATGGTGCAAGTCAGGCCTCTGTAAGGGGACTCCCATGCATATCCTGACACCTCAGGAAGCCCTCTCAAAGCTTAAGTGCATCTCTGTATGCCTCTACCTGTGTGTGTCTCTGCAAATCCTTCAGGTAACCGACCACAATGTTCCATTGCAATTCCAAGTGGCTAATCTAATGGTGATCTCAAAGACCGATATGTGATAATGAATTTACCATTCCATTATACAGCTCACTTCCCTGCTTTGCAGGCCTCATGCACATGTAGCATTCCAATCTTCCTCTTCTCCACCCGCAAAGGGGTGAGGTCATTCCTTGTGTAGACTTTGGTGCCTTTCAAGGAAGCCCACTTAGAAGGCTCGGCAAGTAAGTGCATCCCTGAATTTGAGCAGGATGCGAGCCTGCTTTTTCATTGATCGCTTAAATAAATACAAAATCCATGCAAAATAGTCCACCAAAAAAGAAAAAAAGAAAAAAAAAAGAACCTTGACAAACCCATGCGAAAACGATACACCATGCAAGTTTGCATGCAAGACATAGACACTTTTCACATGTGAGTTATATAAAGGAAAGTATATATCGGTGCATCGCGAAGTATTAAAACCATATGCTTCCATTTAGTGTAGTGGTAAGATATTCCCATTGGAGACCCAAGATCTTGAGTTCAAATCCTTTTTTGAACGTAACATCGTGCTCCAAATTTTTCTAGGTCCCAAACCCAAATTCACCCTCATCTCATGATGTAGTTTACCCGAGTTTACTTTATCCAACGGCCCAAAAAAGACATCACGATTTAGATCAATGCCATCCATTGATATCACCTGACAATGGTCTTTAAGACCCCGTGGTAGATAGTGCTGAGGGGTGCATCCAATGGTGTCGAGAAGGTGGTCATAAGAGTGCGTGCTGTGTTAGGTATGGCCAGGCATTCCATCCTACTCAGCCAGGGTGTGGGCAAATAGGACATCTATAAAGCTTACCACTAGAGTTCAAAGAGTGTGGATGAGAGTGCATCTATGTGTACCTTCTAAGAGAATCACTATTTGTAGACTTGGTGTGTGCCTGGCCCTGGTCATACAATGTTGCCCTGATATCACCACATGACTGAGGGATTTTGAAGGATTTCTTTATGATTGATAGAAAGGAAAAGGTAGTAGAGATTGTAAAGCCAAATACTTCTTTTCCAAACCAGAATTCTCTGTGAACCTGCAGCCATAGATCACCGAGGTCGAGGATATGCATCAATAAGCAACAATTTTTGAGATCCCTTATTTTTGACTTGCTGGTCAGGCCCATAGCGATGTATGGAGCACCTTGTTCCGCAGTTAATCTTCCATTCTCTGGGAACCAAGCAGCTAGACTCCATTATAATGTACATCTTATACTATGGATGAGCTCTCCTTACTATCTTTTAAATGCACACACAAGAGCAGAGGCAACCAAGTAGGAGCAAAACAAAATGATTAGCAATGACTTTTGGCAACTCTATTATCCATAGAATTTGGGTCTAGTCACATGCAATTAAGGCATCTCCTTAGCAGTAAGGAGTCGTCATACCAAGTGCACATAGTCAAGCCATCAGGTAGAGTGTCCATCCATTGGATGCATGAATTGATTGTCAAAAAAATAACATTTCAACATCTGCAGGCCTTGCACTCACCAACTGCTTCCACTAGCCGAAGTACCATCTTGCCAGTATGTTCACCTTTCAACCACATCGCATAAAAAGCCTTATACGACTCCACGATAAACACACACCCCTGATTCAAGAAAACCAACTTGACATTATAGCATCACTACAGGTGAAAACATACAAATGCTACCAGACCTGCTACTATGAGAAGAGAGTACCATGATGAAAATGAAGATGATAACAATAATGGCAACCTTAAACTCATAAAGAGAATTTAAAAAATAAAAAAATCTGCATGTTTTGCCTTGTGGTTGCTCGAGACGCTCTAGAAACCCATGTATGAGACTGTGGATCTTGGTGTCCAACAGCTAAGTCAAAGTGCGATTTGAACTCAAGACCCCCCACTCAAAATTTCAAACACTTACCAACTTGCCTCCAAAGCTACGGACATGGAAAGGTAGCCTTCTTTCCAATGCCGTACAGCATTACTGACCACTGTCATTCATTGGCAAAGGCAAAGAAAAGGAGCTGAAGATTAAGGGCCTATACACATATCTGCCCGCCCCCGCATTACGGGAGAGGAAATCCCTTAAAATGGGGGAGTCAGTCCATACACTGCAGATACACTGGGTGTCCTAAACATGAATAGACTCGAAGGCCTCTGAGCATTTGGTCTTCTAGATATGCCATGCCGTGATTCTAGCAATAATCTCCCAGGTGGTGTCAATACTCGGCAGAGGTGGTGTGCATCATTATGGACAAGAATAACAGGAAACATAGAGCCTATCTATATGACCTGCCCCATCTGGGGGGGTAGATGAATCACAATGAATCTTGGTCTTGCCTTTTATAGGCACTTGGAAGCTTTTCCCAACTGGCCGACTGTTGGTCGGCTAGTTCCATGTAAAAATATATAACACCTCATAAGCTTGGCCGACAAGGTTTGTGTCCCAAACAACAACTTTCGGTGCCTGTCAAGGCCTCATTACTGCTCTAAACCTTTGATTATCTACTGCCCAATCAGGATTTAGCTTGGAAAACCAGCCATGTCCATGTGTGCACATGACATCCCCTCCTGCTAAACTTATTCCAACCTTTGACCTTGGATGACTGTCATTATGCCCTTGTCTCTCCATGCTTTCCCAAATTGGTCATCCTTCCTTCCTGGTAACCTTTTCACTAAAAACCTTGCCAAACTCTAATTCCACTCCAAATCTGATGTTGAGATCCGTGCATCTGTTCCACTTTGTCCCCTTGCCTTCTTTCCCTATCCCTAAATACAAACACGAATCCTTCTTCTTGAAACTAGTCTTGGCACCCTTGGCTCCACCCCTTGGATGATTATCATCCCTTGGAGTTGTTCCATAAGAGCCTTCCTTGGTAGCCGCAAATGGCTACCGACTCTTATGAAACGCCTCCCTTGGGCTTTGCTTTACACAAACCAGCCTTTGGGGGTCTTGACACATGCTTCCTTTGACCTATGCACTTCTTATGGGACACCTTCAGCACTTAGCCTTGCTGAGCCTAATTTTGATACAATGTTGCATGGCCACCACACTACCTTAAGATAAAGACACGCGCAATGGTTTCATCCATGGGCGATGCGGTAAGGGTGGGTGGGACATGGGCAACAACAGTATCTCACAATCACCATGAAGCTTTGATACCAATGTTACATGCGTGGAAGCTCTGTGTCTTCTTTCAGCCCTAGACACTGAGATAGGAAGATCTTGATGCAAAACGCAAATAGAGAGAGAAAGAAAGAAAGATATATTAACGTCTCCTAAAGGCCAAAATGGCCCATGAGACCAAAACAAGGTACAACTGATGATGATGATGTCTCATCATAACAAATCTGAAAGAAAGAATGAAAATAGTAACACCCTAAGAGAGCTAAGAGCTGAAAGCTGAACTGCTGAATCTTCGCGGTAAACTCCTCCGGTGGCGGGCAATGATGGCTCGAATCTGCCGATGGTGAGGGAGTCGTGGACGTGATCCTCGTGGTCGTGGGCATCTCGCTCTACAGATGGCAATGGCTCTGTCCAGGGTGACTCCTCTGGAGGGTGGTCGGCCAGGTAGGCCTGTAGATGGGGGAGTAGAGGCTGGTGGGGTTACAGTGCTGGCTCTGAAAAAATCTATGAGGGCTCTCTGTCTAGGCGGCTCTGGTCCCAATGCCCTCCTGTCCCTCAATAGGCTCTCTCTGTGGCGTCTAAGCTCAAATATGAAGAGCCCTAAGCACCTTTGGTCCTCAAAGTCCATGATCCGACGCAAAGGTCCAAAGCCTTCACGGAACAGGCAATCGTACCTCCCTCGGATCTCATAGTAGACAGTACAACGACATATATAGTGTTCCTCCGACTCCACCTCCCGATGGCAAAGCTGGCATATGCGATATATCCTCATATCGACCTGTCTCTATCCTTAGCCGGTGTGAAGAGGTGCGAATCTGGCCAATAGCACTCCGAATACCATGTGAGAGGTGTGTGTCCATGTAAGCATGGCGTACAATAAACCCGTCCGAAGAGAGGTGTAGAAAATGACTGTGGTAGTGTGCCATTTTCGTGCCCTACGGCTGCGGGGGCCTGACCCATGTCCTCTCTGTATCTAGTCTCACAATGTCCATCCTGATCACCCGATTCAGCTCTGAACGGTTGAGATCTAAGAACGGGCAGTCCAGGCTGTAAGCAAAAGGCGGGAGTGCATTAATACTCATGCCATGCAAGGCCAGCCATGTGCGCATCTGGGCATACCAACACTGGGTGTCTCCCTCATCTGCAAGCTGTTTGGAGGAAGTGAGTGCTAGGCGAGGGTATTTCTGCTGAGGGAGCTCCCATATTCTATGGAGAAAAGTAACTGCATGGAACAAAGCCTCAGTAACCACTGGGGCAGCCCCCATCTCTGCCCTGATGATCTCATGTGCACAAAAAGATAGAGAGAGAGAGAGAGAGATGGCTGTGTATTCAGTATATTCATATTGTACAAAAAGATAGTACAAAACCTGTGGCCTTTGGCCTTCCAAAAGAGGAAACATACAGCCTATCTATGACCTGCCCCATCTGGGGGTAGATGAATCACAATGAATCTTGGTCTTGCCTTTGATAGGCACTTGGAAGCTTTTCCCAACTGGCTGACTGCTGGTCGGCCAGTTCCATGGGACAAATAAATATATAAAATGTTATAAAATGCTGCCGACACCTCATAAGCTTGGCCAACAAGGTCTGTGTCCCAAAGAGCAACTTCCGGTGCCTGTCAAGGCCTGGTTACTGCTCTAAACCTTTGTTTCTCTTCTGGCCAATCAGGATTTAGCCTGGAAAACCAGCCATGTCCATGTGTGCACATGACACAGAGCCTCGTGTGATCACATGTACATGACATCTCTCCATCCGCCGCCATCCAGATTCCAAACTGAATGGAATAGAAGGCAACACCATCTTCCTCCTCTGGCTTCGAGATTCCCAACACCTGAAGGGGCACACCCGTTTCAGAAAAAACCCCCAACCATAAGTGATAATACTCATGTAGGAATGTAACCAGTGATCCAGTGGTTAGGTATAGCTGCATCAAGCTGTGTAATCCGTCACGTCTCTGAGATGCTCGGTAGATGCCTAGAATCTCTCATCATCTGGAAGATACTTAAAATTCTTCCAGTCAAGTATCGTTGTTGCACATCTCTCCTAATTGCAAATCCCCTGCTGCACACAGGGGTCTGCCAAGATTATCTCTAATAAAGTTGTTCCACATAATTGGTTGCTTGTCAACCTCATCTACGAAGCTTGGGGGTGTATGACGTAAAAATATCTGCATACTGCTCCAAGCTTGGATAATGGAAGAAACCACTGGGGAGGACGGGGGGCGGTAATATGCCTCAGAGAAAATAAAAACATGTACTATGCTTCTAGTCACCACCGCTCTCAACAGGGACACATCTAAGAATATGGAACATCAAGAAGTCCCTCAAGGGATCAGTACCAGGAAGGAATGCTCTAACCCCCAACTTGCAAAGCAGAGCTTTGCATTGGATCAATAGATCAATGATGTTCAATCCCCCTTTGTGCTTGGGAAGGATAATAGTTTCCCAAGCAACTCTTCCCCTGGTATCCGATGTGCCATCAAGTCTTGACAATAAGAAGTGGCAGATCACCCTTAATAGAAGTCTAAATGCCCTGAATCTCCGTTTTTGTATTGTCTTTCTTACCGAATCAGTGTCTTCATGTATGTTTTATTTTGTACAGACACAAACGAGAAGATGAATGCAACTCATCTGGGAAAGTTTAGATTGTGTTTGGAAAAAAACAGCATATGAAGTCCATGATAGCAGTCAACAAGATCCCCCTTGGGAGTTTGATGAACACATGCATACGTGGTTATTGGTGTGGCTTGCTTTTGAACAATCTGCATGTGAATGTTGTTGACAAGGACCAATGTAGACCGTGTAGCATGTGTTGCAGGACCCCTCACGCTGCACATGGCTTAATGACTACAAATGTATGCATGTAATTACATAAACCAAAGTCTATTTTATAAGAGGTAGGGCCATGGTGCACGAAGGGACCACCAGTGATAGCAAGCTGGACCTTTCACCCTTAGCTCTGGCTGTACATACAGAATTGTTTGTGGACAACCATTGATTTTTGTGCATCTTTCATAGGGTTGCTCATAAGAGTAATATCATTAACATACATGAGGAGGAGGAGAACTGCTGGCTTAATGCATGGCCATGATATATTCCCTTTCTTTGCATAATAAAGCACCCTGGTTTTGTGTCTGTCAATGCAAACTCCAAAGAAAGTAGGTGAGAGAGGTCATCCCTGTTTTAACCCAATGTTGACGCTAAGTATTTCTGAGCCTCAGGGTCTTTACACATTGGCATGGAAACAGAAAAGACAATAGATTTCCATCGTCTATTTGCCTTCTCCAGGCAACCTTGCCCAGCCATCAGGCATCCCAACTACCCATGAAGAGGACATCTGTAAACACCCTTGAATCCTCATGCACACTTGGCATGATGTTGTGGGCATCTTACATTAAGGCCACGAGAGTTGATGAGACAAGGGTAAGTGTTAGGAAAATTATTTTACAACTAGAATAGCAAGAAGATAAACATCAAACTACATCAAAAAAGACCTAGAGTGTAAGGGGTATCTCATGTATATGACCATGTATCCACCGGGCTTGTGTCATCTATTGTCACCAGGCATGGCTGAGGTAATACATAAGAAATAGTCTGGGTCCAGTCCAAGTGCCAAGGGCCCTGATATTAGCTTTACAGTAGTGCAATGATGTGTATAATAGAAGGCTCAGCATGCCTGTGACTCACTATAGCCAGGGTGCACGGATATGCTTGTCTTTCCCCTTTACTGCACATGTAGAAATTTCAAGAATGTGTATGTGGGCATCCATAGTCGTGAAGGTGGAAATGATCATATCACTATGCCCTGGGCACCCGAGGTTGTCGAGGTGGAAACAACCATGTTGCTATGCTCAGTGGAAGCAACATCACCTCCTCTCCATTCCCCTTCACGCAAACACATATACACTTCCATCACCTCCTCAACATGTGCTGTGGCTAACACCATGTTCATCAGCTGAAGGTGTGAGTTCGAACCCTGACACCCAATATAAAAAATTTAACTCTCTAAACATGGATTTTGGACCTATGCTAGCTAAAGCTTTGAATATGGTCAAGCAAAGTGGCTAATTCTAAAACATTTGTCTTAGCACTAATGCTGGCAGCTATAAATCTCTCTCTCTTTTTTTTTTTTCGTGAAATGGTGTTTTATATTAAATGTAAAAATGTACATCAGCCACATGGCTCACACAGAACCTATGGCCCCAAAAAAAACCCCCACAAAAGATCCTCTAAAGGATCATGACCATGCAAACCTGTACACTAATAAGAAAGTCTCCTAGCCAAATAAGCATCCCAGATAAAAGCATCAAAGATGAGCCAGCCGAGCCGCCGTAGACCATAACGAAATAACATCTGCATCCAGTAGCTGAGCTGAGAGAAGAGAAGAAAACTGCCAAAGCAGCAAACCGCGGATACATAGAATGTGCCCATGTATTCCAGACAAGGAATCAAAGATGAACCCATTCCGTGTAGTCCAAATATGCCAAAATCCTGTCCATCTAAGGAAATGGAATATCACAAGGTGACTGTCTGAAGTAATGACTTGAGGACAAATCCCAAATATCCACTGATGAGCCGAAACAGTAGACCTCTCTACTGCCTCCCAAACGTGAGAGACAAAAGACCAAATCTGACGGGCCACTGGACAACTCATGAACAGATGCATAACTGTTTCAGTGCATGTCGTGCAGAAGAAGCAAGAGGCCAATGCAATTTTATGACGGCTGAGCTGATCCCGTGTAGGTAACCCTCCCACCAACATTCTCCAAATGAAAACCTTACCTTGGTAAGGGAGTTTAGACTGCCAACCACGCATAAGAGTTTTCTGCCACCATGATTTAGACTTGTGCAATCCCCACACCTTATTGGCCTTGGCTGAAACCCAATCTTTCTCTGATACGAGCTTATGATAGACCTGGTTAGCTGAAAGTGATATCAAGTCACCAGATTTACATAGTGCCCAATCAAGCCAAGGCTGATCTGCAGATGGCCAAGGCAATGGAGTAAAAGGCTCAACTGCATGCATGATGTCAACCCATAGTGGCTGAAATGTCCGAGGAATCCTAAAGTGCTGCCGAATAAGACGAAACGAATATGGCCTGTCACGACCAGGTATCACAGCATCTCGGATTCTAACCAAGCCTAACCTGACCATGCGGTTGAGTCGTATGTGTGAAGCATCTCTGTCTGGCCAAACAATGACACACGACTCCACAAATGTTTCGAACTGCAAAGAGTTCAAAAGTAGTCTTTCATGACCAGGATCCCACCGAGCCAATAGTAGAACTTCATGCCAAGAAAGGAGAATATGCGATAAAATGTGAGATGAGCGAATACGGACAGGATGAGCCGCATTCACAATGTCCCACCATGAAGCCTGCACACGTGTCCGTCCATGTGACAATCCCTCCAACTCAATCAAGTCACGAGCCATGAATACCCAAGGCTGCTCCTACAAACACATATCCTGAAAAAGCGCCCACCTACGTGCCACCATATGCAAGCGGACATCCAATAAAGCAACCCCACCCATTCTTTTGGGTGTCGTAATGTGATTCCAAGCTATAAATCTCTCTCTCTCTCTCTCTCTCTCTCTCTTTTCGATGTGTGCACATGACATCCCCTCCTACTAAACTTGATGATGAGATTCCAACCTTTGACCTTGGATGACTATCATCATCCCCTTTGTCTTTCCATGGACTCCGAAACTGATCACCCTTCCTTCTTGGCAACCTTTTCATTGAAAACCTTGCCAAACTCTGATTCCACTCCAAATTTGATGTTGAGATCTATGCACCTATTCCACTTTGTCCCCTTGCCTTCTTGCCCTATCCATGAACACAAACATGAATCCTTCTTCTTGAAACGGATTATAGCAGCCTTGGCCCCACCCTTGGATGATTATCATCCCTTGGAGTTGCTCCATATAAAAGCCTTCCTTGGCAGCCCTAAATGGCTACCGACTCTTACGAAATCCCTCCTTGTTGGGCTTTTCCTGACACCAACCAACTTCTGGGGATCTTCTTAGAAGTATCCCATATAGTAAGTGTCTCGAGCCATCGATCACGGAAAGATCGACTATTAAAAGACCACTCATGTGTTGAGTTACTTTCCTTGGACTTGTGCACTTCTTCTGGGACACCTTCAGCACTTAGCCTTGCTGAGCCTAATTCTAATACTGTTGCATGGTCACAACACTACCTTAAGATCAAGACACGGGCAATGGTTTCATCCATACGCGATGCAGTAAGGGTGGGTAGGACATGGGCAACAATAGTATCTTAGAATCACCTTGAAGCTCTGATACCAATGTTACATACGTGAAAGCTCTGTACCTTCTTTCAGCCCTAAACACTGAGATAGGAACATCCTGATGCAAAATGCAAATAGAGAGAGAGAGAGAGAAAAGAGAGAGATGCCTGTGTATTCAGTATATTCATATGGTACAAAAAGATAGTACAAAACCCGTGGCCTTTGGCCTTCCAAAAGAGGAAACACAGAGCCTATCTATGACCTCCCCATCTGGGAAGGTGTGAGTTCAACCGTGACAGCCAATATATAAAATTTAACTCTCTAAGCATGGATTTTGGACCTATGATGGCTAAAGCACTAATTCTGGCAGCTATAAATATCTCTCTCTCTCTCACCCGTTGTGCCACCATCACTGGACTTTCTCCTTGTCCGTCTCCGTCTCCCTCTCCCTCTTCTTTGCTCCTCTTTCGAGCTTGGCAACACTTTGTTATCTTCTCTGAGAGCAACGTTGTCCACCCCTCTTTCCTCACAGCCAAGCATCAATCTCTCTCCATAGGAATTTTCTTCATATTTTTCTGATCACAAAACTATTTCATTCATAGTATTCCACCAAACAGGCAGGGAACTGAGGCTTTTAGGAAGAAAAGGAGTCAATTACCTTCAAAAAACAGAGGAATGATCCAGCTAGAGACCCAACAACTGCCAAAAGGGAGAGGAATCGGAAGTCAAATATGGCCTGCAAGAATGTACACAACATTGTTAACGCAAGATTGATCAACTAAACTGGTTAATTAGCATTACAAATATGAGTCTCTCTTACTTGCTCGATGCCATTTTCAGCTCGCTCTATCCATGGTGGGTTAATGAGAGGTGAAGAGAGGGAATTCAGCAGGACGCTTGAGTGCTTGGATGCAGAACTGTGATGGGAGCTAACAGACCCATTTGAGGATGGAGTAGCAGACCCAACAATAGAGGAGGAGCAGTCATAAGAAGACGAGGAGGGGGAGGAGGAGGAGGAGGCTGCCGCTCTGAATTCCGAGCTGTCTGGACATGAAGCCTGTTTGGAAGAAGGACGCAGCCCCTGCCAGGTCTGCATGGCCGTGTTTGAATAATGCTCATTTGAGGAGCACTTAGTTGCACAGCTAAACACTCTCGAAGTCCTGTGTATGGGCAATTGCAGCGCCCATGAAGGCCGGACATAATACGTGTAGTGATGAAGCAAATACATGATGATTGATGGTTGCGAAATTAAGGTGGCGGTGGTGGTGGTGGCGGCGGTGGCGGTGGCGGTGGCGGTGGAGGTGGCGGTGCACTACAAGCCTGTAAGCCTACTACCACAAGAGTGTCCCTACACTCCTACACCATGTTTTGCTTTTTGTAGCACCATGAACTTCCCATGAGCACAATTCATTTGTCCATTTGCATTAATTTCCTAAGGATTTTTCTTAAAACTTGGCCTTTGCATTCATTTCCTTAAGGCTTTCTCTTTAAAACTTAGCCTTTATTATATCATCATCACATAAGCAAAAGTTTGTGAGAATGCAAAGCTTTCTCGTGCATTTATCGACTTTTCAACTTGCATGCCTCCTGGAAAAATCCCTTCATTCATTACTCTGCTTTGTAGCACCAAGTTAGTAATGCAAATAAGAGGAAATTATTAGCTTGCTTTTATGAAAGGTTGAGCTCAAGAGGTGGCTTTTCAAACTTGAATGAATTCGACCATCCACCACCCATAAAGATGGCTCATCGATGAGGAAGAACATGCTTGAAATGGGTCAGTGTGAGAAATAAATTTTTTTCCTAGCCAATGATAAAAGGATGACCTTTAAGCTCAACCGTTTTTTTTGGGAAAAAAAATGCATAAGTTAGTCGGTTTTATAACTAAAATTTTAAATCTTGAAATTCAAGGCTTGGCAAATTTATAACCGGTTTTTCTTGATTTGAGCCGTGAAAATTACACTAAGGGAGAGTTTTTTTCCGACACTACTGGAATGGGCAGCTACTAAGTAAAGGATGCCTTCACCTCGGGTCATGGAAAGTGTGTATGGTGGCCCATGTAAAATTTCAACGGTGTAAAGGCCTATAGAAAAGTTGGCGTGGAAAGCTCTTACTTTTTGCGTGTCACTTAGTATATTGCAAGTGTGTGAAGGCCTAAAGAAAAGTTGAACCTAGAGAAAAGGCTTACCTTTTAAGTGTCACTTGGTGTAGAGTTTGAAGGTGACTAGATCTCTTAAAGTTCTCTTTACAAAAAGGTGATCCAAATCTTAAGAAGTAGAAGATTCATGGACCTCTTGCCTTCTTTCTTTAGCCCCTAAACTTGGCTTTTCTTACCAACCTCCTTTACACTTGGCAAGCATTGGGTTCCCTACTTGTGATATGTATGTACATGGAAACATCTTCCTTCTAAAGAACATAAGTAATTAAATTGACATCCCATCACTCATTTCTCACATTGTGAATACTTATTACTGCATCCCTTAAGTCATGTTATCAATATTATACCGACATACTTATTTATTACATCTCTTGTTGTACTAGGTTAACAATGGGTCTTACATGATGGCAAAGAAAGCTTCTCTATATTATCTTAAGGAAGAGTTTCACAAAGCTGTCACGTGTCAAGAATTTGGAGGTTCGGGAAGGGGAGGAGGAGGTTTGGGTAGAATTTGAATTTAGAGTCTCAAAAGACGTGCTTCGCACGGGTTGCCCACTAGTAAGGATAAAAGCAAAAAACAAAAAGAAATTATATATTGCATGGACATGAAGAAAAGATGAGTAACTTTCAAAGTATAGCAAGCCAAGTGGTTGTGGCACATAGACATAGTAAGACTTCCCTTAAAATATTACTAGAGGATTACCTAGTGAAATACATGCTAGGAATGACAAGAAAAGATGTTAAAGCCACTGCTTTGGAAAATGATTTTACATTACTTAAGATTAATGTAGTTAGATTTACTTTTATGCTTAAAAACCAAAAGGTTGTTCACACCACACCCTTGAGACCTAGATCTTTTTAATCTTAAACCTATTTTAGTGAGACACTTTTATTGCCAACTCACGTGTCATATCACTAGCACCATTCTAACCTCACGTACCAATAATTACCTACATTGGCCACATGATACCTCCAACAGCTAGTAGGAGAAGGATGTGCATTACCATTGTGGCTTCTCTCCCTTTGTTTTAGTAGTAATAGATGGAGGTATGATGGTAGGTGTGGCTTATCATATAGCCTTAAATGTTGTATAGGAGATAATAGGATTTGCAGTTCTTTTTACTTATTTTAAATGAATAGATATATAACTTCTATTTATATATTTCCTCCAAGGGCAAGAGGTGAGTAGTAACAAGGGTGGTAGTGCACGACCTTAGCAACCAGTTCTCCATGCTAAGGTAGCAAGCATGGAGGAGATGCAAAAAAGACATTTAACGAATGGAGGGGAGGAGAGATGTACCACCCCCACAAAATGATATAGAGACTAGAGCACAAAGTTAGCCTGGGAACTTACACATTGCACCTCTAAGAATGAGTAGGCCCATGCTAGCAAGATTCAAATCTAGTCCTCTTTATAGAGGATGTGTGCTATTAAATTCACAAAAAAGGAACTTGCAATCTTCACTTTGAAATTGAAATTGAAATCTTAGTAGAATTATGGAGGCTTTGAATTTGCAAAGGATTTCCCACATGGAAGGGTGAAACCCAAAAGCATGAGGTGAAGGAAGAACCTTCTATTTAAGTGGAGATAATCCATGCATCCCTACCCTTGGACTAGGGGAAATGAAAAAAAAAAAGCAAGGGTAGAGCCACCTCCAAGCCCTTAACCTTCACAACCCCAATTCCACACCTAAATGCATTTGCACAAAGTTAGGGAAACTTGCACACTACACCTCTAAAAATGAGTACACCCATCATAAATTAATTAAAATTTAAAAAAAACTATCGAGGTAGAGGCTTGCAACTTCACGAGGTCAAAACCTGCAATCTCACAAGTTCAAGTTTCTCATGAATTATAGTCTCACGGCTTAAGCACCTGCACTTTCACGATTTAAGCCTTATTCACGGATTAAGCTATATCACGTAGTAACACTTTCCCAATGATCTTCAATAGCCATTATATATCTATTAAGCTGATTGCTTACTATTCTTTTGGCTAAATTAATGTAGTAGCTACTCCATGAGTAGTACATCTCCATACTCATGCACTGGAGGACCAAAGCCTCACCATTGAAAACTTCCAGGTACATCCCTGGATGGGGGGGGGCCATGGTGGGGGAAAGCCTGGTCAATGGTACAACCCATCACCTAGAATTTTCCTTTAAATTACAAACCTCTCCAAACAAGGCTACCATCTTCACAAATCAATGATCTTCAATCCTTTTCGTGAAGATATCTATATTAGCCTCGATGGTCGACATAATTCCTTTAATCCTCACTAACAAGTGGCTAATTCAACATAGACCAGTTCAATAAGAGTCTATATGACTCAATTTTGGAAACTTTTGCTTTTCTCTCTCCCCCCACTTCTCTTATTTCTCTCTCTTAAACTTTTCTCCTCTTTTCTTTTTCCAAAAACGTGACATGTGCTATAATGAAGCTTGCTAGGTCCCTTTTGGGATTCATATGTCATTACTTATTTCTAGTTTATGGGGCCTTCTCTATGGTCCACATGCCTTGATGCATTATGAGCGGCAATAAGCAAGACATTTAGGGTTAAATAATCATGGGATATTGGGTTATCTCATAGATAGAGGTATCTAGTTTGTGGGGATCTAGTTTGTGATGCACCTAGCTGTGAGGGGCGAGGATCTAGTTTGCTATACACCTAGCTCACACCCTTTGCTTTGTAAAAGATGTAATGTGCCTGCGTGAGGGGCAGGGATGTTTTTTGTGTCACTTTTTGATTTGAAACATAGCACCTAGACATATGGTGGAACTTTTTGTTGTGGGAATTTAATTTTTCTAAAATGATTTTCTCACATGTGGTGATCTCAATATTAGAGGCAAGCTTGTACCCTTGGAATTTTAGAATTTAGGTGGGATTTGCACTACAAAACCTAAACTTAAATTCACTATGGCTAGGTTTTAATAGTGTACGAGTTGATCTCGTGGAGGGAGGAAATGAAATTTGGTTTAGTAGGTACATCATCTAGTGGGATATCCAGCATGCAAGGGACCGGGCATTTGAACTCAAAGAGGTGCTAGAGGTAGAATCTCTAGTGAAGATATATCGATGCCATCTACAAGACCTGCCAGTGATGTAAATGTTAAACGGTCATGCACACGCCTCGTGAGTGTCATCTCATGTTGAGCTTGATATCTTAACACTCCCCCTCAAGCTCAACTCTAGCTCATGAACTCCAAGCATATCTCGAAATTTGCAAAGCTTCGCAAGTCCCTTTGTGAAGATGTCAGCAACCTAATCCTGTGTGTTGACATAGGCCAAGTCGATGCCACCTGCCAAGACTCTCTCACTAATGAAGTGGTAATCTACCTCAATGTGTTTCGTCCGTGGATGAAAAACTGGGTTCCTAGCCAACTGTATAATGCTAAGATTATCACAATATATGACAACCTTTCTCTCCACATGCAACCCCAAATCAACAAGTAGCTTGCATAACCAAGCTACCTCACATGCTGCCACGACAGCTCCTCTGTAATTTGCATATGTGTACCCGTATAGCTCCAATGGTACACCTGTTGCATAAAACAATGCATAATCAATAGTGGTGGCCCTCAAATATCGAAGCATGCATCCTACATTGTCAAGATGTGGTTTGTGCAAAACCTGCATAAATTGGGTCTCTAAGCCAATAGTGTAACTCAAATCTGGCATGCTGATCTCGTGACATAGATAAAACTCCCCACAATCTTCCTGTACATAGTGGGATGTTCCAACACATAACCTACATCTGCACTAAGCTTGCCATTTTGATCTAATGGCACCAAGATTTACTTATAATTAGCCATCTCATACTTGGACAACACGTCCAATACATAATGTCTCTGTGCAGCCAAATACCCTCAGGTATGCGAATGACCTCAACTCCCAAAAAGTAGTGCAGATCACCCAAATCCTTCATCTCAAACTTCCTTTTTGAGAAGACTTTTCACATGCTCAATCTCATCCAAGTTGTCACCCCCAACAATAAGATCATCTACATATATGGTGATTATCACAATACCCTTATCACTCTTGCGCACATACAAAGAGTGATCTACATCTGCCATATAAAAACCAATAGTGACAAGATACTCAACAATCTTGTCATGCCGTGCTCGTGGAGATTGCTTCAGCCCCCATACAAAGCCTTACGAAGCTTGGGTGGTTGCAAGATCAGGGTGCCCAGTTTTGTCCACTCAGGCACCCTGTAAACAGTAAAAAAACAGTCATTTATTTACCTTTAGTGGCTAATCTCTTCTAGTAAATGAAGGAATTTCGTTTCAAGTTCTTTTATTGAAACATCATATTCAAAGTTGGAAATATAGTTGCATAATTTGATTAAGCATTAGATAGTCAAAAGTCCTCATTTTCTTAGGTACAAAGTCAATGTATACACCCTGTCCCAAATTTGAACTAATTCCATAAAATGCTAATATCTTTTGCATATAAACTCATATGAAATTCCCACTTTGTACCTTAGATCTTCACATAATATGGAGCTTAACTTGATTTTTCGAGAAAATTTTAAGATATTTGTCTATTTTCTTTAAATATGTCAAGGTCTTTAAAGTGTTATAATATATGCCATTTTTTGTACCCACAATAGCTACCACTTAAAATCCTCAATCTTGTAGATCAAAAGAGTGGGTAGATATTGAGACATTAGTAGAATGTGGTGGTTAGTAAAAATTGCAAATCCAATGGTTGGATTTTTAATGATCTCTTTTTCAAAATTCTTCCAAACTGTCAGAAGGCCTGCAAATATTGATAATCTGATTAGTAAAATTATATTTTTGATGTGAATCATCTAAAACCTATAGGGACTAGTGTACTTGTAATGGTGCATCTATGGAAAAATAAATTGGATCACTCTAAGTATGGAAAGATCATTTGTTTATCATTTCATCATATTTTTAATTAATTTTGATTAATTAGACTAATTTATATTAATTTAAGTTATATTGGATTAATTTAAGGGCAAGCATATTTTCTATTATTTGCTTGATCTTATTTTAAGTACCTTGCCCCCCAAAAATTACTCTCCAAGCATTGTCCCAGTCCAGCATAAACTGGATAAAACTGGACACCCTGATCTTGCAACAACCCGCTTACATACATACTCTGGGTGACCTGTATCCTCAAAACCTAGTGGTTGATCCATATACACCTCTTCTTGCAAGTCACCATACAAGAACGCATTTTTTACATCCATTTGATGTAAAAACCAACCTTTAGCTGTAGCCACTATAATCACAACTCTCATAGTTGCCATCTTTGCAACTGGGGAAAATATCTCCTCATAATCGATCCCATGTGTCTATCCTTTGGCTACCAATCTAGCTTTATACCTGCTTATGCTACCATCTCTGTTATGTTTCACCTTATACACCCACTTATAGCCAATAGATTTCTTACCTTTAGGCAATGGCACCAAATCCTAAGTCTCATTTCCATACAATGCATTCATCTCCTTATTCATTGCTTTCGCCCAACACACATTTTCAATAGCCTCATCAAAACACGTGGGTTCTACAACCTGCACAACTTTTGCCATATAAGCATAGTGATGTGCCACATAACCATCATAAGTCAACCTTTGCATCCAGATCTTCGTAACTTTGTATTCATGGCTTCCATATAGCCTTATTCACACCAGGTGTCCTCATTGTTGGAATCTCAAGCTCCTCATCAAGGCTCATCTCTGAGAGCCACTAGAATATCCATCAACTAGAGAATGCCCTCTGCACAAATATCAAGCATACCAAGGGGCTCAACCACTTTCTCTTTTGCCTTTATGTGATGTACCAACTATATTTTCAGGACTGGTATCATGACACAGCCTGCCACTCCATGGTCTATCCACAGAACCGTGCTGGATGAGGACTGGTCCACTCAATGACTATCATTGCTGACTTGCCCCAGTAACATATTTTTCAAGAGCATACCAATTACTCATCTCATCAAATACATCCTTGCTTACCCTCAATTCATGTGTAGCAAGATTATAGCATCTATATCCCTTTTGCTCAAGGGAATACCCAATAAACATACATTTTTATGCCTTTGGATCTAGCTTGGTACGCAACTCATTTGGCACATGCGCATATGCAATACATCCAAAAACTTTCAAGTGAGACAAATTAGGTTTCCTACCAATAAACTTCTCCTCTGTCGTTACATCATGTATGGCTGTAGTAGGAGTCTTGTTCATGATATAAATTGTTGTAGACACAGCCTCAACTCAATAGTTATGCGGCATATTCTTCTTTGCCATCAATGCCCGTGTTATCTTTGAAATGTGCCTGTTTTTTTGCTCAACAACTCCATTTTGTTACGGAGTGTATCTACATGTAAATTGTCTCTGAATGCCATTCTTTCGCAAGAATTCAGAGAACTCATTGGAGAAGTATTCTCCCCCTCCATCTAACCTTACACACTTCACATGCTTTCTTGTCAAATTTTCAGCCCCCATCACTCTAAAATTTTGAAAATGAGTGAACACTTCACTCTTCTCCTTCATGAAATACACCCACACTTTCCTCGTGTGGTCATCAATGAATGTTACGTAGTACTTGCAGCCACCCATAGACATAGTCTTCACAAGACCCCATACATGTGAATACACAACATCTAGTACAAAACCTGGTCTTTCAAGACTCTTCATTTCCTTGAACCACTCACCATGACTTGTCATTTGGTTCAAAGCACCTAAATCAACATACCATACATCATCCTTACATGCTACTACATCATTTCCAAACACAGCATTAACCACAAGTTGCATAACAAAAAACCTCTCATTATCCTCATTATTTGTACTAGAGAATGCATTTGTTTTGTTGCATTTTTCTATTTCTCATGTCACTTTGCTTCTTATAGCAATCTACCTACACATGTCCAAGCTTACCACAGTAAAAACAACCTCGTGTATCATTATGCTTCCTTTTCCAATTACCACGACCTCTTTGACTCCCCCTTGCCTCTAAATTGGCCTCTTTCACCTGTGAGTTGTTGTTGCAAATCCTTGGATTGTTGCTGTTGTTGACCATAAATTTGATTACCTATTCGGCCACCACCTTGGCCACGTCCATGACCTCTACCTCGTCCTCTACGTGCACTTGTGTAGTAGAAGGCTTGCCACTCTAAACTGTTTTTGTTTTGTGAAGACTATTGATATTCACCCAAATTCTTCTCTTCAATGAACAGAATTGACACCAAATCTGTGAAGTTGGGAACGTTCTCCCGATTTTTGAATAGACATCTTGAACGCCTTGTATTGTGGCCCGAGACCATGTAGACACACTCCCACCTTATGATCATCATCAACAGAAACATCAATTGATGCATAGGATTCCACAATGTCCTTGATCTTCACGGCATAATCATTCACATACATATTCTTCTTCTCCATAGTATGAAGCTTATTCTTCAACTGAATCTTTCGTGCCTTGGTGTTAGTTTCATACAGCTTCACCAAGGTGTCCCTTGCCTCCTTACGTGACTTGGCATCCTTTATATACCCAATCATGGTGCCTTGGTGTTAGTTTCATACAGCTTCACCAAGGTGTCCCTTGCCTCCTTACGTGACTTGGAATCCTTTATATACCCAATCATGGTGTCTTGTATACTAATAGAAAGCCAATACATGACTTTCCTTTCTCTTTGATTCCAATCCTTGAACTCTTTTACTTCTACAGTAGTTGTGGATTAATCTCCAGTGACTCCTCATGTTCACCTTCAATGTAGTCCTAGTAACCTTTTCCCATCAGAAAATTTATCAATATAAACCTCCAAGTATGGAAGTTGTTCTTGTCAAGCTTCTCTACAACAATCTGGTTTATTCCATCATTCGATATCTTGTCTGCAACACAAATTTACCAAAAATAACACTCTTGTTTGACCTGCATAAACTAATTTATTCTTTGGAGAGCGGTACTATATTGCACCCAAACTGTCACAATCAGTGACCTCAATTCGTATACATACACCCAATGGCAACTTTGAGACCTCTTTGCAGTACACACAGTGTCTGCACAACCAATTGCCCTTCTTGCAGTTCCAAAACCAGAGTTCTGCAGAGAATCGAAACTTACCTGAAGTGCCCGTGAATGCCTGGGAACTGAAAAATTGAGGTCTAGACATGCCTGAAACATGTTTTCAGCTCCAAAAACTATGTCCAACAGATACTATAGGTGCCCTGTAGCCCTGCTTCTATGAAGAAATCTCCTCAATCGAAGTTCATTTTTCGGTGCCTCCCAAAGAGCTCCTCCCGCGAGACAAAGGTGTAGTAGCCAACACAAGGGGGAAGAGTAGATGAAGCTCTTAGTACCCTCGTCCCACTTCCTGTGCTTCTCTTTCTTGCCACTCAGCCCTTAGCATGAACCAAGATATGATACCATGAAAAGATGTAGGGGGAAGAAAGCTTAAGCTCTTGCAACAAGCACACACACACTCACACAAACTCTAGAAGAGAACACACAACAAGGTGAGAGGCTAAAAATTCTTCTTCTTCTTCACACAACAATAGAGGGCTACAAGGAAGATAAAGTGACTACAAAAATTCTTCTTCTTCTTCACACAACAATAGAGGGCTACAAGGAAGATAATAGAGTATATACAAGCGGTCCATAATGTGAACACGCTAAGAGGAGTGGGTAGGTGTGGACTAGTCGGTGTAGTCCAGCTGTATAATCTCTCGTGGGGCGAAGATATGTTGGTGCCAGCTACAAAACCTACTAGTGAACCCGCCAGTGATGTAAATGTCGAATGGTCATGCATGCGTCTCGTGAGTGTCAGCTCATGTTGAGCTTGACATCTCAACATAAGGAATGACAATGCCATGCTAGATCTCTCGGAGATTGTAGTGACCCGTAGCCACCATTGAGGAGAATCTCAAAGGGTGAGATATCTAGTATAGAGATTCATATATAGTGAGCATGCTGCTATGCCTTACGCATATATGACATCTATGGTTCATCATGTGGAGCTTTTGGTTTTGATGAGGCTATTGGCAAAGAAGCATGGGACAAAGCTATGGATGAAGAGATGGATGCTTTGCCACATAATGATACATGGTATTTGGTTAAGTTTCCAAAAGGAAAGAATGTGATTGGTGGATGTAAATAGGTTTACAAAATAAAATGCAAGTCACATAGATCCATTGGAAAGATATAAGGCAAGGCTAGTCACTAAAGGTTATGCATAAACACATGGTATTGATTATGTTGAGACATTTAGCCCAATGGCTAAAATGGCTCTAGGTAGGATCTATGATTCATTGGCTACATCTAAAGGTTTGGAATTACATCAAATAGATGTTTAAAATGCATTCTTGAATGGAGAGCTGCAAGAAGAAGTGCAAAAGAGAGGGTTATATACACCCAAACATTCCTACATATGTATGTAGATTGAAGAAATGGGCTGATATAAGCACCATCATCATGGAGTGACAAGATTATCAAGTATCTTATAAGCATTAGTTTTCATGTGAAAAATTCAGATTCTTCACTATATGCAAAGAAGACAAAGAATGGTATGGTGGTGATTGTCATTTATGTGGATGGCTTGATAGCTACAAGTGATTGTGGGAATGACATTGCCAATGTGAAGGTAGAATTAGGCAACCAGTCTGACATGAAAGATTTGGGAGAGCTAAGATTATTTCTTAGCATTGAGTTTATCAAGACATGTTAGTCATGAACTCTATGGTCAAGTGGGGATGCCCATGTGATCATTGCTTTCACATAGGAATGTGGGTGATGTCATTATTTTAATTCCATATGTGAAGTATGTAGATCAAGTCAATATTTGCATATGGGATGCACCTTTTTTCATATGATTTTCCAAGATTAATATGTTTAATCATCTATGTGTCTTGGTATGATATAGTTATTAGGATTAATGTTTTTAATCGGCTTTGTGCGCTGACTAATATTATTTTAGTGTAGGCGTTGATTGAGTGGAAAACTATGTGAGGGAATTCATGGACAATCATTGCTACCAAGATTTGGAGCATAGACCATATATTTTGGATACTTTTGACAATAGTGATAGTGATAATGGTGACTCAGATGGACATGAAGAGCAAACTAGTTCACAAACACTATTACTAAAGATGAAAGATGTTATTTCTACAATTATACGATCTTTTTGTAGGGAGGATGAGTATGTTTTTTATGTATTCACATTGGGAAGTGTATGTATAATGGCTCTTGCAAACAAACGAAAGACAGTGGGGCAATGGTTCCAAGTTTACAAGAATTACATGAGATTGAATCAATTTGTTCAAGCTTTGTTGAGGGGAATCTTGAAATCAGTTCATGGTGGGTTGGAATCACAAAGCAAGGAGATGATTCTTTGTTTACAAATGAGAAGCTTCTGATAGAAGGCCCCACACCAGAGCATATAGCTACACTTACAAAGGAGCATGAAGGGGCAATGTTAGACTTTGTTGATCAACTTCTTCCTGATGATCCAGACACAATAAGTGTTTAAAAATCATATTTAGTTCTCATTTTATTGGTAGGATAGTTTTTTCCATTGTGATATGTTAGTAAATGCTCTAGGAATATCATCACTTAGATTTTTATGTATGGTACTTATGATCTTAACTTAGTAGAAAAACTTCTATTTCATTTTGTAAAATTCAAAGACACTATTATTGAGCTAATTTGACTACATCATAATTTGTTCATTGTTATAAAGTAAAATAATTCCATGCCCACATTAGATCAATTAGACCATGTATTTATGATTTTTTTATTGACACCCCAAAAACAAATATTTGTACACTTATTCAAATTTAATCCTTACATATAGTTGATTGTTTGGGTATGTCAATAAGGCTACATAAAGTTCATAGTCATACATAAGATTTGGAGAATTGGCCAAATCTATAGTATAGATTTGAACAAGTGACAATCTAGAAATTCACATCCATCTATAATATTTGACCTCTAGCATTACCCACCCTTAACATAGATTTGGAAAAGTAATTGAATCTAACTAATAACACCCATGAAAATCTAAGCCAATAACAGCCATACACAAGATGTCTATTGTCATCTAGTGAGATTTGGACAACTGAACATTCAAATCTATCCAAATATGTGAACAACTAGCTTTATGACCAAATTTAGTTCTATGTACTTAGAGATATATCGTGTATTTTAAGAGTAATGAAATCATGTGTTTGTGAGTTTCTAATTGAGTTTTGGTCGATTGGCTCAATGTCTTCTATCTTTTCTTTTTCCTATAACCACACATGCACAAGACATTATCTAGTGAGATTTAGATAACTAACTAAATTCAACATTCAAAACCATCCACAAATATTACCAAATTTAATTTTTATAGTGAAAGATATATATAATCACTAGTTTGGTACCAAAACAGGACACTTGAGTGTCCTTTTTTGGGGGTTGTGAAAAAAATCAAACTCCTAATGTAGGCTTTAAAAACTCCTAATGTAGGCTTCAAACTCCTAATGTAGGCTTTAAAAACCAAAATGCTTCATTGGGCATGTAGAACATAACCCTATGCTTATGTAAAAAGTGCTAAACATATAAAATAACTTTTTATTTGGAAGTACATAAGCAACAAAGTAGCATATGTCTTGAAAATGAACATTTTTCAGGATTTTTCCAAATATGCAAGCATCATTCTCTCAAAAAAAAAATCCAATGATATCAAAAGCATTTTTCCCAAGATATTTTGATAGCATACATCAGGCCGCCAAGGAGGTAGAAGTTCACCAAAAAAATCATTTTCCTTTCCTAGAATTTTTTCCAAAAAAGTTGCATAAAATCAGCAAAAGTAACGCGTATTATCAAAACTCAATCACGCCACTAAAAAATAATGTAGCCCTATCAATGAGAATGTTGATTATTGGTTTTCATGCTTGAGATGAGATAAATAAGCCATAATTTGATGTGTATGACACTAACTTAGCCTCCACTTAAGTAGGTTCTTATCGCCTAGTTCTAAAAAAACTGTATAAAATAAAAATGCAAAATTTGATCATATTTTATCAAAAACTAATCATAACTATGCTTGCACAAGTAGTCTACACCTATAGTTACAACAAATAATGCACTTACACAGCTTTCCCCTTTGATGAAAATCAAAATTAGGCTCATAATTAGACATTTTATGTATTAAAAACAGGTTGCGCAAAAGGCCATGTATGAGAAGAGGCCCAAAAAGTGGCTCTAAAGTTTTGAAAAATTCAAAACAAAGTAGTATTTACCCTATATAACATGGGTGCACCTGAAGTTTTACATTATTAGCTTGCATATGGAAGGAGAAAAATTCATGCTCCACCTATATAAAAAACGTCATTTCAATATTAGCGAGTCAAAAATTTATCCAATAATTATCGTTTGATGATTCCAAGATTTAGTTTACATCATGGGCTTTCCATCAAGCCAAGTTTCATGATCAACCTATGTCCCTTCTAAAAGTTATGTCCAAATTACTACTATTTTGAAAACATCAAAAATCATGCGTTTTATCAGCATGTGTCTAAGAAAATTAAAATATTGCCTTGCAAAAGCTAAGAAAAGTGCAATTTAAAAAATCTCAAGGATTTTTTGGGTCTTGAGGAACATCTGTGGATGTTAAGCATTTCAAAACTCTTAATGGATTGCCCACAAAAATTCAAGAAAAATGCTAACTTTTCAGGACACTTTAGTGTCCAATTATAGAACTAGTGATAATATATGTGAGAAGTTATATGTGTGTGATTTTTTGATTAATTTTTGATCGATTAGAACATGTCTTTCATCTTCTTTTTTTTCAACAGATAAAGTATATCACAAATGTGTTGATGAAGATAATGACAAGCTTGCGTTGTGGAAAACAATGGATTGTACTTCGTCCAGGATGTATAGAGTTTTTAGCCAATCTATTCATAAAGTTCCATGTTGGGATATGGTCCATAGCTTTGCACAAAATGTGGTGCATATGGTGGAAACTCTAGAATTGCATGTAGGGAGACAATTACCATTTTTTATTGTGTGGGGACAAGAGCAGTGTTATGTGTATGATCGTGAGAAGATATTTCGGCTAGAAAAGATGGGTGTGGAGGCCATGTTCAAACCACTCAAAAAGGTTTGGCACCAATATAATGCACAATGCTATGTAACAAGGATAGTTCTCATTGATGATAGTCCATACAAAGCATGTGCAAGTCCACTAGAGAATTGTATTTTTCCACCCAAATTTGACATTAATGCATATGACAACACATTGGAAGACTTATACAGATACTTGTGCCATTTGGATATGGCTGGAGACATTCGTGCAATGATTTATTTTGATAGATATGGACGGTTGCGAGTCCAACAAGGACATACCTTGTATGAATACTTTCAACGTGTGATTATAGAGTGGGAGGAGATGTACAAGGATGAATCCAAGGAATATGCGAGCTCAACATGTGATGAAAATGACGTATTCAGCTCATGCTAAGGTGTTAATAAACATGCAACACATGATTCTGAAGTTACATTTTCAAGAACAATACACTCTCCTCCACCATCGACTCTAAGTACTACACAATTAAAGATATTGAAAAAAATACCACCAGTGTCAAAACTAAATGAAATGGTTGTAGTACACTATGTGGAACAACTAGATTATAAGAAATGGTTGTAGTACACTATGTGGAACAACTAGATTATAAGAAAAGGTTCATCATAAGACCTGCAGCTAAGGGTTTCATATCACAACTCCAAGCATACTACAAGTGCAAACACTAATTGGATTCTTTTATATTGTTTATCCTAGTGTAAACACTAATGATCATGAATTTTGGTTGTTTTCAGTGGTGGTAAGGATATTTGAATTTTCTCCACTTTGCCTTTACGATAGCAATGGCGACCATTTACAACCATCTCATTGGCCAGTTCAAAATGGTGAAGTATTTTACATTAATGAGGTTTCCTTCATGGTTAATAACTCGACAATTGTGGGTGTTGGTCAAGGCTATTCATCCAATCAAGTGTTCCTCTCTTGTTGGTCGAGCTTTATTGCACTATTGTGGATCTAAATATCTTCATGATGATGAATGAAATTTGTTGTGTTCCATGCACCCCAGATCAAGGAGGTACTCCATTCTTGAGGAACCAATAGTTAATATTGAAGAGGATCGAGTCTATATAGTGGGTGATGTTAGACATTAGGAACTCAATGGAGTCTTTTTGGGCCCTTTAATTTGCCATGAGGTTATGGAAACGTTTAACTTTTTGACAAATAGGAGCCCGCCATGTAAGCAAAAACCAATGGTTTGTAAGAGAGGTGTAAGAGTGGTCAAAGGGTGTACTTTTTTTCCCAAAAAGGGGAGGGGGCAATTTTACAATTTTCGGACCTCCATAACTTCTACATACAAGCTCCGATTTGAGCGGAGATTACAGATCCGTGATCTACGCATCAAGAGCTTTCCATAGATATGTTACATGATATGGTTTTATCCGCTAGATTTTAAATTCCATTTTCCCTCCAAAATTCAAATTCGAATAAAGTAGCCGTTTTGAAGCTTCAAATTAGAAAACGTTTCTTCTTAAGAGAAAAGGTTTGACTCCCTTAAACTGCCAAATAAAAGGGCCCAAGAAGACTCCATTGAGTTCCTAATGGATAGAAATGTGACAGGTTACATAAATAGTTGTAGGGGTTCCAATGAGAAAAAAATGTGAGATACGTGTTTTCTCCATCTTTGCCACCTTGGCATAAACAAACTCACATGTCAATCAATAACCTTGAATATGGATACGTTTATGTTGAGTCTATATGTAACATCAAGGTAGGAGTGTCATTGTTAAGGCATTATCTTTAATAATTGGTCTATCTATAATTGTATTTTTATGAGTGATGGTCTTGTATAGTCATGGCAATTTGTAAGTATCATTGTTAAGGCCTTGTCTTTAATGAACAATCATTTTTCTTAGATTTACAAATATCATATTTTCTATCTCCATTATTATCTTTGGCTAACTTAACAAATATTGGTAATTATATGAATGGACATAAGGATGTCATCAAGTTGATACACTCAATGATGAGTAATGTTAATGGATGCAATGTTGAGTTCATGAAAGCGAAGATAATTGTGAACGAAGGATACTAGTAGCTCTATGAATAGACATAAGGATGTCATCAAGTTGACACTCTTAATGATTGAGTAATGGTGGTGGATGTAATGTTGAGTTCATGGAGCCGAAGATATTTGTGAACTTTGAGTTTGGAGTAGGAAATGCTATCCTTGCAAAGGGTTTGTCGTTAATTAATGACTTTGATGAATTAATCAAAAAGTCATTTTCTATATTTTTTCGATATATTATTGAGGCAACATGATGACTGTGATCATAAAATTCATGGTATACAACGTTGATTTTAAATAAAGCATTCCTTTGATATTGTCCTTAAATATAATATACTTTGAGTATTGTAAGCCTCACTATCACAAATATGCACTTTGAAGAAAAGAAGTTAATACATTTTATTGATGTATTATTGGGTAATTTATCCTAAACATATGAAAATGGAAATTGGGATTTTACCAAATTTCCTAATATGGAGTTAAACACAAAAATTAATAGAACATAGAATTTGCATAAATTGAACACCAAAACCTTAAGTAAACAATTTAACAAAATAACATAAACCATGAAATCTTGAAAATAGAGAAGACTTCTCAGCCTCTGGACCTCTGGATCAAATAGTTGATATGCCTTTAACTCTGTAATGTATCCAGGAAGATACATTTCTTGCTTTTCGCAAAAAGCTTAGTTCTATTTGTATCTGATATATGGATGTAACATTTACAACCGAATGTTTGAAAATGAGAACATGAAGGCTTATTACCCAAATAGGCCTCATATGGTGTGATTCCTTTGAGAGCCTCTGTGTAGGATCTATTGAGAATTTGAACTACAGTGTTGTGACTACTTCAGCCCATATGGTGTGATTACCCGACGAATAGGCCTCATATGGTGTGATTCCTTTGAGAGCCTCTGTGTAGGATCTATTGAGAATTTGAACTACAGTGTTGTGACTACTTCAGCCCAGAAAGAGTATGGTACCCTTTTCCTTTCACCAAACACCTTGTATGCCATTTCCCTTTCACCATACACCTTGCCATTTCCACGACTGTGCAGGTGTTGCAGCATTCCACAACTCCATTTTGTTGAGGCATATGTGCAACAATGAGCTAGCACTTGATTCCATGATCCTTGTATTATTAACATTGAATTTGGCTGAAGTGAATTATCCTCCTTTGATCCATTCAGAACTTCTTCACCTTCTGTCTTGTCTTATTCTCCAAATTTCCACGACTGCTGCAGCATTCCACAACTCCATTTTGTTGAGGCATATGTGCAACAATGAGCTAGCACTTGTTTCCATGATCCTTGTATTATTAACATTGAATTTGGTTGAAGTGAATTATCCTCCTTTGATCCATTCAGAACTTCTTCACCTTCTGTCATGTCTTATTCTCCAAATTTATGCCACTGTTTAAACTTGCCAAAAGCTTCAGCCTTATTACGGAGGAAATAAACCCACATCTTCCTACTATAATCGTCAACTAATAGCATAAAGTAAGACGATCCCCCCAATGCTAAAATAGACATCTTACCCCACCAAGATCAACATGTACCAGCTCTAGAGGAGACTTTGCTTGACTGTTTGCTGCTCTCTTATATGGAAATGCCTTCCGTTTTGTTGCTTGCCCATGATACAAGCTTCACATGGTTCTTGTGCAATTCTACAAATTGTTATTCCTCTCATAACTTTTCCAATTGTCTTCCCCTCAGATTCTAGAATCTCTGCTATTGTTTTCTTGAAGCGTACTTCAAGGCCACGATCTGTTTTTATTGTAGCAACAATGAGAGAAGGTTTCTCTTTATTTGAGACATGTAGAGCACATTAGACAGCTTCTTTTCTTCATCTGCAGTAGCTACCACACCAATGAGATGGTTTCTCTTTATTTGAGACATGTAAAGCACATCAGACAGCTTCTTTATTTGAGACATGTAAAGCACATCAGACAGCTTCTTTTCTTCATCTGTAGTAGCTACCACACCAATGAGATGGTTCCAGACCCTTTGGCTAGACATTTAGCATTATTACTGACAATAACATTGATGGATTCATGTAAAGGCTGCTAGGAACTAGACCAATCCTTTTTTTGCTGGTCATATGTCGAGATGCCCCACTATCCAAAATCCATGAACAGTTAACAACTTGAGGCTGAGCGGATGAGCATACCTCTTCTATGGCAACCTAGAGTTCTAACTCAGCTTAGGCATTGGTGGGCTGACTCCTTTCCCTTCCACGAAGTCTTCATGGTATCGTTCTTCTCATCAGCTTAGTGCTTTCTACAGTTTTTGCTAGCATGACCCTTCTTGTCACATTAGTATCCTGTACTAGAAAGCTTCTTCTTCTTGTCTTCAAAAGAAGCTCCACCTTTGCCTTTTGCATTGGCAGTAAATGCGGTGTCACCACCATCACGAGTCTTGAACCACATCTCCTCCTAAAATAGCATAGCACTAAATTCTTCAAAAGAAAGAGGTGGTACTCTAACTTGGGTGTTTACTGCCATAACCAAGCCATCATACTCTGGCGGTAGAATTCGGATGCATCTCCAAGCCATCATACTCTGGCGGTAGAATTCGGATGCATCTCCAAGACATCATACTCTGGCCGTAGAATTCGGATGCATCTCCAAGCCAACTCTTCACTGCCTTTATGATTCCCACAACAGCCATCTAATCTCGCGGATTTTTGATCCGAGAGATAAACGCTTTTGCAGCCTCTCCTTCAGCAATCTTTTTAGCAGCAAGCTAATTCTCTATGTTTTGAGTCCTGGTCTGAGGCCGAGTCTCATATTGATTTCTCAATATGGTCCAAGCCACGGATGCCTTAGTCAGAGCCGCAAAACAATCACTTACACTAGTAATAATGGCACAAAGTGAATCTACATTGCCCCACTTCCATGCTGCCCAAAGAAGAGCAGCATCTGGTGGAATCACTCTTGTGTTATCGCTAGTGTCAATGGTTTCCACTGGTTCTTGGTCCGTTCCTAGAACGATCTCCAGTAGCTTATAAGAATCAAGGATAGCATTGATTTTGAACTTCCAAAGAGTGTAGTTTTTCCCATCTAACTTGCCTTCATAACTTGCCTTCAGTGAAGGCAGCGGGTGTGACAGATGTGCAACACTGGAATAGCAGGCAACACCACTAGGCAACACCACTGGACCCTGAAGTAGACATCACTCCAAGCTACTTCTATGCAAAGAAAGACTATACTTTGTGTAATTTTGCTCCTAAGAGCACTTATATCTCTGATACCATGTAAGAATATGGCACAACAAAAAAAGATACATCAAGAGAAAGTACACTAGACAATGCAATAGAGAGAATGGAAAGAATTTTAAAATTATGATTATATCAAACAACAGATAGGTACAATATGATGGTTTTCGCCACCTGTGTGCTCTAGTGTAGAGCTTAGATGGTGATCTAGATAAACTCTAGATGGAGGGCATACTGAGAGTATAGGGAATATATATGCAAGCATTGGATGCCTTAGCTTGTGCCAACTATGTCTATTTATAGTGTTGCAAGTAGTGCGATGGACGCATCCAGATGTGGGCGGCTACACTACTGCATTGACGTGGCTCACCGCCCATGTATTCATAACACATCCCAACTAACCACCACCCACTAATAATGAAATTAATATTCGATGGAATATTCCTTGTACCTTTTCGGGCCGAGGAGGCTACGGACCCCAGCTAACACTTGTACCCCTCATTATCTCCTAACCACATCAATGGTTGCAACTACGACCCCTTCCAACATCTAAGATGGGGTTCCCACTAAACATTGCTAGAAATATGTGATCTAACATCCATTCTTAGTGTATTTACTTAGTGATACCTTAGAGTGGTTTGTTCTAAGGCTAGAAGGTGAAAATTACTAGAGTAACTGGGTGGTGTAAGTCTACTAGTTATCCTCCTTTGATTGGGGCATCACCTTTTAGGTGAGTCAAGTGAGAAATCATAGGGAGGTGGAGAGAATCAAGGGCTTTAGGCGCCTCCTTCTCATGAGCCTATAAATTTAGTGGTTACTACTCACACATTAGAGAGAGCTAGATATAGCTAAGTGGAGAGTAAAGTGCCCATACTTTGTGTACTTGCTTAGTGACCAATATACTAAGTGGTCCTTTGCGAAAATACTCTCTCTTTGCTCTCTTCATTGGTATTTGTCTATCTGATGTTTTTATGGCTCACCCTAACCTCTCTTGAAACACATCCAACAAGAGATTACTTGCTGGTGAACTGTAACTGTGGTGAGGATCTTTCCAATGGCCGAGCTCCTAACCCTTGAGGTCTCCAAGCTCTACAAATCCTTGAGAAGTAATTCCACCATGCCTCCCGTGAGCGTTGTCACACCGCCACGTTGCACTACATAGGTACTTGTCCCTCCTCTCACCTCATTTCACTCACACACACTCACTAGCATGCAGCATTAGGGAGGAGAGAGATTAGCAATAGAATTAGCAAGACCAAGACTCAAGTTCACAATGGGAGAGTATATTGTATTATGAGAGAAATTCATTTATATACATGGCCATAAGTGTTCACACTCACTTAAACTGTGGCCAACCAAACACTTTAGACTCATAAGAGGCCTAATGCTATTATTACAATGACTACTCTCATAATATACCCATGAAGTTTAGGACTTCATCCTAACTATAAGATTCCTCCCCAGCCTCTCAAGATGTCCAGCATCTTCCCCTGTAATCAAATCCCTCTTCAGAAATATAAAAGATTTTGTATCTACCAGTTTTGGCCTAGAGAGAGAAAATATTCTAGATAGATAATATTCAGATATTAAATATTTTTGGATAGAAAAAATTCTCATCTTATTAAAATAAGTTTCCCTAATAAACAGTGAATTGTATTCATAATTCATTAGTTTTTGACCTTCCTTCTTCTAGAAGATTGGTGGCCACTCTTGTTACAAACAAGAGTTGAACCCTCAAACCATCAAGCCAAAGGAAAGCTCCAAGAAATTATGTAAGTAGAGATTCTTGTAATTTTCTTTATTGATTTTATGTTTTTTCTAATGTTTATGATTATTTGAAGTGATAAATGAATGCTATGCCTTGATCGAAAGGCTTTTCCCCTCTCTCTTCTTAGAATCAACCCTTCTTTATCCTAGTTAAGTGATAATTATTAGAATCAACCCTTCTTTATCCTAGTTAAGTGATAATTATTAGAATTAAACTTTTTATAATGTTTTCTCTTTTATAAGTGAATTTTGATTAGTATAGATTACTTTAAATCAATTAGAGTTAATTTCTATGACAAAATCAAGTAGAAAAATTTAAAAAATGGTCAGCCATACAAAGGAGGTTATGGAAAAATTTTTAGAAATAAGAATTATCTTTTATTATGCTAAAAGAGTAATTCCTATCAATTCTATACTCTTAAAGTGTCATTTTCATGCATAGAAGATGCATATTGATTATTATTATTTTTATGCATAAAGGAATAATTTTCTTTTATTATGAAAGTGTTACTTCCATCAAAATAGATTTTTATGCACAAAGGAATAATTGTCTTTTATTATGAAAGTGTTACTTTCATCAAAATGAAATTTTTAGACATAAAAGATTATTTTTATTATAAAAGTGTTACTTTTATCACAATTGATTTTTATGCATAAAAGTATGCATAAAAGATTATTTTTTTATTATAAAAGTGTTACTTTTATCATAATTGATTTTTATGCATAAAAGTATGCATAAAAGATTACTTTTTTATTATAAAAGTGTTACTTTTATCATAATTGATTTTTATGCATAAAAGTATGCATAAAAGATTATTTTTTAATTATAAAAGTGTTACTTTTATCATATTTGATTTTCACGCATAAAAGTATGCATAAAAGATTATTATTTTTAATTATAAAAGTGTTACTTTTATAATATTTGATTTTTATGCATAAAAGATTATTATTTTTATTATAAAAGTGGTGTTACTTTCATCATAAATGATTTTTATGCATAAATGGTGGTTGCATAAAAGAAAAATGTTTTTATATTAAAAGAGTGATTTTCATCATAAATGGTTTTTATGCATAAATGGGTGCATAAAAGATATTTTTTATATTAAAAGTGTGATTTTCATCATAAATTGTTTTTATGCATAAATGGGTGCATAAAAGACATTTTTTTATACTAAAAGTGTGATTTTCATCATAAATGGTTTTTATGCATAAATGGGTGCATAAAAGATATTTTTTTAATATTAAAAGTGTGATTTTATCATAAATTATTTTTATGCATAAATGGGTGCATAAAAGATATTTTTTTATATTAAAAGTGTGAATTTCATCTTAAATGGTTTTTATGCATAAATGGGTGCATAAAAGATATTTTTTATATTAAAAGTGTGATTTTCATCATAAATGGTTTTTATGCATAAATGGGTGCATAAAAGATATTTTTTTATTAAAAGAGTGATTTTCTCCATAAATGATTTTTTTATGATGATAAAAGTGTGACTTTCATCAGAATCGGATTTTATGCATAATTAGATGCATATAGAATCTTTATAATTAAATAAGGATTCTCCTTAATCCTCTGTTTAATTTTCGCAAAATTAGATAATCTATGAGAAGAAATGCTACCGTTTCATGTTCATTAAGATGGTAATGAGAAAATTCAATTAAACTATCAAAGGCGGAGATTGAGATAAATGATTATTTTACTCCTCATAAGAAATTCATGTTTTAGAAATCTGTAAGCAAATATTCGTCGAACGAAATTTAGAAAAAGAGAAATTGAAATAGTACCTTTCGAGAAAGATAGTTTAGGAAGAACCTTTCCAGACCCAAACTCTGATTCAGACTGTTGACCAAGACCTAATTCCTTCGTCAGTTTCAATCAATGACGATGTGCCCAGTTCAGGGAAAATGTACTCAAATCACCCACCGAATTCGAAACTAAGTTAAGACTTTTGATTTTGATCTGAGGATCAAGTTAACAGAATTCGAGGAATTTTGTTTGGAATTCAGACCTGGATCTAGAAATATTGAGATACGGATTTAAGATTATTCATGGTTTTCAAACAAAAATCAAAACTCAAAACTTGCATAGAAACCCTGTTTTCTTAAAGGACCGTCTTACACAAGAATACTGGAGGGAGCATTTGGCATATATGTTTATCTAAGGGAAGTTCGGTTGCAACAGCTGGCAGGGAGTGTTCGAGGGACAGCTCACGCGGCAAAGCTTGCCGAGGTCTTGACCAGCCTTAGTATGGTTAAAATGGTGCGCTTCCGATAATACGATGGACGAGGGCCGACGAAGCGGTCCCTGAGTGAAGTGCCACGACACCTAAGGAGGATCCTAGAGGGTTCTGACCAGGCGATGCACGGGCTCGCGGTGCCGAGGACACCCATTCGTATGTCGAGGAAGATATTGTATGACAGACCAATGTTATTGTAATCTATCACTGGATCTCGTTGTTGACTCGCTGGTCTCAACGGAGAGTCCAGAGTGATACTGTTTTGTGAGAAACAATGACTCAATGGAAATTTTGAAGTATGACATGTGTAACCAGTAAATTGTTTGTCAATGGATTTTTTTTAAGTTTTAAGGGGAGTGTGTGCGTATCTGTTTTCTAAAGCTAAAGTTAAGAAAGGCATTTCAATTATGGGTGGGTGAGTTCTTGTTTGGATCTAGCGATTAAAGTGGGGGGTGGTGGCTAACCCATGGGCCGGATGGGCTGGAATCAGTGGAGTTTTAATAATCAAATTGAAAAATCTTAGGATTATGCTAGGCTTCGAGTAGATAGTTAATTCCCTGATAAATTTCTCGATTGAGTGGATCAACGGCTGTGCCTGATCTTGATCAGGAAAAAAGCATTGAAACTACTCAGATGATCAAATTATATCAGTGATAGTTTCCTTCTATCTGGTTTATTCGGGTGAAGGATAGTTTAGATTAATCTCGTTAGAAAAATTCGTTAAGAAAATTCAAAAAGGTGGAATCGTCCCCGCTTTTCGGGCATGGAAAATTTTCCTGGTTTCTGTTTTCGGAGTGACCACCAGCCTAGTCTCGTGCCCGGACATTCATGGGTGAGGCCCCGAGTGAGAAACCCTGCCCTGCGCACGAGGGGGCTGCTTCCGCTGTCAGCCACCGGGAATCCGGTGTGCAGAGGGGGCAGAGGGATCTCACACTAACTTCCTATCACATGCTCTTGAAGCAGGAATCGCCTTAAGTATTCCATCAGACCATTACGGGCGCCCATCCAAGTTGTAGCTTTGGACACCATTGCTTCATATCTTGAATGTATGAACCTTTGGTGTATCTACCTTGACTCCTTGATGCAAGATAATGGTGGTAGCTCTTGTTAATCCTAGGAATGGGCTAACAAATGCATTTATGTGGTGACCTTGAGTATACTCCATTGCTCATTGGTTACACTTCATTAACATCTAAGTGGTGGCATGTGTTGCTTTAATGGTGTGGGATTGTTTATGTGATGATCGTGTGCATTGCTTGATTCATTCAATAGCTAATCTCACACCATGTCTTAATATGGTATCAGAGCTCCTTTCCATAGGAGTGTAATCTTTGTGAGTGACTCATTGTTGCATTTGAGGGATATTTTTTGCTTTGAGTGGCATTTCTGGAGCATTAAGAAAGCCAACATCCAAATCTCTTTGTGAGCTTCTATGTGAACCTTGATTTATGCAACACCCCTTGTACCTTCTTCTGATTGCATTGGTGTGAGTGGCACACACTAGAGTGAGTGAGGGAAAGCATTAGTTTTGGCACAAGAAAAGGAAAAGAAATCCTCTTTGGCAAAGCTCTTTGTGGGTAGAGGGAGAAAAGAAATTCCACTATTTTTTTTGTGAGGACTATTTTGCATCTCTTCATTCACTAATGGGTGGTACATTGCGATAATGAGAGGGCTATTCATTGCAAGACTCTCTTCATTGTGGTAGAGAGTAAGCTTCACTTCTGTAAGGTCAGCCTCCTCTACATGACCGAGTAGCGAGGGATTCTTTGGTGAAGCATCAATGTAGCAGCACAACCAACTGTGTCAACAACAAAGCGGCCACTTTTTGAGCTGTTGTTTCTCCCCTGGGCGTGTGAACTAGGCAAATGTGCCACTTCAGTGTAATGGTGAAACGGTGGCTAATCACAGTGGAAACTATTCACCAAATGGCACCTCACCTCGTCCTTAATCCGTTGAGTGCGTAGCAAGGTTCGCTCAAGTTTCAGAAGGGAATTGGGTTTTTTAAATTCAAATATTTATATTTTAAACCATATTCCCTATCACTCTTTAAATCTTGTCTTGTGATAAAAGGGTTCTTAAACTTTTGGCATATTCTTCATCACCTTTGTGGGAAGGTAAATACCTATGCATCCTTTGAGAAAAGCATCATGTACATGCCCTAGTGATATAAAGGGTTTTCCATTTATTTGTGATTGGTATAAGAAGTGTTTGTGTGAGGTTATCCTTGTGAGATTATGTGACTTCATCTATGTGGCCACACATCCATGTGATGATCTCCTAGTGGTGATTCTATTTTACCATGGTAGTTCTAGTCACTTCTTGTGTGAAAAGGAAGTGGTTTCATCATCACCATGTGAACCCTTTGAACTACATTTTGTAATGTTTTCATGTTATAAAGGACTTGGATCAACCTTTGTGATAATGCATGTGATACTCTCTATGTGTAAGATGGAGGTCACTTGCATACCTTGTGAGTTCTACTTCATGGTCATTTCTATGTTACCTTTGTGGTACATTCACTATGTGAGCACATGTATTATCCACATCTTCTTTGTTGAGATCCTTGGTGATAATCCTTTATGTTCTCTATGTGAGATCATGACCCCTTGTGGTGAAGAACTTCATCGACTTCTTGATGGAGATCAAGTCTTGGTGGTGGTTCTATTCCTATGTGCTAGATGGGACTTCATTCATGATGACTACCTTTGTGGTG
This sequence comes from Cibotium barometz, assembly GCF_041138505.1. Lineage (NCBI taxonomy): Eukaryota > Viridiplantae > Streptophyta > Polypodiopsida > Cyatheales > Cibotiaceae > Cibotium > Cibotium barometz. The sequence goes on along the minus strand of NC_141087.1, from coordinate 36,027,447 downwards.
CCTACATTGACTTGGTTCTTTGTGGCTTCTTTGTGTGATGGTTTTCTCTTGAAAATGGCATGGGTGGCAACATGCTACTATTCAAGACCTTTTTGAACTTCTTCAAATTGTTGAAATATACAAGTGAAAAGGGTGTGTGTGGAAACAAGCTCTTGGATAGAGGCTGTAAAAGAGGAGATGTAATTGTGAAAGAACCTGTGAAAAGGTTAGGAGAATCTACTGGGAGAGAATAATGGGTAGCATGAGGGAATTTAGGAGTGTGGAGTTATTCTGGGAGATAATCAGGGAAAAGAGAAGAGGTGGAGAGAATCAGGCAAGAGGTGGAGATATTCAGGGAGTGAATCATGGAGAAATCAAGGGGATTTGATGCTTGATGTAAACACTATAAATTGAGGCATAGCCTTAATGAGAATTTGCTGGTTTTTGAGTATCCATGCCTACATTAATCTATGTGCTAATTATTCACTAATTACATCTTAATCACTTGCTAATCACTTTGTTAATTATGTTGATTCTAGTGTTTGATCCACCATAGCTCATCATTTAGCTCAAATTTCAACATGGTATCAGAGCCATGCCTAGAATCAACCAGATCTATGAGCCCATTAGTGAATTAATCAAGATTAGTAGGTAATTAGCAAAAAATCAAGTTTTTTAGTGAGTTTTCACTCTTCCCCTTCACCCCCAGCTAGTGGAGGGTCTCTAGCATCTAGCACACTCAAAATTAGGGCAAGATCTTCTAGCACATAATAGCCAACACCCCTGGCTACCAGCCCATCAAAACGGCGCAGCAAACCGCCAGCGCGTTTGGGAGAAATCGCTAATTTTGCAGGCGCCTTTTTTCTCTGCAGTTTTTGCCATTACTACTTGCTCAGTTCAAATGTCTTCAATTCCTCTTAGCACAAAGGGTAATCAAGCATGCTCTACAAGCTGGTGAAGACAGAAATCAATTTCATCAAGTCTACAGAGAGATCAAAGCTCTTCATCAAATCTGCAGGTGACTTTGGTAAAACAGAGATTAAGCTTTCATTATTTGGTCAAATCTTGTGTTTCTTGGCTTAATCCTCTACTAGACTCATTGCTATTGATTCCTTTGAAAGCATTTGAGCTCATTTGAAGTGGAAGGCACCAGATCTGAGCTCCCCGCATACTCTGTTTTCTGCACACAAACCAGAGCATTAATTTGCTAATCAGTGATTAATCAGTGCTAATCACTGTACTGTGGTACAATTGAGGGTTCAAATTAACCATTAGGTATCTGATACAGATCCCTAAAGCTTCAGATTGCAAATCGGAGTTGGTTTGATACTCCAACCATCCCGTACAAATTGGTTACTCTCAATTTAATGTAATTTCTGGTGATTTTATGCTGATAAAATTGTTGTAATCATCTATTAAACACCAGATTGAGTTGTAACAGGGTAGACACTGCCCTTGAATCTTGAATTTGGATCAAGAGGTAAGACCCTCTTCACATCACCATGAATTCAGCACAGGAAATAGCCAAATTTAATGGAGAACAGTTTTATACATAACCATGTATTTGCTGATGAGGAAAAATCTGTGGGGATTAGTTGAAAGGAGAGATGAATGCCCAGAGAGAGGGGAAAATGAGTGGAAGAGTAGGAATGAAAAAGCATTGGGGCTTATTGCACTCAGTTTAAATGATGAGATCATTCATCATATCACAGGGATACAGTGGGCAAAAGATGCATGGGATGAACTTAGCAAAAAATTCCAAGATAAATCTATTAATGCAATTTTACAAATTGGACATGAAGAAAAGTGAACCTTTAATCACACACTTGAACAAATATAAAAGCATTAAGCAACAGCTGGCAGCTATTGGCAAAAAGGTAGAAGATGATGAAGCATTAGCTGTACTTTTGAAGAGTGTGGACAAAGGAGATTATGAAAACATTGTAGCAACACTAAAGAATGTACCTAAACTGAAGATACACGAGATAGAAGCAGCTCTACTAGAGCAAGAGAGCAGAGGCAAAGAGAAGAAAGAGCTCGACTCAACAGCAGGAGAGGAAAAAGCATTCTTCACCCGAGGAGGATTCTCTCGAGGACGAGGACGAGGAAGAGGCAGAGTAGGAGGGAGGACCTTCACTTGCCACAAATGTGGAAAGCCAGGACACATGGCGAGAGACTGCTACAGCAAACCCAGTGAAGAAGGAACGACATCGGCAAACTTCATGGAGGCTCCAAGAGAAGTGGAGTCGGATCATCTTTTCTGAGAGAGAGAGAGAGAGAGAGAGAACCCACAACCCAATGTAACCTGCCCCAATAAAGTAAAACCACCTCTGAGCCACCGATGATGTAGGCCAAGTGGTAGATGTATGTGTGAGCACTTTAGTCAAGGTCGCGGGCACTAATAGTAGCCTTGGACACATAGAGAGAGAGAGTGTCAAGGACTATGGAGTTTAGGGACTTGAGGCACTGGTCGTGGGCTATCAAGTAAGAGGGAAACTTGATACAGGGTCTAGGTGTGTTAGGATTATTCACTTGAGGGGAGGTGTTGAAATATACAAGTGAAAAGGGTGTGTGTGGGAACAAGCTCTTGGATAGAGGCTGTAAAAGAGGAGATGTAATTGTGAAAGAACCTGTGAAAAGGTTAGGAGAATCTACTGGGAAAGAATAATGGGTAGCATGAGGGAATTTAGGAGTGTGGAGTTATTCTGGGAGATAATCAGGGAAAAGAGAAGAGGTGGAGAGAATCAGGCAAGAGGTGGAGATATTCAGGGAGTGAATCATGGAGAAATCAAGGGGATTTGATGCTTGATGTAAACACTATAAATTGAGGCATAGCCCTAATGAGAATTTGCTGGTTTTTGAGTATCCATGCCTACATTAATCTATGTGCTAATTATTCACTAATTACATCTTAATCACTTGCTAATCACTTTGTTAATTATGTTGATTCTAGTGTTTGATCCACCATAGCTCATCATTTAGCTCAAATTTCAACACAAATAAGCATGAGTGGCAGCATTCTACATTTGTTGGTGACATTACATTTGAATGACATCTTATAGCCCGCGGGGCAAACTTGTAATCTTAGTGGTATCTTAGTGATTTCTTATCTTGGTGATAGACCTGATCCAAGCACGCCCTGTGTGGTATGGATGCTTGATCAAGGGAGGGTGTTAGAAATATGTGATCTAACATCCATTCTTAGTGTATTTCCTTAGTGATATCTTAGAAATATGTGATCTAACATCCATTCTTAGTGTATTTCCTTAGTGATATCTTAGAGTGATTTGTTCTAAGGTTAAAAGGGTCAAATTACTAGAGTAACTGGGTGTAGGTCTAGTAGTTATCCTCCTTTGATTGGGGCATCACCTTTTAGGTGAATCAGGTGAGAAATCATAGGGAGGTGGAGAGAATCAAGGGTTTTAGGTGCCTCCTCACAAGCCTATAAATTCAGAGAGGTGGAGAGAATCAAGGGTTTTAGGCGCCTCCTTCTCACAAGCCTATAAATTCAAGGGTTACTACTCACACATTAGAGAAAGATAGAGATAGCTAAGTGAAGAGTATAGTGCCCATACTTTGTGTACTTGCTTAGTGATCAATATAATAAGTTGTCCTTTGTGGAAATACTCTCTCTTTTCTCTCTTCATTGGTATTTGTCTATGTGATGCATTTGTTGTGACCTTGAGTATACTCCATTGCTCATTGGTTACACTTCATTAACATCTAAGTGGTGGCATGTGTTGCTTTAATGGTGTGAGATTGTTTAAGTGATGATCTTGTGCATTGCTTGATTCATTCAATAGCTAAGCTCACACCATGTCTTTTAACAAAGATATGTGCACCAATGGCTTCTCCTCATAATGGGGTCCGTAGAAAATGTGCACCATATATCAATGTGAGATACATGTTGAGAGGCAAGCATTGAACATATACTAACATGGCTCTAGTGTGGTCGTCATTATCTCGGCCACATCTCAAGCACCCTTCTGTTCCAGCATGGCCTATGGTGGTCCACCCCCGTGGTCCCCTTGACTATTCCCCCAAACCTTTTTCTACCTGCCCCTTCCGCTTGTCTCACCCTTCCATTCCCCCCTTGTTTTACCCCATGCCATCCACCTAACCCCCCTCTCAACCATGCGCTTCATCGACTGTCCACCCCCCTTCATCGATGGTTTGCCTCCCCTCCCCTTTGATAGTTTTCTACCTCTCCCCCCCTTTGCCTATCCACCTTCTTTCTCCCTAGCCGACCATTCGCCTTAACTCCCTCCCCTTTTGCTATCTGCATAACCCCTAAGAATCAACACCCTCGCGATTGTCCACTCAACTTCTTCCCTTTTATTAAGGCCATCCACCCCCCTTTTTTTGGTGACCATTTGTTCCCCCTTAACCATCCATCCCCCCCCTCTCTTGACTATATGTCCTGACTGCCCTTGACTATCCACCCCCCTTGTAGTGGCATCCTCTCACATCCCCCCTTGCGGACATCCTCTCACCCATCACCCCCATGGTCCCCTTGACTATTCCCCCAAACCTCTTTCTACCTGCCCCTTCCGCTTGTCTCACCCTTCCATTCCCCCCTTGTTTCACCCTATGCCATCCGCGGGGGAGACATTCCTCTTCAATTTTTGGATATTTGTCATGAGACAAGCCATCTGCCAGGGAGACATTCCTCTTTAATTTTTGGATATTTGTCATGCCAAGCTATCTGCTTAGCATATTTGTTGCTTCCACCATGTCCACTTCCACCCCCATGGGCCCCTTGACTATTCCCCCAAACCTTTTTCTACCTGCCCCTTCTGCTTGTCTCACCCTTCCATTCCCCCCTTGTTTCACCCCATGCCATCCGCCTAACCCCCCTCTCAACCATGCGCTTCATCGACTATCCACCCCCCTTCATCGATGGTTTGCCGCCCCTCCCCTTTAATGGTTTTCTACCTCACCCCCCCTTTGTCACTTCCACCATGTCCACTTCCACCCCCATGGTCCCCATGCCATCCGCCCTGCAGGGAGACATTCCTCTTCAATTTTTGGATATTTGTCGTGCCAAGCCATCCACCACGGGGAGACATTCCTCTTAAATTTTTGGATATTTGTCATGCCAAGCTATCCGCTTGGATATTTGTTGCTTCCACCATGTCCACTTCCACCCCCATGGTCCCCTTGACTATTCCCCCAAACCTTTTTCTACCTGCCCCTTCCGCTTGTCTCACCCTTCCATTCCTCCCTTGTTTCACCCCATGCCATCTGCCTAACCCCCCTCTCAACCATGCGCTTCATCGACTATCCACCCCCCCTTCATCAATGGTTTGTTGCCCCTCCCCTTTGACTGTTTTCTACCTTGCCCCCCTTGCCTAACCACCTTCTTTCTCCCTAGCCGACCATCCGCCTTAACCCCCTCCCCTTTTTCTATCTGAATAACCCCTAAGACTCAACACCCTCATGATTGTCCGCTCAAGTTCCCTTTTTTTAAATCCATCCACCCCCCTTTTTTTGGCAACCATCTGTTCCCCCTTAACCATCCGTTCCCCCCCTCTCTTAACTATATGCTTGACTGCCCTTGACTGTCCACCCTCTCTTAACTATATGCCTAACTGCCCTTGATTGTCCACCCCCCCTCGTAGTGGCATCCTCTCACCCCCCCCTTTTTTGCGGACATCCTCTCACCCATCCCCCCCCCCCCTTGTGGACATCTACTCCCTTAAGTGTCCACTATTGAGATGTCAAGCTCAGCATGAGTTAACACTCACGAGGTGCCTACATTACCGCTCGACATTTATATCACTGGCGGGTTTGGTAAGCTGGCACCGACATATCTTCACCAGAGATTCGACAACTGTGGACTACACCGACTAGTCCACATCTGCTCACTCCTCTTAGCGTGTTCACATTATGGACTGCTTCTATATACTCTATTATGTGTATTAGTCACTTTATCTTCTTTGTAGACCTCTTTTGTTGTGTGAAGAAGAAGAAGAATTTTCAGCCTCTCACCTTGTGTGCTCTCTTCTAGGGTTTGTGTGAGTGTGTGCGTGCTTACAAGAGCTCAAGCACTCTTCTCCCCTGCATCTTTTCATGGTATCAGAGCCTAGTTCATGCTAAGGGTTGAGCGGAAAGCAAGAGAAGCACAGGAAGCGATACGAGGGTAAGAGCTTCATCTACTCTTCCCCCTGTGTTGGCTACTACACCCTTGTCGGGAGCTCTTCGGGAGGCACCGGCAAACAAACTCCGATTAAGGAGCTATCTTAAGCTACATGGCAATTATATTGTTCGTTGGGCCAAATTTCTTTGGGCCAAAAATGCATTTCGGGCGCGTCTAGACCTCCGTTTTTAGTTTGCAGGCGTTCACCAACACTACGGGTAAGTTTCAATTCTCTGCAGAACTCTGTTTTTGGAACTACAGGAAGGGCGATTGGTTGTGCAGACACTGTATGTACTACAAAGAGGTCTCAAAGTTTCCATTGGGTGTATGTATGTAAATTGAGGTCACTGGTTGTCACAATTTGGGTGCAGTATAGTACCGCTCTATGTAGAGAATATAACAGTTTATGCAGGTCAAGCAAGAGTGTTGTTGTTGGTAAATTTGTGTTGTAGAAAAGATGTCAAATGATGGAATAAACCAGATTGTTACAAAGGAGCTTGACAAGAATAACTTCCATGCTTGGAGGTTTAGATTGACAAATTTCTTGATGGGCATTAGGAATTTTTCAGACCCAAAAACAACCTCCTAAGGATTCCTAATTTTAAGGGATTAGAGCTTAAAAAGTTGAGCTTAAGGGAGACAAAGGCTATAATGACCCCTATTTTTTGCCTTGCCACATAAGCCATATCTCCCTAGTTTCACTTTTTAAAGGGAATATTCTCCTACTCTCTCTCTCTTACTTTTTGACTTTTCTTATACTTTCTCTTACTTTTTGAATCTTTTATCTTCACTCTCTACAAATTGAATCTTTCTTGTCAGTTTGAAATCTCCTTTCTCATTAACTCCCACCATATCTCCCTTCTACATCAGCAAAATATTCTCGTATTAAGGTGGGTCCCAAAAAGTGAAAATTTTTATTTTTTTATTTTTTACATTTTGAGGTAGAAAAAACACCACCCAACCAATATGTATGAATTTTTTATCTTCACTCTCTACAAATTGAATCTTTCTTGTCAGTTTGAAATCTCCTCTCATTAACTCCCACCATATCTCCCTTCCACATCAACAAAACATTCTCGTATTAGGTGGGCTCCAAAAAGTGAAAATTTTTTATTTTTTATTTTTTTACATTTTGAGGTGGAAAAAACACCACCTAACCAATATGTATGATGAAAATAACTTTTTCTCTCCAAAAAGCTTGTAATTCAAGGGTCACGTCATCAGAAGCCTGTTAGAAGCTAGTACATCCATAACTACCTGTCAGGTCCCCACAACCCCATAAACATAACTAACTGTCAAGAACCACTACATCCATGAGATCCCGAAATTGTGGAGACCCCAAAAATTATTATTTTTTAAATTTTCTCATAAATGTAATTTATTGATGAAAAACTCCATGTTAGTATATTTGTATATCAAAAATATCATTTTCTACTTAGAAAAACGGATTTGTGTTAAACTGCAAAGTTTTAACAGTCGCTCTCACTCACTCACTCACTCACTCTCTCTCTCTCTCTCCTCTCTCTCCCTCTCTGAGGATCTCTCTACTTTAGCTTCTTCCTCTGCTTAGTTATGGAGCCTTTGCAGGCTATGTGTGTAGACCCTTGTGAAGCTAGAAAACGAAAGGTTGATTTACACATTCGTATTCCTGAAGAGTATGGCAGCTCTAAAAAACCCATCCTACTGATGCACAATGTGTCCAAGCTCGTAGGATAGCTAAGGAGAAAAATCTAGATCTTTGGGTTGATGGGTATCTCTATCCATTTGACCCTCCATTAAGAGCAAACCCTCCTTTCCGCGATTTATCATCTTTTATGCAATTTGTTGGTGAAGGAGATCTTGGCTTGTTAGGATACTGCAGAAGATTGACTACATGTGGAGCTTGGCAAACCCATATTCTCCAATCTCAATTGCAAGCATCACAATAAATCAAGAAATCAAGTTTTATCAGAGGAACACTGAGTTGCTAATATAAGAAGAGCCCCTTTCGCTTGCACAGTGAAGGGGATTCTCCAACGATATAGAACAAAGTTCCGTGTGCAAGGGATTGCCCTTGAAGCATTGCATGAAGCCTCCGAGGCTTACCTTGTTGGGCTTTTTGAAGACACCAACCTCCTTGCAATACATGCAAAGAGGATTACCATATCTGCCAAGGACATGCAACTAGCTCGGCACATTCGAGGTGAGCGAGACACGATCTAGAGATCTTATCTAGAGATCTTAGATGTTAACCTTCTTTTTGAAGCAACTCTGTTGTTTCAAACCCCCATTTGTAAACAAGCCTATCTGGCTTTCATTTGTAACCTTCTAATAATTAAAATTTTAAGTTTCTCTTACAATGTCTTGGTGTCATCGTGTTTGTTTAACATGGATATTTATAGGCAAAAGTACGCCTCTAACCAAGCAAACTCATTCTAGAATTTTCCAGATCAGTTTGGTCAATTTTTGACCATTTTTAGGTCAGTTCAGCTTACTTTTTGGATCTAGTTTTGAAATAGGAGAGATGAAATATCTCATTTTATTGATTTAAAATTGGGAGGTAATGATGAGAAAAAGGTACCTGATTCATGAGGGGAGATCCCCACACTGAGGTGTCACCCAAGGCATCAAAAATGCTCCTGGAGGACTAAGGAAGCTGTGCCGCCAGAACAGTGCGAATTTGACCTCATGCATAAAATAAATTTATCTAAAATTTCTCTTTGAATTTTAATAAAAATATCCATTAATTCAATTATGCCAAGAATTCCACTTTTACCATTTAAATGATTGAATTCCAAATGTCATGGGAATTCCTCTTTTATCATTTAAATAAAATTACCAAAATTTTCTCTTTTCTTAATTATTTAATTATGCATAAATCTTAAAAATTACTTTACCATAAATTTGATGAAAATCATTCTTTTAGCCTAGGATATTCAATCCTAGAATATGGTAGAAAGTCTGCTTTTCACATTATGCATAATAATGAGTAATGTATTAATTTCTTAAAAATTTTGCCATAGCTCCACTGCTATTACTGATAATTTTTAATATTTTCTAAAAAAATATGACTTAGTAATACAATTATGATAGTATAACTATCTTTTAGACTTAAATCCAATTTATGGATTTAAATCATAAGATTACCATAATTCTACTAGCATAAAAGTATAGAAAGCCATTTTCTTAACCTCTAACTTCACAAGCCTAGAGTTTGATTTGTGCGTTGAGAATTTATCAATGAGAAGCATCATTTGAATAAGAATTAGTCATAGGAATGACTATTCTTTTGGGGAGAGAGAGATAAACATAAAAAATCCTAAATTAAGCATAAAGATAAAATTTTCTTAATTACTCATTACAACTCTTAAGAAAAGCTTGATTTGCATTATAAACACTTAATTAGAAACTTCTCAAGCTTGAGAGGGGTTGAGAAGTGAAAACATTGAGAATAGTAGAGAAAAACCATGAAATTACACCTTACCTCTGTTGATTTTTCTTGCTTCTCTATCTTAGAAGAAGTCCCCAACCAATCAATTGGTTAGTGTGTTGAGAGGAAAGCTCCAACGATGGTTGAAGAGAGAGAGAAGCTCCAATCTCTCCAAAATGTAGAGGATTTTTAAGGGATAATAGAAAATATCATTATTTTAATGTAATACTGGCATGGTATAGTTCACAGATTTTTTACAAAAGACTAAGGATCTATTTATAGGTGAGGGAGGCCATTAACTGAATCCAACTAAGTTCTAGAATTTTCCAGCTTCAGTTTGGCTGAATTTGGACAAGATTTGGACCAGTTTAGCTCCCATTTTGATCCATTTTAATCCAGTTTGATCCAGGAGAGAGGAGAGATAAAAATATCAATTTTTTTTAAATTAAAAACTCATCCACATGTGTGAAATAGGTGCCTACCTCAAAGTCTCCCCCCCTCCTTACCAAGGTGTCAAAAATGTATCATTATTCCAAAAATTCTCATTTTTTTAGTAATATCTCATAGTTTTTAACTTAGAAACCTTGTACTCAGTCAACTCTTCATCTTAGGTGAGAATTTACTCATTTTTGGGTATTTTCTTTTATTCTTTGGACTTATATCATCCCAACACTTGGATTAATCCTATTGGTCCATAGGAACCTTAATTAGACCATAATCTAAAAATTTCTAAAAATCTAGACCCTTAGGCTAAGGTCCTTTATACACATTTTCAACTAATTCCAAATGCACATTGGAAAGTTTATTTTGAACTTTTGTTTCAGGGGAAACCATTTTAGACACTAGGAGGATTTTTATATCAGAAAATATCTCAATTTTGGATTACCTCTATCTAGACATTTTCTCTCTCCAGGCCAAAACAGGGTAAAACAAGATCTTTCTTTTATTTCAGAGGGGAATAATTATAAGAAGGGGAGGTTCTTACACCTTTACACCTCAAAAGCTGGAGGGAGAAATCTTACATCCTACCCCACTTAAAAAACGCCGAGATGTCCACATCTCGCAGGTGGAGTATGATCTCTCTCATCTTCTTCTTCTTCTTCAATCGCTTCCAGCGTTACTGCCTTGGAAGTGGACGGCCGATTTGGGAACATCTCTCTTTGACTCCCCCTATTCTAAGGTGGAGGTCTTGCATTACTTTGGATTGAAACTAAGGGTTAGTTAGAGGGTCTACCTCTAGCATTTCCTTGATTTTGGCGGAAAGGAACCTAATTACTCTGGAAGGAAGGAGCCGGAGTCTAGAATCTTGGTCCCTGATTTCCCCACCCTGAAAACCTTGATCCAAAAGGAGTTAGGCAATCCATACTGCGATGTCTAAATCCTTGACAATTATAGCATTTCACTTCCTTGTTCAAGGGTGGAACTTCTGAAGTTGAATTCCAGGAGATTGAGTTCCAGGAAAAGAACCTTTCTTCCATTCTGGAACTTCCCATATCGTGAGCTTGACCCTATTGTCTCTTGGGCGGTGGAAAGTTGGAACCACCTTCTAGAGCTAGAAATCTTTTGAAAGATGATTGTGCTAGCTTCGGCAGGACCTTGACATCAAAGGCCTTGGCGAAATCCTTCGCCATCCACACTACTTCTGCCATGGAAACTGGCTTGGCATTCTTCACTAGGATATTCAAAGGTTCGTTCAGTCCTCGAATGAACGTGGCCATTAGCTGTTCCTCATCCAGCGGTGGCGAGTATTTGAGGAAGAGAGCGAACGCTTGGTGATACACTTCAATAGTTCTTCTTTCCTGGGTTAACTCTAGGAATTCGTTCATCTTGGTATTCAAGAAGCCGGGAGGACAGAATCTCTTCCGTAGGTAAATGTTGAGATCATTCAAGGTCTGGGTGTTCTGATCCAGACGGTTTGTCTCGCAGTGGTTTCTCCATGCCACTCTAGCTGCCTCTACTATTTTCAGCCTTGCAAGAGCCATTTTACTCTTCTCATTGTACCCAGTGACATCGAAGTACTCTTCCATTGCTTCGATCCACTTCTCCACAGCCTCTCCCAAGTTTTTTCCTTCACCCTTGAAAGGTCCAGGCTGCGATAATCTATGAAGAGTTTTATGAACATCCAAGTTGAGCTCTTCCTCATCGAGTTGGGGGTTATCATTCCTACCACCACGACCTCGATCCATGATCCTATCAATACGAAAATTCTTGTTAAGTCCCTTTATTTACAATTCAAATTCGACTTTAGATCCAACTAATTCTGGGGTTCTTAGATTGGTCCGCCCCCCACAGAATCATGGGATAAAGACCCCTTCTACAAGAAGAACATATAGAACTCATTATAAGAGAATAATTCATTCATATTCTTATCACAGGAATGATCCATCAGACCAAAAATTCCATCTGATCATTCCACCACGAGAATTTCAGTTATGTAGGTTTTCAATTTGTCATCCCTTAATTAGATCCACTGGGTCAAGGGTTAACAACAGAAATCTGTCAAAGCACAAACCACTAATCTCATAGTGGTTTGCTGAAGTCGTAATCCTCATTCTAGTTATTAACATCATTATTACTGGGATTCGTCCCATTCATCCTCATTGTGGCTTTGTTCAACTTATCTTCTTTCAACCAGAATTCAAGAATCATTATCTTTCAATCAGAATCTAAATCAACTTATCAATTCTCAATCATAATTCTAAAATCATATCAACCAACATTCGAATTCATCATCTGGATAGCATTTTTGCTTATAATCTCAAGGTCTTAGATTTACTTGTATATATTGTCAGTAAAGAGCTGTAGATATACCCATGGTATATACGGGTAGTCATGGTCCTTGGAGTTATAAGGTAAATACCATCATATCTAGGCCTCAAGCAAGTCAAGGATTCCATACAATTGCGGTACTTCTATATGAGGACCCAATTACCAATTTATGAATCTTCATTCTGAATGTCAATTTGTATGAATTTCATCACACAATTTTAATCTTTTACTGGTACTTCATAAATTTCTAACATTTCTTGCTTCTCGGTTGATCCACTTTATCCAATTGGCTCTAATACCAGTTGAAAGATCCCTGCCCCCTCCGTGCAATGAAATCGGGGGTGCTAGCAGCAAAAGTAGCACTTCTTGTGTGCAGGGCAGAGCCTCTCACTTGGGGCCTCGCCCATGGATATCCGGACAAGAGACTAATCCCTCGGTTCTTCCAAAACCGAACCTGAAAAAAAACTTTCCTCGTCCACAAAGCACGGGCGATTCCTCCAGGATATTTTTATTCTAACGTAGTCAAGAGCCTTAACTAACCTTACTGATTGGACCGAACTTGTAAGTCACATGGTCAGATCAAGGAAGAAACTTGCACTTGGATCATAGAGACCAATGCTTTTTTCCTCATCGAGAGGCACATCCGTTGATTCTTTTCTAGAGAATAAGACTATCCGAATCGTCCTTCATCCATCTTCATCCAACACATCATATTACATCTCATCACATCTATCCTCATCACATCTCATCTCATCCATTCACATCACATCTCATCTCATCCATTCACATCACATCTCATCTATTCACATCTATCCCGATTCTTATCACATCACATCACATCTCATCCATTCTCATCACATCTCACCCATTACACTTATCCCGACTCACATCAAATCTCATCTCATCCATTCTCATCACATCTCACCCATTCACATCTATCCCGATCCACATCACATCCATTCTCATACATTCACATTCATCACATTCATTGTATCCCCATTCGATCACATACATTCTATCCACATTACATCCCAATCCACATCCATCCATATCTCATCACATCCATACACACATCCATACACATTCTATCTCATTCATCCACATCCATACAGCCATTCACATTCACATCTACATATATTCACATCACATTTCATCCACATCTCATCACATTCACATCCACATTCCCTTACATCACGTCACATCTCATCCACATCCACATCACATTCACATCCACATCCCTTCACATCACATCACATCTCCACCTCCTCAGCTATGATGATTGCTCTAGCTGCTGCTGGAGTCTGAGGTGGAACTCTCTCTCTTTGGTTATTCCAATTCTGGGAGGGAGTTCGGAGACTGCTTTTGCATGGAGGCTGTAGGCTGAGCTGGCACTCTTCTAGGGTTACCCTAATTTTGGCAATGGGGACCCTGATTGGACTGATATGAAGGAGTCTGTCTCAGAACTCTGGGACCCTGGCTTCTTTGGCCCATAGAAGGAGATGGGCAATCCTTGAGCTGGTGCCCAAGTACTTGACATCCGAAGCATCTGTTCTCGCTTCGAAGGGGTGAAATGGATGGAATGAATGTGATGTGATAAGGATAGATGTGGATGGAATGTATGTGATGTGATGAGGATGCAATGAATGTGATGGATGTGAATGGGTGTGATGGATGTGAATGGGTGTGATGAGATATCCATGGATGCGATGAGATGTGATGTGAATGTGATATGATGATAGCTGAATGGATGTGATGTAATGTGAATGGATGGATGAGATGTAAGGTGGATGAATGTGGATCTAGGTAGATGTGAATGGATGAGATGTGATGTAGCTAGATGTGATATGATGTGGATCTAGATAGATGTGAATGAATGAGATGTGAGGTGAATAGATGTGATGTGATGTGGATTGGGGTAGATGTGAATGGATGAGATGTGATGTGGATCTAGATAGATGTGAATGGATGAGATGTGAGGTGAATGGATGTGATGTGGATCAGGGTAGATGTGAATGGATGAGATGTGATGTGAATGGATGTGATTGGATGTGATGGGTAGATGTGAATGGATGAGATGTGATGAGCATGGATGTGACGTGATGTGATGAGGATTTGAATAGATGTAATTGGATGTGATGAGATGTGATGTGGATGAATGTGATGTGATGTGGATAGATGCGATGAGATGTAATATGATATGATTGGATGAAGACGATGGGAATACATATGACTAGATGTGGAATAAGCAATGTGAATTGATGTAGAAGAATGTGGAATAATGAGAAATGATGTGGAACAATGTGGAAAGATGAGAGTTTGTTAGCAACCGCGACGTACGCATGGGTGTCCTAGCAACCGCGAGCCCGTGTATCGCCTGGTCAGAACCCTCTAGGATCCTCCTTAGATGTCCTAGCACTTCACTCAGGGACCGCTTCATCAGTCCTCCCCATCGTACGAAAGCGCACCATTTTAACCGTACCGAGGCTGGTCAAGACCTCGACAGGCTTTGCCACGAGCGACATCCCTTGTCTCCCCACGCCAGCTGTTCCAACGAGCCTCCTCTTAGAAAAACATAAGCCAAATGTGTAAGATTCCTCCCTAGCCTCTCAAGATGTCCAGCAAATCCCTCTTCAGAAATATAAAAGATCTTATTTCTAACTGTTTTAGCCTAGAGAGAGAAAATTATTCTAGAGAGAGAATATTCAGATTATGAATATTTTTGGATAGAAAAATAACTCATCTTATTAAAATAAGTTCCCCTGAAACAGAAATTCAAAAAGAATTTTCCAATGTGCAATTGGAATTAATTGGAAATGGGTATAAAGGACCTTAGTCTAAGGGTCTAGATTTTCAGAAATTTTTTGATTATGGTCCAATTAAGGTTCCTATGGGCCAATAGCATCAATCCATGTGTAGGGAGGAGATAAATCCAATTTGTAAAAGAAGATACCCAAAAATGAGTAAATGCTCACATAAGATGAAGAGTTGAAAATGTACAAGGTTTATTAGTAAAAAACTATGAGCAATATTAAAAATATGAGATATTTTGGGTATCCAAAAATGAGTAAATGCTCACATAAGATGAAGAGTTGAAAATGTACAAGGTTTATTAGTAAAAAACTATGAGCAATATTAAAAATATGAGATATTTTGGGTATAATGATTCCATTTTGACACATATGTAAGGAAGGGGAGTTCTTTAAAGAAGGTGCATATTTCACATAAGATGAAGAGTTGAAAATGTACAAGGTTTATTAGTAAAAAACTATGAGCAATATTAAAAATATGAGATATTTGGGTATAATGATTCCATTTTGACACATATATAAGGAAGGGGAGTTCTTTAAAGGAGGTGCATATTTCACATGCTTGAATGAGTTTTAAACTCATAAAAATTGAGATATTTTATCTCTCCTCTCTCCTAATTCAAGTCTAGTTACAAAAAGTTAGCTCAATTGACCTAAAAATGGTCAAAAATTTACCAAACTGAGTTGGAAAATTCTAGAATCAGTTTGTTTGGTTAGGAACTCACTTTTTCCTATAAATAGAGGCCTTCCCCTTTGTTGAAACTCAACAATGTTTAATGCATTGTTACTCTACTCCACCTAAGCCAAGAACTGTGAATTCATTAATAATTCACTAGTTTTTGACACTTCCCTCTTTCTTCAATCCCCATTGGTGGCTCCATCAACATACTAAACCAATTGATTGGTTGGGGGCGTCTATCGTGAACAAAGAATCAAGCAATTTGTAAGGTAAATAGTGAATACTGATCTTTTCTATAATTTCTCAATGTTTCTCTCTTCTCAACCCCTCTCAAGCTTGAGAAGCTTAATTGGTATGGTTTTTAAATGCTATTGAAGTTAATTGATGAATAGTGGTGAAGAGTTACATAATTTGATGAATGCTATTGAAGTTAAGAATTACATAAATTTTCATTTATGTTAAATTCTAATGGTTTTTATGAAATTTCTCTCTCTAACTCAAGAAATGGTCATACTCATGACCCATCCTCAATCCAAATGAAGCTTTTCATAAAGCTTTTCCTTAATTCAAGATTAATCTATGTTTGAGACCAAATTAATAGTTTTTTTATGCTTTTAGTTTATGTATTTTATGATTATTTTTTATTCAATCCATTATGGGTTAATGATCCAATTAGGGATCATTCTAATCATTCCCTTAAAGATAAGATTTATCTTTTAAAATAATTGAGATTTATCCGTCATAGTAGCGGAGCTATGGCAAAATTTTGTAAAAATTTACACATAAAATAATTTCATTCAAAGCATGAAAAGAGGACTTCCTACCATATTCTAGGAATTATCATCCTAGATTAATTGAAAGAATTTCATTGTAATCATGGAGAAATTAAATTTTTATATTATACATAAAGGATAAGTTTTTATATCAAAAGTGTTACTTTTATCAAATTTTATTTTCATGCATAGAAGTATACATAAAGGATAAATTTTTATATCAAAAGTGTTACTTTTATCAATTTTTATTTTCATGCATAGAAGTATGCATAAAGGATAAATTTTTATATCAAAAGTGTTACTTTTATCATTTTTTATTTTCATGCATAGAAGTATGCATAAAAATCAAAGTGTTACTTTTATCAAATTTTATTTTCATGTATAGAAGTATGCATAAAGGATAAATTTTTATATCAAAAGTGTTACTTTTATCAAATTTTATTTTCATGCATAGAAGTATGCATAAAGGATAAATTTTTATATCAAAAGTGTTACTTTTATCAAATTTTATTTTCATGCATAGAAGTATGCATAAAGGATAAATTTTTATATCAAAAGTGTTACTTTTATCAAATTTTATTTTCATGCATAGAAGTATGCATAAAGGATAAATTTTTATATCAAAAGTGTTACTTTTATCAATTTTATTTTCATGCATAGAAGTATGCATAAAGGATAAATTTTTATATCAAAAGTGTTACTTTTATCATTTTTTATTTTCATGCATAGAAGTATGCATAAAGGATAAATTTTTATATCAAAAGTGTTACTTTTATCAAATTTTATTTTCATGCATAGAAGTATGCATAAAGGATAAATTTTTATATCAAAAGTGTTACTTTTATCAAATTTTATTTTCATGCATAGAAGTATGCATAAAGGATAAATTTTTTATTATAAAAGTGTTCTTTTATCATATTTGATCTTAATGCATAGAAGTATGCATAAAAGATAAATTTTTATTATAAAAGTGTTACTTTTATCATATTTGATTTTAATGCATGGAAGTATGCATAAAGATAAATTTTAATCGGAGATCGACGTAAATGAATATTCCTCAAGAAATCCATGTTTTTGAAATCTGTAAACAAATATTCGTTGAAAGAATTTTTTTTAAAAAAAAAGAAAGAAGAGAAATTGAGATAGTACCTTGGAGAAAGATAATTTTAGGAAGAACCTTTCCAGACCTAAACTTTGACTCAGACTATTGACCAAGACCTAATTCCTTCGTCAGTTTCAATCAATGACGATGTACCAGTTCAGGAAAAATGTACCCAAATCACCCACCAAATCTGAACCTAAGTTAAGACTTGTGATTTTGATCTAAGGATCAAGTTAACAGAATTCGAGGAATTCTGTTTAGAATTGAGAACTAGATCTAGAAGTAACGAGATACGGATTTAAGATATACTCATGGTATTCAAACAAAATAAAAACTGTAAACTTGCATAGAAACCCTGCCTTCTTAAAAGACTGTCTTACGCTAAAATGCTGGAGGGAGCATTTGGCATATATGTTTATCTAAGGGAAGTTCGGTTGCAACAGCTGGCGGGGAGTGTTCGAGGGACAGCTCACGCGGCAAGGCTTGCCGAGGTCTTGACCAGCCTCGGTATGGTTAAAATGGTGCGCTTCCGGTACAATGGACGAGGGCCGATGAAGCGGTCCCTGAGTGAAATGCCAGGACACCTAAGGAGGATCCTGGAGGGTTCTGACCAGGCGATGCACGGGCTCGCGGTGCCGAGGACATCCATGCGTATGTCGAGGAAGACATTATATGATGGACCTATGTTTTTTGTAATCTATCACTGAATCTCGTTGTTGACTCGCTGGTCTCAAACGGAGAGTCTAAAGTGATACTGTTTTGTTGAGAAGCAAAGACTCAATGGGAAATTTTGAAGTATGACATGTATAACCCGTGAATTATTTATCAAGGATTGTTTTTATTAAAGTTTTAATAAAGAGGAGTGTGTGCGTATCTGTTTTCTAAAGCTAAAGTTAAGAAAGGCATTTCAATTATGGGTGGGTGAGTACTTGTTTGGTTCCACTGATTCCAGTGGTAGGGTGGTGGCTAACCCATGGGCCGGATGGGGCTAGGCTGGAATCAGTGGAGTTTTAATAATCAAACTGAAAAATCTTAGAATTACGCTAAGATTCGAATAGTTAGACAATTCCCTGATAAATTTTTCAAATAAGTGGATCAACGGCTGTGCCTGACCTTGATCAGGAAAAAAGCGTTGAAGTTACT
This sequence comes from Cibotium barometz, assembly GCF_041138505.1. Taxonomy (NCBI): domain Eukaryota; kingdom Viridiplantae; phylum Streptophyta; class Polypodiopsida; order Cyatheales; family Cibotiaceae; genus Cibotium; species Cibotium barometz. The sequence goes on along the minus strand of NC_141087.1, from coordinate 36,008,647 downwards.
AAAATGATCAAATTATATCAGTGATAGTTTCCTTCTATCTGATTCATTCAGTTGAAGAATAGCGTAGAATTGTTCACGTTAGAAAAATCCCTTTAAAAAAATAAAAAAAATAAAAAAATCATAAAGGTGGAATCGTCCATGCTTTCCGGGCTTGGGAATTTTTCTCGGTTTCGGTTTTTGGAGTGACCACCAGCTTAGTCTCGTGCCCGGACATTCAAGGGCGAGGCCCGAGTGAGAAACCCTGCCTTGCACGAAGGGGGCAGAGGGATCTCTCAAAATGCTTCCTCCAACATTCTGGCGTAAAACAGTCCTTTGAATAAAAAAACAGAGGTTCCAATGCAAGTAAAATTCTAATTTGAGATTGGTTCCAAAAACCCTTTTTCCATAATTCCCAGTTTCATAATGAGGATCCTTGATCTCTCATCATGGTAATCTACCCATCATTCAGTCTGATTGTCCAACTAGATTCTTGGTGAGTTCGGTCAAGAGAAACTACTCTAGTTCCGGTAGTCTATTCTTTGTGATTAGAAGTTGGAATTGGTCACAAAATTTTTACTTGATTCAGATCGAGAGATGGACAAGTAGGTTTACTGTCCATCCCTCTCGTAATCTAACCAACTTCATTCGGTTTAGTTCTACAAGGATTCTCTTCAGATAAACATCTAGTTTTGGATAAATATCCATTTAGTGATTTTACCAATTAAAATATCCAAAGATATTCCTTCTATCACATAATTTCTCAACCTTAATTCGTTAGGTAGAATTATGGTGGAATTTCATCTTTTGACACTAAAATTTAATTCAAATCCATCTTTTCTTAATTATCATAAAAATTCTTCTTTTTAACTAAATATCATACCTATTTTATTTTCTTTGAATAAACTTGAAATCCCTCTTTTTCTCATTTTAAACTTGCAATCCCTCTTTTTTCTCATTTTAATGAGTGCAATCCAATTGTCATGGGAAATTCCTCTTTTACCATAAACTAAATCTATAAAAAATTACATAAAAATATCCATTAATTCCATTAAGATAAAAATTCCACTTTTCTCATTTAAACATTGAATTCCAATACGGTGGGAATTCCTCTTTCATCATTTTAACTTATCTATGCAAAAAGATAAATTTAACTAAATTTTCTCTTAAAAATTTAAATAAAAATCTCCATTAATTTCTTTACACTAGGAATTACACTTTTCTCATTTAAATATTTGAATTCCAATATGGTGGGAATTCATCTTTCATCATTTAAACTTATCTATACAAAAAGATAAATTTAACTAAAATCCTTCTTTAATTTTTAAATAAAATATATATTATTTTAGCATCCCAATTTTTCAATTACTTCATTGGAATTCATGGATTCCCATTGTCATGGGGATTACTCTTTTAACATAAAAAATGGATTACTAGAAATTCCTCTTTTTTCTAAATTAACTATTTATGCATAAACATAAAATCAAATTTTCCATGATTATAATGAGAATCATTCAATTAATCTAGGCTGATTAATCCTAGAATATGGTAGGAAGTCCTCTTTTCATATTATGAATGAAAATGATTTATGTGTTAATTTTATAGAAATTTTGCCATAGCTATTACTGATAATTCTCAATAATTTGAAAGCATAAAGTTTAGTAATATCTCTATGATTAGAATGACCATTAATTGGATCAATATCCAATTATGGACTTGATTCTTAATTTTTCCACAAATTAAATAGCATAAAAGCATTAAAAAGCCACTTATTTGGCCTCAATTTGATAAGCATAGAAATTACTTTTAGATTTATGAAACATGCAATTCCATATTAGGTGTGTAAGTGGTGTGACTATCTTGAAGTTTGCTTGAAGCGCCAGCTAGGGGACCTGGGAACTCTTTTCCCTGGTACCCGGGACAAAACATAACCAAATTTCTATATGGATCCTATCACTACAGTGGTTGGTGGGTGGTTGGCTAACCCATGAGATTGGATGGGGTTAGGCTGGACTGATGGATCCCTAAAATGAGACTCAATTCTGTTATGTTACGATAGATGAAGTAAACCCCGAATAGTCTTTGTTCTATGGAAAAGAATCAACGGCTATGCCTCTTGATGAGGAAAAAAGCGTTGGCCTCTATGATCCAAGTGCAAGTCTCTTCCTTGATTTGGCCATGTGACTTACGGGTTCGGTCGGATCGGTTTGGTCAGTTAAGGCTCTTGACTACCTTAGAATAAAAATATCCTGGAGGAATCGCCTATGTCTGCTGGGCGAGGGAAGTTTTTCCGGGTTCGGCTTTGGAGGAACCAAGGGATTAGTCTTTATGTCTCACACATGTTACTACCTAACATGCCAGCACATAGTGCAACTGGCATAAGCTGACATCAAGCTTGAATCTCAATGGCCCCTCTCAAGCTCATGATGTACTGCCATAGATGAAGATGTAGATGAGCTTGGGCTATCAAAGCTCTCAACACTCTCCCAACATCCCATGTACTCCCAACATAGTACGGAAGTACTCAAACTTCTCCCTACTACTAAGTGGCTTTGTAAAGATGTCGGCCACCTGCTCTTCAGTCTTCACATACTGTAAATCCACTGTACCATCCAACACTTTCTATCTGACAAAATGATAGTGGACCTCTACATGTTTGGTCCGCGCATGAAAAACTAGATTCTTGGCCAACTGTATGCTGCTCATGTTGTCACAATGAATGACAACGTTGCCATCAATAGGCTCACCCAAATCAGCCCCCCCAAGAGACTCTTTAACCATACTCCTTCACATGTAGCAATGGCTACACCCCTGTATTCAGCCTTTGTACTAGATAAAGCAACAGTAGGTTGCTTCTTGCTGCTCCAACTCACCACTGCACTTCCAAATGTAAAGGCATAACCACTAGTAGACCTCGTGTTGTCATATGAGCTACGTGCCCAATATGCGTATGTGTAGCCATGTATATCCAAGCCTTTACCATGCTCATAAAGAAGACCATAATGTGCATTGGTCTTTATGTAGCGCATAATGCATCTCACTGCATCCAAATGAGGTTCTCTAGGGCTCTGCATAAATTGGCTTACTAGCCCCACAGCATAACTGAGATCCGAGCGTGTGATAGTCATGTAAATAAGAATACCAACCATCTTTCTATACATAGATGGATCTAACTCTACACCAAAATCAGCCCGTAACTTCACATTCTGCTCTAAAGGTGTACTCATTGGCTTACACCCTGTCATCCCATATTTTGCCAATATATCCAAGGCATATTGGCATTGCACTAACCATGTCCCTGCATGGTCTTTGATCACTTCAATCCCAAGAAAATATCTCAATTCACCCAAGTCTTTCATATCAAATTGCCCACTCAATGCCTTCTTGACATGCATAACATTTGTAGCATGATCTCATGTGAGACAATCAAGTCATCCACATAGATGACAAGTAAGACAATCCCATGATCTGTTTTCTTCACATAGAGTGAAGAATCTGCTAAGGAAACCTGAAATCCAAGGGAGATAATATATCGGCTTATCTTATCACTCTAAGCACGAGGTGCTTGCTTCAAACCATACAATGCTTTCTTTAATCTACATACATGAGTGGGATACCTCGGGTGTACATATCCTTTTAGCTGTGCCATATAAACTTCCTCTTGTAAATCACCATTTAGAAATGCATTTTTTACATCCATTTGATGCATTTCCCAACCATTTGCTATGAGCCATAGCAATGACTGCTCTCACTGTTCCCATCTTTGCAACTAGACTAAATGTTTCATCATAGTCCATGCCTTGGATTTGTGCATAACCCTTAGCTACCAACATGGCGCTCAATGGAACCATCTGATTTGCATCTCACCTTATAAACCCATTTGCACAACCAATGACATTTTTTCCTTGTGGTAATAAGGCAACCAAATCCCAAGTGTCATTTTGAACCAATGTGTCCATCTCAACATCCATTGCCTTCTCCCATACATGCTTCCCAATAGCTTTTGTGTTCCACATTCTTCACCAAAGAGGTCATATATGCGTAATGCATAGCAAAGTCACAATATGTCAACCTGTCAACAACAACTGGATACCTGACCCTTTGGGATCTCCGCACAATCCATGCGGATCACTCTGAGCACCTGTCACTCTAGCATGTGGAGGCACATATCTATCCTACCTTGCACCTGGTGTGGAGGCACATATCTATCCTACCTTGCACCTGGTGTGCATAAAACTGGTATGCCAAGTTCCTCATCCAAACTTTCTGAACTTGACAACTCATAACCTGTAATGCCAATTCCTTCAACCTTCTTTTTCCCTTTATCCATAGCACTACTCCCAGTGCTCACACTCTCATGTCTCAAGCGTCCTGGACCATGGACGTATTTGATACTCTCAGACTCTGTTGGCCCCAGACATAGAAATAGACTTGCTTGTGGCTACTCTCAGACTCTGTTGGCCCCAGACATAGAAATAGACTTGCTTGTGGCAAGTCACATGCACATCAGCATCAACGGAATCAATGACAACCTCATCCTTTGCAATCCTATGCATACCTTTGCCTTGTACCAACTAGCAAGTTCATCAAAAACCATATCTCGTGAGATAACCACTTGCCTGGTTTGTGGATTGTAACATTTATATGCCTTGCAATCCTGTGCATACCCAACAAAAATGCACTTTTTTACCTTAGGATCCAATTTCTTCCTTCTCTTGTTTGGCACATGCACATAAGCTATGCAACCAAACACTTTGAGGTGTCCAATGTCTGGCCTAAAACGTGTAAGCCGCATCTCCGGCGTACTTCCATGTATGGCTACTGTGGGTGTCTTATTAAGTACATACACCGTGGTGGCACACGCTTTTTCCCAATAATAGTCTGGCATGCTCTTTTCATTGAGCGTCACCCTATCCACATCACAAATGACTCTATTCTTCCTCTCATCATTAACACCATTTTGCTGAGGTGTATACCTGCAAGTTAATTGCCTTCTTATGCCATGCTTTCTCAAGAAATTCTCAAAAGCATGTGAGGTGTATTCACCACCTCCACCTGTCCTCAAACATTTTATCCAAGAGCCATATTGCTTCTCTGCAAAAGCTTTGAAGTCCATAAACTTTCCCAACACCACTTTTCTCTATGAGAAAGTAAATCCAAGTCATTATGCTGAAATCATCAATGATGAATGTCACATAATAATACAAGCTGTCTTTCATGGATGGGTTTTGTGCAGGACCCCATACATCACTATGAACTATCTCAAGTGGCCTACTACTCATGTTGCCTTCTTTAGGAAACGGCAACCTTGCTTGCTTTCCAAACTCGCAAGCATCACAAACATGCATATTCCCATCATACTCAAATCTAGGTAGCCCACTAACAATGCCTCTTGCCTGCATGTTCTTTAACCTTTGTATGTTCACATGTCTAATCCTTTTATCTTGTACCACATTTTGGCTTTTAGAGAACATGGCTGATTTCAACTCTGTGAGATCCCTCTGTCCCCTCGAGCGCACCGGTCTTCCGGTGCGCTGCTGACAGCAGAAGCAGTCCCCTTATGTCCGAGGCAGGGTTTCTCACTCAGGGCCTTGCCCTCGAATATCCGGGCACGAGACTAGGCTGGTGGTCACTCTGAAAACCAAAACCGGGAAAAATTCCCATGCCCGGAAAGCGGGGACGATTCCACCTTTTTGTTTTTTTTTCTTAACGAGTTTTCTAACGAGATCTAAATCTAAGCTATCCTTCATCAGATAAAATCAGATAGAAGGAAACAATCGCTGATAATTTTGATCATTTTAGTAAAATCAATGCTTTTTTTCTGATTAAGATCAGGCACAGCCGTTGATCCACTTATTTGAAAAATTTATCAGGGAATTGTCTAACTACTCGAATCTTAGCGTAATCCTAAGATTTTTCAGTTTGATTATTAAAACTCCACTGATTCCAGCCTAACCCCATCCGGCCCATGGGTTAGCCACCACTGGAATCGGTGGAACCAAACAAGTACTCACCCACCCATAATTGAATTGCCTTTCTTAACTTTAGCTTTAGAAAACAGATACGCACACTCCTCTTTATTAAAACTTTAATAAAAACAATCCTTGATAAACAATTTACGGGTTATACATGTCATACTTCAAAATTTCCATTGAGTCTTTGTTTCTCAACAAAAACAGTATCACTCTGGACTCTCCGTTGAGACCAGCGAGTCAACAACAAGATCCAGTGATAGATTACAAAAAACATAGGTCCATCATATAATATCTTCCTCGGCATACGCATGGATGTCCTCGGCACCGCGAGCCCGTGCATCGCATGGTCAGAACCCTCCAGGATCCTCCTTAGGTGTCTTGGCACTTCACTCACGAATTGCTTCGTCGGCCCTCGTCCATCGTACCGGAAGCGCACCATTTTAACCATACCGAGGCTGGTCAAGACCTCGGCAGGTTTTGCTGCGTGAGCTGTCCCTCAAACACTCCCCGCCAGTTGTTGCAACCGAACTTCCCTTAGACAAACATATATGCCAAATACTCCCTCCAGCATTCTAGCGTAAGACAGTCTTTTAAGAAGGCAGGGTTTCTATACAAGTTTACAGTATTGATTTTCGTTTGAATACCATGAGTATATCGTAAATCCATATCTCAATACTTCTAGATCCAGTTTTCAATTCCAAACAGAACTCCTCGAATTCTGTTAACTTGATCCTCAGATCAAAATCACAAATCTTAACTTAGTTTCAAATTCGGTAGGTGATTTGGAGTACATTTTCCTTGAACTGGTTGGGCACTTCGTTATTGATTGAAACTGATGAAGGAATTTGGTCTTGGTCAATAGTTTGAATCAGAGTTTAGATCTGGAAAAGGTCTTCCTAAATTATCTTTCTCGAAAGGTACTATCTCAATTTCTCTTTTTCTAAATTTCTTACGACGGATATTTGTTTATAGATTTCAAAAACATGGATTTCTTAAGGAATATTCATTTACCTCAAAAATTATCTTTTATGCATACTTCTATGCATTAAATCAATTATGATAAAAGTAACACTTTTATAATAAAAATTTATCTTTTATGCATACTTCTATGCATTAAAATCAATATGATAAAAGTAACACTTTTATAATAAAAATTTATCTTTTATGCATACTTCTATGCATTAAAATCAAATATGATAAAAGTAACACTTTTATCAAATATGATAAAAGTAACACTTTTGATATAAAAATTTATCCTTTATGCATACTTCTATGCATGAAAAAAAAATGATAAAAGTAACACTTTTGATATAAAAATTTATCCTTTATGCATACTTCTATGCATGAAAATAAAAATTGATAAAAGTAACACTTTTGATATAAAAATTTATCCTTTATGCGTACTTCTATGCATGAAATTTTTTTTTGATAAAAGTAACACTTTGATATAAAAATTTATCCTTTATGCATACTTCTATGCATGAAAATAAAAATTGATAAAAGTAACACTTTTGATATAAAAATTTATCCTTTATGCATACTCCTATGCATGAAAAAAAAATGATAAAAGTAACACTTTTGATATAAAAATTTATCCTTTATGCATACTTCTATGCATGAAAATAAAAATTGATAAAAGTAACACTTTTGATATAAAAATTTATCCTTTCTACATACTTTTATGCATGAAAATAAAAATTGATAAAAGTAACGCTTTTGATATAAAAATTTATCCTTTATGCATACTTCTATGCATGAAAATAAAAATTGATAAAAGTAACACTTTTGATATAAAAATTTATCCTTTATGCATACTTCTATGCATGCAAATAAAAATTGATAAAAGTAACACTTTTGATATAAAAAAAATTATCCTTTATGCATACTTCCATGCAATAAAAAAAAATGATAAAAGTAACACTTTTGATATAAAAAAATTTATCCTTTATGCATACTTCTATGCAATAAAAAATTGATACTTTAGAATATAGAAACCATAAGGATTACTCTTTTAGAAAGATGAATTTTATTTCACTAATTTCTAAATTTTTTTGCCATAACCTGCTTTGTATGGCTGACCATTTTTCAAATTTCTAACTAATTAAAAGTGCACCAAAAGTATTGAAATTATCCTAAAGTAAATATTTATCTATTTAATTGAAACAAACATTATAAAAACTTGACATTAATCAATTAACCATTCACCTAAGATAGAGAAAGGTTGGTTTTACTAGAAAAGAGAGGGGAATGCCTTTTTGTAATGAGGCCTAACATTATAGAAAAGCATAAAAACCATTTAAAACCATAAAAATCTATAAAATAAATGAAAGAAAAGAAGAATCACCAACTTACTAATGACTTTGATAGCTTTCCTTTGGCTTGATGGTTTGAGGGTTCAACTCTTGTTTGAACAAGAGTGGCCACCAATCTTTGGAAGAGGGAAATGTCAAAAACTAGTGAATTATTAATGAATTCACAGTTCTTGGCTTGGGTGGAGTAGAGTAACAGTGCATAAACACTATTAAGTTTCAACAAAGGAGAGGGCTTCTATTTATAGGAAAAAGTGAGCCTCTAACCAAGCCAACTGATTCTAGAATTTTCCAGATCAGTTTGGTCAATTTTTGACCATTTTTGGGTCAGTTTTGGTCACTTTTTGGATCTAGTTGAAACAGGAGAGAGGAGAGATGAAAATATCTCATTATTTGGGAGTCTAAATCTCATTCAAGCATGTGAAATAGGTGCCCTCTTCATGAGGGAAATTCCCCATGCAGAGGTGTCGAAAATACATCATTACTTCTAAATATCTCCCTTTTTTAACTATTAGTCTTGTCCTTATTCAACTCTTCATCTTATGTGAGTATTTACTTCTAAATATCTCCCCTTTTTTAACTATTAGCCTTGTCCTTATTCAACTGTTCATCTTATGTGAGTATTTACTTCTAAATATCTCCTCCCTTTTTTAACTATTAGCCTTATCCGTATTCAACTCTTCATCTTATGTGAGCATTTACTCATTTTTGGGTAATTTCTTTTACAAATTGGATTTATCTCCTCCCCACACATGGATTGATCCTATTGGCCCACAGGAACCTTAATTGGACCATAATCTAAAAATTTCTGAAAATCTAGACTCTTAGGCTAAGGTCCTTTATACCCAATTCCAATTAATTCCAATTGCACATTGGAAAGTTCTTTTTGAATTTCTGTTTCAAGGGAATTCATTTTAATAAGATGAGATATTTTTCTATCCAAAAATATTAAAAATTTGAATATTCTCTCTCTAGAATATTTTCTCTCTCTAGACTAAAACAGTTAGAAACAAGATCTTTTATATTTCTAAAGAGGGATTTGATTACACGGGAAGATGCTGGACATCTTGAGAGGCTGGGGAGGAATTTTACATTCTCTCCCACTTGAAAAACGCGAGATGTCCTCGTCTCGCAAACTGGGGGTAATCCCGCAAAAACAGATCGGCTTCATTCTCCCAAGTGGCATCTTCAAAAGGATAGAACTTCCATTTTACTAATAATTCTCTGAGAATTCTGTTCCTGAGAATCTTTTCTCGAACATCGAGAATTTCTTCAGGTTGGAGTTCCATCTGTCCTTGGGTTGAAGAGGTTAGGATTTCATCATCGAGCATATGATTTGGGCTTGGCACATATTTCTTTAGAAGGCTTATATGAAATACATTATGAACCTTGAGATGAGGAGGCAGAAGAAGCTCGTAGGCTAAGTCACCTACTTTCTTTGTAAATAGATATGGCCCACAATATCTGGGTGATAACTTCTTGTACTTCCCAAGAGATAAGGAACTTCTTTTGGGCCGTACTCGAATGAAGACCATATCTGCCTCTTTGAATTCTCTATCTGTCCTCTTCTTATCTGCATATTGCTTCTGTCTATCCTGGGCAGATTTTATATCTTTACGAATTGACTGTATCTGATGTTCCATGTCATCAAGCATGCATCTGTTTGGACATCTCGACCCTAATCAATGGGTCAGACCAAGTTAATGGAGTTAAGCAATCTTGTCCATACAGAGCTTTAAAAGGGCTCATCCTGATACTTTGGTGATAAGAAGCATTGTAGGCGAATTCGACTAGGTGCAGATAGCTTAGCCACTTCTTGGGTTCCCTGCCACCACAGCATGACCGAAGTATATCTTCAATTACTTGGTTTACTCCTTCAGTTTGACCATCAGTCTCAGGGTGATAAGCTGTGCTGAGATCCAAGAAAGTTCCCACTGCTTTGAAAAATGTAGTCCAAAACCTTAAAGTAAATTTGGGATCTCGGTCACTTACTATTCTCCTCGGTAGGCCATGCAATCTGAAGATTTCTTTGAGAAACACTCTGGCCACATCCACTGCAGTGTAGGTTTCTTTTACTGGAATCAGCAACTTTGGTTAGTCTGTCAACTACCACGAAGATGGAGTTGTAACCTGATTGTACTGAAGGTAATCCAGTAATGAAGTCCATACTGATACATTCCCACTTCATCTGGGGGATGTCCAATAGATGTAACTTCCCAGGCATTTTTACTCTCTCAGCTTTGACTTTTTGGCATGTCAGACATTGACGTACATGATTCAGCACACCCTTTTTCAAACCAGGCCAAAAGAAGCTTTTCTTTACCGACATGTAGGTTTTGATGAAACATGGATATCCTGCTATAATGTTGTCATGGGATTCATTCAGAATTTGGTCCTTGGTTCCCTCATCATTGGGAATGCATAGCCTGTGATTATAATACATAATGCCATCGTCCAGGCTATACCCTTGAACTCTGTTCAACTCCTGCGGGGTTTTGCTTTCTTGCATAAGTAGGGTAGCAATAGGGCCAAAAAATCTATCCTGCTTGATCTTCTCACTTGCTTGAATAATCAAAGGATTTGATATTACAGTAATTGCAAGCAAGGAGGATTTTTTGCTGAGGGCATCTGCTACCACATTCTCTTTGCCTGGGCGGTACTTGATTTCAAAATCAAATTCCTGCAAGGTCTGCATCCACCTTCTTTGGTGCATGTTGAGGTCCTTTTGAGTAAAGATCCACTTTAAGCTCTGATGATCTGTCATCAAAGTGAATCTTTTTCCCAGTAGGTAATGTCTCCACAACTTTAAGGCATAGACTATTGAAAGCAATTCCAGGTCGTGGACAGCATAGTTCCTCTCATGCGTTCTGAGCTTTCAGGATTCATAGGCCACTGCATGACCTTCCTGCATGAGTGCACCTCCCAGGGCAAAACCACTTGCATCAGTTACTACCTCAAAGGGTAGAGAGAAATCTGGCAGCTTCTGGTTACCAAGGCGGTCTTCAGCTTATCAAAAGCAATTTGGCACTTGGCAGACCATTGAAATGGGGTATTCTTTTTGAGAAGGTTAGTCAGGGGGGAAGCTATGAGAGCATACTTTGGTATAAAAATTCTATACCAACCAGTCAATCCCAAGAATCCTCTGACTTCTTTCACTGTCTTTGGTTCGGGCGAATCTATGACAGCTTGTATTTTTATGGAATCTGGAGAAATTCCATCTTTGGATACCAGAAAGCCCAAGTATTCAACGTGGTCGGCAGAGAAAGTGCATTTACTCTTTTTGGCAAAAGAGTTGATGCCTCCTTAGAATCTCAAGAACTTTTCGGACATGAGTCTCATGGTCAACTGCATTCCTTGAGTAAATCAGAATGTCATCAAAGAAAACTAGAACAAAATCATCCAAGTATTCTCTGAGAATGTCCTGCATTAAGCGATTGAATGTAGCTGGGGCATTAGTTAATCCGAACGGCATGACAGTAAATTCATAATGCCCATAGCAAGTATTGATGGCTCTTTTTGGTATATCTGGATCATTGATCCTGATCTAGTAATACCCGGATTTGAGATCTATTTTTGTGAAGATCTGGGCTCCATTTAGCCTGTCCAAAAGCTCATCAATTCTTGGGATAGGATACTTATTCTTAACTGTCAGCTGATTTAGGCCTCTGTAGTCCACACAAAGTCTAAGCGTCCCATCTTTCTTTTTCTGAAAGAGAACTGGCGCACCCCAATGTGAAACACTGGGTCTTACAAACCCTTGTTCTAACAGCTGCCTAAGCTGTTCCTTGAGTTTGATGGCTTCGGGAACTGGCATTTTGTATGAGCGTAGGGCTACTGGTTGAGCTCCGGGGGTCAATTCAATCACATGATCTACTTCCCGCATTGGAGGCATTTTAGTTAGCTCTGCTAGGAATAGATCATCAAATTCACTTAACCATTCTGGTTCTTTAGCTTTAAGCTTTGAGTCTACTGGGTTCATTTTGACAACATAAATTTGCTGCTTCTTCCTAAGTCCTTTCAGTAACCTGGAAGCTTTTACTAACTGAAGGTCTGGGGATCCGGAAACTCCAGTTCTTCCATGGACTTTGTTCCCGTGAAGGTCATGGAAGGAAATGGTTCCATTGTGACAGTGTATGTCAGCTTGATTTTTGTGGAGTCAATCCATTCCAAGGATCCCGTCAAAAACTCCTAGAGAGGTAAGACTTTGAACTGACAATCGGTTACATTACCATCTAGATTGAACTGGATAAGATCTGTCTCATGGTGAGTGAAAAGAGTCTTCCCACTGGCCAATTCAGCTTGCATAGGTTTCCCTGATTTCTGTTCTAAGACTAGCTTACGCAAGCATCCAGGGGAAATGAATGAATGAGAACTGCCTGAATCAATCAAAAGCTTAAAAGGATTACCCTGATACTCTACTGGAGTATGGATGACGGAGAACTACTGGTTAGGCCCTTGATTTTCAATTGCAGCATAGATCTGTCCTTTTTCCTCTTCTACTACATCTGAAATTGTGACTGCTCTGGCTGCTGCAGTATGAGGTAGAACTCTTTCTCTTTTATTGCCCCAATTCTGGGAAGGAGTTCTGAGATTACTCTGGATAGAGGCAGATGGCTGAGCTGGAGTTCTTCTGGGGTTTCCTTGGCTTGGGCGAGACGGACCCTGATTAGACTTGAATGAAGGGATTGGTCTCTGAATTCGGGGTCCTTGACTTCCCTGTCCCCTTGACATGGCAGGAGTCGGGCAGTCTTTTAACTGGTGACCAAAACCCTGGCATCCAAAACATCGGTTTTCAGTTCTGAGCTCATCCTTCTGATTTTTTGAAAGCGGTGGGGTTCTTGAGAAAGTACTCTGGGGGAAGGGTCTGTCTTCACTTCTGAATCTCCCTGCATCCTGATTCTGATTCAGGCCTTGCTGCCTCTTTGGGGGTGGAAAGTTTGAAGTACTTCCCTGGGCTTGGAATCTTTTAAAGTTAGAGGATGCAGGTTTTGGTGGGACCTTTACTACAAAGGCTTTGGCAAAATCTTTTGCCATTCTTACTGCTTCAGCCATGGACACTGGCTTGGCATTTTTGACCAGTGTGTCTAAGGGTTCGTTCATTCCCCGAATGAACTGGGCCATGAGTTGCTCTTCATCAAGAGGTGGTGAATATTTGAGTAGAAGAGCAAAGGCCTGGTGATATTCCTCGATGGTTTTGCTCTCTTGCTTTAGTTCTAAGAATTCATTCATTTTGGTTTCCAAAAATCCAGGAGGACAAAATCTCTTTCTTAGATAGGTTTTTAGATCATTCCAGGATTGAGTATTTCTGTCCAGACGGTTGGTGTCACAATGGTTCCTCCATGCTACCCTGGCTATTTCCACTATTTTCAGCCGGGCAAGAGCCATTTTGCTCCGCACATTGTAGCCTGTGACGTCAAAATACTCTTCCATGGCTTCCACCCATTTCTCCACAACCTCGCCCAGGTTCTCCCCTTCACCTTTGAAGGGTCCTAGCTGAGTCCTATGAAGAGCCTTTCGAACATCAAGGTCAAGCTCGTCATCTTCAGAGACAGGGTCTGGCTGACGACCACGGTTTTCTGGTCTCATGATTCTGCTAAAAATTTATATATTATTAAATTTTTATTTTGATATTATCCACGAGATCCTAAGACTTAAGAGGTTCGAAAATACAATTTCTTAAACAAGACAATGATCTTATTGGAGATCTGTGACATATGTCCGATAACAGATTTTTCTTTATCAGATCGTCCGCCATAAACAATCATTTATACAACAGGAAATTTTTCTCCGAAAAACATTTCTTTATTTATATAAAAGTTGCAATATGTACATAGAGCACCTCCCGAATTCAAAATCTCCTCGGGAGACGCATATGATGACAGTACTAGGCCATAGCCATGCCCTGATACAAACGTCCAGTACTGACAAGGGAGCTATTATCTTCCATTTAGGAATAAAGCAGGATCATAGTCAATGAGAGGTTCTCTCACAGCATAGCCAATGAGACGTTTGTATCAGGGCATGGCTATGGCCCAGTACCGTCATCATATGGCTATGATCATTGATCATGTCAGTCCTGACAAGGGAGCTATTATCTTCCATTTAGGAATAAAGCAACTAAGGAGTCTGTAGACTTGGCATGTAAGTCTGAAATTTCGAGGCGTCAAATGATATAGAATGACACCACGCACTATTTTCAGCTTTAACAGGATCATAGCCAATGAGAGGTTCTCCCACAGCATTGCACGGCGGTCCAAGAGGCGTGGACATATTGCCTTGCAAACCACTTATGCTGAAACCTCTCCGTTGGATTAGGAAAATATAAATCCTCGAAATGGCGTGCTAGTCTTGTTCGGCTTATTCGAGTTGAAGCGGAAGAGATGAGATGCTCGAAGGCAAATGTAATCATATCTTGAGACTGGGTGAGGTCGAGAATACCAGATAAATGGGGAACTTCCATCTATAAAAATAATTTCTTTGATTAAAATTTCTTCATTAAAGAAGCTTATGGAATGAAAATACATTATGAAAATGATTTTTCTGAGTTCTTATTACCAATTTCAGATAAGAATTTAAGCTTTCAATTTGGCTCTTATACCAACTGTGAGATCCCTCTACCTCCTCGAGCGCACCGGTCTCCCGGTAGAGCTGACAGCGGAAGCAGCCTTATGCGCGAGGTAGGGTTTCTCACTCGGGGCCTCGCCCTCAAATATCCGGGCACGAGACTAGGCTGGTGGTCACTCCGAAAACCGAAATCGGAAAAAATTCCCATGCCCGAAAAGCGGGGACGATTCCACCTTTTTGATTTTTTTTTTCTTAACAAGTTTTCTAACGAGATCTAAATCTAAGCTATCCTTCATCTGATAAAATGAGATAGAAGGAAACTATCGCTGATAATTTTGATCATTTTAGTAAAATCAACGCTTTTTTCCTGATTAAGATCAGGCACAGCCGTTGATCCACTTATTTGAAAAATTTATCACGGAATTGTCTAACTACTTGAATCTTAGCGTAATCCTAAGATTTTTCAATTTGATTATTAAAACTCCACTGATTCCAGCCTAACCCCATCCGGCCCATGGGTTAGCCACCACCCTGCCACCACTGGAATCGGTGGAACCAAACAAGTACTCACCCACCCATAATTGAACTGCCTTTCTTAACTTTAGCTTTAGAAAACAGATACGCACACACTCCTCTTTATTAAAACTTTAATAAAAACAATCCTTGATAAACAATTTATAGGTTATACATGTCATACTTCAAAATTTCCATTGAGTCTTTGTTTCTCAACAAAAACAGTATCACTCTAGACTCTCCGTAGACCAGCGAGTCAACAACGAGATCCAGTGATAGATTACAAAATACATAGGTCCATCATATAATATCTTCCTCGGCATACGCATGGATGTCCTCGGCACCGCGAGCCCGTGCATTGCCTGGTCAGAACCCTCCAGGATCCTCCTTAGGTGTCCTGGCACTTCACTCAGGAACCGCTTCGTCGGCCCTCATCCATCGTATCGGAAGCGCACCATTTTAACCATACCGAGGCTGGTCAAGACCTCGGCAGGTTTTGCCGCATGAGCTGTCCCTCGAACACTCCCCGCCAGCTGTTGCCCGAACTTCCCTTAGATAAACATATATGCCAAATACTCCCTCCAGTATTCTGGCGTAAGACAGTCTTTTAAGAAGGCAGGGTTTCTATGCAAGTTTACAGTATTGATTTTCGTTTGAATACCATAAGTATATCGTAAATCCGTATCTCAATACTTCTAGATCCACTTTTCAATTCCAAATAGAATTCCTCGAATTCTGTTAACTTGATCCTCAGATCAAAATCATAAATCTTAACTTAGTTTCAGATTCGATAGGTGATTTGGAGTACATTTTCCCTGAACTGGGCACTTCGTCATTGATTGAAACTGATGAAGGAATTTGGTCTTGGTCAATAGTTTGAATCAGAGTTTAGATTTGGAAAAGGTCTTCCTAAATTATCTTTCTCGAAAGGTACTATCTCAATTTCTCTTTTTCTAAATTTCTTACGACGAATATTTGTTTATAGATTTCAAAAACATGGATTTTTTGAGGAATATTCATTTACCTCAAAAATTATCTTTTATGCATACTTCTATGCATCAAATCAATTATGATAAAAGTAACACTTTTATAATAAAAATTTATCTTTTATGCATACTTCTATGCATTAAAATCAATATGATAAAAGTAACACTTTTATAATAAAAATTTATCTTTTATGCATACTTCTATGCATTAAAATCAAATATGATAAAAGTAACACTTTTGATATAAAAATTTATCCTTTATGCATACTTCTATGCATGAAAATAAAAAAATGATAAAAGTAACACTTTTGATATAAAAATTTATCCTTTATGCATACTTCTATGCATGAAAATAAAAATTGATAACAGTAACACTTTTGATATAAAAATTTATCCTTTATGCATACTTCTATGCATGAAGATAAAAATTGATAAAAGTAACACTTTTGATATAAAAATTTATTCTTTATGCATACTTCTATGCATGAAGATAAAAATTGATAAAAGTAACACTTTTGATATAAAAATTTATCCTTTATGCATACTTCTATGCATGAAAATAAAAATTGATAAAAGTAACACTTTTGATATAAAAATTTATCCTTTATGCATACTTCTATGCATGAAAATTTTTTTTGATAAAAGTAACACTTTTGATATAAAAATTTATCCTTTATGCATACTTCTATGCATGAAATTTTTTTTTGATAAAGTAACACTTTTGATATAAAAATTTATCCTTTATGCATACTTCTATGCATGAAAATAAAAATTGATAAAAGTAACACTTTTGATATAAAAATTTATTCTTTCTGCATACTTCTATGCATGAAAATAAAAATTGATAAAAGTAACACTTGATATAAAAATTTATCCTTTCTGCATACTTCTATGCATGAAAATAAAAATTGATAAAAGTAACACTTGATATAAAAATTTATCCTTTATGCATACTTCTATGCATGAAAATAAAAATTGATAAAAGTAACACTTTTGATATAAAAATTTATCCTTTATGCATACTTCTATGCATGAAAATAAAAATTGATAAAAGTAACACTTTTGATATAAAAAAAATTATCCTTTATGCATACTTCTATGCAATAAAAAAATGATACTTTAGAATATAGAAACCATAAGGATTACTCTTTTAGAAAGATAAATTTTATTTCACTAATTTCTAAAAAATTTTGCCATAACCTCCTTTGTATGGCTGACCATTTTTCAAATTTCTAACTAATTAAAAGTGCACCAAAAGTATTGAAATTATCCTAAAGTAAACATTTGTCCATTTAATTGAAACAAACATTATAAAAACTTGACATTAATCAATTAACCATTCACCTAAGATAGAGAAAGGTTGGTTTTACTAGAGAAGAGAGGGGAATGCCTTTTTGTAATAATGAGGCCTAACATTATAGAGAAGACATAAAGCATAAAAATCATTTAAAACCATAAAAATCCATAAAATAAATGAAAGAAAAGAAGAATCACCAACTTACTAATGACTTTCATAGCTTTCCTTTGGCTTGATGGTTTGAGGGTTCAACTCTTGTTTGAACAAGAGTGGCCACCAATCTTTGGAAGAGGGAAATGTCAAAAACTAGTGAATTATTAATGAATTCACAGTTCTTGGCTTGGGTGGAGTAGAGTAACAGTGCATAAACACTATTAAGTTTCAACAAAGGGGAGGGCTTCTATTTATAGGAAAAAGTGAGCCTCTAACCAAGCCAACTGATTCTAGAATTTTCCAGATCAGTTTGGTCAATTTTGACCATTTTTAGTCAGTTTTGGTCACTTTTTGGATCTAGTTAAAACAGGAGAGAGGAGAGATGAAAATATCTCATTATTTGGAGGTTTAAAACTTATTCAAGCATGTGAAATAGGTGCCCTCTTCATGAGGGAAATTCCCCATGCAGAGGTATCAAAAATGCATCATTACTTCTAAATATCTCCCTTTTTTAACTATTAGTCTTGTCCTTATTCAACTCTTCATCTTATGTGAGTATTTACTTCTAAATATCTCCCCTTTTTTAACTATTAGCCTTTTCCTTATTCAACTCTTCATCTTATGTGAGTATTTACTTCTAAATATCTCCCCCCTTTTTTAACTATTAGCCTTGTCTTTATTCAACTCTTCATCTTATGCGAGCATTTACTCATTTTTGGGTGATTTCTTTTACAAATTAGATTTATCTCCTCCCCACACATGGATTGATCCTATTGGCCCATAGGAACCTTAATTGGACCATAATCTAAAAATTTCTGAAAATCTAGACCCTTAGGCTAAGGTCTTTTATACCCAATTTCAATTAATTCCAATTGCACATTAGAAAGTTCTTTTTGAATTTCTGTTTCAGGGGAATTCATTTTAATAAGATGAGATATTTTTCTATCCAAAAATATTAAAAATTTGAATATTCTCTCTCTAGAATATTTTCTCTCTCTAGGCTAAAACAGTTAGAAACAAGATCTTTTATATTTCTAAAGAGGGATTTGATTACACGGGAAGATGCTGGACATCTTGAGAGGCTAGGGAGGAATCTTACAAACTCAGGAATTCCAGCATCCAACTTAAATAACCTGCCTTCTTTCTTGCCTTTGGCCAATGACTCTACATCCATTTTTGAAATCCTCAACGAAGCATCCATGCTCGTTGAAACGAACCTGTAAACCTTGTTCCACCATTTGACCAACTGAGGCTAGACTTTTTGTAATAGAAGGCACATACAAGACATCTGCCAATAGACTTTGTTCACCATTGTGCATAACCAATGGTACACTTCTCCAACATGTGTGATAGCATATTGGGTATCATCTCTTGTCTCCACATAGCCTTTCACATCCATAGGCTTCATATGTTCAAACCATTCGCCATGACAAGTCATATGGTTTGATGCGCCAGAGTCCATATACCAAGTGTTATCACTGTCACCATTTGTCATCATAGATCCCACAACATATTTCATGGCAAACAAGTGATTTGCGCTACCATCATTACTGCTTGATGCAAAATTTCCACCATGTTGTGCAGAATGTCCAACATGTTGTGCTCTACCCCCTCTCAAATCATTTTGTTTGTGGAAACAATCATGTGCCATATGACCAAATTTCCCACCACATTTTGCATAGATGTTTGTTGGCCTTGCCAACGTCCTCTACCACGAGGATTACCTTTGCCTCTCTAAGGTGTATATCCATGACCACCTTTAGCACCATATGAAGGCTAAAAATTTTGTTGTGGTGACCTATCCTGCCATCCACGACCATTAGCACAACCACGTGATGCAAATCTCCCCTTGCCTCTCTGAATCCCCTTTGTGAATAGAAAGCCTGATTTCTGCCATTATTATCATGGCTAGTAGATGCATCATGAAACGAGTCATTAAGTTTGATTTCCTCAACAAGCAAGAGTGAAACCAACTCATCAAAATATGGTAAACCTGTACTCCGAACAGAGATAGATGTATCAAAAGACTTGTACTCCTTGGACAAGACCACACAAGGCAATGTCTATCAAATCATCATCAGGCATGGGGGCATTGATTGTTGCCAATGCATCTGCATACTTCTTTATCTCTTGTACATAACATGGATGCTACTTCCTTTCCGTTTCACATTATGAATCTGTTGTCTCAACTAAGACTTACGAGCACTAGTGTCTGTATCAAATGGCTTTACCAATGTATCCCATGCATCCTTGGGATTCTCAGCATCATGTATATGTATGAGTATAGCTTCCGAGATACATATAGACAAGTAATGCAAAACTTTGTATGCTCTCTCTGACCATTGCTTTTATGAACTACAACCTGTTGTTGTGTAGGTTGTCGGGGTAGTTCTGGCTCTTGCTCTGCACCTGTAACAAGGTTCCAAAACCCTTTTCCTTTTAGAAAGCTTTTAATCCTGTACTTCTATGCCTAGAAGTTCATCCTATCCAACTTTTCACCCACAATCTGTACTGGGTTGTCTGACATATTTGCTCAATGATGTAAATGCACCTTTCGCACACGTCCAAATCTATAAACAAGCCTTCCTTAGTTCAACCACACTCTAATAAGTGTTCTAGATACTCCAAAGTACTCGACAAACTTCACTATTGATGTAGAAAATCAAACTGATTGCATCTAAATTGAACTAGCATCCAAATTGAACTGGCATCCAAATCAAACTCCAAAGTACTCCAACAAACTTCAAAAGTACTCAACAAACTTCACTGTTGATGTAGAAAATCAAACTGAACTGGCATCCAAATTGAACTGTCATCCAAATCAAACTGATTGCATCCAAATTGAACTGGCATCCCCAAATCAAACTGATTGCATCCAAATTGAACTGGCATGCACAGTCCAAAGTACCCTATTTTGGCACACTTTCCAAGGCTTCATATTGCAATGTAGTGGTTCAATCAAGTGTGGATAACTTGCATTGACACCTAAACAAGCTTAAAGTTGCATATCAACACCAACCAAGGTGCGTACATACCAAATTTATCAAATCCCCTTCTCTGTTTTGAGAAAAACTAGTATTAATCTCCCTCTAATTTCTTAATCCTTGTCCAAATTGAGATCCCAGGCATTCATTATCTTAGCAATGGTGTACTAACTCCGTGTAAAAGGAATGAGTCTAATTATGAATAACGAGTGAGGAATTTAGTTGATTAATCACTCATTGCCTCACTAATCACTATTAACAGCTTTGCTAATCCTTCATTAATCAGCTCATATCTTCATGTTGCTCATGGTTGAACTTGCAAAGACCTTCTCGGCTTCAATATATACCCAATTTCTAAGCTTCCCATGCATTCATATCATCCATTTGGCATCAAAAGACCACAACATTGTGAACTATTTGCAAAGAATGGACTCCTAGCCTACAGAATTCAGCACGCCTACTTGTAGGGATTTTTGGAGAGTTTGTACACACAAATGATTGCTCATAAGCCTTAGCAATTACCTAAGGTAGGTTGCCAACAAGTCAATGCATTTATTTGATGCAAAAACCTTCACAAATCACTTCAATTTTGAGCATATACTCACTATTTTGGAGGAGGTTTCAAAACTAGAATTTTTCTCTTATTTTAATGCATCAATCTTGTTCCAGATTTACTATAGGGTTTGCACATGAGTTGACAATACATTAATCCTTGTCACATACATGCTCCTTTGCCACATTACATCCATTTGCACAATACATCACTGCTTTCAAGCTCCAACGGCGGAAAGCTTGCAAAAACTAGAATTTTCTTTTGCTTTGGGCAATCTTGATTTGCCTTGTTTGTGCTTGAATCACTTGCAATCCGCTCAAGGGTGTTTAGATTTGCTTACCCGTGGTCCTTAGCTCTCAGATTTGTTGAGTATTTGTGTGCTCCAAGCTTCACAACTCCAACGATTTGCTTCACAGCTTCTCTTCACAGCTTCTTCTCCCTCTTCTCTCACTCACTCATAAACCCTAATAGAGAGCACCAGGCTCTGATACTGTGATGAAAAGCAAGTAGAGGGAGAGGAGAGACACACACAGGAGCAAACCCTAATGTATTATCGAACCCTAACCATAGAGGGAAGCCATCTCCCTTCTCACACAATGCATAAAACCATAATCCATAATCTACAACACACACTATGTGTTGTGTCCACACACTGCTAACCCTAGCTAATGTCCACACAACTATGACTAGCTGGACGTGGTCATTTATGTCTCACACACATGTTAATACCTAACATGCCAGCACATAGTGCAATTGGCATAAGCTGACATCAAGCTTGAATCTCAACACAAATCATTATAAGTACTCACACCACCAACACTAATGTATACTTTACCATTATCAAACAAAAACATATAAAGATTTATGCTTTCTACTACTGTAGCAACATCTGACAACCCACCATGAGGTAGAGCTGCAAATTCTTCACTTGAATAAACCACATCATCCTAACACACAAAATATGCCCCACATGAAGCTTTTCCGATTACCTCCACCTTGGCCAAGTCTATTGCAATGCTTTCTTGGAGATGATGTGGCCTAGTAGCATACCGCTTTGGACAGCAAAGGCACACTTAGTCGAATTCAGGCTCAATCTAGAAACTCGGCACTTGGCCAGGTACAATTGCAGGTGCATCAAATGTTGAGATGATTTCCCAAAAAACACTGAAATCATTAATGCATACCCACATGAAAGTGGTCAAAAAATTAGAAAACAATTCTTGAACCATGCGCTGGAATGTGGCGAGAGTGTTCTTGAGCCCGAAGGTCATGACATTGGTGGATGCAAAGCTCCCCATTCCGTGATAAAAGTTGTTTTCTACCGATCTTCCAAGGTCATTTTTGAACTCGATTGTAGCCACTGAATCCATCCAAGGAGTACATTTCATGGCTGGCTACAGAATCAAGCAAGGAATTGTTGAAATGCAACCAAGAGTGGGCTATGATGGATCAAATGCAAAGATCAATATGATTAGAAGGTGATTAGAAGATGATTAATACGAGATTAGTGGACAATTAATCTAATGGCTTAATGTAGGCATGGATAATCAAAAACCAGCAATTTCTCATTAGGCCAATGTCTCAATTTATAGGATTTACATCCACAAGATGCCAAGCATCTAATCCCATTGATTCCTCCTTGATTTGTGCCACCTCTCCTACATCCGCTGGGGGCACCTTTTCCTAGAATCTTTCCACACCCCTATATTCACTCATGCTACCCTTGATTCTCTCATCTCAATAGATTCTTCTCGCCTTTTCACTACAAATGGAGCGAGCTTTCTTATCATGGTGGGTAGCATGTAATGCTTCCTAAGTAAGAGGACCATAGTATTTTTTGAATGTACTCCCATTTAAGAGGACCATAGTATTTTTTGAATTTACTCCCATTTAAGAAGCCATAGTTTCAATTCCATCTAGATTTTTCCACACATATTGTCCCTTGGGGTGTAATCTTGCATACCCTAAATGGTCCTTTCCCTGTGTATTTAAGCTTTTTCTTTTCATTTTTGGACTACGTATATAAGTACAATATCTCCAATGGTAAGCTCCTTATCTTTGATATGTTTCTTAAACAACTTTTTTTTTCTCAACTAGCATAGTTTGCATTGCTCATTTTCTCTCCTCCTCAAGTCATTCCAAAGTGAGTAAACATTCAACTAACTTGTTAACCCCAAGATTTTTAGATACAACCACTCTTAAGATGGGTATGATGAACTCTCAAGGCATCATCACAACATCAAGTCCATAAACCATCTTAAACCATCATCACAACATCAAGTCCATAAACCATCTTAAAGGGTGTGCACTCAACCACTCCCAAGGCATCATCACTACCTCAAGTCCATAAACCATCTTAAAGCGTGTGCACCCAACCTTGTATTATGCTGTGTGATAGGCCCATAAAGCTATTGTTAGTTTAAGTTCCCAGTCATTGCGTCGAGCTTCTACTATCTTAGTAAGTATATATATTAGGACCTTGTTTGTGCTCTCTGCTTGACCATTAGGAACTCAATGGAGTCTTCTTGGGCCCTTTTATTTGGTAGTTTAAGGGAGTCAAACCGTTTCTCT
The DNA here is from genome assembly GCF_041138505.1 of Cibotium barometz. Classification (NCBI taxonomy): domain Eukaryota; kingdom Viridiplantae; phylum Streptophyta; class Polypodiopsida; order Cyatheales; family Cibotiaceae; genus Cibotium; species Cibotium barometz. The sequence continues at coordinate 35,984,766 of NC_141087.1, read as the reverse complement.
TAAGAAGAAACGTTTTCTAATTTGAAGCTTCAAAACGGCTACTTTATTCGAATTTGAATTTTGGGGGGAAAATGGAATTTAAAATCTAGCGGATAAAACCATATCATGTAACATATCTATGGAAAGCTCTTGATGCGTAGATCACGGATCTGTAATCTCCGCTCAAATCGGAGCTTGTATGTAGAAGTTATGGAGGTCCGAAAATTGTAAAATTGCCCCCTCCCCTTTTTGGGGGAAAAAGTACACCCTTTGACCACTCTTACACCTCTCTTACAAACCATTGGTTTTTGCTTACATGGCAGGCTCCTATTTGTCAAAAAGTTAAACGTTTCCATAATCTCATGGCAAATTAAAGGGCCCAAAAAGACTCCATTGAGTTCCTAATGCATTGGCTTATGGGTAATATACCATTGACGTGATGTGAGCCCTTGATCACTCACTATCTCAAATGGGCATCCAAAGCATGTTATAATGTGCTCATAAAGAAATTTGGTAGTTACATAGACATCTACCTTCCTTGAAGCTCTTGTTTTAGCCTATTTGGTAATGTAATCTATTTTGCAACAATGATATATCTTGCTTGTGTTTCTCATGTAGTTGGACTAATTCAACATAGTCTAGAACCCATTTTCCAAAAGGTTGGTCTACTCTAATAGGAGCCCAAAGGTCATGATGCTGGATGTAAGGCCCATTCTGTGATAAAAGCTATTTTCTACACCGATGTGGGAGGAAGGGACCTACATCAGCGTTTTTGATTTGGGCAGTTTTGAGCTTATGAGGTTTGGTCCTAATGATTGGATCACCAAGATTTGGCTCCCATACCACCTTCTTGTTATTTTCTGGATGACGTAGAGACGAGTTGGATGGTGGTAACTTTCAGTCATGGAAGTTGCAGGTTACTTCTATTCTCAGGGAGTATGGTTTGATGGAGTTTCTCTTGTATAAGAATTGGTGCTTACCGGACCTTGCCTTCGTGGAGGATGTGTGTCGGTGAAGGAAGATTGATGAACAGATCTATGGTTTTGTCCTCGTGAATTGTCAGGATTCGGTTCTTTGACACTTCATCTGAGCTCATGATGCTTCTACTTTCTATGTGTGGTAGTTGCTTTGTGACCTATTTGGTGATGCTAGTGACCGGTAGATGGTTTTTGCTTCTAGGTGCTATGTAGCCAGTGATCTTGTGGATACTTCTTTTGGAGATGTTCCTACAGTGGAGGACAGTTCTAGAGCCATTTGAACTTGATTATAGCCACTGAATCCATCCAGGAAGGAGTATATTTCATGTCCGACTATAGCATTAAGCAGGGAATCCATGAATGGTAAAGCAAAAGGACCTAACCCGCAACTTCTTTTTTTTCTTTAGAACAATCATGATCGGGGACAAGCATGTCACTCGATCAATCAGATGTATGAATCTAAGACTTGAAGCAACTTGTCCAGTTTCTCTTTCACCCTTTTGGCATAATTTGGGTTCATTCGGTGCCTCTGTTTGCTAGATAGGGATGAAATCCTCCTTTAGAATTGTTTCGATGTTGATAGAATTGTGGATCAATGCCTTTCATCTCAGTGTAGCTTCATGTAAACATATCCTTGAAAGACATGAGAAACACCTGGACTTTCTCCCAGAACTTGACATCCAATTGTGCTTCATTCCATCAAGACAAACAAGTAAACTGCGCCAACGCAAGCAGTAGAATTTCGCATTTTTTCTAGCGCCTCTTTTTCTAAAGAAAATGGAGATCTTGTCTTCCACAGATGCAATGGGTCTAACTCCTCTTGGCCCTACGGGTTTTCAAGGGTGCTCTACAAGTTGGTGAAGATAGTTTTTGATTTGATCAAGTCTACAGTGAGATCCAAGCTCTTCATCAAATCTGCAGGTGACTTTGGTAAAACAGAGATTAAGCATTCAATGTTTGGTCAAATCTTGTGTTTCTTAGCTTAATCCTCTACTAGACTAATTGCTATTGATGGCCTTGAAAGGATTTGAGCTCATTTGAACTCTAAGGCCTCAGATCTGGACTTCTCGCATACTCTATTTTTTGCACACAAAACAGAGGATTAATTTGCTAATCAGTGATTAATAAACACTAATCACTATTTTTTTGGTGTAATTGAGGGTTCAAATTAACCATTAGGTATCTGATACAGATCCCTATAACTTTAGATTACAATTCAGAGATGGTTTCCATTCTGTATAGATTTCCTACCCTTGGTTTAATGTAATTTCTGGTAAAATTATGCTGATAAATCTGTTGTAATCATCACCTAAACACCAGATTGAGTTGTAAAAGGGTAGACACTGCCCTTGAATCTTGAAATTGGATCAAGAGGTAAGAACCCCTTCTCATCATCTCATGATTATGTTACAAGAGATAGCCAAATTTAATGGGGAGCAGTTTTACACATGGCAGACAAAAACCATGTATCTGCTCATGAGGAAAAATCTTATGGGGGGCTAGTTGTGGGAAGAGATGAATGCCCAGAGGTGAGAGGGGAAAATGAGTGGAAGAGCAGGAATGAAAAATCATTGGGACTTATCGCACTTAGTTTAAATGATGAAATCATTCATCACATCACAGGGATACAGTGGGCAAAAGATGCATGGGATGAACTCAATAAACTATTTGGCACACAAGCTAAAAATTAGAAGATAAGTCTGTTAATGCAATTCTACAAATTGGATATGAAGGAAAGTGAACCTTTAATCACACACTTGAATAGATATAAAAGGATTAAGCAACAATTGGTAGCTATTGGCAAAAAGGTAGAAGATGATGAGACACTAGCAGTGCTTCTGAAGAGTGTGGACAAAGTTGAATATGAAAACATTGTAGCAACATTAAAGAATGTACCTGAATTGAAGCTACACGAGATAGAAGGAGCTCTACTAGAGCAAGAGACTAGAGGCAAAGAGAAGAAATGACTGGACTCAACAGCAGGAGAAGAAAAAGCATTCTTCACCCGAGGAGGATTCTCTCGAGGACGAGGACGAGGAAGAGGCAGAGTAGGAGGAAGGAGCTTCACTTGTTGCCACAATTGTGGTAATCTAGGACAACACATGGACAAGAGACTGCTATAGCCATGGGCAAGCAAACCCAGTGGAGAAGGAACCACATCAACAAACTTCATGGAGTCTCCTAAGGAAGTGGAGTCAAATCATCTTTTCTGAGAGAGAGAGAGAGAGAGAGAGAGAGAGAGAGAGAGAGAGAGTGAAACGTCACAACCCAATGTAGCCTGCCCTAACAGAGTAAAACCACCTCTGAGCCACTGCCGATGATGTATTACATGTGGTAGATGTATGTGTGAGAACTTTAGTCAAGTTCACGGGCACTTGTAGTAGCCTTGGACACATAGAGAGAGAGAGTGTCAAGTACTATGAGTTTAGGGACTTGAGGCACTAGTCGCGGACTATCAAGTAAGAGGGAAACTTGGTATAGGGTCTAGGTGTGCTAGGAGTATTCACTTGAGGGGAGGTGTTGAAATATACAAGTGAATAGGGTGTGTGCGGGAACAAGCCCTTAGCAAGAGGCTGTAAAAAAGAACCTGTAAATGTGAGAGAAACTGTGAAAAGGTCAAAAGTATCTACTGGGAGAGAATAAAGGGTAGCATGAGGAGATTTAGGAGAGGTGGAGAGAATCAAGCAAAAGAGGTGGAGGTATTCTGGGAGAGGTGGAGAGAATCAAGCAAAAGAGGTGGAGTGAATCAAGGAGAAATCAGTGGGATTGGATGCTTGGATGTAAAGTCTATAAATTGAGGCCTTGTCCTAATGAGAATTTGCTGGTTTTTGATTATCCATGCCTACATTAAGCTATCAATCACTTCTCAATTATCATCTAATCGCTTTGTTAATGATGTTGATTCTAGCATTTGATCCACCATAGCTCATCACATTGCTGCAAATTTAACAAAAGTGTGAGTTCATTAGAGTGTTTCAGAAAGTGGAGGGTTGTTTTTAATGTGTTTCTTAGATTTTGTGAGTGGCCCCAAGTTATTTTCAGCTTATGCAAATAGTGGTTTTGAGTCTTGGATTCTGTCCGCCAAATTGTGGAATGTGCGGACATCATTGATGAGACGAAGTCCATGTATGTATGTGTGTTTGAGTTGATTGTTTGCACTACTTAGTGAACAATTGTGTTTAGCAAAATGAGTGATAGTCCAGGCAACATTGTTGGGGAAAGCTTGATAGACATAACTTCTGGATTTGGAAGTATCGCATGACAAACTTTCTTAAAGACAAAGGGCTTTGGAATTTGATGAGACAGGTAACGAGACGGAGCCAAGGGTTTCCCCAGTGAATGCAACACCTACCCAACCTACAGCACATAGGAATTGGATAGAAAGGGCTTTTAAAGTGCTACATTATTTCTTAATTTGTGTGACAAATACCATGTTATACCATATTCAGGACACACATAATCCCAAGGATGCATGGGGTACATTGGTGAAGCTGTATGATACAACTACACAACCAAAGAAGATGCAATTGAAGCAAAAGATACATAGTGTGACTCAAAACAACATGAGAATAAATGATTATGTGCAGGAGATTAAAGAATGTGCTGATGCACTTGCATCTAGTGGTGCCCCCATGGAAGATGATGATTTGGTTACCATTACATTGAATGGTTTGGGCAAGGATTACCAAGCATTTGAAACCTCTATCAAGGTTAGAGAGGTGGAGACTCCCCACTTGATCTCTTTGCTTATTGTGGAGGAGATGAAACTTGATTTTGGTGCTTCAACTAGAACCAGTTTGAACATACAAGGGATCAATCATTATACACTCATAGAGGTGCTAGAGGCAGGGGGAGATCTAGTTTAAGAGGACATACAGGTGGAGATGAAACTTGGTTTTGGTGCTTCAACTAGAACCAGTTTGAACATACAAGGGATCAATCATTATACACGCATAGAGGTGCTAGAGGCAGGGGGAGATCTAGTTTAAGAGGACATACAGGTGGACGTGGTTAGTATGATAGGCCACCACAACAACAATAGGATTCTTAGACATTATTTGGTGCATGTGGTGGGTGGTAAAGGTTTTTACCCTCATGCTAGAGGGAGTTTTGGATCTCGTGGTGGTAGAGGTCATTGGAAACCACAACAACATCAAAATATGCATGGCATTGAGTGTCATTATTGTGGCAAACTTGGACATATGGCTAGAGATTTCTACAAAAAGCAAAGTGATATTCATGGTGGTAGAGTACAACATGGAAATTATTAATCATCTAGCAATGAAGGACATACATATCATTTGTTTGTCATCAAGCATGTGATGGGTACTATGACATCTTGCAAAGAGAGTAATAAAACATGGTATATGGATTTAGGTGCATCAAACCACATGACATGTCATGGAGAGTGGTTTAATAACACGATGCCAACACAAAATCAAGGTTATGTTGCTACAGGTGATGATACTTAGCATCCTATTACACATGTTGGTAGTGTGCCATTGAGGAGCATGATGGCAGGGTGAAAACTATGTCTGAGGTGTTATATGTGCCGTCTATTACAAAGAGTTTGGACAAATGGTTGAACAAGGATTACAAGTGAGATTTAATGAACATGGTTGTTTTGTTGAGGACTTTAAGCATGGCTACAAATTGATTGGTAAAAGTAAAAAAGAACAGAGATTGTTCAAGCTAGATGCAAGCATTCCATAATTGAAGTTAGCCATGTTTTCACATAGTCGTGGGATAGTGCCGGGACATTGATATTTGGCACAAGAGGATTGGTCATGTAAACATTCAAAATATGAAATCTATGCAAACAAAAGGCATTGTCGGTGGTCTACCTAGACTCAAATATGATGGGAGTTTGGGAAACAAGAAAAGTTACCATTTCCCAGGGATAGTCAAATGAGTAGAAGACCACTTGAGGTTGTGCATAATGATATATGGGTCCCAAACAAACCAAATCAATAAATGGGATCATGTATTACATCACATTTATTGATGATGTAAGATTCCTCCCTCTGGCTTTTGAGGTGTGCAGGTATAAGAACCTCCCCTTCTGACCTTATAATTATTCCCCTCTCTGAAATAAAAGAAAGATCTTGTTTTACCCTGTTTTGGCCTAGAGAGAGAAAATGTCTAGAGAGAGGTAATTCAAAATTGAGATATTTTTGGATATAAAAATCTTGATAGTGTTTAAAATGGTTTTCCCTAAAATAGATATTCAAAAAAAAATTTCCAATGTGCAATCGGAATAAATTGAAATCAGGTAAAAAGGACCTTAGCCTAAGGGTCCAGATTTTTAAAAAATTTTGAATTAAGGTTCCTATGGACCAATTAGATTAATCCAAATGTAGTGAGGAGATAAATGGAAGAATAAAAGAAAATCCCCCAAAAATGAGTAAATACTCACATAAGATGAAGAGTTAACTAAGGACAAGGTTATTAGTTAAAAAAGAAGAGATGTAGAAGAAATGATGCATTTTTGACACTCAGTGTGGGGAATTCCCCTCATGAAGGAGGTGCCTATTTCACATGTGTGGTTGAGTTTTAAACTCACAAATAATGAGATATTTTCATCTCTCCTCTCTCTTGCTTCAATTAGATCCAGAAAGTAAGCTAAACTGACCTTAAAAGCAAAAATTGACCAAATTGATCTAGAAAATTGTAGAATCAGTTTGCTTGGTTAGAGGCTCACTTTTTCCTATAAATGAAGCCTCTCCATTTAAAAATGGTTAATAGTGTTTTATACACAGTGAATTCATGATAATTCATTTGTTTTTGACCATTTCCTCTCAAAAGAATTGGTAGCCACTCTTTTTGCAAACAAGAGTAGATCCCTCAAACCATCAAGCCAAAGGAAAGCTCACAAAACTCCTAGTAAGGTAGAGATTCTACTTTTTCTTATTCGAATTTATGGTTTTCTGATTTTTGCTTTCTTTAAAATGAAAATGGATGTTATGCCTTGCTTGAAAGGCTTAGAAAAATGAATATTAGAAATATTTTTATTATAAAAGTGTTATTTTCATTAGAATTAATTTCTATGCATAGAAAGATGCATATTGGAAATATTTTGATTATAAAAGTGTTACTTTTATTAAAATTAAATTTATGCATAAAAGATTTTTTTTAATTATAGAAGCGTTACTTTCATCAAATTTTGATTTTATGCATAGAAAGATGCATAAAGAATTTATTTTTATTCCAAAAGTTTTATTCTCATCAATTTTTAATTTTATGTATAGAAAGATGCATAAAGAAATTTATTTTTATTTCAAAAGAGTTATTCTCATTAATTTTGATTTTATGCATAGAAAGATGCATAAAGATTTCTTTTTTCAATAGAGTTATTCTCATTAATTTTGATCTCAACGGAGACTCCATTTTTGTTAAAGTGAATACTTGCCGGTTACTATGAGCTAGGAACTATCGAAAAGGCCCTTGAGTGGACAAGGGGGGTGAGCATTCTGGTTGCCAATGATGCCATAGGTATACCAATGAAGGAATGTTTGGGAATAAGGATTCAACTGGATAATTAGAGGATTATGATCAGTGACACTATGGTTTCATTAAATGATTGTTTTAAAGACTGTTGAATCTGTGAAAAAGGCAATTTCATATTGGGTGTGTAAGTGGTGTGACTAGTTTTAAGTTTGCATGAATATCCGGCTAGGGGACCTGGGAACTCTTTTTCCTCGTACCCAAGATAACCTAACCTAATTCTTAATTGGATCCTATCACTATAGTGGTTGGGTGGTTGGCTAACCCATGGGACTGGATGGGGTGAGGCTGGACTGATGGATCCCTAAATTGAGACTCAATTCTGTTCTGGTTCGATAGATGAAGTAAATCCCAGACAAAAATTATTCTATGGAAAAGAATCAACGGCTCTGCCTCTCAATGAGGAAAAAAGCGTTGGTCTTTATGATCCAAGTACAATCTTTTCCTTGATCTGACTATGGGACTGACGGGTTCGGTTAGATCAGTTTGGTTCGTTAAGGCTTTTGACTACGTTAGAGAAAAGTTATCCTGGAGGAATCGCTCGTGCTTTTAGAGCAAGGGAAGCTTTTTCGGGTTTGGTTTTGGAAGAACCGATGGAATAGTCTCTTGTCCGGATATCCGTGGGCGAGGCCCTGCGACGCGTGGGGGACCCTGGGCAAGAAGTGCTACTTCCGCTGCTAGCACCCCTGAATTCATTGCGCGGTGGGGATAGGGACTTCACAGATGATTGCAGAGCAGGATGACATGGATTTATTTTCTGAAAGAGAAGTGAAGCTTTGGGCAAGTTCAAACAATTCAAAGCACTTGTGGAAAAGAAATATGGTCATTGGATTAAATGTTTGAATACTGATGGTGGTGGTGAGTACATTTCACATACATTTGGTGAAACATCAAGTGGAAGTGATAATGTAAGTCCATGTTCAGGAAGGTTGAGACATGGTAGTGTGAGCACAAGTGGAAGTGTTGTTGACAAAGGCAAAAAGAAGGTTGAAGGAATTGGCATAAGAGGTTATGAGTCATCTAGATCAAAAAGCTTAGATGAAGAACTTGGCATCCCAATTTTACGTACTCTAGGTGTAAGGCAAGAGAGATATTTTCCTCCACATGCTATAGCACAGGGTGTACAAAGTGATCCATATTGTTATATGCACATTATGTGTGTATATACTAGGAGGCTAACCCACATTAGGCTTGTGAGCATGGGAGCATGGGAACAAGCTCTAGTGGAGCATGAGTTAGGACTAACCTTAAGGGCTAAGGTTAGGGTCAAGCATCCAAGGGTCACACATGGGAAATGGAGAGTGAAGAGTCACTTGAGGACCCTCCTATATAAAAGGGGCATGGGGCACACTCAAGGGAGGCTTAGGCTATGGTCTCTTGATGTTATCTTGAGGCTAAGGCTATGTTATCTTGAGGCCAGGTTATGATATGATGTTCTCTTTTATAGAGGATTATATCTACTCACCTACCATTTCACACTATAGCTACATGCTATTGGATTGGAGTTATACCTCTTGATGGTATGGGACCTCAAGGTAAAGGTATGATGTACTTCATTATAATTCATATGTGCATCCCTTGGGCTTGGGGTGGTCGGGTGGATGGGTTTATGCCTGATTTATGCATGTTTATGCATAACAATTATCTAGAGAGATCTTAGGGTTTTAACAATGGTATCAGAGCAATCTCTAGTTAATTATTGTTATTGTTTATTTCTTATTGTAATTTTTGGCATTTTTGAAGAAAATTTTAATATTTACTAAATAAAAATATTATTTTATTGATTTTTGTTGATGATTTGCACATGGATCATCGATATGGTGGTTGGAACGTGTGTTACTAATATTCAATGGATGAGTCAACGTTACAGGGAAATTTCGTGAGTTTAATGCTATTTTTTTCTATTTTTGGTGGTATAAAATAAGCATTAATGGTAATTTTTACCAAAATACCACATATTTTATTGCGGATATTTTTGGTAGAATGGATTCCTTGAATTTCTACAATTTTTTAGGAAAATTTTTCTAATTTTTTGAGCATTTTTATGAAAAGAATGTATTTTTTTATACATTTTTACGGGTTTTTCCGCGAGTATGCTATCAAATTTCTGTCAATTTTCTGCTGAAATGCAGTAGGGGGTAGCATGTTGATGCAAACCCTTTGGCTTTCCACATTCCGGGAAACCTTTTGGATTTCTGAATTCTGGGAAATCTTTTGACCTTTCGGATTCTGGAAACTTTTGACCTTCACATTCCGATCTTTTTTTTTGTCTTTTCATTTTCCCAAAACTGTTGGCTTTCCGTATTCCGGGAAGACTGTTGGGATTCCAAATTTTTTTGACCGTTCATATTCTAAATGCATTCTGGGTTAATTAAAGATCTTAAAAAATTCTTAAAAATTAGTGGAAAATTAGACAAAGGTTATTTTAAATTTCTGGAAAATGTGGGGTTGGTGATTGGCATGTGGTGTGTCCATTCGGGCACCTGTGACCATTCAAATTCTTTTAAAATATATATTTTTGACCCAAAAGATGAAAAAATCCATTTAAACTATAAATTTTCATTAGATTTGAGAATTTTTGGGCGGAATCAAAAATTTCGTTGAATGATGGGATTCTCAGGAAAAATTAGGAATATTCTAGAAATTATTTTTAGAAATCCTAGAAATTGGTATTTTTTAAAATATCAATGGTATTTTAGCATATCTATTTGCTGAATTTTTTTTGGAAAAATATAGTTTTGGAATGCCATAAGATAGGTTTGGTGGAATTCAAAATTATTGTATTTTGAGGCCCTATTAAATTATGAAAAATTTGGAAAAAATCATGATAATTCTTTTTCTCAAGAATTTAATATTTTCGAGGATTATTTAATGTTGAAGTATGTTTTCTCATGCTGACATTAGATAGATGCGGATTATTTACATATTATTAATATGATTATACCTCGTATTAGTAGATATTTCTGTTTAGATTAATTCTGAACGATATTTTCATGATTTTTTACCATTGTTTAGCCATTCTTTTTGGACATGTTCCTTAAATTTTTCAATGATGGCTATAATCTGTGTTCAAAGTGTGTCTCACCTTTGACACTTTTTCATGATAATTTATTTTACACTTTTTTAAGTGTGGTCTATGCTTAATTCCCAAAGCCTAAGATAAATTCTATCATGGATTAGTTGATTGGTTTGTTTTGGTGGATTTTATTGGATGTTTTCAAAGTTTTATATGACTCATCAGGTTGTGCCTAGATCACTTGTATCTCTAGGGGTTTTTTAATGAGTGTTACACACATGTGTTTCACTTGCTTACTTTGGAGTTTTGATTGAACGACACCACATTCATATACTCTGGATTGATGAGTTGGCTACCAATTTTAATGCTTCTTTTGGCAGAGATACTCTGATGAAGGAATGATTGGAAATAAGGATTCAACTAGAGATTTTGAGGATTGTGATCAGTGACACAATGGTTTCAGGGCCTGGGAACTCTTTTCCCTGGTACCCGAGAGGACAAAACCTAACCAAATTCTTAATTGGATCCCATCACTACAGTGGTTGGGTGGTTGGCTAACCCATGGGACTGGATGGGGTTAGGCTGGACTGATGGATCCGCAAATCGAGACTCAATTTCTGTTTAGTTCGATAGATGAAGTAAATCCCGGACAAAAATTATTCTATGGAAAAAGAATCAATGGCTGTGCCTCTTGATGAGGAAAAAAGCGTTGGTCTCTATGATCCAAGTGCAATCTGTCTCTTGTTCTGACTATGGAACTTACGAGTTTGGTCAGATCAGATCAGTTAGTTAAGGCTTTTGACTACGTTAGGGAAAAGTTATCCTGGTGGAATCGCCTGTGCTTTCCGAGCAAAGGAAGTTTTTTCGGGTTCGATTTTGGAAAAAACCGATGGATTAGTCTCTTGTCCGGATATCCGTGGTGGTGGGCGAGGCCCCGAGTGTGGGACCCTGCCTTGCATAAGAAATGCTACTTCCGCTATACGAGCACCCCAGAATTCGTTGCGTAGTGGGGGAAGGGATCTTACAGTTGGTATCAGAGGCTAGAGCTATTTGGTTAATAAGGATCAACCGAGAAGCCAAATATGTCAAAAATTTATCAAGAAGCACTAAAAGGTTGTAATTGTCATAAAATTCATACAACTTGATATTCAAACTGAAATTAGTAAATTGGTAATTGGGTCTTCAGATAGACGTACCGCAATTGTATGGAATCCCTGACTTGCTTGAGGCCTAGACATGATGGTATTTACTTTATAGTTCCAAGAACCATGACTACCCATATATACCGAGGATATAATTGCATCTCTTTACTGGCAGTATATACGAGTAAATCTACGACTTGAAATTATAAGCATTAATGCTATCCAAATGATGAATTCGAATGTGGTTGATATGATTTTTAAATTCTGGTTGTGAACTGATGAGTTGATTTGGATTCTGATTGAAAAATGATGATTCCTAAAATTTAGTTGAAACGTAATAAGCTGAGAAAAACCACAATGAGGATGAATGGGATGAGTCCCTGTGATGATGTTCATAACTGGAATGACGTTAATGGCTTCAGCAAATCACTATGAGATTAGTGGATTGTGCTGGCAGATTACTACTGTTAACTTTTGATCAGTGGATCAAGTTAAGGAAAGATGAATTAAAAATCTAAAAAATTGAAATCCCCATGGAGGACTATTCAGATGGAAAAATTCAGTCTCATGGACCATTATTGTGTTAAAGATATGAATGAGATATTCTGAATGAATTGTTATCTGATAATGTGTTCTATATGAGTATCTTTATCCCATGATTATGTGGGGAGCCAACCTATTTAAAGAACCCCATAATCAGTTGAATCAAAAATCGGATTGAATCATAAATAAAGAAACTTAACAAGAATTTTCGTATTGATAGGAACATGGATTGAGGTCGTCGTGGTAGAAATGTTAACCCCCAACTCGATGAAGAAGAGCTCGACTTGGATGTTCGTAAAACTCTTCATAGTTCGCATCCTGGTTCCTTCAAGGGTGAAGGGGAGCAGTTAGGTGAAGTTGTAGAAAATTGGATCGAGGCCATGGAGGAATATTTTGATGTAACCAGCTACAATGAGAGATGCAAGATGGCTCTTGCCAGGTTAAAGATTGTGGAAACCGCGAGGGTTGCGTGGAGGAATCACTGCGAGACAAATCGTCTCGACCGAAATACCCAAATCTCAAGGCTTACCTCAGAAAGAGGTTTTGTCCCCCAGGCTTTCTTGAAACTAAGATGAATGAGTTCTTGGAACTAAAGCAAGAACACCGGACAATTGAAGAGTACCATCAGTCTTTTGCCCTTCTCCTTAAATATTCCCCTCAATTGGATGAAGAGCAGCTGATGGCCAGGTTCATTCGGGGAATGAACGAGCCATTGGATACTTCAGTCAAGAATGCCAAACCTATCTCAATGGCCGAAGCAGTGAGAATGGCGAAGGATTTTGCCAAAGCCTTTGATGTCAAAGTCCCGCCAAAGCCAGCACCATCACCTTTCAAAAGGTTTTTATTCCTAAAAGGTGATTCCAACCTTCCTCCGCCTAAGAGATATCAGGGTCAAACCCAAGATATGGGAAGTTCCAGAATGGAAGAAATGTCCTTTTCCCGAAACTCAATCCCCTGGAATTCAACTTCAGAAGTTCCACCCTTGAACAAGAGAGTGAAATGCTATAACTGTCAAGGATTTGGACATCGTAGTATGGATTGCCCAACTCCTTTTGGATCAAGGTTTTCAGGGCAGGGAAATCAGGGATCAAGATTCCAGACTGCAGCCCCTTCCTTCCAGAGTAATCAGGCCGCCAAACTCATGGAAATCTTAGAGGTAGACCCTCTATCCAACCTACAGTTTCAATCCAAAGTAATGCAAGACCTCCACCTCAGAATAGGGGAAGTCAAAGAGAGTTGTTCCCAAATCGGCCATCCACTTCCAAGGCAGTAACGCTGGAAGTGATTGAAGAAGAAGAAGAAGATGAAAGAGATCATACTCCACCTGCGAGATGAGGACATCTCGCGTTTTTTAAGTGGGGTAGAATGTAAGATATCTCCCCAGCCTCTCAGGATGTCCAGTTTCTTTCCCTGTAGTCAAATCCCTCTTCAAAAATATAAAAGATCTTATTTCTACCAGTTTTGGCCTAGAGAGAGAAAATCTTCTAGAGAGTGGTAGTTCAGTTTTTAAATATTTTTGGATAGAAAAATATCTCATCTTATTAAAATAAGTTCCCCTGAAACAGAAGTTCAAAAAGATTTTCAGAAGGTGCATTAGAAATTAAGTATAATCTGTTCAAGAGGCATTTTCTTAGGGGTCCAGATTTTCAAAAAATTTTAAATTAAGGTTCCTATATGGACCAATGAGATTCATCTAAATGTAGGGAGGATATATATGAAAGAATAAAAGAAAAATTCCCCAAAAATGAGTAAATACTCACATAAGATGACGAGTTGACTAAGGACAAGGTTAATAGTTAAAAAAGAGAGATATTTAGAAGAAATGATGCATTTTTGACACCTCAGTATGGGGGAATTTCCCTCATGAAGGAGGCACCTATTTCACATGTGTGGGAGAGTTTTAAACTCCCAAAAATAATGAGATATTTTTATCTCTCCTCTCTCCTGTTTCAACTAGATCCAAAAAGTGAGCTAAACTGACCTGAAAATGGTCCAAAATTGACCAAACTGATCTGGAAAATTCTAGAATCAGTTTGCTTAGTTAGAGGCTCACTTTTTCCTATAAATATAAGCCTTCCCCTTTGTTGGAGCTTAATAGTGTTTTTGCACTGTTACCCTACTTCTCCCAAGAGCCAGAAAATTGTGAATTTACTCATAATTCATTAGTTTTTTGACCTTCCCTCTTCTAAAGATTGGTGGCCACTCTTGTTTCAAATAGGAGTAGAACCCTCAAACCATCAAGCCAAAGGAAAGCTCTCAAATTCCTTCGTAAGTTGGAGATTCTTCTCTTTTCTATTCATTTTATGGTTTTTTTATGATTTTTGTCTCTCTAAATTAAATATGATGTTATGCCTCATTAAAAAAAGACATTCCCCTCTCTTCTTTAGTAAATCCAACCTTTATTTATCCTAGATGAATGATTAATGGATAAAATCAAGTTTTCATAATTTTTCTCTTTGATAAGTATAAAAATGTTACATTAGAATGATTTAAATACTCCTGGTGACCTTCTAATTAATTTTAGAGAGTTAAAAATTAAAAAATGGTCAATCATACAAAGGAGGTTATGGCGAATTTTTTTTAAAATTATGTAAAATAAGTTTTACTTTTTTTTATTCAAAAAGAGTAATTCCCATCGTATATGTATTCTTAAAGTGTTAATTTTCATCCTAGATATAAGAAAATGCATACTAAAAATATTTTATTAAAAAAGTGTTACTTTCTTTAGAATTAAATTCTATACATAGAAGGAAGCATATTGAAATTGTTATTTTGATTATAAAAGTGTTATTTTCATCATAAATGATTTTATGCATAAATTAGATGCATAAAAGAAATTCTTTTATATTAAAAGAGTGATTTTCATCATAAATGATTTGTATGCAGCATAAAAGATTTTTTTATATTAAAAGTGTGATTTTTATCATAAATGATTTTATGCATAAATTAGATGCATAAAAGAAATTATTTTATATTAAGAGAGTGATTTTCATCATAAATGATTTGTATGCATAAAAGATTTTTTTAATATTAAAAGTGTGATTTTCATCATAAATGATTTTATGTATAAATTAGATGCATAAAAGAAATTCTTTTATATTAAAAGAGTGATTTTCATCATAAATGATTTGAATGCATAAACATATGCATAAAAGATTTTTTATATATTAAAAGTGTGATTTTCATCATAAATGGATTTTATGCATAAATTAGATGCATAAGAGAAATTCTTTTATTCTAAAAGTGTAACTCCTACTAAATTGGATTTATGCATGGAAAGATGCATAAAGAATTTATTTTAATCCAAAAGTGTTATTCTCATCAATTTTAATTTTATGCATAGGAAGATGCATAAAGAAATCTATTTTTAGTTCAAAAGAGTTGTTTTCACAATTTTGATTTTATGCATAGGAAGATGCATAAAAGATTGATTTTTAATTCAAAAGTGTCATTCTCATTTAAAATGAATTTATGCATAGGAAGATGCATAAAAGATTGATTTTTATTTCAAAAGTGTTATTCCCCTTAAAATGGAATTTATACATAAATAGATGCGTAAAGAAAGCTTATATCAAAACTAAGAATTCTCTTGTATTCTATAAATAAATATGAGGATGTGAAATGAATTAGATAGATGAAAATGAATGAAGAATAGATGGAGATGTATGTATGTGGAAGAATAGATGTGGATGTGGATGTATGGATGTGGATTTATGGATGTGGATGTGGATGTGGATGTATGAATGTGGATGTGGATGTATGGATGTATGGATGTGGATGTGAATGTGTGAATGTGGATGTGGATGTGAAAATGGATATATGGATGTAGATGTGGATGTGGATGTATGAATGTGGATGTGAAAATGGATGTATGGTAGTAGATATGGATGTGGATGTATGGATGTGGATGTGGATATGGATGTATGGATGTATGGATGTGGATATGGATGTATGAATGTGGATGTGGATGTGGATGTATGAATGTGGATGTGAAAATGGATGTATGGATGTAGATGTGAATGTGGATGTGTATGTGGAATAATGAATGCGAATATGTATGTGAATTAATATGAAGTCGATATGAGCGAATGCATGAGATGAGATGTCACATGTGAATCAGAATGTGAATGAATAATATAAGATGTGAACGAATGAGATGTAATGAGAAATGGATGTGATGAGACGTAATGTAAATTAAGAATGATAGGAATGGATGTTATGTGAAGTGAATGAATCTGATGTGATGGGATGGAAAATGATGTATCTGGTCAAGAATGGATACACATATGATTTGGATTTGGGTTAAGTAATATGGATTGATGTGGAACAATCTGGAAAGATGTGAGTTCATTATAGAAACTGTATTTGTGAACTGTTTGTAAGTGATTGTTTTATGTCAAGAATGCTAGGGAAGCATTTTGACTGTCTTGAGAATGTGGTCGTCGTGTGTGGAGACCTACCTGATAAAGTTGCAACAGCTGACGGAGAGTCAACGGAGGATGTCTCGCGTAGCAAGGTTGGCCGAGGTCTTGACCAGCCTTGGTTCGATTTAAATGGTGAGCTTCCAGTATGGTGGATGAGGGACCAAGGAAAGCGGCCTATGAGTGAAGCGCTAGGTGACCTGCGAAGGATCCTAGAGGGTGCTGACCATACGGTGCTCTGGCTCTGGGTGGCCGAAGATACCCACACGTGCATCGTGGAAGATATTGGAACAAGGAGTAAGAGTTGTTTTCTTAAACCGGGCATGGATCTGGTTGATTGACCTTGCTGGTCCTCCAACGGACGAATCCATGGCTCTTTCATATGGATCTGTTGGGTGATCTTGCTGATCTTCAACGGAGATTCCATCTTGATTTTTATAAGTGATTATATTGCCGAGTACTATGAGCTAGGAACTATTGAAAAGGCCCCTGAGTGGACAGGTGGTGAGCATTCTGGTTGCCAATGATGCCATAGATACTCTGATGAAGGAATGATTAGAAATAAGGATTCAACCAGAGATTTTGAGGATTGTGATCAGTGACACAATGGTTTCATTAAAGGATTGTTTTAAAGATAGTTGATACTGAGAAAAAAGGCAATTTCATATTGGGTGTGTAAGTGGTGTGACTCGTTTTATGTTTGCATGAACTTTCAGCTAGGGGGCCTGGGAACTCTTTTCCCTGGTACTTGGGACAAAACCTAACCAAATTCCTAATTGGATCCCATCACTACAGTGACTGGGGTGGATGGGGTTAGGCTGGACTGATGGATCCGCAAATCGACACTTAATTTCTATTTAGTTTGATAGATGAAGTAAATCCCAGACAAAAATTGTTCTATGGAAAAAGAATCAACGGCTGTGCCTCTTGATGAGGAAGAAAGCGTTGGTCTCTATGATCCAAGTGCAATCTGTCCCTTGATTTGACTATGGAACTTATGAGTTCGGTCAGATCAGATCAGTTAGTTAAGGTTTTTGACTACGTTAGGGAGAAGTTATCCTGGTGGAATCGCCCGTGCTTTCAGGGCAAAGGAAGTTTTTTCGGGTTTGGTTTTGGAAAAAACCGATATATTAGTCTCTTGTCCGGATATCCGTGGGGGTGAGGCCCCGAGTGTGAGACCCTACCCCGTGCAAGAAATGCTACTTCCGCTGCTAGCACCCCAGAATTCATTGCGCAGTGGGGTCAGGGATCTTACAGTTGGTATCAGAGCTATTTGGTTAATAAGGATCAACCAAGAAGCCAAATATGTCAAAAATTTATCAAGAAGCACTAAAAGGTTGTAATTGTGTGATAAGATTTATACAATTTGATATTCAAACTGAAATTCATAAATTGGTAATTGTGTCTTTAGATGGACGTACCGCAATTGTATGGAATCCCTGACTTGCTTGAGGCCTAGACATGATGGTATTTACATTTTAGTTCCAAGAACCATGACTACCCGTATATACTGAGGGTATAACTACAACTCTTTACTGGTAGTATATACGAGTAAATCTAAGACTTGAAATTATAAGCATTAATTCTATCCAAATGATGAATTCGAATGTGGTTGATATGATTTTTAAATTTTGGTTGTGAACTGATGAGTTGATTTGGATTCTGATTGAAAAATGATGATTCCTAAAATGTAGTTGAAATGTAATAAGCTGAGAAAAACCACAATGAGGATGAATGGGACGAGTCCCTGTGATGATGTTCATAACTGAAATGACGTTAATGACTTCAGCAAATCACTATGAGATTAGTGGATTGTGCTGGCAGATTACTAGTGTTAACTTTTGATCAGTGGATCAAGTTAAGGAATGATGAATTAAAAATTTGAAAAATTGAAATCCCCATGGAGGACTGTTCAGATGGAAAAATTCAGTCTGATGGACCATTATTGTGTTAAAGATATGAATGAGATATTCTGAATGAATGGTTATCTGATAATGCGTTCTATATGAGTATCTTTATCCCATGATTATGTGGGGAGCCGACCTATTTAAAGAACCCCAGAATCAGTTGAATCAAAAATCGGATTGAATCATAAATAAAGAAACTTAACAAGAATTTTCGTATTGATAGGAACATGGATTGAGGTCGTCGTGGTAGAAATGTTAACCCCCAACTCGATGAAGAAGAGCTCGACCTGGATGTTCGTAAAACTCTTCATATTTCGCAGCAGCCTGGTCCCTTCAAGGGTGAAGGGGAACAGTTATGTGAAGTTGTACAAAAGTGGATTGAGGCCATGGAGGAATATTTTGATGTAACTAGCTACAATGAGAGAAGCAAGATGGCTCTCGCCAGGTTAAAGCTTGTGGAAACGGCCAGGGTTACGTGGAGGAATCACTGTGAGACAAACCGTCTCGACAAAAATACCCAAACCTGGACCGATCTCAAGGCTTACCTTAGAAAGAGGTTTTGTCCCCCAGCCTTTCTTGAAACTAAGATGAATGAGTTCTTGGAACTGAAGAAGGAAAACCGGACAATTGAAGAGTACCATCATGCTTTTGCCCTTCTCCTTAAGTATTCCCCTCAATTGGATGAAGAGCAGCTGATGGCCAGGTTCATTCGGGGAATGAACGAGCCATTGGATACTTTAGTCAAGAATGCCAAACCTATCTCAATGGCCGAAGCAGTAAGAATGGTGAAGGATTTCGCCAAAGCCTTTGATGTCAAAGTCCCGCCAAAGCCAGCACCATCACATTTCAAAAGGTTTTTATTCCCAGAAGGTGATTCCAACCTTCCTCCGCCTAAGAGATATCAGGATCAAACCCAGGATATGGGAAGTTCCAGAATGGAAGAAATGTCCTTTTCCCGAAACTCAATCCCCTGGAATTCAACTTCAGAAGTTCCACCCTTGAACAAGAGAGTGAAATGCTATAACTGTCAAGGATTTGGACATCGCAGTATGGATTGCCCAACTCCTTTTGGATCAAGGTTTTCAGGGCAGGGAAATTGTTGAAATTTGAGCATAATGATGAGCTATGGTGGATCAAACACTAGAATCGATATCATTAACAAAGTGATTAGTAAATGATTAAGATGTAATTAGTAATAAATAGATTAATGTAGGCATGGATACTCAAAAACCAGCAAATTCTCATTAGGGCTATGCCTCAATTTATAGAGTTTACATCAAGCATCAAATCCCATTGATTTCTCCATGATTCACTCCCAGAATATCTCCACCTTTTGCCTGATTCTCTCCACCTCTTCTCTTTTCCCTGAATATCTCCTAGAATAACTCCACACTCCTACATTCTCTCATGCTACCCTTTATTCTCTCCCAATAGATTCTTCTCACCTTTTCACAGGTTCTTTCACAATTACATCTCCTCTTTTACAGTCTCTATCCAAGAGATTGTTCCCACACACACCATAGTCACTTGTATTTTCAACACCTTCCCTCAAGTGAATACTCCTAGTATACCTAGACCCTATACCAAGTTTGCCTCCCCTTCCTTGATAGTCCGCGACCAGTGTCTACTCCTCCCCTCAAGTTATCTCAGCACACCTGGACCCTGTATCAAGTTTCTTTCTTACTTGACAGTCCGCGACCAGTGCCTCAAGTCCCTAAACTTCATAGTCCTTGACACTCTCTCTCTCTATGTGTCCAAGGCTACTATAAGTGCCCGCGACCTTGACTAAAGTGCTCACACATACATCTACCCACGTGGCCTACATCATCGGTGGCTCAGAGGTGGTTTTACTTTGTTGGGGCAGGTTACATTGGGTTGTGGTGTCTCTCTCTCTCTCTCTCTCTCTCTCTCTCTCTCTCTCTCTCTCTCTCTGAGATTTTCACATGGCTCCTCACTCTTTGGAGCCTCACATCCTCTCTTGTCTTCAGTCTTCTTCTCGTGTGGCAGCATCTCTCCACGCGTCCGTCTCTTCTTTCAGTCTTCTTGGGGTAGCTTCTCTTCTCGTGTCCATGTCTTCCTTTAGCTTTTCTTCTTGGTGTGGATCCTCTTCTTGGAAAGAGATATTCTTCTTCTTTCATGGCTGGGGCCATGAGCTCGTCCGTCAGGTCATTTTGCTCCATGTGAGCAACATGTTTCAATGTTTTGCTGACAGTTTCTTTGGGCTTTTTATGTTTATCTTGTATCATTATGCAATGCAAACCCAAATTTATGCGGGAGGTCTTACCTCTTGCCTTATTCTGGACAAGGGCAGTGCCTGATCCCATATTTACACTGATGTAATGTACCCAATACATAATGCGTATAGCATCCATTCTTATGCACATTCCCAAATGCAACTCTGGCTGTGAATAATCTTGAATTTGAGTGAGATTTACAGGCATTAACCAAGGGTTAAATGCAAAATGATGATTATCACAATTTTATCATCACAATTTTACCAGAAATTACATTAAATCAAGAGTAACCAATTTGTACGGGATGGTTAAAGTATCAAACCAACTCCGATTTGCAATCTGAAGTTATAGGGATCTGTATCAGATACCTAATGGTTAATTTGAACCCTCAATTGCACCAAAATATAGTGATTAGCACTGATTAATCATTGATTAGCAAATTAATGCTCTGTTTTGTGTGTAGAAAACAGAGTGTGCGGGGAGTCCAGATCTGGTGCCTTAGACTTCAAATGAGCTCAAATGCTTTCAAAGCCATCAATAGCAATGAGTCTAGTATAGGATTAAGCCAAGAAACACAAGATTTGACCAAATATTGAAAGCTTAATCTCTGTTTTACCAAAGTCACCTGCAGATTTGATGAAGAGCTTGGATCTCAATGTAGACTTGATGAAACTCAATTCTGTCTTCACCAGCTTGTAGAGCATGCTTGAAAACACCTTGGGCTAGGAGGAATTAGAAACATTTGAGCTGAGCAAGAAGAAATCTTCAATTCCCTTTAGAAAAATGGTGCCTACAAATCGAGCTCCCGCCGGCGTTCTGCGCTGAATTGGGCCACATGCTTTGAGGTGTGTGTAGCCCTATGAGTCTACTATGAGTACCTAAAAGGGCTTAGCCTAATGTTTTGTGTGCAAGGATAATGGAGTCCTCCACTGGCTGGGGGAAGTGAAAAACTCACTAAAAATTTGATTTTTTGCTAATTATCTACTAATCCTAATTAATTAACTAATGGGCTCATAAACCTAATTGATTCTAGGCATGGCTCTAATACCATGTTGAAATTTGAGCATAATGATGAGCTATGGTGGATCAAACACTAGAATCAACATCATTAACAAAGTGATTAGCAAATAATTAAGACGTAATTAATGAATAATTAGCAAATAGATTAATGTAGGTATGGATACTCAAAAACCAGCAAATTCTCATTAGGGCTATGCCTCAATTTATAGAGTTTACATCAAGCATCAAATCCCATTGATTTCTCCATGATTCACTCCCAGAATATCTCCACCTTTTGCCTGATTCTCTCCACCTCTTCTCTTTTCCCTGAATATCTCCCAGAATAACTCCACACTCCTACATTCTCTCATGCTACCCTTTATTCTCTCCCAGTAGATTCTTCTCACCTTTTCACAGGTTCTTTCACAATTACATCTCCTCTTTTACAGTCTCTATCCAAGAGCTTGTTCCCACACACACCCTATTCACTTGTATTTTCAACACCTCCCCTCAAGTGAATACTCCTAGTACACCTAGACCCTATACCAAGTTTGCCTCCCCTTACTTGTTGATAGTCCGCGACCAGTGTCTACTCATCCCCTCAAGTTATCTGAGCACACCTGGACCCTGTATCAAGTTTCTTTCTTACTTGACAGTCCGCGACCAGTGCCTCAAGTCCCTAAACTTCATAGTCCTTGACACTCTCTCTCTCTATGTGTCCAAGGCTACTATAAGTGCCCGCGACCTTGACTAAAGTGCTCACACATACATCTACCACATGGCCTACATCATCGGTGGCTCAGTGGTGGTTTTACTTTGTTGGGACAGGTTACATTGGGTTGTGGGGTTTCTCTCTCTCTCTCTCTCTCTCTCTCTCTCAGAGATTTTCACATGGCTCCTCACTCTTTGGAGCCTCACATCTTCTCTTGTCTTCAGTCTTCTTCTCATGGCAGCATCTCTCCACGTGTCCGTCTCTTCTTTCAGTCTTCTTGGGGTAGCTTCTCTTCTCGTGTCCATGTCTTCCTTTAGCTTTTCTTCTTGGTGTGGATCCTCTTCTTGGAAAGAGATATTCTTCTTCTTTCATGGCTAGGGCCATGAGCTCGTCCGTCAGGTCATTTTGCTCCATGTGAGCAACATGTTTCAATGTTTTGCTGCCAGTTCCTTTGGGCTTTTTATGTTTATCTTGTATCATTATGCAATGCAAACCCAAATTTATGCGGGAGGTCTTACCTCGCCTTATTCTGGACAAGGGCAGTGTCTGATCCCATATTTACACTGATGTAATGTGCCCAATAGATAATGCGTATAGCATCCATTATTATGCACATTCCCAAATGCAACTCTCGCTGTGAATAATCTTGAATTTGAGTGAGATTTACAGGCATTAACCAAGGGTTAAATGCAAAATGATGATTATCACAATTTTATCAGCACAATTTTACCAGAAATTACATTAAATCAAGGGTAACCAATTTGTACGGGATGGTTGGAGTATCAAACCAACTCCGATTTGCAATCTGAACAAGGCAGAGAGGACCTGTGTGGCAAGAAATGCTACTAATGGAGGCAGTGTCCAAGCGAAGCACTGAGAAGGGTGTAAAATCCTCAGCAGCAACAACTGTAAGACTCTAGCTTTTGTGCACCTAGAAGTGATGGACACCAATGTTTCATTTTCTTCAGGAAAGGAGGAGGAGGTTGGAGGACTCTCCGCCTATGGATACTCGGGAGGAGGAGTGGATTCTAGATAGTGGTGCTTCCAGGCACATGACTCCTTCCCATTTAGATTTACAGGATCTCTACATAGGTATTTTGGTCACATTCTTACTGGGAATACATCCACTATCCCAGTTCACACAGTGAGGGCAGGTTGGAGATAGTTCTCGGTGGTGGCAGAGGGGGGAAGCATTCCTCCCAGGTGTTGTATGTACCGTCATTTGGTTTTCATCTATTGTCAGTGCATCAGGTTTGCAAGACTGGCATACGGGTGAAGTTTGATGAGCATTTTGTTGCTCTTCGGGACAAGGCAACATGCCAAGTATTTTGGGAAGGTGGAGTGGAGAATGGAGTTTACAAACTTTCTACACTCTCTCTCCTAGGTCCTCAGTTTTGTGATAAGTGGCAGTCTGGTAAAGGCCACTTAAGTGTGGATACGCTGTAGGTGCAGGCTTTCCGAGACCAGATGGTGAATAGCTTGCCAAGTTGATGGCAGCATTTAGCAGGAACTTTCCAGTATAGATGTTGGTAGTTCTTGTGTTTGTCAGAGGAAACTTTACAAGTAACCTATGCTCTGATGTCTTGTAGAATTCAAGAAAAAGAAATTTCCGTAGTTGTAAGATTCCTCCCCCAACCCCTTTTTGATGTCTAGTATCTTCCCCTGTAATCAATTCCCTCTTCAGAAATATAAGAGATCTCGTCTCTACCTGTTTTGACATAGAGAGAGAAAATATTCTAGAGAGAGAATATTCAGATTTTTAATATTTTTGGATAGAAAAATATCTCATCTTAGTAAAATGAATTCCCCTAAAACAAAAATTCAAAAAGAACTTTCCAATGTGCAACTGGAATTAATTGGAAATGGGTATAAAGGACCTTAGCCTAAGGGTCTAGATTTTCAAAAATTCTTGGATTATGGTCCAATTAAGGTTCCTATGGGCCAATAAGATCAATCCATGTGTGGGGAGGAGATAAATCCAATTTTGTAAAAGAAGATACCCAAAAATGAGTAAATGCTCACATAAGGTGAAGAGTTGAATATGTACAAGGTTTATTAATAAGAAACTATGAGTAATTTTAATAAAATGAGATATTTTGGGTATAATGATTTCATTTTGACACATATGTAAGGAAGGAGAGTCCCTTCAATTCTCACATAAGATGAAGAGTTGAATATGTACAAGGTTTATTAGTAAGAAACTATGAGCAATATTAAAAATATGAGATATTTTGAGTATAATGATTCCATTTTTGACACATATGTAAGGAAGGGGAGGGCCTTCAATGAGGCACCTACTTCACATGGGCAAATAGTTTTTTATCATCAAAAATTGAGATATTTCATCTCTCCTCTCTCCTCATTCAAGTCTAGTTCCAAAAAGTTAGCTTAACTGACCTAAAAATGGTCAAAAATTGACCAAACTGACTTGGAAAATTCTAGAAACAGTTTGTTTGGTTAGGAGCTTAATTTTTCCTATAAATAGAAGCCTTCCCCTTGTTGAAAATATATAGTGTTTAATGCATTGTTACTCTATCTCACCCAAGCCAAGAACTATGAATTTATTAATAATTCATTAGTTTTTGACATTTCCCTCTTTCAAAGATTGGTTGGCCACTCTTGTTCAAACAAGAGTTGAACCCTCAAACCATCAAGCCAAAGGAAAGCTTTTAAAGTCATTAGTAAGTTGGTGATTCTTCTTTTTACTTATTTTATGATTTGTATGACTTTAATGGCTCTTATGTTTTATGTCTTCTCTAAAAATGTTATACCATATTTTACAAAAAGGTATTTCCCTCTCTTTTCTAACAAAAACCAACCATTCTCTATCCTAGGTGAATGGTTAATTGATTAATGTCAAGTTTTTATAATGATTATTTTATTATAAAAGTGTTACTTTTAGTTTAATTGAATTTCATGCATAGAGGTATGCATAAAAGATGAATATTTTATTATAAAAGTGTTACTTTTAGCATAATTGAATTTCATGCATAGAGATATGCATAAAAGATGAATATTTTATTATAAAAGTGTTACTTTTAGCATAATTGAATTTCATGCATAGAGGTATGCATAAAAGATGAATATTTTATTATAAAAGTGTTACTTTTAGCATAATTGAATTTTATGCATAGAGGTATGCGTAAAAGATGAATATTTTATCATAAAAGTGTTACTTTTAGTATAGTTGAATTTCATGCATAGAGGTATGCATAAAGGATGAATATTTTATTATAAAAGTGTAACTTTTAGCATAATTGAATTTCATGCATAGAGGTATGCATAAAAGATGAATAATTTATTATAAAAGTGTTACTTTTAGCATAATTGAAATTCATAGAGGTATGAAAAAAATGATTATTTTATTATAAAACTGTAAAGAAAAAAAATGATTATTTTATTATAAAAATGTTACTTTTATCATAT